>NC_088389.1:122092500-122840000 GCF_037993035.2 Macaca fascicularis
AAACAGAGGCAACTTCAACTACATGGCTCGGCAAAGAGAAGGAAACACAGAGAGCTCGGGGGAGAGAGGACAAGGCTTATCAAACACCAGTTTCAACAGCGCCAGCAATGCCTCCCCTTCTGCCCAAGGGAAAGGAACTGAATCCAGCCTGGAGCGGCGCCAGGTGTGCAGAAGCCAAGGTGGAAAGAACATGAGAGGTTTTCCTGGTCTCCCAAACACTGTGGAAGTGGAGGAACCACCACACTGTGACTCCAAGAGGAAGGCGAAAGGCATTCAGGGGGCACACAAGAACAAACCGACCACAAAATGGGCAACGAACTTGAGCAGACATTTCTCCAAGAAGATGTCTATATGGCCATAAGTATACACAAAGATGCTCAACATCATTAGTCGCTAAGGAAACGCAAATCACAACCACAACAACAGGTGATCAGCTCACACGCACTAAGGCAGTCGTAACAACAGAAAATAACAAGTTTTGGTGAGGAGGTGGAGAAACTGGAACCCTGTGCACTGCTGGTGGGGGTGCCAAATGGTGCAGCTTCTGCAGAAAACAGTACTGAAAAAAAATTATGAAGACGGGGAGGCAACCCAAGTGCCCTCAGGTCAGATGAACAGACAAACAAATGTGGCATATTCCCCCACAGAATATGATTCAGCCTTGAAAAGAGAGAAAATTCTGTCATTTGCTACATCAGGGATGAACCTTGGGGACATTATGCTAAATATGCCAGCCACAAAACAACAAAGGCTATGTGAACCCACTTCTGTGAAATATCTGGAGCAATCAAATCCACAGAAACAGGAAACAGAATGGAGGCTGCCAGAGGCTGGAAGGGGGGAAGGGAGCTGTTTAATGTTTCTGTTATGCGGGATGAAAACAGTTTTGGAGACTGGTCACACAACAACGTGAATGTATCAGAACTGTACGCTCGGAAATGGTTAAGATGCTCAATTTTCTGTTATGTATTTTTTAACACAATTTTTTTAAAACCATGCAAACTAGGAGAATTCCACAGAAGGAAACAACAATAAAAAAACCCATATAGAACATTCCAAGCAGAGAAGCACGCCCTCGGTGGAACCACAGCCATGCATGGACACACGCGGATGTGTTTCCCTTCATGACTGCATGTGGCCTTGCACATGGGTCCCTGGGAGGCCCACAGATGTGGGCGTACACACAGATGTGCCTCCCTCATGACTGCATGTGGCCTTGTGCATAAAACCGACAGCTTATACTTTCCAGGGAGCTTCAGTCATGTTCAAGAATTGCTTTGACTGTGCAAGTCCTGCTTCATGGTAGACCTTACAAACTGCTGAATGTGCAACTCCACGGCATAAAACACCTTATTAGGCAGTTGACTGTGAGGACACATCACATATTTTCTGGGATGAGCTCTTCTCTGGATGAAAACATTTGAGATTTCATTATTCATTTGCTATGACCCTAAAATCACCAGAAACACACTCATCTCTGACCTTCTGACATTAGGAAAGTGGCTTGCGGCTAAGTCTACTCATCTGAAAATAGGAACCATCATGATATCATCCACCCTTCGAAGCTGCTCAGCTCAGAGCCAGGCCTGCCACGCGGCTCCGTCAGGGTCCCATTGCAAGCACGGCCACTATCAAGGCTAGCAGCAGGAATGGCAGGCTCAAGGACTGGCAGGAGGGAAGAGTTTAACACCGCCTTTGCCTCTCCTCTCCTGTGTTCCAGCAACCCTCTGATTTGCAATGTTGAGCCAATTAACACAGCCCTAATTCCCAGAAGCTATTGTAGCAGTGCGTGTGCCTGCCCCACAGCTGCCAGGGCCACAAAGCCACCCTTGAGGGGGCCTTTGCTCGGCAGCCTCTCATTAAACTCCAGCCTCATGGAACTGCCAGGCCAGGGAGCCTCCAAGTGCCAAGGGCTTAGCACCCCCGCGGCCATCCTTGGAGACTGCACGCTCATCTCCTGAGGAGGGAGAAAGGCGGCTCATGTGGGTCAGGCTTTGGCCAGGGTGGCAGAGCATCACACGGCCTGTACTTCAGTTCCGGGCATGCCTTCACTGTACAGCTGCCTTGGGCTCCTGCTGGCTCTTGCCCAGGGCCAATTCCTATATTCCCAATTCACCAACTAGGGCCAATCTTTAGAGATGAAACTATAGCAGCGGATTCAGAGCGGGGGCCACAGAACTGCACTGTGAGATGAGAAGCATGAATGAAAATGGGCTGTCAGGCTCCTCTGTCAGTTGACTGAGTTATCTTTACTCAAATGAGCGGGATCATTCAAACGCTTCATTCTACTGTCCAGCCCTCTCTATGACTGCACGCCCACCCCCTAGGAAATTCCTTTTTCTTTCCTTTGTGATTTAAAGGCTAGAACCAAAATGCTTCATAGGAATAACGTATGTGCCCTTAGCCCTCCTTTCTCACAGAAAAAGCATTTATTCCAAGTACTTCACATGGTAGTATGAAAATAGTATTTAATGATGACACCCAAATTAAATGGCTTCTGGCCTTCCAAAGCCACATGACTGTCCTCGAGTTCCCTGAGGGTGAGGCCCCTCAGAAGTCCCGTCTGCCTCAGTGACCAATGCACGTAAGGTCATGCAGGAGCCACTGGTGCCAGCACCAACCGCAGGCCTCTGGACACCTTTGCTCGGCCTGGGACAGTCACATGGCCGTGCAGTTCTATCCATCCACTCCAAGACACAGAGTTAGGGTAGGGGATAACAGATTTGAGAGACCATCATCCAGCATTCCTCCTCCCAGCCTGGGGCCCAGGTACACACGTGAGGACCCCAAGACACAGCCACATGGCAGTCAGCAGCTGCTCCTGGGATTCCAAGTTCTCCTATTGGCCCCTCTCCTCCCATTAGTTACAGCTTCCCTCCTTCTCTTCTCCTGTCGCTGAATGACAGTTTCTACTTCTCTGCCAGAGCAGGAAGCCTAAACAGGCTGCTCCCCCTAGCCAGAGAGGCACACACTCTCAGCATGAAAGCTGGAAATCTCAATCACAGTCGCAAACCTAAGGAGTGGCAGAGGAAGAAACGCCTGCGTGGCCTGGGCATGTCTTCATAGAATGGCAGCAGAAGTACATGTACACACCCATGCACATGCTTACAACATGACTATAAACATACGCGCACACACTCACACATACACACATATGCACACCTTTCAACCTAACACCAAGGGGTGAATACAGAAAGAAGAGAGATGGGAAGATGGAATTCCACTCAAAAATGTCCAGCGACATTGCATTCCTTCACCAACACTGCCCTCCCCGTGAGGGTGAAGTTACAGACTATGCCCAGATGACATCCTCGCAGGGACAAGACGGATGGGAACTCACAAACTCTCACCACTCCAGAGAAGTCCAAAGCCTCAGGAAGTCTATTCGGGCAGTTGAGGGGCATTTGAGGATTCGGTGCCATTCAGTAAGCCTGATTTTAATCTGATGATGAAAAAGTACAACTGCATACAATGTGTTTTTTCAAAGTAGTGCTGGTTTGTGTGACTGTTTGGGTGTGGAGGGCTGAAGAAAGGACCCAGCATGGCTTATTAGCAGAAATAGGGAAAAGGGGTTCTCTCACTGCACCTGGGCCACTCCTAACAGCATACCATAGGCCAGGCAGCTTATAAGAAACGGAGATTTGTTTTCAGTGCTGGAGGCTGGAAAGCCCAACATCAAGGCACTGGTGAATTCACTGTCTGCTGAGGGTCCACTTCTTGATTCATAGACAGTACCTCCTGGCTGTGTCCTCACATAGCAGAAGGTCTCTCTGAGGCCTCTGTGTTAGGGGTGCTAATCTCATGTATGAGGGTTCCACCCTCCTGAACTCATCACCTCCCAAGGGCCCTATACCTCCTAATACCATCACCTTGGGGGTGAGGATTTCAATATAGGCATTTGAGAGAGACACAAACATTCCGACCACAGCAGGGGGCAACTGTGGTTTGGAGAGAGGAAAACAGCAAGTTCTATTTTGGACCTTGTGATATTATGATCATATTGGGGTTTGTTTGTTTGTGACACAGTCTCACTCTGTCGCCCAGGCTGGAGTGCAGTGGCGCGATCTTGGCTCACTACAAGCTCCGCCTCCCGGGTTCACGCCATTCTCCTGCCTCAGCTTCCCGAGTAGCTGGGACTACAGGCGCCCGCCACCACGCCCGGCTAATTTTTTGTATTTTTACTAGAGACGGGGTTTCACCGTGTTAGCCAGGACGGTCTCGATCTCCTGACCTTGTGATCCGTCCGCCTCGGCCTCCCAAAGTGCTGGGATTACAGGCGTGAGACACCGCGCCTGGCCAATCATATTGGGTTTTGTCCACAGTTCCTTACTTGTAATTTTTTGTTATAATGTTGCGGCGCTTTAGGGTTCAGAAGCAGGCTCCAGAAACAGAGTATCTGACCTTCTCCTGCCCTCCTTTCACCTGCCCAAAGCAGGACTTAATCAGACTGCGGGGTCATAAAACTCTCATTCCAGAGGGGGTCCTGCCTCCTATCCTGGAAGGCTATGTAGAGAAGGAAGGCTACATAGAGAGGCCAGGAAGAATTTGAACAGACCGTCCTTGCTGGATTTAGATCGTACCCTTTCTATCCAATCACATTTCGACATGGTTGTCCACGCTGCATCCTGGACAACCAATGAAGCCTCCATGAAAGGCCCAAAGGACAGGGTTTGGGGAACTTCTTGAGAGATGAACACATGGAGGCCAACAAGAACCCATCCACGTGCTGGGAGGGTGGGGCACCCCAACTCCACCGGAACAGAAGCTCCTACACTAGGGACCCTTCCAGACCTCGCCCTGCATATCCCTTCATCTGGCTGTCCTTCTGGATCCTTTGTAATACCCTCCATAATAAACCAGTAAGTGTGTTTTCCCTGAGTTCTGTGAGCCACTCCGGCAAATTAACAAACTCAAAGAGACAGTTGTGAAAATCCCAACTTGAAGCCAGTAGGTCAGTCGGAAGTTCTGGAGACTTGTAACTGGTGGGAAGGAGGGGTGATCTTGTAGAACTGAGCCCTCAATGGGGGGGATCAGAGGCTACCTCCAGGTAGACAGTGTCTAAATTGGACTGGAGGACACCCAGCCGGCGTCCGCTGCTTGTATGTGCAGAAAGTTCTCCACATTTGGTCACAGAAGCCTTCGTCTATGTTGGTGATTGTTGCTGTGGTGTGAGCGCAGAGGAAAAATACTTGAGAGTTTTCCAGAACAGGCTTGTTGGGGAAGTCAGTGAGATCGCTGTGCACTATGACATGGCAACCCTCTCCAAGCTGATCTGCCAGATGACACTGTCCATTTCTTCTGTGAAAGGTGCTGATGGATGAATGCCTCTTGCACCAGCTAAGACTTGCACTCACCCAGGGCTAGCTTGGTCGCCTGAATATGCCAGTTGTATTTGTTACTATAATTATGTTGTTTAGGTACTTATTGCAAAATGTGACATCATCTGACAGCTAACAAGAAGAAAGTTATTTCTATAAAAACTAAGCGGAATGCTTTAGGAAAAAAAAATAAAAGTGGGTTGCTTAAAACAGCTACTTGTGCACATGACAACAGTGAAACACTGAAGTGAGGGGGTGAAAATCTACTAGGATCCTGCATTTTCCAAGTGTCTTAAGAGTTTTTGCCCATTTTAAAGGAACTGAAACCTGAGAATCACTAAATATGCACTTTGAGTGTGGCTGATGTGAGAAACATGAGGTGGCATTCCAATCAGTAAGCCTCTCCTCAATTAAAATCTTCATAAATTGGCGGGGCGCGGTGGCTGACACCTGTAATCCCAGCACTATGGGAGGCTGAGGCAGGCGGATGAGGTAAGGAGATCAAGACCATCCTGGCCAACATGGTGAAACTCCATGTCTACTAAAAATACAAAATTAGCTGGGCGAGGTGGCGGGCGCCTGTAGTCCAGCTACTGGGGAGGCTGAGGCAGGAGAATCGCTTGAACCTGGAAGGCGGAGCTTGCAGTGAGCCGAGATCACGCCACTGCACTCCAGCCTGGTGACAGAGCAAGACTCCATCTTAAAAAAAAAAAATTCATAAATTATCACGCATTGTAAATAAGGTAAAATGTGTGAAGTATTAAACTGTTCTGGGCTGTCATTTGGAAATGGACATGCCCTAGGGGATGAAAGGTTTCCTCTCCCCTAAGAATATTAAATCAAATCCTCCTGCCTCCATGTTGCACGTCCGTATAGCTGGCTTCCTTCAGGGTTCCCCGAATTGTCTACAATGTCACTCCTCCCTTCCATCTCTCCTCACCAGGTGTTCTTTCACGCCAGCATTCCCTGGAAAAAGCGAGAGGATACCTGCAGATAATCTGCTCAGTGGGAGTGTCAGTATGAAGTCCATCATTTGGCTCCTGAGTCGGCACACAGTGGAGACTCCTTTTCAGCGGACCCCAGCCCTCTGCCACCGTGACCCCCCAGGAACAGTGGGCACCAGGCGCACAGCTTTTCCCTGCCTTCTGTTATTTCAGCTTCTTTACAAATGGCCACATTCATTTTCACAGTCACTGTAAAGGCAAAAGCAACAATTCTGCCTCACGGTTCTCCGCACAGCTCTTAATAAGTCACGAACCCCTCAGCCCCACAGAGAGCTGGGGGTGGAGCGGTGCAGCCCGCGCAGTCTGCACCAACTGGGCAGGTCCAGAGCCAAAGCCAAATCCTGCTCAGTGGCCCGCAGCACTCGCCAGCATGATCCATTTTTGCAATTCACAGACATGCAGCAACATCTTCTCTTGGGGCGTCTGGGATCCAGCCGGCGCAGGCAGGGGCAGTGGGCGTCCTCACCACCGCATGTTCAGAGCACACGTGCCCACAGACCATGCCGGTGGGGCTCCTGGCTCCACTGCCACATTCAAGGGTCACTGCCAACCTTGCTGGGAATGGGAACAGCATCACCACAAACTGCCCTCCACACATCTCGACTCAGCAAAAGTGTCCAGTGTCCGAGGGCAGCTGGAACTGAAACAAGTGCCTCCCTCACATGTCATTTGCAGCAACTTGGTAAAGGTGATTTTGCGATGCACCGGGGAGCAAGTGAGACCCCACACAGGCTGCTCAGCGACTAAATCAGCCATGCCGCACATGACCCCCAGTCCCGCCCTTCAGATGCCCCAGCACAAGACAGCAGGCACAGGGCCTCCAGCCCCCACATCGGTGGAGCCAGCACCTGCAACTCTGGGCTGAGACATTTCCCAAAGAGGCTATGGTGGCGACAGAATCAGAATGGGGTCTATAGTTTCCTGAAGTTCACCAGGGCTTGGCATCGGTACAGGGCTGGCCTCTTTGGGAAGAGTCTGAACAGCTACACTATCTAGTGTATGGTGTATGGAGCAAGTCAGACATGTTCTCAAGCACTCAGGTGAGACGGTTCACGTGGCAAATAGGAGAAACCGTCAGCAAATGCCTTCCTAGAGGTGAGTTTCAAGCCCGAAGCACCTGCGGGATTGACGGGTGCGGTTTTGCCTTCTGCTCAAGCAGATGTTTACTGGGGCTTTATCTCCTTGTAAGACACGATCATCTGCTTTCCCAGGCAGTGCCTAAACATGCCAACCCAGCTGGGACCCTCTGCTCTGCACTTCAGCTGCAAGCAGGGCTCGGCCCAGGCCCTTGTGTTCGTTACTGTTAGCGGCAGCAACACCTCAGTAAATTCCACCTCAGACAGCGCATTCACACAGGACGCCTGTCCCGTTACTCCCCGCAGAGGCTGCTCAGCAATGAAGGCTGCCACGAGGACAACTGCAGGCAGCACGGGAGCCCTGCGGTCTGTGTCACCCGGTATGGCCTGAACAGAAGGGACGACAGTGGTCTCTGCTCTCCCACAGAGCCCATGTCTGCGGGTCACACACAGGGGATGCGACCCTAATTAGGACCCCACTTCGCTGTGAGGAAGACAGACCCAGAGGGGAGACACTGGCTCTCTCATGCTGCAGAGGCTGGGACCTACGCCCCACCTGGCATGGGAAGGTACAAGGACAAGTGGTATTGATTCTGATGTCACATGTCACGTGGCTCTTTTCTCAGCAGAACTATAAGATGCAGTTTCTCATCAACAGAGCAAGTGACAAACTCATGGGAATTCCCCCGCTCTCCGGCCTGAGGAGGCTGGCTAGGAGGAAAAGGGACACTGGCCCTGGAAGCTGGGGGACAGGAAGCAAATGCCCACACGAATCTTCCCTTCCCACACCTCCCCTAGGCCAGCACTGCAGCGCTGGTGGGGGACAAGCTGTCAGGGCCTCTGCCAGCTCTCCCCCGTGCAGTAGTGACAGGCAAAGGTGGGAAACGCTGTCCCTCAGATGTCCCTCCAGGGGCACATGGGCCCAGACTGCACAGGGACCACATGGGGCCATCCTTCTCTGTGTGGCCGGGGGTACTCATTCAGCCCATGTGGAAAGCTGGCCTCTGCCCCAGGTCCGCCCCAGCACTTCTCCAGTGAGGAGGCGGGTGTCTCCGAGGAAGGGGCTGTGTTCATCATGCCTTTACATTTTCTGTATTTCTGGGTGTTCTGACATGGGGCCTCGCTGATCCTAGAGACATGGCCCCTCTCAACTGCTAGAAGTGCTGGCCAGTTCCTAGAGGGAAGCACCCATCACCTGCTAGTGGACCTTCATATGCAAACCAACCACACAGAAGCCCCCCAACTACCTCCTTAAACAGCTCTCACCCCAGGCTCCATTCCCTGGCCACAGACACCCAGGGCTGGAGATCCGACAGCCAGGGGCAGCCCCACACCTGGAACCCACTGGCATGCCTGCCCTGTTTCCCTGCACTCCCTCAGCCTCCTGCTGACCTCAGAGTGGCCCCTCGCAGCGAGCCTCCTCCTGCTAGGGTCTGTGACACCAGCCATTTCTGTATCTGTGTGTCTTTCTATTTCTGGTTAAAACAGATCCGAGCACACTTTAAAATGGGGCCTTGCTCCCGGGGGGCTCCCCACACACTCCATGTGCCTGCCTCCTCCTTATCTGGTTTGATCTTAGGGATACCCAATCTTTTGGCTTCCCTGAGCCACATTGGAAGAACAGTCTTGGGCCACATAAAATACACTAACACTGAAGATAGCTGATGAGCTTTAAAAAATGCAAAAAAAAAAAAAAATCTCATAATGTTTTAACAAGTGTAAGAATTTGTGTTGGGCCACATTCAAAGCCATCCTCAGCCACGAGCGGCCCACGGACTGGACAAGCTAGGTCTCAGTGTTCCATTCACTTGACTCCTCACCTCTGCTGAAATCTATACAGTCCCTTCGGCTGTGTGTGTGTGTGTGTGTGTGTGTGTGTGTGTGTGTGAGAGAGAGAGTGTGAAATCCCAGGTCTCAGTGTTCCGTTCACTTGACTCCTCATCTCTGCTGAAATCTATACAGTCCCTTCGGCTGTGTGTGTGTGTGTGTGTGTGTGTGTGTGTGAGAGAAATCCCAGGTCGCAGTGTTCCGTTCACTTGACTCCTCACCTCTGCTGAAATCTATACAATCCCTTCGGTTCTGTGTGTGTGTGTGTATGTGCATGTGTGTGTGTGTGTGCGTGTGCGTGTGAAATCCCTACATCATACCTCTTGGAAGTAGAGATGCAGAAGAAAATGGGCAGATTTAGCAAACAGCTCACTGAGATCACCCGATCCTTCTATTTTTCCCAAGTAGGTAATCTTAAAAAAAAATACATCCTCAGGCTTCTGCATGGGGGCCGGGCATGTGGGGAGGAGGGGATGTCAGGGGAGGCCTCAGAAGCTAATCCACAGATTGGCGGTGACTGTGAAAACCAACGCTGAATATTATTTCCAACATAAGACAGGATCAGCACCTCTGAGGGTCAGGCACACACGTGTGTGTGGCCTGTCCCCCCGCTCCCCCCCCCGCCCACACGTGTGTGGCCTGTCACACACACTGGGGCCCACTGAAATAGGCCTTGGATTGGAGCCGGGTGTGTGTGAACTGTGCTATGGGGGGAGAGAAACCCAGTAATCCCTCACACCCGTGGGACTTTCTGCCTTGCCCCTTTCTCCTTGTAAAGAAAAATACTTAATTTTACAGGTCTTCAGGTAATTCCCACTTTGGCCAAAAATTAAAAAGAGGGAGGCTTCACTTTACCCTTTCACCAAAGAGAGACCCAGCCAAAGACTGTGTTGACTTACGGAGCTCAGTTTCCTACGCTCTGAAAGCCATGAGCACCAGCCTGCACGCCTGCAGCCAATGTTTGTGGTTCTTTTTCACATGTACATCTGTCTCCTTACTGTAGAATTCACCTTCATCATATGCCTTTGTGGTTTGCCCTTAATTATTTTTTCAATACTAGGAGAAGAGTGGCTAACCAAATGCAATCTTCCATACAAAATTCATCATCATTGCCCACAATATCCCTGCCAGGGCGCCCATCAACACTGGCCACCTAGGTGACATTTACTTTTAGAGGGGAAAAAAAAAATTCTGGCAGGTGCTGCCCCCTCAAGATTAATTCTCAGCAAAGGAAATATAACAAAGTTCTCCTCCTGGCATAATGACAAAAAAATACATAAACGAAACGTCGGCTTTCTACAGTTTACATCACTCACACCCCTCGCTCTACAAAGGCCTACAAATTACAGCTGTTGATGTTTTCCCATAACCTAAACTTTCGCTCTACAGAACTCTGACTTGTCTAAATGTATTTATACTCTTGGTAATGGAGGGCTCATTATTTACACCGGTTGTTTAAACAGTAACCAGATTGTTTGGGGCTGGCGCGTCTGGGTCAGGTTGGGTTTGCCGTCTGTGGAACAGCACTCAGGGCCCACGGATGGAAGGAGCCACAGAAACTGGCGAGGGGGGTGTGGGACTCAAGAAAGGGGCTTTGTGAACTGAAACTAGGCCTACATTGTGGATCCTCGAAGACCCAAACTGCAACGCAATGTCAGAGAATGCCCAACCCCAGAAACCCAATTGGCCCCACCTCTGAACCCAGAGCAGCCTCTGGAAGATTCCAGCATGCCCCATTTTCTCAGCTGCGCTTGGCCCCTCCACATGAATTCAGGGCCCCCTCTAGAAACCTCTCCGAGAGAGCCCTTTCTGACTCCTTTCGCCAAAACACTCCATCGTAACCTCAGAGAGTGTGTTTATGGCCTGAGAAAAATGAGGCTTCCCCATGCCAGAGTTCAGAAGGTCCCTGGACACTGGAAATGAGCAAAACTCACTCAGAAAACTTAAAGGGGGCAGCAAGAATGAGAGCTGAGGGCCTATGGGGCATGGCAGCACTGAAGGATAATCCTGAGCTGTACTGCATTTTCCCTCCTAAAGGAGAAGATACTGCAAAATAAGATGTTCTGTCGAGAAGAAAAATGTTCCAGTCAGGTATGGTGGCACATACCTGTAGTCCCAGTTACTTGGGAGGCTAAGGCAGGAGGATCGTTTGAGGCTGGGAGGTCGAGGCTGCAGTGAGCAGAGATCATACCACTGCACTCCAGCCTGAGTGACAGAGGGAGACCCTGCCTCTAAACAGAAGAATAAAAGAAGGAAGAAGACAGAAGAAAGGAGAATGTTTGAGGGGAAAAAAAATCAAAGTGAAAGAAACTCTGACCTACTTTTGATGGTAGAAGGCATCCTCCGCCTCTAGAAGGCAACAGCCTGGCTCTGTCACTTTCCCAGAGAATAGAAACCACTCCTGTCCATTTGCCAGAGGCCATGCACTCTGGCCTCCCCTTGCCCCCTGCACACTCCAGGGAAAAGAGCAGCCACCCACCATGCAGGTGAGACAGGCTCCGGGGGACCCTGGCATGACAGCGCCATCCTAGAATCTGGTCACCTCCACGACTGCCAGCCGCTGACAAGCCACGACTTCTGAACATAAAAATAACATCACCATAAGCGATACCACTAAAGCGGACCAGCTGTTACGTACCACATTTTGGAAGAAATCCACAAATGAAAGACAAAAAGTTAATTTCAGATCTCCCACATTTACAGGATCCCTCATTAAGTCAAACGGTAGGACATTACCACCATGTGCTCCTAATTTCTTCTCTGTAAGATAAAAATGACAGGGTTCTGCCTTTCAAGGATCAGGGTGATGGTGTGAAGACAGGAGACTCCCAGACCGGGAGCCAGTGTGGCCATGAAGTAACACACATCTCCAGGACGGCTGGACGATGGGCCTAAGGGCCGGGGAATGTAAAACACACAACAAAGACAAGCCAGCTGAAACCCAGGCCTCGCTGGTTTCCGAGGGCTTACAGAAGCACTCTGGGCCCCTCCTCACCCCGCAGGGGCTGACACGGTCGGTGACAATGCCTCGAAGCACCTGCAAGTGATTGTCCCAAGCAATGACTCAGAGATGTGCCTGCTTGGAAAACAGGACATGGAAAAACAGTAACAGCTCTAAAGCAGAACCAGGGAATACAAGTAATTTAATTCTTGTAGGGAATTGAGGAGGCCTACTTACCGAATGGGTTTAAGAAAAAGATCGTGGTTATATAGCTTATGTTTCAAGAAGGAAATCCAATAACGTCCAAAAACTACCTTTTTCCATAATAAATGATATGCATTACATTTTAAAATGATCTATGGCTTCCCAACATGCCATGTTACAGATTCACGGTGTGTATAAAATGATTTTTCTCTTATGATCAGTCATTACAGAGCGGTATAGCTTCCTCCAAGGAGCAAAGAAACCACAGGCATTTTCATTCATAATAAAAGTTGTCACATGGTTTGAAAAATAAACTTTAAAGGCAATTACAATACATGGGTCCAAAAAAAAAAAAGGTGCTTAAATGTTCACAGGTAAAATGAGTACAATCAGACTGAGGCATTAAATCAAGCTCCTCTTGCCTTTGACAGGCATATAGTGAGTTGCAGGATTTTCACTAATCCTCAAATAAACAGTGTAAATACTGTTCTTAACTCAGAAACTACCTGCTATCGAGAGGTATTCTTGACGAAAAATGTGATGGCACTGTGGCGGCTCTGTGACTGTCAGCTTCCCTGAAACTCATGGTCTTTGGATAAACTCCCTGCAAAGGAAAACTATTTCACAGGATGCCAAACCATCCTGCAATGCAGAGTAGCTCCCAAGGCCCTTCTCAGTTGATCGGAAGGATACCATCACATCCCTAGCAAACACAGATATATGGAGATGAGCGTGTCTCAAAAACCCAACAGCGACACAAAACCATCAGTGCCCACGGAAGGGGTTGCCCTGAGACTGGGCACAAACTCAGCCTGCCCCATGGGACCCTCCGGGCCACTCTCCACCTGCTCACGGTCACCCCCAAAGCCTGTGCATCTCCTCTCTCAGAAAACCCTTCCCCATAAACAGCAAGCAGCCTCACCTTCTACCCAGTGGGTCAAGGCAAACACCTGATGCCATCTGGCTCCCTCTTTCCTGGATTCCTCAAGCCGGTCCATTGGTCGTCAGTTCTACCCCAATACAGGTGTCGGAGTCCCCTGTCTTTCTCCTGGGCCTACCCTCACGGCAGCCACCAGCAACCTTGCTCGGGCTCACCACTGTGGCCCAGCCCCACCTCCACGCTCTACCACCTTACCCGAATGTCACAGCCATAGGAAACCCTTCGTGAGATCAATGAGATCACACTCCTCTTTGCCGAAACCCTCCAAGGCATCTCCGCCTACCTCAACTAAGCTCCCAATCTTCACCAGCCCCAGCCGAGGACCTGCCCAGGCTCTTTGGGCAGTCTCATCTCCCACAAGAATAGCCCCCTTGCCCCTCTGGCTGGTCTCAGATCACCCACGCTCCTTCCTGTCTTGAGATGTGGACACTCCTGCTTCCTCGGCCTTGCCCCGAATGCCAGCTCTGTCCTCCAGCCTGGACCTGATCTCCCTGCGGAAGCCACCTCCCCCGCCAGGCTTCCTGCCTACCTGCCAAGGCTCCCCCCCCACCCCACAGCTCCTCCGCTGTGGTATGCAGGGCCCTCCCTGGCATCCGCGATCTCCTCCTTCAGTGGGTCTTTGTTTACCGCCCCCCAGCCCCACACACATACACACTAGAATTGCCTGGTTCTGCATATTTCCAGGGAGATGACATGTCAGTCCATGGAGGATTTAAACATGAGACAAAGGAGCAAGGGTGTGGGAGAAGGGGGAAGAGACCAGCGTTTACCACTCACCATTGGTTTTCAGCCCCACTTCAGAGGCAAGACTCTTGGAGAGAAAGCGATCACCATCCCACAGCAAAGCTGCACTACCTTAAGTTGACATGATCTTAAATCTCCTAAAAATGTGACAAAGCATTTGAAGAGGTGTCTTAAACTGACAATCTGTACTTTTAAATCATTTCGAACATCTCAGAAGGAGAAATACAGACTGCCTGCGGGGAGACCCGTGGGCTGTGGTTCTGCCTGCCTTCCAGAAGCTTCCCTCCCTCCCACTCGGGGCCTTTGAGCAGGCGGAGGGCAGAGCTGACATCTGCCGTTTCGAACACAACTCCAGTGGCTCAGTGCTGGTGAGGCGGTTGGCTTGCATTTCTCTCAGCCAACCTGACTTTACTGAAGTAAGATCGGGAAAGAAGGCCGGGACCCAGCGGGGAGGGGCAGAACTGGACCGTCCCCAACCTGAGTTCGTGCCAGGACCCCAGCGTGCCTCCGCCGAGGAGGGCAGGAGACCTTCCGTGGGGTCCAGGGTTCCTGGCAAATCCCAGACCAATGCAGCTATAGGACCACTGCAGGTGGTTGTGCAAGATAGACACAGTAACCGGCAAGATAGAGATGGTCTCTACCACCAGGCACTGGGGAAACGGTTCGGCTTGGACAGATCCTGATGGCTGCCACCTGCTACCTCTGACCCCTGCAACTTGCAGGCGCCTCCAGCTTGGCCACCTGTGCACGTCTCCTCCGGGGAGGGAAGAGGTTCTATCTTGAGCTGCATGGGCCAGGCACTGATGCCCAGGACCATCCTGCCCGGCCACCAGCGCCAGGAGCAGCACCCCCTCCACTTGCCAGGCACCCATCGAGGCCTCCTGGGTCCTGCGGTCCTATGGCCACCTTGCCAATATGAGGCCCCATCTGGTATCCATGGGAACGGAAAGAAAGTCAAGGCTGGGTTTAACGACCCTGATTAAGATTTACTTAAGGAGTAAAAGCAAAGAGAAAACAAAGGCCCAGCTAGTTGTTAAGGGGAGGTGGGAGGAGGGGAAAGAGGGAGGAGAGGGAGGGGAACGGGCCATGGGCTGTTTTAGCGTCTCCAGCTTTTGTTTATAGCTGTTCCAGACGATCTGAAAATTATCAGGTGGGGGAGAGGGAGCCTCAACACGCTCTGGTCCGCGATGCAATTTATGAAGCATTTCCTTTTCTCTGGGGCCAGAGCAGTGATCACATGAGCCTTTGCTTTTCTAAACTCCGTGTTTGTTTTTGTAGTTTCTGCCAAACTAAATCAATCCAGCTTGTGGCAACTTTAAAGAATCATGACTCGCTCAAACAGCCTCAAAGTTTGACTTCTTTCCAAGAACGTGGACCAACATTTGTATAGGTTTCACAAGCCTGGCGATCAAATCCTCTAATTACGCAAATCTGTGTCACAGAACTGCAAATTAGTAACTTCTCCGATGACAGATTCCTATTCTTTGATATGCAAGGCTAAATGTCTTTCATTCAGGGAAGGAAGAAATACTAAACTTTTTTTGCAACAGCACAATCATGTATCTCCTGCAGTATCTTTAACTAGTACAAAATGCCACACCCCCCCCACAGGCTGTCTCCCTGTACTCCACAACCACCGACTCCCGCCCACCACGCCGGCCCTGCCCCGGCCCCCAGTAGCCAGCCCTCTCCCAGGGGGCCCCTCATGCCACCTGGACCCCAGGGGAGGTGGAGACCCCTCAGGTGACATGGCAATGTCTGCAATGACTGAACCATTCCTAACAGAGCCTTCTGAGGTGGGAGAGAGGAAGCATATGCCACAAAGAAAGCCCCCGGGACCCTCTAGAAGAAAAGAGACCATATGGCCACACTGGCACAGTAAGCCTAACGCTGTACCCATGAGAAAACAGAAAGAACAGAGTGGGCTCAGGGGGTCTTCGCGACTGCCCCCGCAGTCCCGGAGACGGAAATACCAATGGCGCAGAGAACAGCCCACTCAGAGCCTCGGGCAGCCTCACCTCTGGCCTCTGTTAGTTGCACAGGAAGCCACCAACTCAACTCCCTCCCACCCTGAGCCCTACCCAGAGCAGCCTGGGGGACCAGGGCCTCCCCAGCCCGCAGGATCCGGCCCTTCCCTCCACTGCGGGGCGTGCTGTTCTGTCTCTGTTCTTGAAGGATAGCCCCCTTCTTCCATCTCAAGAAGAACCCACACCCCCCGCCCCCCAGCTCCGTCCAGTCAGTCCCCAGAGAGGTGGTCCACCTCTTCCTCTCTTCCCAGCCAGGAGCCTGGTGGGTCTAGAGGAGGGAAATGGCCACAGTGGGGTGAACGGACTGCGGCCAAGGATGAGCCCTGGTGAACCCTGAAGCCAAAGGGAGCTGTTGGGGCAATGAGGTGTCAGCCCAGGGCCAGCACTGACACAGCATGGGAACCCCACAGAAGCGCCAACCTTGTCACTGAGCAGCTGACCCCCACCCCCAGGCTCCTGGCAGAGCTGTCGCTGCACAGTGAAGGTCCTGCTTCCCAGACACCAACCTTCAGGGCTACAGGCAAGGCTGCTCATCTGTGTGTGTGTCTATGTGACGATGCGCGTGTCTTTGAGTGTGTCGGTGTGTGTGTTCTGTGTGTGTCTGAGTGTGTGTGTTCTGTGTGTCTATGTATGTGTCTGTGTGTCTCTTTGTGTATCTGTCTTGGTGTGTGTTCTGTGTCTGTCTTTGTGTGTGTCTTTGAGTGCGTATCTGTGTGTATCTGAGTATTCCGTGTGTCTTGTTCTGTGTGTCTGTCTTTGAGTGTCTGAGTGTGTGTTGGTGTGTTTCTGTGTTCTCTGTGTGTCTGTGTCTTTCAGTGTGTCTGTGTATCTGTCTTTGTGTGTTTTTGTGTTCTGTGTCTTTGAGTATGTATCTGTGTGTGTGTGTGTCATTCAATATTCTGCATGTGTGTCTGAGTGGTCTGTGTGTGTCTATGTTTGTCTTTGAGTGTCTGTCGGTGTGTCTCTAAGTGTGTTCCCTGTGCATGTCTGTATTTCTGTGTGTCTGTTTAGTGTTCTGTATGTGTGTCTGTCTTTGAGTATGTGTCTGTGTGTGTGCCTCTGAGTGTGTATGTGTCTGTCTTTGACAGTGTCTGTACCCGTGTGTGTCTGCGTGTGCACTTCTGTCATATGAAGAAGAGGCGGCAAGAAGGTCGGGATGGTGATGAGTCTCTCACAATGCCGCCTTCAACACTAGAGCTATCTTTGTAATCTTTTTTCTTTCTACTTAAAAATTAACATACATTTTGCATCCTTCCTTACATATCCATGTTTGTTTTGGTTTTTAAAGTGCACTGCCCCCACCTCAAATTTTAATTCAGTAAGCAAAACAATGTCGGGAAGACAGACGTGCTTCTCCTGAGGCTCCAAGTCTAATCCTCAAGACCCGAGCAAAGCCACGCTCCCAGGGCAGGATGCCCTCTACAGTCAGCCAGGAATCTGAGCAAGATGGACACCAAGGCCCCAGCAGAGACCAATGGAAGCAGAGTTCAATGCCCTGAACACATTCATCTGGGGTGTCCTGGGGACCTCACAAAGAGCCAGGCAGTCGCCTCCCCAGCCCTGAACAGAGAAAATGCACAGTGGCTTCAGTGTGGTCCCCAGATCAACAGTCAGGAGCCGCGGCAGGCAATCTACCCACGGGGTCCATCACCACGCTGGCTCCCTCCCTCCCCTCCCCTCCACACCCATGTGCACGATGCTGTTTTGTAGTCCAGTGGGTTATTACGTAGCCAAGAGCTTCCCATCGATGGGTGTGTTATGGGTTGAGTTGTGTCCCCCAAAATCATATATTGAAGTTAAAACCTCCAGTCCCTCAGAATGTGACCTTATTCCTTAGGGTCTTTGCAAAGTTAAACTGAAGTCCTATACATGGGCCCTAATCCACTATGACCCATGGCCTTATAAGAAGGGCAGGTGAGGCCAGGCGCAGTGGCTCACTCCTGTAATCCCAGTGCTTTGGGAGGCCAAGGCAGGCGGACCATGGATCGTGGTGGCACGCGCCTGTAGTCCCAGCTACTCAGGAAGCTGAAGCAGGAGAATCACTTGAACCCAGGAGGCGGAGGTTGCAGTGAGTTGAGATCATGCCACTGCACTCCATCCTGAGCAACAGAATGAGACTCTGTCTCAAAAAAAAAAAAAAAGAAGGATTAAAAAAAAAAAGAAGGGGAAGTGAGGACACAGACATGCACAGAGGGACAGCCATGTGAGGACACAGGGAGAAGACAGCGTCTGCAATCCAAGGAGAGGCCTCAGGAGAACCATTCCTGCCCATACCTTGATCTTGGACTTCTGGTCCCCAGAATTAGGAGAAAGCAAATTTCTGCTGTTTAAGCCGTCCAGTCTGTGGCACTTTATTACAGCAGCCTTTGCAAATAAATACGGTATATGACAGGCATGCATGGCTTCGTTATTATTGCCCAACTTCTTTAGTTAAAAAGCACCTCCCCTCCACCGTGGAGCCACCGTTCTACTGTCTGTACCGTTCCTGGTGGTCTCCCTTCCACACTGGCTGACTGGTCTTCCCGGCAGCCTGCTCCCTCAGCAACACCTGCAGATCAGACTGCCCCCTACAGTAGCACCCCCTACCCCACAGCTCCCCTCCACAGCCCTGCACCCCCGAAAGACCCACATGCTCACCTGTGAGTCACTTACTCCCCCATCCTCGTTCTCCAGCACTTCCAAATGTGAGTCAACCATCTGTCAGTGCCAAGCGTTAGTCTTTCCACTATCCTCAAACATCATCTTGGCTCAGACGTTCACTCCAGGACACAAATATTACTGCCTTGGGGAAGATCCTCGCATCTCTACCTTAGGCAAGGACTCCAGCCCTGGTGTCATTACGCAGCACTCATCACACCCACTGTACTATCTACTCAGCAGTTTCCAGGCACTGGGACCCAGGGTCCTTGTCCTTCAAGGTTTCCTGTTTCTTGGATAAAACTGATGCTGAATGTATATTTAGTGAAAGATGGACACAAGCAAAGGAAAGATGGAAAGAAGACAGCTAAAAATATATATATAAACAAGCCTCACAGCTAAACAAAAACCAGGAAAAGTCTAGAAAAAAAAGATGCTTCAAAACAAATTGTAAACAGGGCAGTCGACCCAAATCAGGATGAAAGAAATCCATGAAGTGATGGAAATGTAAAGAGGCCAACATTTGAATATGAAATTTGAACTGGAACCAGCTATACAAAGTCAGGATTTTTAAACATGCTTTCTCCTGGAGCTGGCTATTTAAAAGGCCTGGAGGCAGCAGCCGCCCAGGGTCCCTGAGCACACCAGCATCCATGCATTGGTGTTTACACACCATCACCAAGGACCAGAGCACCCTGGGAAAACAGTTCATCTTCACTCTGGACAATGGGGATGTATAATACAAGGTGAGCCGGGGTACCTCACCATGCCAGGTGGCAAGAAAGAGTCAAAAACTAAAAGAACAAAGGCACCTGCTTCCTGGGCTCCCATAGACTGAATTGGAGCATCAGGAAGAACAAAAATGACTCTGTAGTACAGTGAGTTTTTAAAAATATCATCAGCCATCAACGATGCTCAAAAACTGGCATAGGAGGCTTTTCTTTTCGGGAGAAATGGCAAAGTCAGAAAATCGTCATTTTGCAACCTGCCATAAAATTCTTGATTCAGGCAAGACTCACTGGATGCAAAAACCACTAAGCAGAAGGTTGGCTGGGGAACAAGATAGATACAGAATGTTCAAGTGTCGTCCTACGGATTTTATACTCGGGACAGGCGGAAAAACAATATGGTTTTTCAGAGGAGCGGGAGAAGGGGCAGCCGCCATTTTAACCAGGTGGTCGGATTTAGCGTCTCTGACAGTGGGACCAGTGGCCCCCACGTGTGATGCAGCCAGAAGTGCACAGCTTCTCCAGTAAGTGCTCTGGCCACAGACGGGCAGACATCCAGTATGACAGCAAACACAAGGGCAGAGGAAGAGAGTAAGGGAGACAGCAAGAAACATCACCGGAGGGAACAGTCACACTAATTCAAAGGTACCACGTTCTAGAAGATAACTAGCTTTTCCTCTTCTAACAGTTAATGTCACAAAGATAAGAACAAAAAGGAAGGGCTGTTTTCGATTAGAGTCTGAGTAGTTATAACAAGCGGATCCAGGTTTGCAGACAGAGAAGATATTTAACACATTCTGAAGAGAACTGGAGAAAGGTGAACATCAAGTAACCATCAGATGGTATCATGGGACTGCTGTTAATTTTGTTCCACGTAAGAATGGTGCTGCCATTATGGAGAACAACACTGTTTTTCTTAGAGGAGATGAATTCTCATATATTTGGGGTGGGGGAATGTCATGATGTCAACAACTTATTTTCAAACTGTTCAGTAACAATTTTTTTTTTTCCCAAGACAGAGTATTTTGCTCTCTCGCCCAGGCTGGAATGCAGTGACATGATCTCAGCCCACTGCAAATGCTGCCTCCCAGGTTCAAGCAATTCTCCTGCCTCAGCCTCCCAAGTAGCTGGGATTACAGGCACATGCCACCATGCCAGCTAAATTTTTTTTTTTTTTTTTTTTTTTTTGTATTTTTAGTAGAGACGGGGTTTCACCACGTTGGCCAGGCTGGTTTTGAACTCCTGACTTCGTGATCCACCCACCTCGGCCTCCCAAAGTGCTGGGATTACAGGCATGAGCCACCGTGCCCAGCCTCAGCAACAAATGTTTATAAAATATGGACTTAAGGGGCAGAGAGGAAGTGGGGGCAAGAAACAGCATACTATTAACAACCGCTGAATCTGGGTGGAGAGTTTATGTGTGTGTTTGCAGTATTATCTTTCAAGTACATATTTGAAAACTCTCATAATGAAAAGAAATACGGAGGCCCTCATTCCCAAGGTGACGATGAATAAACAGGATTACATTTAGTTAGGCTGGGGCATCAGGAAAGGTGCCCCCAAGGCATGAGGAGCTCCAAAGGCATGAGACTTCTCAATCTCCTAAATTTCTCTGAAATACACAATCTCTGCTGGATTCACCGGCTGTTCCTCTAAGACCCTCGCAGTGTGTTGCTGTTCTTCCACACCTGTACTCAGGTTCAGCCTGCTAACAGACCTCCACTAACAGAGCCCAGGTAAAACAGGCGTTTCGCAATGAGCTGGTGCTTCACAGCAGTGCGTCTAAGTCGACAGGCAGAGAAAATAAGAATTTCATGTGCTGACAACAGAATCTGCCAGACTTTCTCTACTTCACAGTTCCCAGGTAATCATCATGACCAGGCCACCCTCCCAGAGAGACACCATTGCGGGCATCTTACAGGTAAAGGATGAGCCTCGGGCAGGTAAACAAAGGCTCAAGAGCCACAAGGAAGTGACGAAGCTGGGCATTCCGTCCAAGTCCCTTAGATTACATGCCTGTGGGGTTCCCCCAGCCAAACTCACTGTGCTTCCTGCTAGAGGGGCCTCTCCCACTCAGGGTGTGGCCTTTTGGGACTACAGCATCAGCATCCCCTGGCACTTCATGTTCCCAGTGAAGTGGGCACGAAACTTCACTAACAGATAGGAACATGCACGTGCCCGGTGCAGGGCACCCCCTCTGCAGGACACAGTGCATTCAACAGGTCTACTGCATAGTTGCTAACTCTCACAGGAAGAGAAGGGAAAGGGAGAAAGATTTCAAAAGCACTCACCAAAAATGCAGTAGGAAACAGAGGACGATGAAATGCAACAAATCCCAATGTTTCAACGCACACCAAAAATGTTCCCAGCAGGCACATCTGGGAGTGCCCAGGGACTCCCCCACCCGAGGCAGCTGTCCTCCGGCCCTGGTATGCAACACCCCCATTTCCTTGATGAGAAACAGGGCATCGGGGGTGGGACACACACAGCTCTCCCAGGCGGGACATGGAATCCCTCCCCACACTCTGGGACCAGCCTGTGTGTTTGCAATTAGGAAGCAGCCTGCCCTGGCAGGAGGGGGTGCCGGGCAAGGCCTCTTGCCAGCTGTATTTTCTTCTCTGACAAAACAGGGGCCCCCTTAACCTGGTGAACAGCGCTGCCCACAGGGCACCCCCAGCCCGCTGGCCTCAAGGAAATGAAAAGGAAGAGGGAGCTCGGGGCTTGGGTCCTGTTCCCAAGTCAGACAGGCCATGGGGCTGGGCTGTCAATGTTTCTTTGTGGCCTTAAGCAAGCCAGTGACAAATAACATGTGTCTTTCAGACATGGGGGCCAACACGAAAAACACATACATCTGTTTCCACCGCTGGCAGTGTGTCTGTACCACACAGAAGCCCTTAAAGCGGGCGCCCCTCCCAGGATGCGGAAGAAAGCCTCTGGTAATCAGGGAAGGCTGGGGACACGCAGTGAAGTTCAAGCTTGCTCCAGCCACACCCCACTCGGCAGCAGATGCTCCCAGGTGCTAGGAGAGACGCTCCCTGGAAGTGCGGGGCACGTGATGGGCTATTCACCTACCTGGACACCTGGGGCAAAGTCACCAAACTTGTGGGGCACCCGGTGGGCTCCACTTACCTGTAATTCACCTCTAATTCCCCTGTGGTGAGAAGATAAAACAGAGTGCAAAGTACTTGTGAAACCATCCTGAGATCTTGCACTTGGAAGATCTGGACAGCTGCCATTGCCCAGACGATGCAGAAAGACTTGGAGAGGAACAGACCCAGGCAGTGGGAGAAGGTGGGTGTCAGGAAACATCCCAACACCAGTATCCGGAATGCCGGGAGAGAACAGGAGGCACCCATCCAATGTTGTATTTCAACAAGTCACAGGACTTTTGAGTCAGCTCTGAACTGGTTTCACCACAGTGAAAGGATGACTCTTATGCCTAGAAGGTGAGTAAACTATCACTTATTTTGCTGAAAAAAAGTGGGGGAGGGTAGGATGGACTGCGGAGGACGAGCCTCAAGTTAGCAAAGCCACAGAAGAATTCTCAGATTTTCTCCATTTCCACAAATTGCTGTCTTGGGCAAACACTGATTCTGAAACAAGAAGGTCCTTCCATTGGCAAATAAACCAATGAAAAGCTTTACTGCTGACTTACATCAGCTTTGATCCAGCAGAAGTGTGGGTCTCCTCCCTTCGGTCTCTTAGGAACTCTCACTGGGTGGCTTCACCCTCCTGCCTGCTGGCGATTTGGACAGGGAATGTCGATGTCTCATGTTGTACGTGTCCTGTGGTTTTGTAGTTAACAGCCCAGGTTCCCTGGGTTCAAAGCCCACTTTGGCCACGGCTACCCAGGACGCTCCCAAGAAGCATGACTGCGAGGCTTCATTATTCTCATCTACAGAATGGGAGGGATGAGCCCTTCCCATTCATAGTACTGAATGTATGGAGGATAGAACATGGTGCAGCACAGCGAACATTCTACCAGCAATCACGCCATTTCATTTTTATACCCAGCTATGTCTCCACACACCTCCGGACCCCCGTCTTATTTCGTGTTTTTAACCTTGACGTAAACCTTACATTTTTATTTGTGTTCCTTAAAAAACAACAACAACAGGCCGGGTGCGGTGGCTCACGCCTGTAATCCCAGCACTTTGGGAGGTCGAGATGGGCAGACCACGAGGTCAGGAGATCAAGACCATCCTGGCTAACATGGTGAAACCCCGTCTCTACTAAAAACACAAAAAAATCAGCCAGGCGTGGTGGCGGGTCCCTATAGTCCCAGCTACTCGGGAGGCTGAGGCAGGAGAATGGCGTGAACCTGGGAAGCGGAGCTTGCAGTGAGCCGAGATCACGCCACTGTACTCCAGCCTGGGTGACAGAGCGAGACTCCATCTCAAAAACAAACAAACAAACAAACAAACAACAACAACAACAAAAAGAAATACACTGGTTAATTACATGATCGTGCCATTGTACCAGTATAACTATGCAGGAATCAGTGGTTAATTATTGGGTTAAATAAATGTGATTTTTTGTAAATGTCAATCATCAACAAGTATGTACTGTGTCCAGTAACATTTTGGGAAGGGGAGACTCTGAAGTTTCTTTTATAACTTTGCTCTGATTATTAAAAGGCAAATCAGCTTTTACAGAAAATTGGGAAAGTGCTAGAAAGAATAATGAACAAAAATCATCTGCCACATGTTTACCAGACAAGACCACTATTAAAGTTTTGATGCACGGCCTTCTGACTTCCCTAACTATATACAAACTCTACAGTTCACTTTTTCTTACAAGATTAGTCATTTCATAAATTGAACTTCTTATATTACTTTTTAAAATAATATTAATAATATTTTGTTATACTGCCCCCTACTATATGCTCCATAAGGCAGGCAATTCTTCTACGTAGTCAAGTGTCTCCTGTGAGCTTGGCACACTGCCTGGGTCCTAATAAGCACTCAGTGTGTCTTAGTTGACTAAATCAACATTATATTATAAAAACTTTCCCATATCATTATACATGAATATTATATTTTGAAGGTTTTGCTATATCTTTTTTTTTTTTTTTTTTTTGAAAATGTGACTTTTAAAAAGTGGAGCTTGCGGTGAGCAGAGATCGCGCCACTGCACTCCAGCCTGGGCAACAAGAGCAAAACCCCATCAAATAAATAAGTTAATTAAATAAATGAATAAATAAATATTTCTCTATGTAGCTTACCAAATGTACTTAAGTATTTTTCTGCTTCTGAACACTAGGTTCATTTCTAATTGTCAACTGCACCAAATAAAGCTATGATACACTTCCCATCTGTAAATCTTTATTTCTCAGGACAGATTCCTAGAAGTAAGAGTACTGGGTCCAAGGAGCAGGGGGTGGGTTCAGGATGCATGGCCCAAAATGTTCTCTCAAGAGACTGGTCCAATGTACAGATCAGTCCAACATATAGATCGATCAGCAGTGTCAATATAATTTTGTTCAATTTGATAACCAAAAAGTGTTCCATGGTAGGCTTAATCTCTAGTTCTGTAATTTCAATGATTCTCAGGACTTCTAAAAATTTTTATACCAACCATAGTAGTTTCCTTCTGAAAAAAATGTATTTGTCTCCTTTGCCTGTTCTCCTATCAGTATTCATCATTTCAGGCAGTACCATACCGTAGTTTCTGCAGCTGTTCAATGTATTTGAAAGCACAGTAAAGATCTCCTTTCACCACTTACCATACTCAAAATCGTTTTTGGCATTTGTCATTTCTTTATTCCTCCAAATGAGTCATAGGATCCTTTTGTCCAGCATCCCTGAAAAGTCCCACTAGGATGTGGCTTGGGGTTATTTTAAATGTTTGCTACCTTCGGAAGAACTGACATCTTGAAAACATTCAGTCTTCCAGAGCATAAATAAATTATTGTACTTTTGAAAATGTCATTGTTCTTACACACTTTCCTATTGTTTGGTCAAGTTTTTAGGTTATTTCAACAGCACCTGCATATTTTTGATGGCACAGTGGTGTGGTTTATCTATTTTGCTTTTTGCAATGGAATATTTCCCCTGTACATCTTCTGATTATTGATGATACATGGGAAATCTTTTCCAATATATTGTATGTAAATTCATTAGTAAGTTCACAAATTAATTCTAAAAGTTTTTAGTCTATTTACTTGGGCTTTAAGGTACATATTCTCAGCCAGGCGCGGTGGCTCACACCTGTAATCCCAGCACTTTGTGATGTCGAAGTGGGTGGGTCACTCAAGGTCAGGAGTTTGAGACCAGCCTGGCCAACACGGCAAAACCCCATCTCTACTAAAAAAAACAAAAATTAGCTGGGCGTGGTGGTGCACGCCTGTAATCCCAGCTACTCAGGAGGCTGAGGTGGGAGAATCACTTGAACCCGGGAGGACGAGGCTGCAGTAAGCCAAGACTGTGCCACTGCATGCCAGCCTGAGTGACAGAGCAAGACCCTGTCTCAAATAAATAAATAAATAAATAAATAAATAAATAAATAAAGTACATATTCTCTTAAAAATAGTAACTGCATCTTCTACAATCCATTAGCTTGCCCCTTGTTTCTGTTTCCTGTCTCAATACACTGACAAGACATGCTGAGCAACCTCATACAAGGCTTTCTGAATTAGCCTTGATATTAAACAGACTGCTTAGATTATTACACCATTAATGTTTGCTTTGAGTTTGGTATAGACATTAATTAACATTATAAAAAGCTAAGTGGGAGATTAATTTCTTAAAAGTCTTGCAAGTGTCTCATCATCTCCCTGTTTTAAATGGTTAAATGATTAGAAACATAAGAGGATAAACACAAGCTGGGTACTAGGGAGAATTCCACTTTCAAATGACCTCAAGGTATAACTTAAATATATGTTAACTAGACATCATGGCACTGTCCCACCTCCAAGCCAATTAAACTTCACAGGCAGTTTCTGGGGAGTGCAGCCAGGGTGAGACAAACAGATTAACACACTCTACCCTTCTCAGAAGTGTATGGGCACATTTATAATAAAATACAGACATCTCGGCTGGGCGTGGTGGCTCACGCCTGTAATCCTAGCACTTTGAGAGAGTGAGGCAGGTGAATTGCCTGAGCTCAGCAGTTCAAGACCAGCCTGGGCAACACGGTGAAACCCCATCTCTACTAAAATACAAAAAAAAAAAAATTAGCTGGGCATGGCAGCATGCAACTGTAATCCCAGCTGCTCGGGAGGCTGAAGCAGGAGAATCACTTGAACCCGGAAGGCAGAGGTTGCAGTGAGCCAAGATCACACCATTGCACTCCAGCATGGGTGACAGAGCGAGACTCCATCTCAAAAAAAAAAAAAAAGCAGGCATCTCAAAGAAGGCTGTGAGCTCAGGTGTATTCTGTGAATATTTCCAGGTTACCTGAAACCAAGGGAAAGAAAGTCGCAAATAACTACAGCAGGGAGCAGTGAAATGAAGGCACAGCTGTATTCTGGAACTGGACCAGCTGATGCCTTCCTACGGATATAACCAAGATCCATATGAATCTTCATTCATATGAATGTTCATTAATGGAAACATTAAAAATGATAAAGTTAGGCACTATAAATAATGATCCACACCTACAATAAATATTTTTAACGTAATACACATAAATGAACCATCATTAATCAATCAACAGATGTACAGCCCAGCCCTTTCTTTTGAGTAAAAAATCTACTGGTTGCTGTTCACATTCATTTCTTCACAAATCACATATATCATCTGTTTCCTGGTCTGGTTTTCTTAAAGTGAAGTGTATAAATGCACCTATGCATCTGAATACAAAATCCTGATCAACTTTCATTATGATTCATATCTAATTCAACAGAAATTATCTTTAAAAGTTATCCTCACATTTGTATTTTCGAATCAGTCAACTTGAGTTTTTCCTTTCTTTATACTCACTAAATTTATAGAGTATGTCATTTATGCTATTTCTGATTGGGTGTGGTGGCTCATGCCTGTAATTCCAGCAATTTGGCTGTCCAAGGTGGGTGGATCGCTTGAGCCCAGGAGTTCGAGACCAGCCTGGGCAACATAGTGACACCCTGTCTCTACAAAACATAAAAATTTAAAAATTAGCCCGATATGGTGGTATGAACCTGTTAGTCCAAGCTACTCTAGAGGCTGAGGTGGGAGGATCACTTGAGTCCAGGAGTTCAATGCTGCAGTGAGGTATGACCATACCACTGCACTCCGGTCTGGGCAACAGAGTGAGACTGTCTCTAAAACAAGAAAAGAAAGCTACGTCTGTACAATAACAAACACAACTCCCATAAGCAGGTTTGAGAGCACACAGCACTAACAACACAAAACCCAACTGCAGAAGCAGGAAAGTAGACTGCAGCCCACCAGCCTCCCCCAGCTGGGTAGAGTGGGCAACGGTCTTGTTTATTTACAGAGGAAATGGAGCTTTGAGTTTATTTTGCAGCCATTAAAAAGAGTAATAAAGAATTATGCATCCAGTCATTGATGGAAGTTTATGTTATTATATTGAGAGAAAACATTTGAAAAACAAAGTTAATATGAATACATTTTACCAAAACTAAATAACTGTGCATGTGTGGCGTGTGTGTGTGTGTGTGTGTGTGTGTGTGTGTGTGTGTGTGTGTATAGAGAAACTCAAGTTTGAAAAAGTAGACATCAAACCATTACCAGGAGCTGCATTTGCCTTTGAGACCTGGAAAGGGATTGACAGTACACACTTTCTATGATTTCAATTTCTTAAAAAATCTGTGGCTGGGCATGGTGGCTCACGCCTATAACCCCAGCACTCTGGAAGGCTGAGGCGGGCGGATCACCTAAGGTCAGGAGTTCAAGACCAGTCTGACCAACATGGAGAAACCCTGTCTCTACTAAAAATACAAAATTAGCCTGGCGTGGTGGTGCACGCCCGTAATCCCAGCTACTCGGGAGGCTGAGGCAGGAGAATTGCTTAAACCAGGGAGGCAGAGGTTGCGGTGAGCTGAGATCAAGCCACGGCACTCCAGCCTAGGCAACAAGAGCGAAACTCCACCTCAAAAAAAAAAACAAATTGTATTAATACTTTTGTAACGTAAGTTTGTTATTATTTTTAAGAAAAAGAACACAAGCATGAAGTCATGTTTTGGGCTGAGAGGAATCAAATGTCTTCTTGGAAGCGACCGGCAGCGTTTGGTGGAAATGAAGTGAGGATTTGGTGCCGCTTTTCCTTAGAGGCATCTGAGGGGATAACATCCATTCCCCTGCAAAAAATCAAGTGAAGGGCCGGGTGCAGTGGCTCTCACCTGTAATCCCAGCATTCTGGGAGGCTGAGGTGGGAGGATCACATAAGGTCAGGAGTTTGAGACCAATCTGACCAACATGGTGAAACTCCATCTCTACTAAAAATACAAACTTAGCCGGGCGTGGTGGCGCGTGCCTGTAATCTCAGCTACTTGGGAGGCTGAAGCAGGGGAGTCTTTTGAACCCAGGAGGCAGAGGTTGCAGTGAGCTGAGATCGCGCCATTGCACTCTAGCCTGGGCAACAAGAGCAAAACTCTGTCTCCAAAAACAAAAAAGGCAAGTGAAGGACTGCAGACTTCAGCTCGCCCTGCCAGAGGAGATGGTGCCATCTTCTTCCCTGTAAAAAGATGCCATGTGCGAGGTCAAATGCAAGCCAATAATGTCCCGGACCTAAGAAAGAAGTCCAAGTCAGAAAGCCCCAGACCAACAGTGCCTGCGTCAGGCTGGGCCACAGATGTTCTGTCCTGTTTGGACTTGCACGCTGACCACTGGTGACCTTGACCATAAAGTCACCACAAGGTTGACCCTGTAGAGCAGGATGAGGAATGGAGATTCCCTAATGAATCTCTCACAGAGCCCAAGACACTCACAGCCAGTCAACTCCAGCCATCTTCACTGCCATTCCAGGTGTGAGGGAAAATTAATTCTTAATTCTTCTTTGGATTAACATAGATAGATTTCACTACTTTAAAATTTAAACACAGTGACTAGCGACAGAAAAAAGTCACAGATTATGTTTTCAAACATCCATGAGATGTTAAATGACAAGTTTGGATGAGTCTTTGTCAACTTCTGGGGACACAATGACAAAAGAAAACTGGCTGTGTCCCCTACCCATGATGGTCAGGGTCCACGGTCCAGTCATCAGTCAAACACACCAGTGAAACGCAACTCTAGGTGCTGCTCTCCAGGTATGACTTTAAGTAAGGGAGATAATCCTTCATGACCCAGGAGGGCCTGGCTCAGTGAGTCAAAGGCCTCAAAAGCAGAGCAGCGGCTTCCCTGAGAAAGAAAAAAGTCCGCCCAGGGACAGCAGCCTCGGCGGTGCCCACAGTTCCAGCCACCCTTCCCTGTGGTCGGCCCCATGGATTTCAAATGCGCCTGGTCAGACCTTACAACCAAGTAAGTCAATTCCCTGGGACAAATCTTTTCCTATATATCTCCTACGAGTTTTGTTTCTCTAGTTGGACCCTGACAGGTACACTCCTCACATCACCCAAAACAATGCAGAGAAACAGCAACTAGAAATGCAATGTCCATCTTGAGGGAAATCGGGGCCTCCTGTAGCCCCAAACGCAGTGGAGGGGAAGGAGGAGGAGAGATGCCAAGAGAAGACACCACAGTGCCAGTCCTGAGCCCTGCCCAGGTCACAGCCCTCCTGGGTAGGAGCCCACCACAAGTTTAGATGTAGTGCACAAAAGCAGGTGAGGGGCTCAGAGTGGGCTCCCCTAAGCCCTGCAACACCCGACAGGGAAGGCGGGCTGAGGGACAAAACACCCAGGTGCTCTCTGCCGCGTGGGCAAGAGGCATGGCATCAAGGTGATTGCAGATGGGTCACCACGACACCAACCCACAGACATAAATGCTTGGGAGGGTGGGAGGACACCCCAGGCCGCTCAGCCGTTTGGCCACCCAGCCTGCTGGACACGGCCGAAGCATCCACACTGGGCTCCAGCACCCTGCTCTGCACTTCTGCGGCAGGTCCTCCTCCTGCCACCCCCAGCTGGCACGCCAAGTGCACTGGGCCCGTATCGCAACTCCCAGCTTTGCCCCACCCACCACTGTCCCTTTCCCAGCAAATGGTGGCCACGTCCTTTCAGGCGCTCAAGTCACATCTCTTGAGGTCACCCTCAGCTGATTCCAAGACAAAGAACTCCCAGTCCCACCACCAGCACCGCCACACCAGAGCCGTGCCCCCCACCCCAGGCCCCTGGGGTAGCTGAGCACTCCTTTCCATGCACATCCCTCAATGACCCCCTATCGAAAAGCAGCGGCCCATGGCCAGCGCATCTTGCTGACCTGCATGCCCGCCTCGAGTTGCCTGCACTCCTGCCAGCCTCCAACTGATCAGCTCTGCTCAGTCCCCGAGAGCTCCCTGGGGACTCAACATGCAGGAGGAGCTGTCCTGGGCACCTGCTGGAGCATCCCCTCTGCCCCACGCAGCCAAGGGCAGACCCGAGTCCTGCTGCAAGACTCAGCTTGAAGGGATATGGAGGCAGGGACGTCCCCTCACTGTGCCTGAAAACCGCTTTCCCCAAGCCCAGTGTTCGGGGAAATCCAAGGCATATACGAGCCATGGGATTTCTCTCCATGTTCTTTCCCCCAGCATCAAGCACCCAGGGGCTGAGGTCAGGGATGGTTCCAGGGAAGACACAGCGTGCAGAGTGGGTAGGCCGTCCCCCTGGGCCTGCAGGCTGTAAAGTTCATTCTGGCTTTTGTTTCAGCTGACAAGTGGAAAGTAAAAATGGGTCTCGGGTTCCAAAGTACATGATCTCCACGGCAAAGGTCAGTAAATCTATCTTGTTACCCAGAGAGAAAGGCACAACCTGGCTCAGGAAACGAGACCAGAAACTGTGGGCTGTGGGAGCCCACTCGGGGCCTGGCTGTCCTCAGCATCGCTGGGTGGACTTGCCTGGAGCCCCAGCTGGGCTTCATCGCCTCCCTTCCCTGCACCACAGATGCCCAGCACCATGTCACCACATGCAAACCCACCACCCACAAGTCATTTGGCAGCTGCTAACTCAACGCCAGCCCTGCTGGAAGGACAACCGTGTTTGTGGTTTGTTTTTTAATGCAGCCACAGAGCAAACATCAATCCCGAACTCAGCCCGGCATGAATTTTCCTGTATTTAACTCTAGCTGCAGCAGAAGACATACTCTCTCTGCCTCATGCATGGAGTAACGGGGACAAAATGCCCCACCAGTCCCATCGTCGGCAGGGCTGCTCTGTGACAGCCATGAGAAGCAAAGGTCAGTGAGATTCACGTGGACACACAGCACTGAGAAAGGGACCCATCTATCCAAACACTTAAGATTCCAACCTGAAAAACCTAAGTGGAGTCAAATCGTCAAGACGTTCTCCAAAGGCACGGATCCCAAACGAGCGCTCTTGTGATTTTAAAGTCGAGCAAAACCGTTGTCCTGAAACCAAGGAAAGTGTGGCCCATCTGCACACGCACAGGTTTTACCTAAAAGTTCCAGTGAGCTTTTGACTCCCGCAGAGCTCAAGATAAACACAGCTCCAATAAAACTCGATAGCATGGGCTCTGTTCAAGTGAGACCACTTTACAGCTTGACCAAGCACTCTGCCAGGAAATGATTGCTTTTCCAGCCCAGCACAGGAATGCGCCCTGCCTTATGTCTCTGGGCACAAACGTCACTGTGGGTGGGTGGGCCAGGGATGAGGAGCCTGAGGCCAGGGCAGGTCTTACAACACATGGTGATGGAGCTGAAGATGCCTAAAGAGACCCCTGCAGACACAGACCCCGCAGACACAGACCCCGCAGACACAGACCCTGCAGTCTTCACATGCTGCCCCTTGTCGGAAGCCTCTCTCCACGACCAGTTGCCCCCTCACCTCCAAGGGTCCTGCACCAACCCAGCCGGTTCACAGCAGTGCCGTTTGCTAATGGAAGCAAAGATGTGCCTCGTGAAACAAACAAGCTAGGCCACCCCAAAACAGCCTCGGCTCCTCTGTCTTCAAACACTCCAATTTCCGTGGCTTCTTTCAAGAGACATGTACAATTTCATCATGACGGTTGCACTGATTTATGGGCTCCATTGTTCTCCTCTCTGCACACACACTGCCCCCAGCCCTCATTCCATATACTGGAAAAGCAGAAGGAGCAAAAACAGCCTGTCAGAGCCACCGGGGGCTGCCCTGACATGCTCAGAGTGAAATGTAGATTGGAACTCCCTCCATGGCCCCGCTGCCCCATCCCTGATCCCCATCCCCTACGAGGGAAAATGTTCCCAGTAAGGCTCCCAACTCATCACAGTGAACTCAGGAGTCTGCAGCAACAGCGGAGCGCATCTTTCCATAAGACCTGTAAAATCATTAAAATGAACTAAATCTCTCCAGGAAGACCAGCAGAGGCAGGAGGGGAAAGCTACAGGTGGTATCTACCTGCAGTGCAGGAGGCGGAAGGGCACACCTGTGGAGCTCAGGGGTTGACAGGTGGAGGCCAAGCCACCTGCCAGCCTGGGAAGGTCTCCCACGAAACCTTTCTCAAGAAGACACCATAAAAACACTCTCACGAGATGTCTCCTCCACACGTCCGCCTTTCACTTCTACAGTAACTGCTTCATTTCTGGGCGCGAGGACAATGCTTTTGTGATCCTCAATTCCCTGCCTTTCTGTACAACTTGAAAACAGCTTTCCCCAGCCCAGTGTTTGGTAAAATCCAAGGTATATGCAAGCAATGAGGTTTTACTTCCTGCATTCCCCTGCTAAACAACAGAATTTAGTTTCACCTGTTTTAAAAACACAACTTTGCACATGGAATCCCACCATGCTTGTCTGTGGCCTCCTTCTTTCCTTTGCCATCTGGTGGTGCGATTCACCCACAGTATAGCTTGTGGGTGAAGTTCACTTGTTTTCATTGTCGTATGGCACTTTGTCCTATGAAGAGGTACCAATTATGAATCCAGTCTGGACCGGGCACAGTGGCTCACGCCTGTAATCCCAGCACTTTGGGAGGCCGAGGCGGGCAGATCACTTGAGGTCAGGAGTTCGAAGCCAGCCTGGCCAACATGATGAAACCCCGTTTCTACTAAAAATACAAGAATTAGCTAGTCGTGGTGGTGTGTGCCTGTAGTCCCAGCTACTTGGGAGGCTGAGGCAGGAGAATCGCTTGAACCCAGGAGGCAGAAACTGCAGTAAGCCAAGATCGCGCCACAGTTCCAGCCTGGCAGACACAGTGAGACTCCATTTCAAAAAAAAAAAAAAAAATCCAGTCTGCAGCTGACAGACGTTCACGAGCAGCAATGCTAAGAAAGCCCAGGTCTCCTCTGTCCTCTGGTGGGGCAACGCAGCTAACTGCCTGCCTCTGCCCCACCCCAGGTCAGGGGGCTGCGCCAGCTGATGTCTGGTCTGAGGGCGGCTGGAGGAGCTCCTGCTCACAGGATCCTGCACTGGGGCGAGTTCTGGAACTTCTCCAAGCTTTGGTTTTACCAGGCTGCCCAGGTACGAATGACAGCTCGCTCCTCCACCTCTGCCACCTGGGCAGTGGCCTCAGCCAGGTGCCAGGCAGGAACCCCTCAAATCACACGAGCCCTGCCCTTTCAGTCTGTCTGTCTGCTGCATTGCACTTACTAGCTGCAGTGTTTAATATATTGGTGATTTTTGTTTGCAACTTCAGTCAATGCCAGTGTCTTTCTAGAGGAAAGAAATTATGGTAATTTATTAGATTGGAAAATCACAAGAAAATTAAAAAACAAATTTTTCTTTTAAAAAAATGTATTCAAGGAAAACAACTTTAAAAGTTTCACTTGAGATAAATGTGTATGTGTGTGTGTGTGTGTGTGTACACGGTATTAAATCATTCCTTAGGAATTTCTGTTCCGCATTGCTTACTGGTTTTTTGTTTTGTTTTGTTTTTGAGACAGAGTCTCACTCTGTTACCCAGGCTGGAGTGCAGTGGCACGATCTCAGCTCACTGCAACCTCCGCCTCCCAGGTTCATGCCATTCTCCTGCCTCAGCCTCCTGAGTAGCTCGGACTACAGGCGCCCACCACCATGTCCGGCTAGTTTTTCGTATTTTTAGTAGAGACGGGGTTTCACCGTGTTAGCCAGGATGGTCTTGATCTCCTGGCCTCGTGATCTGCCCACCTCGACCTCCCAAAGTGCTGGGATTACAGGCGTGAGACACCGCGCCCGGCCTGCTTACTGGTCTTAAACAGCCATGTCATGAGATGACATCACATCCACTATAAAAAAACAAAACTTGTAACAATAAAAAAAATCACCAAATATGACAGGCTGAAACTTTGGCCGTTTAAGAGGGGGGCGGGGAGAAGCCTTGCCGTATTAAAAGAACCCCCCTGCTCTCTGCACTTTATGAGCATTACCCAAAGGTAAGCGATCTGAAGGGACTTGGGGAAGAAGGCCAAGCAATTAAAGGAGCAGCAGTGGTTCTCAAAGCCATCTCATACATTTTTCATGTCCCAGTTGTCTCATTTTCAAGATGTTTTACGTGTTTTAAAAGAAGACAAATTCCACTTGTGCATAAGAAAATTTCTTAACATCCAGTGTTCTTAATCTATACACATTTGGCAGGTAGAAAAAAATATATAGTTTTCATCGCTGTTGTAGGTTTCTTACTTCTAAGCTACAAGGTAGAAGTAAAAGAATAAGGGATGCAGGCTTCGGTGCCACGTGTTCACACATTCTAAGTGGAACACATAAAAGAAAAAAAAATTACCGAACCATACTTTTTTTTCATCGTCAAACTGCCACTTTAAATATGTATTTTAGGAAAAACAGAAATTACCCATACTCCCCCTACCCTCACAAAACTGGTTTCATTTTTGCATGTTGACGTCTAAGCTTTTACTGCCTCGTCCAGGAGTTTATTTAGGGATTTATAGTTTATTAGGCAGTTAAAATCTTTACCGTGTTCCTTAACCTGGGCATACCTCATGTGTGTAATTCTCCCTCTGGATTCTGAAAGATGTGTTCACTGCAACTTAAAGAAGGAAAAATTGCCCCTTTGAAATGCTCAACTTAGCCTATTAGTTTATAAAGGCAAATTAAACCAGGCACCACCAGGCCATTTCAGGACCAAGTGAGCCACTCAGACCGTGGATTAACCTGAAGGCCCCGAGAGCCGGGACCAGGGCCAAGCGCACACACAGTGTTGGGTGAGGGGCTGGGGTGCCCTTCTGCCTCTCCCCTCCTCGCACCTGAAACATTCCTGACTCACCAGTCATGCCACGCCTGGTTGCAGCCACTGTCTTTTTTCTCCTCGGCATAAACTACCTTTTGTATAGAACAGACAAGAAAACACCCTGAGATCGGACCCCAGGGTTTCATTCCGAGTTAAGATCTCATCTTCAAAACCCTCCACTTCTGATGTTACCGCTGGGGAATGGGTCCCTCACCAGGCCTGCAGGTGGCCACTCCAGCATGGCTGTCTGCCCCTTGGGAATAGAGACCCCAAGCACCACAGCCGGCGCAGGAGACCCCGCTGCAGTCGGAAAACGCGATCGCTCCGGTGAGACCCTTTGTAAAAGAGTAAAGGCATTGTGTGTCTAAGCATTAACCATGACAGATGTTATGAGTTTTCGCGAAACCTGGCATTCATAAAAGCAGTGCTCCATTCTGGAGCTTGAAATAAAAGGGCACAAAGAACAAGAAAATCGTTTTTCAGCACACAGTAGAAGTCTACCTCAGCAGAAACTAGAGAGAAGTTCCCTGTGGACTCCAAGGAAAATGAGATAAATTTCAGTTTGGGAGAGAGGCAAATCTAATAACAGAATCCTGGGCAACAAGTCAAAAATGACATTAAAATAAAGATACAAAAAGCACACACTACACAACACCCAAGGCCCTCCGCACCGGCTATGCGCAGGCACGCAGCAACACAAGCGTGGGATGACAGCAGCTTAGGAATGAATTCACCAATTAACAAGATGAAGGGGTTCGGGAGGGGGGACGGCAGGGGGCTGGGTGTATTTTGTGTTTACCAAAACACCTCCTCCAATATCCTGGCCTGATTCGTGGTGCTGTCAGATGGGTGTGTGTGTGTGTGTGTGTGTGTGTGTGTGTGTCTGTATGTAAGTACAGGCATGTGTGCCTGTGTGTATATGTGTGGTGTGTGTGTGGTGTATGAATGTGGGAGGGGTGTGTCTGTGCGTATATGGTGTATGTGTGTATGTGTGTGGTGTGTGTTGTGAGTGTGGGTCTGTGGTGTTTGTGTGTATATGTGTGGTGTGGGGGGTATACGTGTGAGGATATGTGTGCATATGCTGTGGGTATGTGTGGTGCATGTATGCTGTGGGGAGGTATATGAGTGTGGTGTGTCTGTGGTATAGGAATGTGAGGGAGTGTGTCTGTGTTTGTTGTGAGTGTGTGTGTCTATGGAAGTATGTGGCGTACATTGTGTGTGTGGTATGAGAAGTATATGTGTGGGGATACATGTTTGTGCATACGGCGTGGGTATGTGTGGTGTGTGTGCGCTGTATGTATGGTGTGTGTGTGCGCTGTATGTGTGGTGTGTGTGTGCTGTATGTGTGGTGTGTGTATGTGTGTTATGTGTGGGGTGTGTGTGTGTTACGTGTGTGTGTGTGCTGTATGTGTGATGTGTGTGTTGTATGTGTGGTGTGTGTGTGTGTGCTGTATGTGTGGTGTGTGTGTGTTATATGTGGTGTGTGTTGTATGTGTGGTGTGTGTGCTGTATGTGGTGTGTGTGCTGTATGTGTGGTGTATGTGCTGTATGTGTGTTGTGTGTGTTATGTGTGTGTGCTGTATGTGTAGTGTGTGTGGTGTGTGTGTGTGCTGTGTGTGTGGTGTGTGTGCTGTGTGTGTGGTGTGTGTGTGTGTGCTGTGTGTGTGGTGTGTGTGCCGTATGTGTGGTGTGTGTGTGCCATATGTGTGGTGTGTGTGTGTGCCGTATGTGTGGTGTGTGTGTGCTGTATGTGGTGTGTGTGTGCGCTGTATGTGTAGGGGGGGTGTGTGTGTGTGTTATATGCGGTGTGTGTGTGTGTGCTGTATGTGTGTTATATGTGGTGTGTGTGTTATATGTGGGGTGTGTGTGCTGTGTGTGTGTGTATATGTGGTGTGTGTGTGTTATATGTGGTGTGTGTGTGCTGTGTGTTATATGTGGTGTGTGTGTGTTATATGTGGTGTGTGTGTGCTGTGTGTATATGTGGTGTGTATGTGCTCTATGTGTGGTGTGTGTGTTATATGTGGGGGGTGTGTGTGCTGTATGTGTGTTATATGTGGTGTGTGTGTATTATATGTGGTGTGTGTGTGCTGTATGTGTGGTGTGTATGTTATGTGTGCTGTGTGTGCTGTATGTGTGGTATGTGTGTGTTATATGTGCTGTGTGTGTGTCCTGTATGTGTGGTGTGTGTGTGTTATATGTGGTGTGTGTGTGTTATATGTGGTGTGTGTGTGTTTTATGTGGTGTGTGTGTGTTATGTGTGGTGTGTGTGCTGTATGTGTGGTGTGTGTGTGCTGTATGTGGTGTGTGTGCTATATGTGGTGTGTGTGTTATATGTGGTGTGTGTGTGCTGTATGTGTGGTGTGTGTGTGCTCTATGTGTGGTGTGTGTGTGTTATATGTGGTGTGTGTGTGCTGTATGTGTGGTGTGTATGTGTGGTGTGTGTGCTGTATGTGTGGTGTGTGTGTGTTATATGTGGTGTGTGTGTGTGCTGTATGTGTGGTGTGTGTGTGTTATGTGTGGTGTGTGTGTGCTGTATGTGTGGTGTGTGTGTGTTATGTGTGGTGCGTGTGTGCTGTATGTGTGGTGTGTGTGTTATATGTGGTATGTGTGTGTTATGTGTGGTGTGTGTGCTGTATGTGTGGTATGTGTGTGCTATGTGTGGTGTGTGTGCTGTATGTGTGGTGTGTGGTACGTCAGTGTGGCGTGCATACATGTGTGTCTGCCTCTCCACTGGGTGATGTGTCCCCGGGGGAGCCTCGGAAGTCGGTTTTCTCCGCCGACACTCCTGAAGATGGAGATCTGCATAACACAATTCCCCTTTTCAACCACCTTTGATTTGGGGACACCCCACCGAAAGTACACCCCTTTCTCTTCATCAATGTGTTCTTTCCATCGCTCACAAAAAGGCTCTGGTGATTAAACATCCCCACCTGTGTTGCCCACGGCGCCGTATCACCCCGCACTGTACTGGCCCCCATCCGCTGGGCTGGCCAGCATTTCTCAAGGAGAGCCCCACCCTGCCCAGGAAACGCCCGCTTCATCTGGCAGAGCAGAGAGTAGCTGGCTGCTTAAAGGGCACTCCTGAGGCCCCACTGTCCTGGAAGGTGCATTGGTAGCGGGTAGTAGAGGAATCAGAGGGGAGGGACCTGGGAGAGCAAAGACCGGCAGCTGCACAGGAACACACGTGTGACCTCATTAAAAAGCCACCACGGCCCGGGATGACGTTACCCGTTCCTCTTTCTCTTTCTAACTTTCTCTTCTTATGAACGAGGAAACCTGTAGTTCTGCAGCGCACTGAAAATCCAGGGTCTTCCAGTGACAGACCCCAGGGCCCACCATACCCAATTGCTTCAAGGAGGCCTCTGTTCATTAAAATAAACTCTCATCACTGAGCCAGGAGAGATGTCTGACGTTTTCTTTCCAGTTTGGATGCCAGCTCCCCTCCTTCAGGCCTGGGGCTGCGGGCAGCGAGGCTGGATCCCCAGCTGGGGGCCTTCCTCCCGGGCTGGCTGTGCTTCCTGGCCCTACAACAGCATCGCCCATACGCTCAGTCAGTATCTGCCCAGCGCACAGGGAATGAGGAGAGACAGGCAAACACACCAGCAACCAAGACTGGTGAGGCAGTGATGGCCAGAACCAAATGCCAGCCTGGGTAACTCTCTCAACTGTCTCCCAAGCAGGCCTGGAGCACCCAAAGCTCCTCTGCGTGTCCAGATGAGATACCGGGAACCCCCCACCCTGCCCCATTCCTATGCAAGGACCTGAGATCCACACCCCACGCTCCAGCTCTGCTTCATTCTCTAGCCATTTCGTTGCATGCATTTATTGTATCCTATACGTGTGAGACCATTATAGATGTGTGGCCGTGGGCTGTATGGATTAATGGCATGATTTGCAAGGCTGTGTCCAACTACCAAAGACAAGCTGAAATAGCTCCTTATATGTAATACAGCAGAGCTTGTGCGCCCACAGCCAAATCATAGACTGAAACAGGCATCATGTGGGTCCAGTCTCACCCATTCCCCGGTCGCTGGCCCATCAGTTGACAACCCTTGAGCTCACAGATGCTCCTTTTATCCTCGTTTTACAAAGCAAAACAAAACACAGAATACAGAGGGATCTGCACGGATGGCCTGGAACTTTGTGGGTGTTCACTCCCAGGGTGATGGAAGTGATTAACACATTAATAAATACACGAGTCCATGGAAAACTCAACGTTTTCTAGAGTTTGACCAGGAGCTTTTAAAACCCACAGCAGTCCCTCTTCTAAGCTGCCACACCAACACTTTAAATGCTCTTCTACCAATTCACAAACTCTCTAGGTCTCGGAATGTGGCTTCTGCCTGAAGGCCCTTGTGACTGCTCCTAAAGTCACAGGCAAAGCTGTAGTCTCTGATACAGACTGGCAAAGGCCTGAAGCTCTTCAAGGTAATAATTTTAAAAGATTCTTTTTAAGGTGATATTTTAAATCTAACCATCAGGTGGTTTGCAAATGGCTGTGGTCTGTGAAAAAGTCTGTAAATGTGTATTTCCATGCAAAAGCTGGTGCTCAGCATCACAGCCCAGCGGGCTCCGGAACACCTGCCCTCACCCCTCTGCTCTCCACACGTCTGCATGAGCTTTCCCAGGAGCAAACTTTGGCAGGCAACTCCTTCAATCTTCAGTGCCCTCGGATGCCAGCCTGGTGGGGTTTGCACCAGCCCTCTCTGCCATCCCCACTGGGTTTCCTCTTCTTGGACCGTTTCTTATATTAATGGCACCTCAACTGCCAGCAGCCTATGCATTTCCTCCACATTCTATGTATGGCCCTGGCAGCCACCATGAGAGGCACGTCTGTCTGCATTTTCCAAAGAAAAGACAAAATGCCTTACCCAAGGCCAAGCAATGCAGTCAGGGCGGGGAAGGATGGGGACCTCTGATGGACCCACCCTGCCAACCCCACCTGCCCCACCAGCCTCACCAGGCCAGGCTTCTGGTAACAGGACTCGGATCCATACTGTCCCCGTGCAGACGCATGCCTGCAAAGTAAGTGCAAAATAAAGGAGAGAGAAAGAGAAGTAAGGAAAGAAAGGAGAGAAAAAGCATAAAGAGGAGAGATGGTCAAAAGCGAGTATTCTCAAGAAATGGACAGCAGGTGAGGGAAGGAGTTCTTCTTTTCCTCATCCCCTAACTGCTCGAACATACTCCTGATCCCCAAGTGTCACGAAGATCTACTGTCCTGATTACTATTACTGCTGTCGAGATTAGGAACAGCCAACACATGTGTGCCAGGTGCCATGCCTGTATTATCTCCTTTAATCCTCACAATGACCCCATCGTTATCCCGATTAACAGCTGAGGAAACTGAGGCACCAAGAATGCAAGTCAATAGCACAGGCACCAGAACCCAAACGCTGGCCCTTGGGTGCCGTGTCCTCACCCTAGGCGTCAGTGTCTCATGCCAGAGGCCAATAGGATGCCACATGCATGGGCACTCTCCACAGACTGTGACCTAAAGGACAGCGCAGCCAGCCCACTTCCAATTGTCCACAGCTTCTCTGCCTCTGAGGCAACAAGGAGAAATGGGCTGGGTTTGCCCAGACAGGTACTTTGAATATTCCGGTATCTTAATTCCACCTCTGGAATTAAAAGCTGGGCGGAGAGGGAGCCAATGCCCTCAGTGGTCCATCGTGTCAAGGAGACAGAGAGAACTCCACTGACTCAAGAGAGGGCAGCGGGCAGGAGGTGCCAGGGCTCCTGCCACTCCCCTCCTCCTCCCCCAAGAGCCCAGAGGCCTCCTCCAGCCACATGTCACTGATGTGCTGCTCTGTATCCAGCTGGCACGCAGGTGCCACCTAATTCTCTGCAGCTCTTTGCTCTCCTACAGCAATGGTGAGGGGGGCATCCCCTCGAGAGGTGTCTTCCCCCTCTCTTGACCAGAGGTGAAAACACAAGATGCTCCCACTCGAGAGCTGCCTGAACGCCCTTGCACGCGAGCCCTTCAGACGGGGCATTCGGGGGTTTCTTCTCTTTACACTTACAAAATATTTGCTAAATGGATATGAATTTAAAAGAGAACAACTAGAAGCAAAAATCAGAGAAAAGAAAACCCACACAGCATGTATTTACATGTGCAGGAGGGAGAGAGCGTGTCGGAGCTGGACGGAGCAGCCACAGTTACCCAGGAAATACAGAAGACACAGAAGGTGGCCCGCGGCCCTGCAAAGGGCTGGGCTGGCTGCTGCAAAGACCCTGAAGACATACAGGAACTAGCGGATGTCCTCAACCTCTCGTGGCTCCTGGAATGAGAGCCTCAGAACACAAGCAGGTACTGTGCAGGAGCCCTAAAGTCAGTGGGGTCTGAGCCAGGTGGTCCTCCATGCCCACCCCGGGGCAGGTCAGGTGCATGACCAGGTTAAAGGCTCAGATGGCCCCATCAAGACAGTCTGTTGTATCCTAGACTTATTTTTTAAAGAAACGTTCTCATTTCTGACATACGCATCCTTCCTGACAGCCCTCGGTGCCTTTAAGAAGCGGTGATCTAGATGAGAGGCATGGGTGGGGAGTAGGGACTGCTGACTTCCATTCTCTTTCTAAGGAGAAAATGGACTTCTAAAGGGCCGTGACGCCCAATCCCACTAGCCTGCTCACACTTAGAAATTACTGTATGTCTAGAGACGCCACACAACTACAGTTCTTCCGCGTGCATGTCGACGTCTGCAGGTGATAAATCACAGGGAACACCGGGGCAGCAGGAGGAGCCCCAGGCGAGACAAGCCCCGTGGCACCACCCCGGCTCCAGGCTCTGCACATGCCCCGCCTGGCTGGACTATATCTGCTTCTCATTGAGGAATGAGTGACCTCGTTTAGTAAGAAGGGCTCCGCAGAGTTTTTCTAAAAATCTCAATTTGAAACACAACCAACCCCCACGCTGGTTCCAGCCACTCCCAGCCCTGGGCTGCTGGCCCTGCTGTCTGCACCTTCTGGCCTCTGAAGGCCACTTTCCTACAGAGCAGGGCCTTTCAACAGCCACTCTGGCACTAACGGCCATCCACACACTCTCCTTCCAAATGCTTTTTCATCCCTGCAGCGGGGCGGAGGAAGGGAGGGGGCCATCAAACGCGGAGCTGCACACGTTTCAGCAGGCTGCCCTGAGCCAGCAGCATAAATCAGAACGTGTTTTCCTGTTTCAGGGTGGAGGAAATGGTTCTCCAGCAAAGTTCCCTAGCGTTTCTTAAAGTGATTATTTTGATTTAAACTGCTGCCTGGTGGCTAGACTTCTAGCTACCAGTTTCAGGTCGTCTGTCCTGGGAGCCCAGAGCACAAAGAAACACTGTTTGCAGGTTCCTGGGGGCCTCCTCTGGGCTGCTGCATGAGATGGGCTCTCGGCCTCCACGCTCCCGCACCTTCCACAGACCAGCGCTTGTTCCTCGCCTAGGGAGCTGCCAGCCCCAAAGACACCGCCTCCTTCGTGCCACTCGCTGTCATGCAGGCTGCGGTTTTACTTCTTCCGGCCGTCCTCCAAGTATCAGGCTCTCTCTGTGTCTGAAGAGAACATATGAATTTTGGGAAGGACACAATTCAGTCCACAGCGAATCTAAAATCCACTGTGCAACATTCTTAGTTTTAGGAGGCGGCAGCTGGGGCTGAACTTGCTCAAAGTCGCCCTAAAGAACTGCAGCCCCGGACTGGCCCCATGTCCAGCCCCCCACGCTGGCGAGATGTTGTCCTATTAGGTGTAATAGGTTCGTGGCTACCAGAACCTACACCGTTGGGACAGTTGAAAAGAAAACCAGAAGCTGAATGAGTTCACGGGGCAAAACGGCCGTGGTTAGCAATGATTTTCTATACTCCGCCTCCGTATACAGAATAGCAAGCCTCGCCCCAGGTCCTTGCATGCTCCCGTGGGACAGAGAAGGCGGGGCGGTGGGGGGGAAGCGGGAGCGGGAAGGGGAGATGTCATTCCTGCATTTTCTACACATGCATCCTAATGTAAAGTAACCATTTCATGGTGTGCAAAAGATTGCCAGAAAAAGCAAAATGCATTCATGACACAGTTCAAAATTACGAATCCAATCCAGCATAGACAGTTACAGGGGCCTGCAAGCGGAGGGGCAGTTTTGTATTTTCTGCCCTCCCCACCCTATGCCCAAGGTGGAATGAGGAAACTTTCTCAGAAAAGGGCCCTCTGTCCAGCGACACCAGAGCACAGTGAGAACCTCTGCACGCGCCCCTCCCCATCACCCAGCACCCTCACTCCCAGTGTCGGGCCTGGGCGGTCCAGGGTGAGAGCCTGTCCTGGGGAAGTCAGGCCCTGACCACCTGGTGAGTCTCTTCTAGGAATGCTGCAACCAGCCAGAGCCACAGGCCATGCCTGCCCCCAAATCCAAGACTTTCAGGTGATCTCACTGTGTGGATCCCGGGCAAGAAGATGTTCATAGAGACATCCATCCCAGGGCACCATCCCATCTAATTCTTACCCAAAACTCACCACAGGTCAAGCATATGCACTAGGGGAGTTCCCAGTCAGCACCTTTCAGAAGCCAACCCCCACCCTCACGCACACCCAAAGCTTGCTCACACCAAAGCATGCTTTTTATCAGCTTTGCTGGGGTATAATCTACATGTAATAACACACACCCAGGCTGGGGGCGGTGGCTCACATCTGTAATCCCAGCACTGTGGGAGGCTGAGGCGGCGGATCCCCTGAGGTCAGGAGTTCAAGAAGAGCCTGGCCAACATGGCGAAACCCCATCTCTACTAAAAATACAAAAATTAGCCAGGTGTGGTGGCGGGCGCCTGTAATCCCAGCTACTCTGAAGGCTGAGGCATGAGAATCACTTGAACCTGGGAGGTGGAGGTTGCAATGAGCTGAGATAATGCCACTGCACACCAGCCTGGGCAAGAGAGCAAGAATCCACCTCAAAAAAAAAAAAAAAATAGGTGTACCTTATGAAGAGCTCTGACAAATGTCAACACAGATGCAACCACCACTACAGTCCCCACTGAGAAGCACCTGGCAGAAGAAGCAATACCATGGCAGTTGCAGCCAGAGGTGACTAACACTCACGCAGGGAGCCGCTGGGTGACACCAACCCCAGGATGCCTCCCGGCTGGGCTTCTACAACAATGGAGCCCAGGCAAGGCCTGCTATTCTCTATCTGGACGACCTTGAGAAGTTAAGCCTCAGTCTCTTCATCTTAAAGCTTGGAATACTGTAGCGTGGATTACAGGCTTTGCCATGGACTGAAGTGTGTCCCCACAAAATACATTGAAGCCTGAACCTCAGTATGACGGTGTTTGTAGTCGGGGCCTGTGGGGAGGCAGTCAAGGTTAAAAGGGTCAAAAGGGCGCTTCCAATTCAACACAGCTGGCATCCTACAAGAGGAGGAAGAGACACTGGCACTCACTCTCTCCACCCCATGAGGATGCAGTGAGAAGGCGGCCATCTACAAGCCAAGAAGAGAGCCCTCACCAGAAACCAAACCTGTTAACACCTTCACTATGGACCTCCAGCCTCCACACTGTAGGAAATCAATGTCTGCTGTTTAAGCCGCCCAGTCTCGGTGCTTTGTTAGGGCATCTGGAGCTACCGAGACAGACTTTCTGCAGAGAATTGAAGGTTCTCAAGGAAATCTCAGGAGAAACCTCAGTAACCACAACGCAATGGAACTGCTCCATTCAAGCAGGCCAGGGGTTTTGGATTTCAAGTTTTGAGTCTTGCCTGTCCCCTCAGCATTCCCCCCGATAGGCACCCTCTGCAGTGGTCCCTGAACCTCCTTTGACCTCCAGAGCTCTGGAGAAGACCCTTGGAAAGCCACTGGGCTGGAGTCCGACTTTTCAGGTACCACTCCCTTGCCTTCTAGGGCAGATGGGGCTCAAGTATCACTGACTTCAGGAACAGAACTGTGCCTCCAGAAATTATCTGTCAACGCAGCTATAGACATGTTGAAGAAGAGGTGCCCTTCTGGTACCCAGATAACCACAGGGTACCGTGTGGAGACAACACGGGGCAGAGCTGCGGACATCACAAGCTGAGGGAACAGCACATGCAAAGGCTCAGAGACACAAGTGGCACGGATTGGGCGGGGGGGAAATGTGGAAGGTGGAGGATAAGTGCAAGGAGGGAATGTGGGCTCAAGGTGGGTGTGGCCCCATCCTTCTTAAAGCAGGATTCAACAGAGAAAGGAAATGAGAGCTTCAAGGCGTCAGTATGCGCAGGTCCGCAGACAGCACAGACAGGCTTGGAACCAGAAAGACAGCAGGAGTGCCTGTCCTACTGGACAGAATGCCTGACTCCCCTGCAAGGCCACTTTCCCTCCCTCCTGGACCCCTCATTAGGCCTCGCTACCATCTCCCCAACTTCCAGAGATAGTGCTTTGCAGACAAGATCTACTGCCAGGTCCCTCAACGTCCCCTTGCTCCTTCGTACAATGCACCAAAACATGGGAAGCAAGCTACATTTGCAAACCACACATATACTCCCCCAGAAAGGGCTCCCTAATGCAGTCCCCCCACTTCCCACATAGAGACTTGAGGGCGCCAGAGGAGGCCCTGCAGGGGCCAGCTCATACAGCAACAGCTCCAGTCTTTCAAAGTAAGCCTAGGCAGGCGGGACCCAAGGGCACCCCAGCTCTCCTCCAGAGCTGCTTTTCTCATTTCCGTGTGCAGCCTGCAAGGCCTGGGGGTGGAGAGCAGGCCTGAGAACGACCCCCACCCCCCAGCACACAGTGGATCCGGCCCTTCCCGGCCAGGAGATGCTGGTCGCAGGAAGACATCCTTCACATCTTCTCTGCCACCAGGAATCACACTCCCCAGAACTCAAGTTCCACTCGACCAAGCTCGAGTCAGGCTTTGATCTTGCAGGAAACGCCCACGCAGAGTCACTCTCCAGGACGGGAAGGATGCAGGAGCCAGCTTCAGCAGAACTCCTGGCTAGCAGCTCTGCCTCGCAGTGTAGAAACTGCCTCAAAATGTAAAACAGATGAGCCTGTTTTAAAGAAAGTTATTTATATTGCGGAATCTTTCAGAGCAAGCAGAAACTTGAAGAGCCTTATCACCTGGGGCACAAAACCAAGGATACTCCAGTCTTCTCTCACCAGAGAAATGGATGTGATTTTTACCGAAACATAACAAGGAAATGTGTTGGTTTGAGGCTATTTCTTGATTTCTGCTTCTGATAACGTATGCATGCCAGTCCTAATCAAGAAAGAATGGCATTCAATAAGCTGACAAAAAACTCTTTTCCTGCGAATTCCCTACCTTGAAGGTCAGGATTAAGAGTGAAGCATAGAAATTAAATTAAACCAGGGGGGCGGAGCTGTATGTAAATTTTGCTGGCTTTTCAGAAAAGGACTGGACCTCTGTCTGTCCACCCATCTGGAGGCAGGGCATCAGATGATGGACGTGGATATATGGGGGTTCTGCTCAGTGTCATCTGTGTTTTAATCAATCTGGCTAACGCTTAATTTTTTAAAAATAACATTTGGGGCCAGGCGAGGTGGCTCATGCCTGTAATCCCAGAACTTTGGGAGGCTGAGGATCACCTGAGGTCGGAAGTTCGAGACCAGTCCAGCCAACATGGTGAAACCCTACTAAAAATAGAAAATTAGCCAGGTGTGGTGGCGCGTGCCTGTAATCCCAGCTACTCGGGGGACTGAGACAGAAGAATCGCTTGAACCTGGGAGGCAGAGGTTGCAGTGAGCTGAGATCGCTCCACTGCACTCCAGCCTGGGTGACAGAGTAAGACTCTATCTCAGGAAAAAAAAAAAAAAAAAACAGTTGGACCTAAGGCTGTAGTTGAAATATTGTGCTAGACTCACGCTGGCTGAGAGCCGGGGACATGTTTATACTATTATCCAGGTAGCACACAAACGGGAGATACACACTCTCCTTTAGTGTTTGGAGATTTTTAAAGCAATTGCAATTCTTAAAAAGTATCATTATTGTCTAGGAGCATCAGGACTCGTAACAATGGATTGCAGTGAGTCTCCAGGGAAACATTCCCCAGTGCTAAGTGCAGTTCCACAGTGACCACCCTCCATCAGCCCATCCGAACAGATGTCGAGCAGGCACGTCTAGCAGGTGCCCACATTTCAGAAGTGACTCTAGGGCTTTGCTTGCTTGGGATCACTTTGCTCAGCCTTACTATGGGACCAAACCCTTTCTTGTGTGGTTCTATAATTTTAGGAGAATCACAGGAAATGTTCCCACCAACTCTTCTTTACCTCCCAACGATAGTCAGATGAGATTTCCAGGCTTTTCTTGATTTCAACAAGGAGAATCAATCCAGGGGTGAGGAAAGAGAACAAGAGCTCAAATAAAGGGGCCCTGGAGGTAGAAATAAACTGCCACATGGAAAACATCTTGACTGCCGAAAATGCAATCTCTTCACTTTCGAAGATGTGCTTCGAAGCTCCCCTCTTCTCTTCAACTTTCCTGTTAAAACTAACACTTCCAGATTTGGCTTTATCTAGCGGAAACCGAAGGCCGACCGATGTTTACCAGCGGGATTTGACAGCGTGATGTCTCACAGAAAGTTCACCCCTCCCAGACATGGGTCCCTCGGCTTCCTGCCTTGGAAGCATAGCAGCACGCATTGTGGGAAGGTGAAGAGCTTCCCTAAGGATGACCCGTCCAATCCGGTCCACCTCACAGCCTTCCTGGGATACAAGGCTGGCATGACCCACACCATGCGGGAAGTCGACAGGTCAGGATTCAAGGTGAACAAGAAGGAGGTGGTGGAGGCTGTGACCATTGTGGAGATGCCACCCATGGTGGTTGTGGGCATTGTGGGCTACATGGAAACCCCTCAAGGCCTCCAGACCTTCACTGACGTCTTCGTCAGTCTTCAGATACTGATGTATTCACTGAGCACATTAGTGATGAATGCAAGAGGCGTTTCTATAAGAACTGGCATAAATCTAAGACAAAGGCCTTTACCAAGTACTGCAAGAAATGGCAGGATGAGGATGGCAAGAAGCAGCTGGAGAAGGACTTTAGCAGCATGAAGAAGTACTGCCACGTCATCTGCATCATTGCCCACACCATATGCACCTGCTTCCTCTGTGCCAGAAGAAGGCCCACCTGATGGACACCCAAATGAACGGAGGCACTGTGGCCGAGAAGCCGGATGGGGCCCGTGAAGAGGCTTGAGCAGCAGGTACCTGTGAACCAAGTGTTTGGGCAGGATGAGATGATAGATGTCATCGGGGTGACCAAGGGCAAAGGCTACAAAGGGGTCACCAGTCGTTGGCACACCAAAAAGCTGCCCCACAAGACCCACGGAGGCCTGCGCAAGGTGGCCTGGATTCGGGCATGGCATCCTGCTCGTGTGGCCTTCTCTGTGGCACACGCTGGGCAGAAAGGCGACCATCACTGCACTGAGGTCAACAAGAAGATCTGTAAGATTAGCCAGGGCTACCTTATCACGGACGGCAAGCTGATCAAGAACAATGCCTCCACCGACTATGACCTGTCTGACGAGAGCCTGAACCCTCTGGGTGGCTTTGTCCACTACGGTGAAGTGACCAATGACTTTGTCCTGCTGAAAGGCTGTGTGGTGGGAACCAAGAAGCAGGTGCTCGCCCTCCGCAAGTCCTTGCTGGTGGAGACGAAGCGGCGGGCTCTGGAGAAGATGGACCTTAAGTTCACTGACACCACCTCCAAGTTTGGCCATGGCTGCTTCCAGACCATGGAGGAGAAGAAAGCATTCATGGGACCACCCAAGGAAGACCGAATGGCAAAGGAAGAAGGAGCTTAATGCCAGGAACAGATTTTGCAGCTCATGGGGTCTCAATAAAAGTTATTTTTCACTGGGAAAAAACAAAAACAAAAAAAACCCAAAAAACTAACACTTCCAAGGAAGCCGGCTAGAAAGAACCCTGGGCTCCGAGCCTGACTCCCACCCCAGGCCACATGGCCCTGTTCATGTGTAATCCGTAGCCCTAGAATCAAGTATGACTTCCTAAAGAATGTGGACTTCTGGAAATTACTACAGAGTATCTGACCTTCTGTTTCATTATGCCCTTTATTGTGCTTCATCATACCCTTACATTTCGAACTTTCTTTTATACTCTGCAAGTATTACGTGAATACACTCCTCTCTGAGTCACACTTGTACATAAAGCTGAAGTCCCCTGGACATAACTTGAACCTCCCCAGATGTAAGCAGTTAGTACTGTGTCATTTACACTCTCAGGTCTTCCTCTGCCTGTAGGAACATGGTGTTTTGAACATGCTGTTTGGCCTAAATCGCCAAACTATCTATGTGCTATCTTGCAAATGACTTTTCGTTGAGCTATAACGTGGAGATCTTTGAGGTTTGAACCACCTCGTGTTTTTTTTTTCCATTGCTGTGTAATATTCCCTAGCACTAATATTCCATAGGTATGGGTTGGTTTTCTGGTCATTTCCAAAACAGTAAACACTTAGTTATAATGTTTCTTTTTCTCCCACAAACAGCATTGCCATAAATATCCTCATACTGACTTCTCTGTGCCCTGAGCTCAGTGTGTCTGGAAGGCAAATCCCAAGACATAGAATTACTGGGTTCATGGGTGTACCTGTTACTGATTTTAAGAAAGACAGCTGACTGTCCTCCAAAGCGGATGTGGTAATCTACACTTCACCGTTTATTAAAATGCCCAGTTCCCCATACCCTCACCTTAAACCCTGCTGATATGATAGCTTGAAATCATAACTTATGTTATTTTCTGTTTCCTAATATAGTGTGGAAGATGGAATAAGGATCCACCCAAGATGGCCACATCCTAATCCCCAGAACCTGTGACCACGTCACCTTACATGGCTAAGGGGACTTTGTGGGCATGATTACATTAAGAATCCTGAGATGGGCCGGACACAGTGGCTCACGCCTGTAATCCCAGCACTTTGGGAGGCCAAGGCGGGTGGATCACGAGGTCAAGAGATCTAGACCATCCTGGCTAACACAGTGAAACCCCGTCTCTACTAACAATACAAAAAATTAGCCAGGCATGGTGGCGGGCACCTGTACTCCCAGCTACTCAGGAGGCTGAGGCAGGAGAATGGCGTGGACCCAGGAAGGCGGAGGTGCAGTGAGCAGGGACTGCACCACTGCACTCCAGCCTGGGCGACAGAGCGAGACTCCGTCTCAAAAAAAAAAAAAGAAAAGAAAAATCAATTCCATATATTCCATAGGTCTGTGTGTGGATTATCTATTCTCTTCTTTTGATCTATTTGTCTATTTAATTTCGACAACACATTTTGACACTGGGTAAAGCAAGGTTCTCACAATAATTTCACTTTTTCAAAACCGTCTTGGTTCTTCTTGCTCACTTTCAGTTCTACATGGACTTCAGAAACAGCAAGCCAAATTCTATAAACTACTACTGGGGTGCTAGTTGGAACTGTATTAAATTTGTATTGTAATTTCGAGAGAACAGATATCGTTACAATATTACTTTCCCAGTAACAACAGGGTTTTCTGGCCGGGCGTGGCGGTTCATGCCTGTAATCCCAGCACTTTGGGAGCTGGAAGCGGGTGGATCACGAGGTCAGTAGTTCCAGACCAGTGTGGGCAACATAGTGAAACCCCGTCTCTACTAAAAGTACAAAAAATTATCCAGGTTTGGTAGTGTGTGCCTGTAATCACAGCTACTTGGGAGGCTGAGACAGGAGAATTGCGTGAACCTGGGAGGCAGAGGCTGCAGTGAGCCAAAATCGCACCATTACGCTCCAGCGTGGGTGACAGTGCAAGACTCCGTAAAAAAATAACAACGTAACATAACATAACATAACATAACATAACATAACATAACACAACAGGGTTTTCTTCTCCAGTTAGTCTAATCTTCTTTCAAATTTTTCAGTGAAGTCTCAGGAGTGTGGAGCATTTCTCACTAAGGTTACTCCTGGGTATCTGAATGGCTTCGCTGCTACTGTATTTTTTTTTCTATTACTTGTTTTTATGGTTACAGGTATATACAAATGCCACTGATGTTTCTAAGTTGGTCCTGAATCCTCCAGCCAACCCACTACCTCTCTGTATTGGTGCTAACATTTTCCGTTGAGTCCCTTGCATTCTAAATAGAGACAACTGAACCAACCACAACTAATGAGAGTTTTATCATTTTACAAAACGTATACCTAACGTTTGCTTCATTTATCTCCCCCACTTGGAGAAATTCTGCCATATCCAAAAAACTCATGTGGCTCTTTGCAACGTCCTAGTGTCTTTGAGACCAGCTTCATCTTTCATGACAGTGGCTATGCCTGCTGTACAGCAATGACTCCATCCCAGATGGTGGAGGGAGCTGCATTCAAAACATAATACAGGAGGATTTCCTGAAAGAGGTACAGGGGGCAGCATTTTATATTTTCTTCACACCAGGAAACTTGAGCTCATCTGGATTCAGTTGAAAGGGCAGAGTCACAAATAAATGGCGGGGGGGAACCACACACACACACACACACACACACACACACACACACACGCACGATGTTAAGTCCCTAAGAAGTCAGTAAAAAATAGGGTCCATGTAACAGGCCAAGGAACTGTCCTTCAAAAAGTTAAAGAAATCATTCCTATCCTAATAGGAAAGAAGAGGACAAGGATGCCTATAGGAAAATGGACCAATAACTTGGGGGATTTCCCTCCTGAAGACTTCTTCCTCCTCTGAAGAGAGTGTAGAGAAGGGAGATTTCTGACCTTCCCACTGGCACAGGCCTCTGCCACCGGACTTGGTGCAGCACTGGACACGCTGCCCCTCCCGGGCTCGCCACCTTTCTTGCTCCCTCTTCAGCGCATGCTCCATGAGCACACTCCAGAAAGGCTGGGGGTGGGGGCTGGGGGGTGGTGAGGGTGAAAATAACAATCATGGAGCAGGGAGGACCAGCCCCAGAGCAAGGCGATGAGGTGGCCAGGCTGTGGGAGACTGGCCGAGGACCGGGGCTGAGGCGTGCCGGGTCTGGTCTATGCCTGGGGTTGGGCCTTTGCCCGTGGGACTGCCAGGCATGAGTCCAGAGACCAACACAGCAGGGCTCCTCCGGGGTAGGCCTGATCAGAGGGCACCAGGACTCAACGGCCAGAGGGGGTTTAAAGACCCGACCAGAGTTCCTGGGAAAGGTAACCATGCTGTGAACGGGTAAGGTGTGCCCAAGAGTTGACGTGAGGTGGAAGAAGGGGAGGTGGCAGCAGAGGACCAGCCTGGGGTCAGAAAGGTGGCACTGGGGCAGAGTGAAGCAGAAGGTCCCGGGAGGTGTGGCTCCACACAGATGGCCTTTGCAGACACAGTACTGCGACAAGTCAGGGTGGGAGGGCAGGTGCTACCCAGCCTCCAGCCCTCCCCTACACCCTGATCAACACAAGAGACTCAGGAGGGTGCAGGACCCACTCTGGAACCCCGAGGAGTGGTACCCACCCCTATAACAACAGGCAGCACTCCTTAGACCAAGGGCTAGCTCACCCCCTTGGTCCTCAGCTCTGGGTACTGGCTGCTAATTGAAGACGACAGGACACGTCCCACTCGACATCCCGCTCTGAGACAACTACAGTGCCCAGGAAGATGCTGTGACAGTAACGCATGAAGAGCCGAGTTGATCAAATTTCATGCGTGAATATTCGACTCAGCCTGATGGGGCTGTGGGCAGCACTGACTGGGAAATGGCAGAGACATAACATCTAAGAGGATGCAGCAAGCTGTGAGCAGAGTGAGGGTGCATGAGACACTGAGGAAGAGTGTTCCTTGGCCAATATCTGTAATATTTCCATCATAGATTGGGCTCCCCAAGAAGTCAATCCAGAGTGCATTTGGGAGGTGAAGTCAGGGGACCCTGAAAGTGGAGTCAGAAGGAGAGGAGAAGGGGAAGAGGCCCAGAGGTAGTGCATGAGCAGGCTCCTGCTATGGGCAACACCACGCAAGACACTGGGCCCCTGTGGGAGGCCACGTAGACCCTACATCTCAGAGCTGCCCACCCCATAGGCAAGGCAGCTGGAGCATTCACTACCCAATGAGGGCTAATTGTTGGAAGACAGCCGATAGCAGGGGATGCAATGGCTCCCAGCACCCCAGTGTACCTAGACTGTAGACCAAGTACCCTGGCCAGAAAAGGCCTGTGACCAAGTCCCAAGGGCTTGGAGTCGGCAGCCTGCAGGAGGTGGTGAGGCACAGGATGGGGCCAGTGGCAACACTGTCCACTACATAATGACCAAGGCTTGACTGGCACGGTCTTTTCTTGTCACAGACACACCCTGCTGCTGCTGACCTTCTGTGCAAAGGCAGCACTCCATTTGCAGAGTTGTCACTGCAAAGTAATGAAGCAGTAATTTCATTTTACCCTGAATCCCTCAGTGAAGGAGACTGGCCTTCCTATTGCTGCCCCAGTTTTGCAGATGAAAAAAATGAAGAGCAAGTGTCCTCTTTTAAGGAGCCAAGGTCATGTGATAGGAGGAGTGCAGGACGAGAATCGCAGGGCCCTGGAGTCTCCGCTGCCTCTGAGAGGGCTGCAAAGTGGAAGGTGGTTGGTAAGCTGGAGGTCTCAGACCTAAATGCTGCATCAAGCAAAACCACTTACACATGCACTTTTAGTCTCACTGCTTTGCCTCTCGTTAGAGGTAAGGTTTGAATTGTAAAGTGCTGTTTAAGTAGCATTGCCACCGGCCATTTGGCTTGGATGAGCCAGCAGGGAATTAGCAAAGGCTTTTATTTTAAAAACTACTTTAATCCATCAATTAGAATAATTTGTAACTAGAAGATATGCCTCCAATATTTTAGTAAAGGCAAATGAAAACACACATCAATAGGTTATATTACAACTGATGATAAACTGCTTCAAACAACATCTTCAGGAGAATGGAATTGTCCTGTAGGCCTTGTGAACATAAAATTTAACTTAATTACTCTTAAAAAATCTTAACTTTAAATCAAATTATCACCCCACGCCCCATCCCAACAAGTGCCTCCCCTTATCCCACAGGGCCCCACGTTCACATTAGACTCAATGCTCACAGGCTGGAGGAAGCTCCTGCTGGATTGCTAATAGTTGGTCCAAGAGTCCATGCATCCTCACTCCTGGCAAGAGAGCAGCACGTGCCCAGAGAGCCTGGGCCCTGCAACTTTCCTCCCACAGGTGTGTCTGAGGGTGCACGACAAGCGCTCCTGAGACAGGACTCAGTCCAGAGAGATCAGGGCAGACCATTCAGCCCTCCGGCCATGGCAGCCTGGCCCTAGGCAAGGTCAGGAGGTCATGCAGGCTGAAAGTCCTGATCCCAGGCTGAGAAGGGAGGGGTGAAGGTTCATCTCCCACAGCACTGGAACAGTCCTTTCCACTGAACAGTGACGTCCACCCCCAGTTTCCTGCCCCCAGTGGCAGGGTAAGCATCTTAGAGAAGGAAGGGACACCCAGGGGCAATCAGCCTGCCTTCGCTGGAGGATGATTCTCTCCAGCAGGGCAGCAGCGTGAACAGGCTTCCTCCTCTGGCTGCTGGTTTACAGATATCATGACATGTGGCATGGATGAGGGAAGTGGGGATAGTATGGGGGAGAAGCATCTGGAAGCAGAGGACCAGCGTAACTACACAACTCTGGGATGCGACCTCAGAGAGGAGGGACCAGGGCGGCCTTGGGGTCAGCACCCCCCAGAGAGACTGCTGCATAGGGGTCTGATACACCTGCCGGCCGGGTTAGGCGCTGGGGCCGCACCATCAGGAAGATCCTGAGGCTCTGGGTTCCGGGAACCCCCAGTGAGCCCGAGAGGCAGAAATAAACAGGTTCCGGAGGTTACCCGTAAAATCTTGGAATGCTGTCTTTCTAGCATTTGTTGGGACTGCCCACCAAAAAGTAAATTTAAAAGAAAAACAAATTGTCCTTGTAGCCCATAAATAAGCTGGGTGCAGCGGCTCAAGCCTATAATCCCGGCAACTCAGGAGGCTGAGGTGGCCTCGAGGCCAGGAGTTTGAGACCAGCCTGGGCAACATGGCAAGATCCTGTCTCTACGAACAAAATAAAATTAGCCAAGCATGGTGGTATGTGCCTGAGTCCCAGCTACTTGCGCGGCCGAGGCGGAAGGATCACTTAGCCCAGCAGGTGGAGGCTGCAGTAAGCTATGGTTGCAGCACTGCACTCCAGCCTGGGCAACAAAGCGAGACCTTACTAAGCTTAAAATGCTGTAAGTTAAACTGCATGTCTGCGCTAAATTGCATTCCCCCAAAATTCACAGGTTGAAGCCCTGACTCCTAGTACCTCAGAATGCATTTGAAGATAGACTTTTAAAGAGGAGATGAAGGTAAAACAAGGTCATATGGGTGGGCCCTACCCCAACGTGACTGGTGTCCTATAAGGAGAACAGATGAAGACACAGACACACACAGAGGGACGACCTCGTGAGGAGTCAGGGAGAGGACAGCCAACTGCAAGGCAAGGAGCAAGGCCTCAGGAGACACCAACCCTGCTGACACCTTGACGTCACACTTCCCCTTCCAGGGCTGTGAGAGAATGAACGTTATTTAAGCGGCCCAGTCTGGGGTGGGTATTGACGTCACACTTCCACCTCCAGGGCTGTGAGAGAATGAACGTTATTTAAGCGGCCCAGTCTGGGGTGGGTACTTACGGCAGACTGAGCAGACTAACACGATGTCCTTGTCTGAGGCTCTACCTCTGAAACAGATGGCCCATCACAACGGCAACTCCCAACACGCGCTGGATGCTTGCTGTGCCGGGTGTTCGCTGTTCAAGCTCATAGAGTCCCCACAACAGTCCCATGCTGGGGGTATTATTTTAACCATCCTCAGTGGACGAGGAACAAATTCCACCATTCTCTACTAAGGTACTCACTGAGGTCACCCTACTGGTAAGTGGCAGGGTCCCTGCCTTGAGGCTCCAGAACCCGTGTTCACTCCCAGAACCTATGTTCACTCCCATCCCCTAAAACAACCCTTCACCAGGCGCCTGAGCACACTCACGTGCAGTGTGGCAGAGAGGGGACTGGACCCTGGCTCCTGAACCTGCCACCTCGTTTCACAGGTGACCATCAGGGAGGCTGCCCCTCCTGCAGTCAGTCACTGCCTCCTCCCCTCCCATCCAGCTACGCAGGTCTAACCATTTTTAGAATCCCACACGTATTACAGAAACAATTCCCCAAGCAGTATGAAGGCAGCCTTTCCTTTTGCACAGGAACCACTCGCAGCCAGGCCTGACCTCACTGGGCAGGCGGTGGGGCCTAGCACGCCCCGCCACTCCAGGTCCCAGCTTGGAGCAAGGGCTTTGTGACTGCCAGGGCTTCGGCGGGATTTTTACACAGCCTTGCCTTTATGAGCAACTGCGACCAGCATGAGGAACTGAGTCAACTAAAAACACACTTTTTAAAAACATTCCAGCAGGTCATGTTCTGCAGCAGGAGACTTGCAGGCACCATTAGAAAAAGGCCTTTGTAAATCCAGGGCCTGTGTGCAGAGCCGTGCCCGACTGCGTCAGGAGTCAGATGTTACACACAGGCTGCTGGGCAGGACCCAGGACGAGGGGGTGGCAAGCCCGGAGGCAGGCCCCTGTCTTCTGGGCCGGCAGGGGCAGCCAACTTCCTCCCTAAGGAGCTTAAATCCCCTCCCCTCCGCCCCCTCCCCGCAGCTCCCAGCGATCAATCTCCCTGGGAGGGGCCTGGAGCCACAGGGCAGCCCTTGTTTCCCTGCAGGTTCAACAATCTGGTTTTCATTGAATGGAGTTTTTAGTGCTCTCCCACCACATTCTTCTTTAATTATGATAAAAGAGAGTAACTTAATCAAGCATAAATCCTGTTGAAATGAACAGGAGAAAATAAAGGGGTTAACTTGGAGGAGGTGGGGGAGAGGGTGGAAAGGACGACCACAGGTCCTCCGGATTTAGGCCGCCAAGCCCAGCAAATAAAAACCAAGGCTGCTTCCCACCCAGAATCCGGTCCTAATCCTCCTGCTGGAAGAAGAAACGAAGGTTGGCCATGGCCTGCTCCACTGAAGCACCTGGGGAACAAAGACCACAGATCACCAGGCTGTGCCCAAAGACAGGACCCCGAGTTCCTACAGCCTCCAACCTGGGCTCCTATGCCTCACACCAACGGCTGACTAAGGGCCGGTGCAGCGGGGGCAGGGGAGCAGGTTACTGCTGGCAGCTCACCTGGGCCATGAGAAGGCACAGGCACACATGCACACACACGTGCATCCACATGGGCATAGGCATCTGAGCCCAGGCGCACACATACAGGCACCTGCGTGCACATATGCACACACACGAATGCACACACACTCGCACACACACTCACACGGGCACACATTCACACAGGCGCACACTGGGCACACACCCCACAGAGCAGTGGTTCTCAAAGTGCCCCATGAGAAGCAGCAGCTGCAGCCCCAAGAAAAGTCCTTAGAAAGGCAGAAATCTCAGACCCAGCCAGATCTGTGGGTGGGGCCAGGCAATGTGTACTTAACAAGCCTTCTGGGCTACAATTTGAGAACTGCTAGGAGGCAAAGTGTTGAGTTGAAAAACAAGATCACAATATTATCAGTTCGCTTAAGGAGACATTTTGTGTGTGCACTACAGCTCGCAGGCAGTAATAATAACAATAGCACTCAGCTATCCCTCAGGGCCTCTGCATGCCACAGGGAATCCTAAATCCTGACAAGAACCAAGTCATGTAATCCAGTGCCAGCAACTCCAGCTTACTGATGAGGTTTACAGAAAGGTTAAGCAGCTCGCCCAAGATCATGCAGTTATGGGGGGGGCAGAAGAGGAATCCGAGCCAGGCATCAGGCTCTACTGCCCACCTCCTGAACACACACAGTGCCAGGTGTCACCCGGGACACCAGGCGAACAGGGTCGCCGCCAAGGAGGGATGAAGAACAAATGCTGGGAAGGCCCCAGTGCAAGGGGCTCAGGAGCCGGGCAGCATGGGTCCAGCGAAGCACAAGGCCCAGCCTGGTCTGTCCGTAAGTTTGGTGACCTACAAAGAGATTCAGGGCAAGGTAAAGGCCCTAGGCAGGGGTGGAACTCAGTCCTGCCAAGAAGGAGCATCTGAAAGTATTCCTTTTTTTTTTTTTTTTTTTTTTTTGGAGACGTAGTCTCACTCTGTTGGAGTGCAGTGGTGCGATCTTGGCTCACTGTAACCACGGCCTCCCGGGTTCAAGCAATTCTCCTGCCTCAGCCTCCTGGGTAGCTGGGCCTACAGGCGAGCCACCAAGCTTGGCTAATGTTGAATATTTCTTCACGTCCTTATTTGCCATTTATGTATTTTCTTTGGATAAATGACTATTCAGGTTCGTCTTTTGACTGAGTTGCCTTTTTTACTATTTACTTGTGTTTGGATTTGTCGGCTTGGGCTGCCATAACAAAATACCATAGACTGGGTGGCTTAAACAACAGGAACATATTTCTTACCGTTCTGGACGCTAGGAATCCAAGATCAAGGTGCTGGCAGATTTGAGGGCTGCTTTCTTGCTGTGTCCTCACATGGTGGAGGGTAAGCAAGCTCTGGTTTTTCTCTTTTTTTTTTTTTTTTTTTGAGACAGGGCCTCACTCTGTTGCCCAGGCTGGAGTGCAGTGCTGTGATCATGGCTCACTGCATCCTTGAACTCCTGGGCTCAAGCAATTCTCCTGCCTCAACCTCCTGAGTAGCTGGGACTACTGGCATGTGCCACCATGCAAGATAATTTTTACATTTTTCTTCTGCAGAGACGGGGCCTCAGTATGTTGACAAGGCTGGTTCTGAACTCGTGGCCTCAAGTGATCCTCCTGCCTTGGTCCTCCAAAGTGCTAGGATTGCAGGCATGAGCCACCACTCCTGGCCTCTTCTTCTTATGAGGGCACTAATCCCATCATGGGGACCCCACCCTTACGACCTCATCTAAAACCTAATGACTTTCACAAAACCCCATCTCCAAATGCCATCACATTGGGCGTTAGGGATAAGAATTTGACGGGGAAGGGGATACATTCTGTCCATAACAGTGTTCTTTATATAATAGATAACAAGTCCCTTAACAAACATATAATTTAAAAGTATTTTCTCCCATTTTGTGAGTGTCTTTTTACCTTTTTGATGTTATCTGTTGAAGCACCAAAGTTTTTAATATTGATGAAAACTAATTTATGTATTTTGTTATTGCTTTGTCTTTTGGTATTATTTCTTAGAAACTGTTGTCTAACTCAAGGTTATGAAAAGTTATGCTGTATTCTCTTAATAGTTTTATACTTTCAGCACTTACATAGTCTGTGATGAATTTTGAGTAAATTTTTGCGTACTTAGTGAGGAAGTGTTCCAACTTCATTCCTTTGTGTGCAGATGTTCATTTATTCCAGTACCAGTTGTGGAAGAGACTATTCTTTCTCTTGCATTGTTTTGGCAACATTGTCAAAAATCAGCTGGCCTTAATGTGAGGGTTTATTTCTGGACCTCTATTCCATTCATCTGCAGATCTGTATGCTAATTTTATACTAGTACCACACTACTTCAGTTACTGAGAAGTCTTTGAGTCCTCCAACTTAGTTCCTTTTATTTGTTTCAACATTGTTTTGGCTATTCTGTATTCCTTACATTTCCATATGAATTAGAAGCAGTAGATCAATCTCTGCAAAACAAAACAAAACCTCAAAAACTAGGTGAGGATTTTGGTAGGGATTGTGTTGAATCTACAGAAAAATGTATTTCCATCTTTAACAGTATTAAGTATTCTGATCCATAAACACAGGATGTTTTTCCATTTATTTAGATCTTTAAAAAATTTCTTTAAACAATGTTTGTAGTTTTCAGAGTGTAAGCCTTGTACTTTTTTGGGAGGATTAAATTTCTTCCTAAGTAATATATTATTTTTTTAATGCTATTGTAAATGGAGTTGTCTTGGTTTCATTTTCACATCGTTTATTGCTAGCATATAGAAATACAACTGATTTTTGTATATTCATTTTGTATACACACGGGATGTTTAATTTTAGGTGTCCACTAGACTAAGGAGTACCTAGAGGATGGTAGAGCATTACCTTCCGGTGTGTCTGTGAGGGTGTTTCCAGAGGAGACTGGTGTGAGAGTTGGTAGACTGAGTAGGGAAGATCTGCCCTCAATGTAAGTGGCACCATCCAATGGGCCTGGAGAGAACAAAAAAGGCGTCTCTCTCCTGCAACTGAGACACCCTCCTCTTGCCTTCACACGTTAGCACTCCAGGTCTTCCAGCCTTTGGACTCCAGGACTCACACGTGGCTCCCTGGGTTCTCAGGCCTTTGACCTTGAATTGAGCCGTGCCCTGGCATCCCAGGGTCTCCAGCTTGCAGACGGCCGACTGTGTACTGTGGACTTTCTCAGCCTCCATGATCGCTGTGAGCCAGTTCCCCAAATGAATCCCCTCTCATGCATTTCCGTATGTACATCCTATTGGTTCTCTCTCTCTGGCGAACTCTAATACATTTCGTCCGTTGGTATGTGCTTGCTCAAAGATGGACTATCTTCCCTCTCAAGCCACCGTTTCTCATGAGATCCCCCATTCACCCAGGGAGCCTTGGGGTGCTTGTTTCTTTCACCGTCAGGGAGTCACCAAGCGCTGCTGAGGGCTCCTCTGCTAAGGATGCCCGTTGTCTCCCGGCCTGCTCCCAAGGGAACCCCACAGCCTCCCTCTCACCCTTCCCTCTCCCAGATGGCAAAGGTCTAACCTGGTCAGCGCCTGACGGGAAGGGCCTGGAACCGAGCCTTTCCTGAGAGGGCTCCTGTTTCTCCCTGTGCCTTCCTCAGACCATGCCAACTGGAGTCTCCACTCGCCTCCCTGAGAAAGGCCCTGTCTGTGCTTGTTTTCAGGACGAGCTCCTCTACTCATCCGGAGCAGCATCCAGGCCTGCAGGAGTGAGCACACCCTCGCTTGCCCAGAGTGGGCTGAACGGGGCTAGGTCTTCTAGGTGTGCTTTTCTTTGTGATGGTCCCACCAGGTGGAGCTGCATGTACTTACTGTGGCTGAAACACATGGTTTAGCTTTTGTTTTTTGTGGTTTTTTTTGAGACAGAGTCTCACTGTCGCCCTGATCTCAGTGGCGAGATCTCAGCTCACAGGAAGCTCCACCTCCCGGGTTCAAGCAATTCTCCTGCCTCCGCCTCCCAAGTAGCTGGAATTACAGGTGTGCACCAACAAGACCGGATAATTTTGTTGTACTTTTAGTAGAGATGGGGTTTCACCATGTTGGCCAGGATGGTCTCAGAAGTATTTCTCTTATAGCCTGAGAAAGATCTGAAGGCAGCAAGGGTATTTTTTGGAGTGTTCCAGACTGTGGTCCTGGGAATGACAGTCTCTTTTGGATAAAAACATGTTTCAGGCCAGACACGGTGGCTCACACCTATAATCCCAGCACTTTGGGAGGCAGAGGCAGGCGGCTCACCAGAAGTCAGTAGTTCGAGACCAGCCTGGACAACACGAAGAAGAGGCCAGGAATGGTGGCTCATGCCTGCAATCCTAGCACTTTGGGGGACCAAGGAAGGAGGATCACTTGAGGCCAGGAGTTCAGAACCAGCCTTGTCAACATACTAAGGCCCTGTCTCTGCAGAAGAAAAATGTAAAAATTATCTCAGCACGGTGGCACATGCCAGTAGTCCCAGCTACTTAGGAGGTTGAAGCAGGAGAATTGCTTGAGCCCAGGAGTTCAAGGATGCAGTGAGCCATGATCACAGCACTGCACTCCAGCCTGGGCAACAGAGAAAAAGAAACCAGAGCTTGCTTACCCTCCACCATGTGAGGACATAGCAAGAAGACAGCCCTCAAATCTGCCAGCACCGTGATCTTGGATTCCCAGTGTCCAGAACTGTAAGAAATATGTTCCTGTTGTTTAAGCCACCCAGTCTATGGCATTTTGTTATGGCAGCCCAAGCTGACGAATCCAAACACAACTAAATAGTAAAAAAGGCAACTCAGTCAAAAGACGAACCTGAATAGTCATTTATCCAAAGAAAATACATAAATGGCAAATAAGGACGTGAAGAAATGTTCAACCTCATTAGCCATCCATGAAATGCCAATCAGAACCACAATGACATACTGCACTTCACACCTACTAGTTTGCTTATAATAAAAAAGATACACAAGCACAAGCATTAGTGAGGATGTGCAGGAAGGGCGACCTTACACGCTGCTGGGGGAATGTAAAATGGTACAGCGCTGCAGCAAACCATCTGGCAGTTCTTTGGCCACAATGCCCAGCTAATGTTTACATTCTTCTTCTGTAGAGATGGGGTCTCAGTATGTTCACAAGGCTGGTTCTCAACTCCTGGCCTCAAGTGATTCTCCCGCCTTGGTCCCCCGAAGTGCTAGGATTGCAGGCATGAAGGTTAAACACAGAGTGACCAGAGGACCCTGCATATTCCCCTCGCAGGTATACAACCAAGAGAAATGAAAACATTAAAATGTATATAGGAACATTCACAGGAGCATTATTCGTAATAGCAAAAAAAGTAAAAACATCCCAACTGTCTATATACTGATAGATTAATTAATTAATTAATATGTGGTGTATCCATACAGTGGAACACAATTTAACTGTTTAAAAAGGATAAGGAAATGTGGTAATGTGTCCCAGAACTTAAAGGAAAGAAAAAGAGTCCGGGTGCAGTGGCGCAAGCCTGTAATCCCAGCACTTTGGGAGGCCGAGACGGGCGGATCACAAGGTCAGGAGATCGAGACCATCCTAGCTAACACAGTGAAACCCTGTCTCTACTAAAAAATACAAAAAATTAGCCAGGCTAGGTGGCGGGCGCCTGTAGTCCCAGCTACTCGGGAGGCTGAGGCAGGAGAATGGTGTAAACTCGGGAGGCGGAGCTTGCAGTGAGCTGAGATCCGGCCACTGCACTCCAGCCTGGGCGACAGAGCGAGACTCTGTCTCAAAAAAAAAAAAAAAGAAAAGAAAAAGAAATGCGGTGTATCTATACAGTGAAAGATGATTTAGCCATTACAACAGGCTACAACATGGATGAAGCTTGGAAACCTTATGCTCAGTGAAAGACGCTAGAGACAAAAGACTCCACTTACATGAAATAATGCATGACTCCATTTACATGAAATGTCTAGAACAGGCAAATCCATAGAGATGGAAAGGAGATTCGCAGGTGGCTGGGCCTGGCGGGGGGATGGGAGAAAGGGGTTATGACTGATGGGTTTCTTTTCAGGTGATAATAATGTGTTAAAATTGATTGTGGTAATGGTTGCAAAACTTTGTGAATATACTAAAAACCACTGAGTTGTAGACTTTAAATGGTGAACTGCATGGTACGTGAGTTGTATCTCAAAGTGTAAATATAAAAATGACTGATTTGGAGATGCTGGAAATGGGAAGGGAAGGGGAGCAGGTTCCGGCAACATAAAAACTAGAAACACACACAAGGAAGCAGAAGCAGAAGCAGAAACAAAGTGGAAAATAAGGTAGGTTCAGGAAAAGATGCAGGCAGGCTCAGTTTGGGAGATAAAAACTCCTGGACCCCCTTAAATGTGCAAGGGTCCCATCCTTAACCTCATGTGCAAACTAATTTCCTTTTCCACTGCACACTTCTGCGTTCCCTGAATTCAAATTCCACAGGAAATGCCCCAGGATTCCCGTTAGATTATGTGAATTACTGGACACTGCGCCCAGGGAAAGAGATCCTCCTGTTTCCATCCACCCATCAGTGATTCTGGCCAGAACAAGGCTCGGTTCTTGCAACGAAGAGAATCCTAAGTCCCGCCACAAGTCCATGAGCCCACTCTGGGCCCCAAGTCCACCTGTGCCTCTGGAGACCGGGAACACGAGCCAAGGACAGAGACGGGTGGGGATAAGGAGCACTGTCAACACACATGGAGAAGGAAACAATCCAGCCCTGCTACACAATCTTAATTATGACTTAGACATATTAGGATTTTCTTGCCAAAATTTGCAGAGATGCCACCATAGATCAAAACACGTGGAAGGCTTCCGGCCAGGACCGCGACACAAATCAAGATAATCAGTAACCCTGCCAGAGCGGTCACTCTCGCTACTCTCTCCTTCCACACATGAGCCTCAAGAATCGACTGCTTCCTCCGTCCACGCTGGCACGTCAGAAGGGACTAGGGGGCCAGGCTAGTTTCAGGATGTGCTCATTTTAGACAGTACCTTATTAAAAGATAACTTTCACCATAACTGAGTACAGAAAAAAGTAACAGATAAATTACATCTTGGTCGGTCCAACTTTAGCATACGTTTTATTTAAGCAGATGTCGCACAGCCCTTTACATCTTCCTTCTCTCTGCTCTGAAGGGAAAGGGGGATGATCAGAAGATAAAGTGCTGTCACATCATTTAGCAGACAGGCTCCTTCACGTGGGAAGTTTAAACGGTCACAGTACTCCCCTTAGCCAGGAAGTTTTATACTTTGCAAAATGCTCACCTCAACAGCAAAGTCTTCAATAGAGTTCTCTGTAATCTACAAAATCCTCAGTGTGAAAGCTAAGGCTAAAAAGTTTTTTTTTTCCAGTATACTTGTCAAATATAGTAATTCTACACAGTAATAAAGAGCTTAAGAGATCTCCCCGAGTTCTTCCACAGGACAACAAAGAAAGAAACCACATGAAGGCACTTGCTGCTCTGAAGCCCATCAGCTGGCAGGTTACACACGTCCAACCAGCGCTCTTCACTCGGTTACACTGACGTCACTCCCACTCCAGGACTCTGCTTAAGAAAATAGGCCGGGCGCGGTGGCTCAAGCCTGTAATCCCAGCACTTTGGGAGGCCGAGACGGGCGGATCACGAGGTCAGGAGATCGAGACCATCCTGGCTAACACGGTGAAACCCCGTCTCTACTAAAAAATACAAAAAACTAGCCGGGCGAGGTGGCGGGCGCCTGTAGTCCCAGCTACTCCGGAGGCTGAGGCAGGAGAATGGCGGGAACCCGGGAGGCGGAGCTTGCAGTGAGCTGAGATCCGGCCACTGCACTCCAGCCTGGGCGACAGAGAGAGACTCCGTCTCAAAAAAAAAAAAAAAAAAAAAAAAAAAAAAGAAAACAGTCTCCAGATTAGAGACACTCAAGGAATCAAATGACCCACCTGTGAAACCACGTTTTGGTTTTCTTTAATGTATCTGAAAAATAACATGACTTTAGTGTCATTAGTGTTCCTCCTCTACAGAAATTAGAATACCAAAACATTGGCTTTGTAGGAGTCAACACAGGGCAGGGAGACACGTCATTTCATTTTTAAAAGCACAGCAAGTAATGAAGCAATTAGGTAAATATCTTATTCTCAGCAAGGAAGAGATACCATTTTGCAGATCCGTCCATTGTCATTCCTTTAAAAAGGGTCGTGACAATATTTCATTTTCAAAATATGGGCCCGAGGCTATTTATTTCACATGAAATACTACAAGACTATGGACTAAGTCCTACTTTCATTTTTGGTTGAAGGCACGGGAGTGAAGAAGTGAAGTGAAAACAAGACGGCTTCTTTGGGGGCCACATCAACCTGGCTAAGGTGACTTCTGAAAGAAGGGAAGAGCTCAGTCAGCACTGCCAGTGATGTTCAACGGGGCCCCGCCTTCAAAAAATAGAATACAAAAGAGATTCTCTTTAAACTGCTCCAGAGGATATATGACTCTAACATGGGACGTTATCCAAATTTAGCTACACATACTGAATAAATGACACTTTCTGAATTACCTAAATCAAAATACTCCAGGCAGGTGTGTGGTACAATAGTGGCATCACAGTGAAAATGCTTTACACACGAAATAGTCAAAGAATAGTGATATTCTTCCCTCTGCCCAAATCCAAGCCTGCCAGCTGGATGGTTTTTCATTTTTTTGTTTTTTGTTTTTAGATGGAGTCTTGCTCTGTTGTCCAGGCTGGAGTGCAGTGGCACAATCTCAGCTCACTGTAACCTTCGCCTCCTGGGTTCAAGTGATTCTCCTGCCTCAGCCTCCTGAGTAGCTGGGATTACAGGTGTGCACCACCACACCCGGCTAATTTTTGTATTTTTAGTAGAGACAGGGTTTCACCATGTTGGTCAGGCTGGTCTCAAACTCCTGACCTCATGATCTACCCACCTCGGCCTCCCAAAGAGCTGGGATTACAGGCGTGAGCCACCGCGTCCAGCGTTTTTTTTTTTTTTTTTTTTTTTTTTTTGAGACTGAGTCTATCGCCCACACTGGAGTGCAGTGGCATGATCTCAGCTCACTGCAACCTCCGCTTCCCAGGTTTCAGTGATTCTCCTGCCTCAGCCTCAGCCTCCTGTGTAGCTGGGATTACAGGTATGCCACCACACTTAGATATTTTTGTACCAGCTGCATGTTTTAAAGAGTGCTTTCCACAGCAAAATAAACTTGCTGCATTGTATAGTAAGGGAGCCACCAGACCTATGGGGCTACTAAAATTTAAATTAATTAAAATTACAGAAGATTTATAATTCTATTAGCCCGCCCCACTAGCCACATTTCAAGAGCTTAATATTGCCACATAAGGCCAACAGCTACCATACGCAGACACAGACTATTTCCATTTTCCCCAAAAGTTCTATGCAACAGAACTGACAACAGAATCTAGTAATTTAATTACCTAATTTTGGGGAGAAAATGGAAAGGATCTTGAAACAATCTGAAATCTGCACATCCTCCTCAAAATAGGGTTGGTGCTAATTGTGCTGGAAAACAAAATAGAAAATAAAATTTTTAAGTTACTCCGATCAAAATATCTTGAGGGTTCTGGTTCTGGACAAGATACATACGGTCGGCATATTCTGCCCACATTTCCCATGAATGGAGCTATAAAACCTGGAATGAATAAGGAAGCACTTCTTTGGGGACTCCTTAGCATCTCCAGGTTTGAACTTAACACAGTCCCAAACTCATACAAGGGCATGAACACAGAAGAGAGCTTCCAGAGCAGGCTTCTAGCTCTGCTTGAGCAGGGTTAAAGATAAGAATATCTTTCTCCACTGAAAGAGCATAGAAAGTATATGGTTCTTTTTTCATTTTCTTTCTTTTCTTCATTCTCTTGCACTCCAGTCCCCACGTTATTGAAGTGATGGTGGAGGTGGCAACAAGTAACTGCAGTAGCTTAAAACCCTGAGAGATAACTTAATTCTGCAATTGGAGAAGCTGCGGTCCCAAGAGGTGGTCAGACTCCATTGCTGTTTTTCTCTCTGTGTCCTCAACTGTTTTTCTGAGACATGGACATAGTCAAGGTGAGTATGCAGCAGAATAAGGTAACTAAAACCCAAGGTTTTGGGCTAGAGGACTGAAATGGGTGTTTTAAGGAACTTGAAAATACCAGGGAGATGATGGAGAGGGGAAAACTCAGAAAAGTGACCCTTTGAGGTTGTTTACAAGTTCCTGAGACCACCCATGAGCTATGTGTGTGTGTAGATCTGACCCTAAGCAGATGTTGAGAACAGAACTGCAAAGCAGAACGCCACCCAGGTCCCAGTCTGGCCACAGTGTGGCACACATGTGGGACGGATCCAAGTAGCACTACAGAGGCTTTGAAAGTAGAGCTGGCATTGGGACTGCAAACACAGAAGGCTGTTCAGAACTTGCAGCCTGAACCCAAACAGACTGACTGCCCATAAAACAGTATCAACATTCCCTGCAGTGGCTGAACACCCCGAGTCTCACCACCAAAACCTAATATTCAAAATCTCCATGATGCAATCCAACATTACTCAACATACAAAGAACATTAGCAACAAGATGTCACAGATGTTGGAATTATCTGACAAAGACTTCAATACAACTATTATAAAAATTGCCAACAAGTAAAGCACTCTGGAAACAAACAGATAAAATGTCTCAACAAAAAAAAAACCAGAAAAATTTTTTAAAAAAAGAGAAAACTGAAAATTTTAGAAAGAAAACATACAATAACTAGAAGAAAAACCTCAATGAAAGGGATCAATGGCAATAAGGACAGAGAAGTGTCAATAAAAATTGCAGAAGGTGAACAAAAGAGAAAAAAGATTGAAATGAAATGAACAGATCATCACAGAACTGTGGGACAAAATGAAATGGTCCAACGTTTATATCCCCAGATTCCCAGAAGAACAAAAAAAATGTTAAGAAATGACTAAGAACTTCATAAATGTGGCAAAAAAAAAAAAAAAAAAAAAAAAAAACGTAAACCCACAAAATAGATTTGGTGAATTCCCAAAAAGATAAGCCCAAATAAATCTATATCCAAACACAGAATAATAAAACTGATGAAAATTAAAGACAAACGGAAAAAATCTTAAAAGCAATCAGAGAAAAACACGTTATTTACAGAGGTAAAACCATTTTAAAGTCTGCAGATTTCTCGCTAAAAACAATGGCCAGAAGGATGTGGCACAGACTGTTTAAAGTGCTCAAAGAAACAGACTATCAACCCAGAATTCTATACCCAGTGAACACATCACTAGGGAAGGAAGGTGACACTTTCAAATGAAGGAAAAGCTAACAGAACTCACTGTCAGCAGACTTGAAGTAGAGCAAGCGCTGAAGGAAGTGCTTCATGCAGAAGGGAATTAATACCAGAAAGAGAACTTGGACCACCAGGAATGAAAGAAGAACAAAAATGATGAACTGGCAGTCTCACACATCGCTGTTGGGAATGCATTCTGGAAAACAGTTTGGCTGTTTCTTATAAAGTTAATCATACACTTATGTCACCAGTAATCCTACTCCTAGGTATTCACCATAGAGAGACGAAAACATATGCTCTCACAAAAACCTATATGTGAATATGTTTTTTGTTTTTTGTTTTTTTCCTTCTTAGAGACAGAGTCTCACCCTATCACCACAGCCATAGCTCACTGCAGCCTGGAACTACTGAGCTCAAGTGATCCTTCGGCCTCAAACTCCTGAGTAGCTGGGACTGCAGGCACGTGCCACCACACCCAGTGAATTTATTATACATTGTTTTGGAAACAGAGTCTCACTAAATTCCAGGCTGGTCTCAAGTCTTGGCCTCAAGCAATCCTCCCACCTCAGCCTCTCAAGTCACCAGGATTACAGGCGTGAGCCACCATGACTGGTTGTGTACAGGTATATTAAAGCAGCTCTATTTATAACTGGCAAAAACTAGAAATGACCCGAATGTCCTTGACCAGGTGAATGGATAAGCAAACTGTAGGACATCTATACAATGAAATACTGCTTGGCAATAGAAAGGAATGAAATACGGATAACTGCAACAACTTGGGTGAATGGCAAAGGTATTATGCTGAGTGAATAAACAAGTAAGTCTAGCTCAGAAAGTTAAATAATGTATGATTCCACTACTTGACATTCTTGAAAAGACAAAACTACTATAGGGACAGAAAAAAAGATCAGTGGTTGCCAAGGCTCGTGGGTGGAGGTAAAGGCAACTCTAAAGGGGTACCACAAGGAAGTTGCAACTGCTCCATATCCTGATTTTAGCAGTGGTTATACAAAGCTACCCATACTTGTGTTAAAATCACAGAACTACATACCACAAAAATCTATTTCGGTGTATTAACTTAACAATTAAAAATTTTAAAAATCTTCCTCAGGAACTTTTTGAAGAAGAAAAAAATAAGCATTCATAAAAGTTACCTAAGTCAAGTACCCTATTAACATGTGTGTCTGTCTACTCCTGCAAGATATTGGGAAGCAGTCAGCAACCTACAATCCACGGGCCAAAGGCAGCCCACCACCTGTTCCAAGAGCCAAGAATCGTTTCTACGCTTTAAAATTGTCGAAAACATCAAACAAAGAAGATTTTGAGGCATGCTAAAATTATATGTCCACAACAAAGTTTTAATAAGACGTATTGTTAACACGTGATCTCTGCCTGCTTTACTATCTGATTATCTATTGGAAAAGGCTTGCTGACCCCCAATCTAAGTCAATACCTGGATCATTTAGTCATTAAATATGAAATGTTGTGTTTTTCTTGACTGATCCCAACTGTCCAAAGACTGGAACACCATCATCTGTCTACAGCCTATATTTTAGAACCAAGGAAACTCCTTTTTCACAGAGTTGAAACAGCAGGGTACATATGGGGTCAGGGAACCACTTGGCTGGGTAAGGATAGCCAGACCGGGTCTTGATGGTAACTTCCCCTGGAACTGCCCAAAAAGCCAGGGCTCCCAACATCCATCACTTAACAAAGAAAAATGAATGTCTAATTCACCATTCACTTATTTTCAGGGCTCTATTTATTTACAAACACTGCTATCCTTTCAATTCCCTAGCACGTGTCCCATATAACTTTTACAAAAGAAGGAAACATTTCTAGGATGCTGAAAGCAACGCAAGATCAAAAGGAGATTTTTAATATCAAATAAAGTACTAAATGTTGAAAGTACAGGTGTCCAAAAAAAAAAAAAGTCATATTTCAACAAATCTGGACTGCATTATTTCACATAGCCTGCAAATGGCCCCAAGCCACAGCTATGGCACTGATTTTTGCAGGACAGCTTGAGTTAGTGTGTAGAATATTTTTATATACCTGGGGAAAATACTTTAGACTAAAGTATTTTCTTTTTTTTTTTTTTTCTGAGACGGAGTCTCGCTCTGTCGCCCAGGCTGGAGCGCAGTGGCGTGATCTTGGCTCACTGCAAGCTCTGCTTCCCGGGTTCACGCCACTCTCCTGCCTCAGCCTCCCAAGTAGCTGGGACTACAGGCGCCCGCCACCACGCCTGGCTAATTTTTTGTATTTTAGTAGAGATGGAGTTTCACCATGTTAGCCAGGATGGTCTCGATTTCCTGACCTCGTGATCTGCCCTCCTCGGCCTCCCAAAGTGCTGGGATTACAGGTGTGAGCCACCGCACCCAGCCAGAATAAGTTATTTTCTAGTGACACTCACAGAGTCAAGGAAACTCAACACATGATCTTCCTTTAATTTCTGGAATGCTATTAACAGAGTTCACATTAAGTAAAAACATAAACGCAAAGAACTGCTAATACCAGCATTAAAAACAGTATTGTTCTACAGATCCAATTACTCTTTAAAGCAACGCCTTCCAGAGAAAGGCAGAAATGTGCAGGTTTAGGGACTCTCCTGACCAAAGAAACCCTTGGTTATTTTAACATGGTCTTCTCTAGAGCTGAGGACAGCTTGGGATGGTCTGTCCCACCCTGTTCCTTAAAACTCTAACATGCAGCTTCCCCTGCTGCCTCTCCTCTGAAGAGTCCCACTTTCTCTGTTTACATGTTGGTCTCCTTCCATGTGTACAGCAGCTGTCTGCCACATGTATCACCACTCTGTGTGCTCGTCTTCCTCTATCTAAACCACTATCTGCGCTTCTTACTATCTCCTTCTATCGTTCTCCCTCATCTTGCCATGGATTGGCATAATATATCGCATAGCATGTGCTAGACAAAAGTTGGCTGAATTAATTAATATTAATCACTCTGGAAGTGGAAAAATGTGTTCATGTCCTATAATGATACAAGCATATATATGTCTGTGACAAAGGGATTGCATATTCAATTTCCGTCGCAAAATCTTGTGACAGGTTGTATTTTCCAAAGAAGGCTACAACAGTATCTTCCATCTCACACGCGCTTCCATATGGTGTCCCCGACACTCCCGCGACAAGAGCCGGAGTCTGTTTCCCCACTCTCCTGAATCAGAGTGGGCCCTGTGATTGCTGTGACCTCTAGAATGCAAAGAAAGTGGCCTCGAGTGCTGGTTCTGGATGAAGCCTGTAACTGGCCAAATTCCACTTTCTGCCCTTAACACACTCACTCTTGGGAGAGTCCTTTTTGGAACCCAGCCACGATGCTGTGAGAAGGCCAAGCCATACGGAGAGGCCGTGCATGGGTTCCCAGGTCGAGAGACTCCCCGACCCCCAACAGCACCACCAACCAGCCATGTCAGTGCCCCATCTTAATGTCCAGCCCAGTTGAGCCTGAGGATGACTGCAGCCCCCACCAGCATCTTACCGCAGCCAGTATGTGACCACAGCCACACAAGAGACCCCAGGAAAGACCCCGTCAACCCACAGAACTGTGTGCTGTAGCAACACATTATCCATTTAAGCCTCTAAATGGTGCGGTTTTGTTACACAGCAACAGATTAAAAAAACAGATCTGTGGAGGAATTTCATTTTCTCCACAAATAATTCTACTAAGGAAATTTATTTATTCACTCTCATTTGTTTTTTCTCCCTTTTCCTGGAAAACAGCATTAAAGAGACTCCTCACTCTTGGTGTGATATAACCTGAGTTTATGGCGAAAGGAAAGTTTTCAGATTGCAGCCACTCATGTAAACGCACTCAGAGTTACACTCTCAGGCTGGCACCGTTCGTCCTGGGGTGCATCTCATCATTTTAACTATGAGTGACTGCACCATCACCCAAGGGAAGCCTGACAAATGTCCATGAACTCAAAGATTTCCAATCCATCCAATGACTATTCCTCACTTTACTGCCAAACCTTGACAAGGAATCAGGCAGTGTTTACACCACACAGCCAGAATTTGTTCTATTTTTTCCTGTACGGATTTTTGTGAGGCTACTCATGAGTTACCTCTTCTTTCTCCCCAGTACTTTCCAAGTCCTACCTTGGGGCTGGTGTGTTTATAGGCCATTGTATTAAGTGTTCCTTATACTACACATTGCTTATGAAGCAGCACTGTCGACTGCTGAAACACAGGTCATGCGTTTTACCTTATTATAGAGGCTGGGCTGGAAATATAGAAATATGCAGAGTAAGAACTCCCTTAGCAGCTCTTCAGTAGAAATGAGGAAGGCATGGCTCATGGCCAAAGTACCAACATCCTCTGAGGGATGGAGAGGGACCTGGATGCTGTGGTCCCTTACACACTGAGGAAAAGTATAGGCACCTGGTATGTTTTGCATAAATCTATGGAACCAGGAACCAGGCCCATGGCAGGTCCACAGGCCAAGTGTCCCCTCAACCATGGCATGACTCACATTTTTAACTCTGTAAAAGAACCTAAGTACAGTTTATCTGAAATTCTTAAAGTTCTTGGAGACACCACTATTTTATGTCATCACTTTCATCGTCATCATACTTTCAATTCCAACAGATATGCGCTAAGGCTTGCTCCATCAACAGTCTCTGGCCCTGTGGGTCTGGCTTGCTTTCCTGGATGAAACAGTGTCAAAGTTGGTTTTCACCTTCTCCTATCATTTTTGCACTTATATAAAACTGTACGTCAACTCATCTCCCACTGCCTACGTGCATCTGGCCCATGTCCCCCTAGACTACCACTGGAAGCTCTCTCTAGCAAGAGCATTAAAAAGCCACCAGTGGGACTGGGCGTGGTGGCTCACACCTGTAATCCCAACACCAGCACTTTGGGAGGCTGAGGCGGGTGGATCACCTGAGGTCAGGAGTTCGGCACCAGCCTGGCCAACATGGTAAAACCCCATCTCTACTAAAACGACAAAAATTAGCCAGGCGTGTGGCGGGCGTCTACAGTCCCAGCTACTCGGGAGGCTGAGACAGGAGAACTGCTTGAACCGGGAGGCGGAGGTTGCAGTGAGCCGAGATCGTGCCACTGCACTCTCCAGCCTGGGTGACAGAGCAAGACTCCGTCTCAAAAAAGAAAAAAAAAAAGCCACCAGTGGGAACACAAAGTGTCACAGGGCCTTCTTTGTGACAATCCCACAGACATCTGAAGTGCATTTGAGCCATGGCAGATGTACACACCGCCTCCACAGGAACACACTGTACCCAGCCCGGCGATATATACAGCTGTGTTGACAGCACTGTAATTTATCCAGCGCCGAGCAGCCGAATCCCAGAGTCCAAAGCCGTGTTCTACATCCAGATTCTTCCATCAAGAGATGCCTTGAGGGCAACCTTTTCCTCCCCTGAATATTCAGGCTGTAAATTACCGTTGACAAATTAACTTTCACTTCTCCTCAGAGATAAATTTTAAAAGGAGGGCACTAAGAGAGCACATGAAAGGCTTTCTGTCTGGGGTCCTATTGAATTGGTTGGGGGAGTTGGTCTTTTGCTCTGACGAACACTTACAGCCTGTAATTTCGTCTCTGCCCACAGAAAATCAAGTCAGGGCATGGGAAAGTGACAGCATCCACCTGGAAGGGGGCTGACGAAGCCTCCCTCCCAGACAGGGCCTCAAGGAATCACCCCGCTTGGGGGAAGAGAAAAGACCCTTCATTTCCACTCCACTGACAGGAAACCTAATCTGCTTCAGAGCAGGATTACTCCAGCACAAGGTGCTCTGTGGCGGCCACTTGGCCACCTGCACCAGTTCAGGAGGCTCTGCACACGCGCCCTCGCTCCTCAATTCTGCCTCATCAAAGTGGCGCACGTGTCCCAGGACTCAACCACAGCTGCTCACAAACCTGCTTAGGCCAGCTGCCTTATTCTAGTCATTAAATTATGTAATTAAATATTTAATTGATGAGGAACTATAAACATTAACAAAAAGTTTTATCTAGGAAAACTAAGTTGGCTTTGAAAAGCCTCCATACAATGAAAAAAATAATCCGTGTTAGAAGGCTAGGTGATAAAACAGAAAATGACTAGGAAAATACTGTAAACATCTGACCTCAGCCTGCTTCACAGATTTCTTCCTGTTGTCATATGACTTCTGAAGAAACCAAAACTGGAAAACTCTGTGTAGTGTAAGCAAGAAAGACAACTGGGCCGGGCCGGGTGGCTCCCGCCTGTAATCCCAGCACAGGGAGGCCGAGGTGGGTGGATCACAGAGGTCCTGAGTTTGCAATAAGCCTGACCAACACGGATAAACCCCGTCTCTACCAAAAATACAAAATTAGCCGGGCATGGTGGTACACACCTGTAATCCCAGCTACTCGGGAGGCTGAGGCAGGAGAATCACTTGAACCCCAGAGGCAGAGGTTGCAGTGAGCTGAGATCATGCCATTGCACTCCAGCTGGGGCAACAAGAGCAAAACTCCATCTCAAAAAAAAAAAAAGACAGACAACTGAGAACTCCTCTATCAGCTGATGCTCAGCAAAAAGCCTTGGCCTACCTCAAAAAATTGGTAAATTAATGGACACTTATATGATTCAAATGGAACCGAATATTTAATATATGGGTGGATCATTTTATTACATTTTCTCCAACTTCAGAAGACATTCTGAGTTATGCCAACCAATTAATGGTCACAATAGCAGAGAGGGAGCAGATTCTACTCTAACTTCAACATGCAATTCTGTGAATGAAATGCCTAGAGATATCCTGCAAGTGCTTTCACATTTTTGTGGAGAACAATTGTTTAAATGAACAAGAATTTGACTAAATCAAAAGTAACAAACATCTGGCAATGGGGAGTATATGTAGAAACGCCAGTATTTCTCTGATTCCACTCGACAAAGTTGTAGAAATGTAGATGCTTTAAAAAGAATGTCCAACGGCCCTAAAGGAACTAATTGTTTAATTTTCTCATTTTAAGAGCCAGCAGAAAATAGGAAAAGGTCTACTGCAGTGCTTCTCAAATTATTATACCCACCACTGAACAACGCTGGATTGACCATGCTTGCTTTATTTTCCTTTCTAAAAGTCCCACAAAATGATAAGAATGAAACAAAGTAAGAAACCCATAGCCACACAGAGAACATGAGAAAGGTCACAAGAAGTGCCAAGATAAGAAAACAAATCACTCCAGAGGAAACAAAGGTGATTCAAGAGCCAAAAGAAAGAAAAGGAAGTTCTCAGAGACATTCTCTGGAGGTGAGAGAGCTCCAGCAATGTATAGAAGAAAGCAAGTCAACAGACACACCGCACAGCAAGCCGGAGAAGTCAGCACACTGACCATCTATGTATGGGGAGTGCCACTCAAGGATAAAGCAGCTTTATAAGCAGAGTCCAAGTGGCTCCCTCAGCCACAGGAAGACTCAGAACCTGGGAACACCAGGTTCATCAGAAAGCAAGGTGGGGTAACCAACAGTGAGACTGAGTGTGAAAGTATAGATGGACACGTAGAAACCCAAATGGCCAACTCCTATCTCAACTGAGCTCAGAGCAGACCTGGCACTCAGGCATTTCTACCTTTCCCGTTACCCTGCAGGGGAAAAAAAAAAAAAAAAACAGAAAAGTGTACTTGTCATTAAAATTCAAATGAGGCCAGGCACAGTGGCTCCCACCTGGAATCCCAGCACTTTGGGAGGCCAAGGCAGGTAGATCACTTGAGGTCTGGAATTCAAGGCCAGCCTGGCCAACATGGTGAAACCCCATCTCTACTCAAAATACAAAAATTAGCCAGGCATGGTGGCAGGCACCTGTAATCCCAGCTACTTGGGAGGCTGAGGCAGGAGAATCACTTGAACCCGCCAGGCGGAGGTTGCAGCGAACCAAGATAGCACCGCTGCACTCCAGCATGGACGACAAAGCCAGACTGTCTCAAAAAAAAGAAAAAAAAAAAAGTGAAATGAAAGTGAAGGCCTCAGGAATAGACTTGTATATCTTGGTACCCAGGGTCCCTGGTAAAATAGCCAGTCCCCGACACCAAATCTGAAGTGAAGTTCACCATCCACACATGCAAACTCTCCAACTGTGAGCTACTGCTTGAACCAAGAATTAACCAAGAATAACCAGACATCTGCACAAAGCTCCCAATATGAAAAAGAGGTGCCAAGATAAGAAAACAAATCACTCCAGAGGAAACAAAGATGATTCAAGAGCCAAAAGAAAGAAAATGAAGTTTTCAGACATTAGAGAAGGTATCACCTTCTTGAAATATCATCAGAATGCAATAAAAAATAGAAAAGAAGGTACTGAAATCAAAATAGGATCCCAGCATTAAAAGGAAAATTCAACTGTAGGATTGAAAGATAAAGGTGAAATTCTACAGCAAGGAGAAGAAAGAAGAGGAACTTCAGAAAGACAGAACAGAAAAAAAGTGGGAGAGAGGAATATTTTTTAAAAAGACACGAAGAGCATCACCAAACTGAAAGACTCAAGTGTCCGTACGAAAAGGGCCAAGCCACAACTGAGAACGAGCAAAAGACATGCACATTTAATACATCATAATGAACCCCAGGGTACATAGAAGATCCCAAAACCTCTCCAAGCAAAAACAAGTCACCAGAAAAGGAATGAGGCTTCAAGTGGCAGTGAACCTCTCAGAAGGCACAGGGTGCTGGGAAGACCGTGGGGTGACATTCCAAAGAACACGACACGCAACTGAGAATGATACCCAAACTATCAAGCATGTGCAGGTGGAAATTACAAGGACTCAAAACACTTACCCTTTAAATGCAGCTTCCTATAACATTTGCGTCTCCTCTTCCCATCCCTCTCTATTCTCTTTCCAGCCTCACTCACCACCATACACTCAAGGTTTCATCCATACCTCCTGAAAGAAGGTGATCAAGAAGTTCCAGGAAGGCTTCAGATCAGCCTGTGAGGGGCCCATGGCTATCTGTAAGTCATGTAGCCCAATCTAAGTGGACAGGGGCAGAAAGACACAGAATGACCTCCCCAGTAACGGGTCTTGTGACCAGAAGAGGATCAAGAAGATCAGATTAACGACCATGGTGTTCAGGAAAAGACGACGGATACCTACACAAGGAAAATTAGTGATCTAAACGTACCCAAAATACTGAATATTTAGGAGATATATTAAGTGTTGCCAGACAACAATTACAATCACTCCTGAGGGTCAGTTCTCACTCAGCCTCTAACAATTCTGAAGAACCATCACCAATGACATTATCGAACCATTTTATAACTGGAGTTCATTACACAGCAGCTATTCCTGCTATGTCTGCTGACAGACTAAATTACACTTAGGCAAGCCACTTCATCTCCCAGGTTTACATTTATGCTAAAACAGGAGAAGGAAGTACCACGGGGTAATAATACCTGCCCCAACTTGGATGGGAGAGTGTCAGGCTTATAATTAGATTACATTTGCAAACAGTTCCAGCGCTCCCCAGGGAGAAGGGTTATAAATAACTCAAGGTGTTCTTTTCCCCAAAGATAATCAATTATTTTCTCATCAAAAGGAGGCTAACAAAGAAAGGCTTTAAGGATGAGGACCCCATAATTTACGTAAGCCTCCAGCTTTAACAAGATTTCCAGAGTGTTTAGAACTTCACAGGAACCCAGTACTGGCTCCAGCTTCCTCCAGCAAATGGAATATTTACAGCAGCTGAGAAATCCTTTCATTGCTAGCGAAAAAAACACCCTAGAGTGGCCCTTAAATGGGATACATTCATTAAATTCATTTAATCTGCACACTGATGTGGGGCAAGGGAAATGGCAGGAGGCAGGTAAGAATGAATGAATTTTGCCCCAACAGATCACAATTGCACCCTCCCCTTCCTGGGCTTCAGGGTCCTGGGCTCCTTCACACCTCCATGGTCCTTCTTCTCCACCTGATGAAGATGATTCACCCCCTCATGGTCAGCTCCTGAGCCCAGACTCTTCTTCTGCAAAGCACTCCTGGCCTCGCCTGGCAGAAGTAGGCTTTTTCTCTAGGTCCTCATGGTGTTTCATGCAAACCCACCTGACAGCATCTCCCAAGTTATTCATTTCTTGGACTCTTTTCTATAAAATGTAGTTTCCTAAGGACAGAGTCTGGGTTTATTCATTGTCAATAATCACAGAAGCTCCCACCTTGCACACCCAGCACCTGGCTGGCTTCAAATAGGTCCAGTTCACCTCTTTGGAAAGCCACTTGGAGGCTGAAGCCAAACCATAGCCCATCATTCTCTGAGAAGCACATTCAGTGGAAACAGCCCTTACTCCCTACAGACCAAAATTAAAACCCAACCACAATTCCAGAATCCCCCAACAAGACACTCATTACAGAAGAGCTGCACTTTAAGAAACAAAGACAAATCCAAAAACCATTGTTCCCAAAAGTCACAGAAATTGGTCAAGCACAGGAAAAGGGTCTCTTAAAGGGTGCATCACCAAACGGACCCAGGGCTCCATTTCCAGGAGAGGAGACGAGGACTAGGAACAGACGGGGCCACTGCTCACACCACGGGCCTGGCCCAGGAGGACCTCCACCTTGGTAGGGCCTTGGAGGTTCAGGGAAAGTGATGATGTCCTTATAATGTTAAAGACAGAGGACAGGCAGTAAGAGAGAATGCTGATCCCTTTTTCTTCTCTATTTCCTTTTTCCAAAGTTAACTTTTATTTATTTTCTGAGTGTGTGTGTGTGTGTGTGTGTGTATACACACAAAACAAAATTCAAAAGTCACAAGAGTGAAAAGTAAGACTTTCTTCCACTCTTTTTCCCCAGCCACCCATGTCCCCCACTGCAGAGGCAATAACTTCAGCTTTCTTTAAATAATTTATAAACCTTTGAACACTTCTGATACACACTCATGCACTTATGCAGGTATGTGAGCAGGAGGTCAGCTGGGCCTTGGAAGATCCCACTCTATTCCTTCCATATCTTAACTCATGCAACATCAATGCATGCCCACCAAGAAACAAATCTCAGGAAAAGCCCAGGGTCTAACCAAAGTCCGGGTGCAGCAGACTAAGTGAACACCTCATCATGTATCCAGACGGTCCTATTAACTTGGACAAGAACTGCAGAAAGTCTAGTTCCAACCCCTTCCATGTGCCCATCTTTGCTTAAAATCAGAACTTCTTGCCTCTGCTTGCACTCACTTTTTCTGAGAAGATTCTCAGAAATGTTAAGGTCGTCAATACTAAGTTTTTCATCACAGCAGAAGTCAGCAGAATGTTAATGCAATACAAAGCACAGTTCCGAATTATTATGGGCTGAACTGTGTCCTCCAAAATCTGTATGTTGAAACTCTAACGTCCTGTAGCTCAGAATGCGACTGCATTTGGAGACAGAACCTTTGAAGAAGTAATTAAGCTAAAATAAAGTCATTAGGGTGGGCCCTAATGCAGTATGACTGGTGTCCTTATAAGAAGGAAAAAAAAGGACACACACAAAGTGGGATGACCACGCAAAGACATAAGGTGAAGACGCCATCTGCAAGCCAAGGAGAGGCCACAGGAGAAACCACCCCTGCTGAAACCTGGACCTCAGACTTCCGGCCTCCAGAACTATGATGAAATAAATTTCCATTGTATAAGCCCTTTAGTCTGTGGTGCACTGTTACAGCAGTCCTAGCAAACTAATGCCATAATAAAATATATTTAAAGCATTTGTCGGTGCATTAGCAATAGGTATTTGCAGGGGGTAATGGCAGAATTATAACCCACTGGATAAAACAGGAGTGCTGTGAGCATACTAATACAAGTAAACACAGGAATACAAGCCTGATGAAGTAGACGGTTTCCAAGAACCTCCCCATCAAATACCAAATGCTGATTAATTTGAAAGAGAAGGCCTAACAGATGCCACCTCTGCCAGTCAATCTCATCAGTTAGGGGACACAGTGACCCTGTGCGCCATCCAATGAGAGCAATGGAAAGGTTTTATACAACATCGTTTCTGCAGTGGGCCTGCCCGTAGACAAAGCCTGATAAACAGAAGTGGTGGGATTTCCTACAAAATAACCTGCCTGCGCTTTTCACAAATGTCAAGGTCATGAAGGTCAAGGGCAGGCTGGGGAATGTTCCAGACTAGAGAACATTCCAGAAGCACAGAGCCAAATGACCCTGCAGTGAATCCTGCTGCTCAAAGGGACATCACTGGGACCGCTGTTGCAACTGTCCAGGTTGGGGTCTGATGGTGGTCATGCATCTGTACTAATGTTGTGATTTTCATGATGGTTGTATTAGGATTATGCACAAAAAAGTCCTTGTTTGTAGAAAATACACACTAAAGCATTTTGGGGGTAAGGGGACATCTTGCCAGCTGCTTACTTTCAGATGGTTAGAGGGGGGACGAGGAACTTCCATATACTCTACTTGCAACTTTCCAGTAAGTTCTGAACTTCACATATATAACTTGGAAAAACTGAAAAAATCCTAAATACTGGAAACGAGTGGAGTGTTTGATCTGTTACAGGAAATGGCACTTGACCAGATAATACGCCACCATTAAAATTGATTATTATAAAAAGACCAAGTAGGTAACAAGAAAAACATGTTTACGAAATAAAACCACGTCAGTATGATCACAAATGTGTTAAAATGCAAGTACAATGAGTCCGATGTCCTCACTTGACCTCATCGATCAGGTTCTTAGAAACTCCCACTTTAAATGAGATGACATGCTGTGTGCCGTAAGAACTTAACTCTTGTTTCTATCAGTTAGCGTACGGTAGAATCAGTTTTGTTCTACGGTATGTCATTTCACTTGAAGTCACAGTTTCCAAAAGCCTAGCAGTGCTTTTAAGTGAAGACTTCCTGTTAGTACTCCTTTATCGATGGTGAGTTATCTCCAGCAGTACACTCGCAAATAATTTTTGTTTTCTTATTTATACTATTTTTCTTCTAAATACTGACATCTGTGTATTAATTTTATCATGCGGTGAAAAAATCAGGGAGGACGAGCACTCCTGAGCTATCCAGCCTCTTCAGCAAAGGTGATTAGCAAAGAGAAAACAAGACCAGGGAAATATCACATGGAGAGAGGGTTCGTAGAGAAAAGCCGGACAGGGGCAAAGAAGCTCCTGAGATGAAGAAGGATGAGGGGAGAAATTCGAGGAAAGGCATCAAGGCATCTGAATTTTGAGGACTTGAAAGGAAGTTCTACTGAAGGAGCAGGAGGGCAGGCGAGGCTCTCAGGGCGGGCGGCAGTATGTGTCGGGCATCCATCTAGCTGGGCAAATGGAGTGTAGGGTTCCACACTGAAGCCACCTCTCCTTGTCATATACAGGGAGAAGCCTGAGCAGCCTGCAATTAGGACAGTTTGGTTCCCACCCTTTCGACCTTGAATGAGAACCCAGAGCTGACGGTTCAGTCTATAGAGCTAGCCCATGACCAGCCGGGCGCAGTGGCTCATGCCTGTAATTCTAACACTTTGGGAGACTGAGGCGGGTGGATCACGAGGTCAGGAGTTTGAGACAAACCTGGCCAACATAGTGAAACCCCATCTCTACTAAAAATACAAAAACTTAGCCGGGCATGGTGGCAGGTGCCTGTGATCCCAGATACTAGGGAGGCCGAGGCAGGAGAATCACTTGAACCCAGGAGGTGGAGGTTGCAGTACACCAAGATTGCGCCATTGCACTCTAGCCTGGGCGACAATGTGAGACTCGGTCTCAAAAACAAAAAAAAGAACTAGCCCACGACCAAGACAATCCACTCCCCATGAGAGCTGGCAGGTGGTCTCCAACTGACCATGAAGAGGCAATGAAAATGCTCAACAAAAATATATATACAACATGCCTCCACTTATCAAAAGGTCAAAAACAGGCAAAACTAAGCAATCTGCTGTTTAGGGATTATTATGAACCGAATTGTGTCTCTCCAAAATTCTACCTTAAAGTCCTAACCCCAGGACCTCCAAATATGACTGTATTTGGGGATAAGGTTTTTAAAGGAGTATTTAAGTTAAAATGAGGTCATTAGGGTGGACCCTAAAGACAGGTGTCATAAGAAGAGGAGATGAGGACTCAGACACAGAGAGGTGCCCATGTGAAAACAGAGGGAGAAGGCGTCACCTGCCAGCCAAGGAGAGAGGCCTCAGGAGAAGTCACCCCTGCTGACACCTGATCTGGGACTTCCGGCCTCCAGAACCGGGAGAAAGTAAATGTCTGTTGTTTCAGCAGCCCAGCCTGTGGGACTTCGTTATGGCAGTCCCAGAAAACTAATAGTTGAGCATTCCTAATCTGAAAACAGGAACTCTGACGTGTTCCAAAATCTGAAACACTTTGAGTGCTGGCATGACGCGCCAAGGAAATGCTCACTGGAGTACTTCAGATTTCAGATTTTGGGGTTAGAGATGCTTAACCTGTAAGCACAGTACAAAACCCAAACCTGAAACACTTCTGTTCCAAGCATTTCAGACTAGAGGATAGCTGGCCTGTCCTATACGGCAAAACTACAAAGTAAGGGTATTATTAACACAAAACAGAGGACAGTCACTACCTTGGAAGACGAGATCCAGAAAGCTGCACAGGAACTGGGGATGAGGTTAATTTCTTCAACAGGATGGGAGTCACTCAACTTGTTCATCAATCTTCATGTTTCCCATTCACATTTTCTTCACTGTTTTGTATGGATGATATAAAATTATTAAGGTGATAGCTGGAGCTCTGTAACAGCACTGTCCAATATGGTAGCCACTAGTCACATGGGGCTCTTTATATTTAAATTGATTAAAATCAAGTAGTAAGATCAGAAATGCAGTTCCTCATTCACACTAATCACATTTCCAGTGCTCAATAGGGACATGTGGCTGCAGGCTACTGATTTGGACATGACAAGTATAGAACATTTCTATCACTGTAGAAAATTCTACTGGACAGTGCTGCCCAACACAATCTGATGGACAAGAGGCCTTGGAATGAGACACCTATGCACCAGAATCCTTTCTCACTCCAAACAGGAAACAAACCCCACCCACTGTCCTACTGCCCATCGCACCTCTGAAGTGTCCTTGCAGGAAGTTAGTGAACCTTTTCCAACAGAGCCCTTGCCAGCGCTTAAATCACCACCAAAATCCCTTCCCCTTCCAAGGTCCTGGTGGCCTCGGAGCCCCCTTCTCAGTCCCCTACCCAGGGCCCCTATCTAGCATGAGTTACATCTGGAGGTAAAATCTCAGGGGATTTCACAGCAATGCAGTAGCACGTTATGGCCACTGAGACAAGTACACAAAGGAAACCGAGAGAAAGCACACTCACCATCCTACCATGGAGCTACAACCAAAGCTCACTCAACAAAGATGGAGCTGGAGGAGTCACCAAAGGGAAGCTCCGTACTTCTGAAGCCAAGGTACTTGAATGCTAATCCCTTTCTTTTTGGTCTAGTTTCACCAATCTGATCATCTGTCAATCAGGTTTCAGTTTGACCTGTCCTTCATTCAACACCATTTCATAAAACGCGCCTCTACTGTCCGTGTGATGGCTTTTGCTGAAATACATCCAAATAAACACAGGCAGCAACACACCAGCCAAGCCCGTTCAAATAAGCATTTCAGATCTCAACCAGCAGGAATGTGTGTTGGTGGGTACCCCTGTGTCAGGGAGTCCAGTCTCCTCCAGGAGTCACGGGGGAGCGGGGAGCTTCAGGCATGACTTGTCTAATTGGCCTACAAAAAGGATTACTTACTCTTCACTTATCTTTGATTACATTAACAAAAAAAAAAAGGGGGGGGGGGGCTTGGGGGCCTTCCAGGTACAGAAATTCTGTATTCTCCATTCTCCAATCCCAGGCCTGGTTTTCTAAGATAGTTTTAAATATTGCCAGAATATTCATGCTGAAGGGTTTTATCTAAATCTTCTCCCTGATTTGATGGTATCTGACAAACTCATTACTCTCTTGGATTTTTGGCTGGAACCGGAGCTAACACATCCTGCGGGTTGTCATACACATTCAAGACTCTTCCCATCCACAGACCGTAATACGTTTCCATTTCCAGTTTGGCAAAATTTTTTAGTCTTTTTTCTTTTTTTCTAAATGAATGTCAGGATATAATCTGGATAGATAATAACATGCACAGAACCGAGTCCAAAAACGCTTTGAGGCCAATTTTTAAAATCATATTTTCTAAATTAAGTCATCAGTTTCCTGTGCTGGGAAGTGATCAGTTGGTTGGGGAGACCATTTTATTGCCTTAACTTGGTATTTTCTGTGTTATCACTGCAAGCTCACAAAGTCTTATGAACTTAAAAGACTCACGAACTTAAAGAGCTAACAAGCCTGTATGTGCTCACGAACCCCACACCTGGTAGTTCTCAGAACCCAACATCGTAACGCCAGCAGCTCTCTCTAGTTCCCACCTTTCTCCAAAATATTCTCTAGAAGGCATGAGCCTCTGCATCCCAATTCTCTCCCATTTGTCAATCAAACCCAAGGAAACTTCTTTCCAAATGGCAGCGTGGCCTGCAGCTGGCCAGAGAACAAAGCAGGAAGGCAAACAAAGAGCAAAGGGCACCGGAAAACTTTTAAAAAAAAAAAAGGTTTATTGAAGCTTTGTGGGTGGGGGTGGGGGTGGAAGTGGGACAGGGTGGGGAGGGAGATGGGGAAGGGGGGGTCTATCACTCCAAAGACCCTATCCTGCTGTGGGACCTCGAGGCAGGAATAACCATCCTTCAAGGACTTAGCTTTTAATAAAACCTAATTCTCAGCCCATTATCTCCATTCCTTGCATAGGGTGGAGGGGCTTGGGATTCCCCAGGACTGAGCAGCATGTGACACCTGCCTGGGCCTGCACCAGGGTGGCTACCACATGGGACCTAAGGGAAGGGGAGGCCAAATGCCTGGGTGAGACCAAGATCTGAAAAGATGCTGGTCCCCACCAAAATGTAATTCCAAATAGAAACAACAGGAAACCCTAAAGTCATCTACAAAAGCTCTGTCCCAAGGTTCTGACTTTTCTCCCATATGACCACTGTGATGCATTTAAATCAGATCAACTAATCAAAATACCTAGGTTTTACCTAAATCCTGTTGAATAACACAGAAAATAAAACAAAACTCATAAAATAAACAGGAAAATGTGAACTATGAATATTTTATATTAGGAAATGCCTTTTTAAGTGTGATAATGGCGGTATGGTTACCTTTTTTTTTTTTTGAGACAAAATTTCACTCTTCTTGCCCAGGCTGGAGTGCGATGGCGCGATCTCAGCTCACTGCAACCTCTGCTTCTGGGGTTCAAGCGATTTTCCTGCCTCAACCTCTCCCGAGTAGCTGGGATTACAGGCGTGCACCACTACGTCCGGCTAATTTTGTATTTTTTAGTAGAGACAGGATTTCACCATGTTGATCAGGCTGGTCTCGAACTCCTGACCTCAACTGATCCACCCACCTCAGCCCCTCAAAGTGCTGGGATTACAGGTATGAGTCACCGCGCCCGGCCATGGTTACTTTTTAAAAGTGCATTTATCTTCTTGAGACATAAAGTTGCCGTCTTAAAAGGGCTTCACATTTAGAGGAGCAGGAGAGGAGGCCATGTGAACAGCCCAGATTGTTGGAGCCAGTGGGGGGCCGCCATTCTCTCCCTCCCCTGGCCATTTCCAGGGTGTAGAGCTAGACAGGGCTGGACCGACAGCGTGGGCTGGTAGATGTTGGCGTCTCTCTACACCGTGGCCTCTGCACACCCACTTGCTTCCTCCCCACACTACGATCTGTTGACACCAGGGTCTCTGCTTACACCACGGACTGTGCACCCACATACCCCGCAGCAGCCCCACCAGCCGAGTCACAACCTCTTCCTGCCCTCACGACGGGATCCTCCAGCCCTTTCCGACAACCCCCAGCTCGGGGCTGCAAGGGAGGGTTAAGCGATTCCTGAGCACTCTGCCTCTACTCTAGAAATACAAACCAAATTCCGCTCCCAGGATGAGGTTTCTCTTCTCCTGAAGAAAATCAGGTTTTTCAGCTTGGGGGTGGGAAGGCTGTAATTGCAGGACTCAGGGGTGCTTTGCCTGCAGCAGGGAGATTCACAGATGAAAGGAAAAGATAATGTTACCTGCTGGGGCATCTTTCTTCTCACCACGGGTCACGAACCCACTACTTACCATTTAAGAGCCCGCAGGAGAGGATTCCTAGGGATATACAAATACAGACCCAGAAGGGGCTCCCCTGACAGTCAGACTGCCTGCCGTTTCTTTTATCCAGGACCGTGGGGAAATTCAACCTCTTCAAAAATCCCGAGTGAGGCCGCTTTCAACTTCTCTGGCTCCCAGAGCAGATGCACAAAGGCAAGGATCGCCAGGACCCCTGCGGTCAAGGGCCTTGGGTTGCTCCTCCAGGTGACAGCCTCCCATACTATGCAAAGGGTACATTCGTGGGGAGGAGGAAATCTTTTAGAGTTCCATTTCTAACATTCAAGGGTTTGAAAGCTGCCATCACTTTTATAGCATTTTAATCTGGTATGTAATATTTCAGATGCATTCCAAAAAAGTGAATGAATACAACAGGCCAAATGAAAGGCTTATTCTTTTCTCAATCCCCCCTCCAATGGCACCCACAATCCCAAGTTTATACTAATACAGTACTTCCCTACAGTATGTATCCCAGAGCCGTACGCAGGATTTCCTTGCATAGGTTTAACCTTTACATAAATATCAAGCCTCCTACAACTTGTATTTCCTGCTCAATGCTGTGAGATCCATCTATGTTTGAACATGTGGCTCCAGTCAATAAATATATCACAATTTTTTCCCCACTGTTCTGTGGGTGAACATTTGGGTTACTTGCAGTTTTTGCAAATTCCAAAGCTGTTATGAACATTCCCCTTATGGTTTCCTTGCGCCTTTATCTGAGGGGTTCTCTGACCTATGCCTGGGAACGGAATTGCACTGAGTAGGAGAAGCATGATTCAGCTTTTCCAGTAATTGCTAAATTGCCCAATAATGTAGGTATAACGGGGCGTACCAATTCAGCGCCCTCCAGCAGTTTCTTCTCTCCATAACACTTTTTTTTTCTGACAGAGTCTCGCTCTGTCACCCAGGCTGGAATGCAGTGGTGCCATCTCAGCTCACTGCAACCTTCGCCTCCCAGGTTCAAGCAATTCTCCTGCCTCGTTCTCCTAAGTAGCTGGGATTACAGGCGCACACCACCATGCCTGGCTAATTTTTGTAGTTTTAGTAGAGACAGGGTTTCGCCATGTTGGTCAGGCTGGTCTGGAACTCCTGACCTCATGATCTGCCCGCCTCGGCCTCCCAAAGTGCTGGGATTACAAGCGTGAGTCACCGCGCCCGGCCTCCATAACACATTTTTGCCAACACTTGGTATAGTCAGACTTCTACACTTTTGTGAATCTGATGGGAGCAACGCTTTTTCCACACTTTTGTGAATTTGATGGTACCTCCTTATGATTTTAACTGTATTTCCCCAGTTCATGAGTGTTTGGAAGATTTTCCTAGTGAACTGCCTGTTTATAGTTTTGAGACCCATTTATTTAGGGCATAGCTGAACGTGGGTTTAGAGACTTAAAGGTACAAACAATGGACTACAAACACCTCTGCTCGATGGGAAGCAAACAGTGCCAGATGAGAGGACACAGATGCAGGAACACACCTGGGTAAGAATCACAACCTCCTCTTCCGCTAGATGCTGATATCCTCCTGCAAGACTCAATGAAGACACGTTTCATCCTAGATCTCTAGGCACTACTGGAAGACACTCCTAAAACTCCTTCCTGGCTTAATGTCTCTGTCCTCCCCAGGAGCAAGTGAAGCCAGGCTGGGATGGGATGGAAGCTGTAATCAATGCTTCTGCCTCCCCGCCATGCGTCCTCTTCCACTCTGCTCTCAGAGCTGACTGAGGCCGTGCCATTTGCTCAGAAATGGCAGAATAAAACGTGTCCGTGTGCGTTACCAAGAGACAAGGGGCAACTGGACGAAACGAGTAGGAGGAAATTACTGACAGGACTGGAAAGGGGGGCTGGCGATGCTCAGAGACCTCTGGCTGGCCGTGTCCTGCACAGGAAGCAACATCCTTTCATCACTCACTCCTCTCTGCTGCCAAAGCCCACTCTGCTGTGACAGGCTGTCTACGAAACAGGTTGCTGGGGCTTCTTCTTCCATTTTTTTCATGTTTACGGCTCTGCCCATTTTTCCTTTGCTTTCTAACTGACTCTGAACAACTTCTTGGAAAAACAAACGATCACAGAACAACCTCGGACGACAGACCGTGTAATAAAATAGAGAGCTGGAGCTTCACTCCCCCATGCCTAGCTAATAAAATACTAAATCTTACGTTCAGTGAGACTGGGAAGAGGACGCCACGGACGCCAGTCCCAGGACACATCCTGAGAGTGGGAACACCTGGTACCAAGGAAGGAGAAGCCGCTGCCTGCAGAGCTGAAGCCATCGAGTGTCCCACTCCCAAGCCCTGGGGGAGGAGAGGGGCAAGGACAGAGGAGCCAGGAGTCCCGGGGTCCCAGGCACACAACACTGGGCTGCTGTGCAGATCACACCCTCAGGTGGACGCACTGTCAAGGTGCCTGTCTCAAATCTATACCATGAAGGCGCCCCAACAGGACACTGAGAAAGAATGTCCACACACACTAGACATACTGCACGCTAGACGTGGTTGGGGGCTTCCTCGGCGTCTCTGTTTCTGTTGCCAGGCGACTCCAGACCTGGAGCTGCTGACCCTCTCTGTGAGGAGCTGGACAGACTCCCCAGCTCTGTACAGGCTGCATAGCTGCCCACACCTACAGGGCGGGCTGCAAGACCACCGCAGTCCCTTCCATCTGAAGCAGTCAATGGCTCAGGAAAAATACCGAAGCCAATATCAGACACCAAAACTCCGCACACCACACACTAACTCCCTAAAACTGGGTCAAGGACCTGGCTTTGGAAAGGCTGACTCAGGAAATTTCTTGAAGTCCAAAAACTTAGTGCTAAGCTTTACAATCTACATTTGTGCACTCCGCCTCCTTGAGGAGCCTTCGGAGGGAGAAATGATACTGTTTTATGGCTGACCCACACAGGAGACACTCTGCCCAGCAAAAGCTCCAGAATAATCCTGGCTTGGGCCCATAAGAACAGTGGGCGTAATATTAGGGGGGAGGGGGTTATAATTCCTGCAGCCAAAGCTCCTTGGCTGAGCCAACCAGAACAGGCAAAAAGGCTCCAGGGCTTTTTCTCCCACACAGACTGGGCCCCAGGGCCGGGGAGTTAATGGCTTCAGATGAGTAAGTCGTAAGAGCCCAGTGAGGGTCACAGGTGTTCTTGGGCTGGACTGCTCGTTTCTTAGAAAATGGAAACCTCTTTCCCTCACTTTCTGGAAGAAAGTCTGAAGAGAAAATCCAGAACCAGATGGAGACACCAGCAGGACCGGCAAGGACCCAGGCACAGGAGCCAGGGAGCCACTGTCAGCCTCAAACAGGGAAACCCCCAGCCTCAAGCAGGGAAACGCTAACTGTGGAATGAACAAGTTCCACGTAAGGAGGCAGGAATCTTCTCCTGCAAAGCTGTTTCTTCATTTTTTTTTCTTTGATATTCACTAAGAAGACGTCTCATACCTTTTGGGATTTTGATTAACAACAAACATAAGTAAATGTTATGGTTTTCTTCTTGTAGACGCTGCACTTATTAAACTTTTTCCCAAGTGTTTTATAGTTTTTGGTTCCAACAGGCCCCTACCAATGCATCCGGAAGCTAATGGGTTTTCTATGTTAATTAACATGTGGCCATCTAGCTCTCCTTAAGTTTCAATAGTTGTTAGTTGATTCCCTTGAATTTTCCAGTTTATTACCTACAAATAATGACAGCTTGCTCTGATCTTTTCTAATTATCATATTGGCTGGGAGGTCCAGAGCAGCACTGGACAGTAACGATGACAGCAGAAATCTGTATCATGTCCTGTGTTTTACCTTGAAATGGAATATTCACTGAAAGTCTTTTAAAGAGTCCTTTTATGGAGTTAACTAGGCCTATTTTGCTAATGTCAGCAAAGAATGCTGACATTTAGCACAAGCATTTATAGAATCCACAGAGATAATTTTTCCCTCTAACATTAAAATGCCCTCATGTGGCTTTTTTTAATGCTGAACCATCCCAGAATTGCTGTTGTTCTTTTAACATAGTACCAGGGCTTATTTGCTAAATTCTATGTAGGACTTTTCCATCTGTATTTTCAAGTGTTCACAGGGCATCTGTAGTTTGATATTTTAGTTTTCTACCGTTCCATAACAAATTGCCTCAAACTTAGCAGCTTTTCTAAACACCAACTATGTATTAGGTTACGATTCTGTAGATCAGAAGTGTAAGAAGAGCATGGCTGGGTTCCCAGCTCTTACAAAGCTAAAAATCAAGGTGTGAGCAGAACTGTGTTCCTGTTTCTTTTTTTTTCTTTTTTTTTTTTTTTTGAGATGGAGTCTCACTTATCGCCCAGGCTGGAGTGCAGTGGTGCGATCTCACTGCAACCTCCGCTCACTGCAACCTTCACCTCCCAGGTTCAAGCAATTCTCCTGCCTCAGCCTCCTGAGTAGCTGGGATTACAGGCGTTAGCCACCACATCCAGCTAATATTTGTATTTTCAGTAGAGATGAGGTTTTGCCATGTTGGCCAGGCTGGTCTCGCACTCCTGACCTCTGGTGATCCGCCCGCCTCAGCCTCCCAAAGTGCTGGGATTACAGGCATGAGCCACCGCACCCGGCCCTAACTGTGTTCCTTCCTAGAGGCTCAGGGAAAAAATCTTTTGCAGGCTCATTTAGGCTGTTGTCCATATTCAGTTCCTTTTTGCTGCAGGACTGCATCTCTGTTTCCTTGCTGGGTATGGGCTGCAGCCCCTCTCAGCTCCTGGAGGCTGCCCACATTCCTGGCCCCGGGCCCCTCACCTTTAAAGCCAGCACAGGGGCTGGGCATAGTGGCTCACACCTGTAATCCCAGCACTTTAGGAGGCCAAGATGGGAGAATCACTTGAGGTCAGGAGTTTGAGACCAGCCTGGCCAATACGGTGAAAACCCATCTCTACTAAAAACACAAAAATTAGCCAGGCGTGGTGGTGGGCGCCTGTAGTCCCAGCTACCTAGGAGCCTGAGGCAGGAGAACTGCTTGAACCTGGGAAGCGGAGGTTGCAGTGAGCCGAGATCGTGCCACTGCACTCTAGCCTGGGCAACAGAGCAAAGCTCTGTCTAAAAAGAAAAAAAAGAAAGAAAGAAAAAAGCCAGCACAGGCACATCAAATCCTTCTCACAGTTTCAATCTTTGACTTCCTGTCCCAACCTCTAGGCCCAGATTTTAAGGGCTCCTGTGATGAAGCCAAACTGGCCAGATAATCTCCCTCTCTTAACCTCACCATGCCACACACACAACCTACTGATGAAAGGGAAACCCGCCATCATCACATCCTTGGGTAGGACCTAGGTAAGTGCACCAGTGGGTGGGAAACTTGAGGCATCTTCGAATTCTGCCATCGCCTGCAGAAGGGCAGAGCAGCCTGGGATGAAACCCCAGTTCCTGGCATCCTGGCTCCCACCTTGGGCAAGTCCTTTCCCCTGCCTATGCCTCAGTTTTCTCATTTGTTAAGTGGGGTATCAATACCTACCTCAATGGTTGCTCGAGGAGATAAAATGGATTAAACTATATAAAGAGCTTACACCAGCACCTGACCTAAGTGTTGGATGTTTTGATTTTATCTCAGAATGGCAGATTCTTTTTCTTTTTGTTTCTTTTTTGAGATGGAGTCTTGCTCTGTCGCCAGGCGCGATCTCGGCTCATTTGTAACCTCCACCTCCCAGGTTCAAGAGATTCTCCTGCCTCAGCCTCCGGAGTAGCTGGGACTACAGGCATGCGCTACCACGCCCAGCTAATTTTTGTATTTTTTTTTTTTAGTAGACACCAGGTTTCACCATGTTGGTCAGGATGGTCTCGATCTCTTGACCTCGTGATCCGCCCACCTTGGCCTCCCAAAGTGCTGGGATTACAGGCGTGAGCCACCGCACCCGGCCGCAGATACTTTTCTTTTGTACTATCCTTGTGAGGGTCTGGGGTCTACACTATAAAGTAGATTGATGAATTTACAATCATTTTTAAACTTCTGCTCAACAAACGAAACCGAGGGCGAAGTGAAAAGTCCACCTGTGGTAACCAAGGGAACAAGCTTCTCAGACCTCTCGCTGAGTCAGGACCTCAAGGCCACTCTTCCCACAGACAAGGACACTCCGGCATGCCTGGCCCTGGAAGACAAAGGACACCTCTGACGGCTAGCTTTGGCTAGGAGACGCCCCTGCTGACTTGGCCAGGAAGAAGTCCAGGCTGAAGCTGGGCATGGTGGCTAATGTCTGTAATCCTAGCACTTTGGAAGGCCAAGACGGGAGAATCTAAAAATACAAAATTTAGCTGGGTGTGGTGGTGCACGCCTGTAATCCCAGCTACTCAGGAGGTCGAGGCAGGAGAATTGCTTGAACCAGGGAGGCGGCAGTTGCAGTGAGCCAAGATCATGCCACTGCACTCCAGCCCGGGCAACAGAGTAGTCTCAAAAACAAAAACAAAAAATTGCGGGCTGAGGTCCTTGCACCAACCCTCCTTCCCCACATCCCTCCACTGGAGGACACACCTCACAGCAGGCTCTCCAAACTATCCCTGCCTGTTCTTCCCATTTTACTCATTTTAGCCATTTCCCTAATAAATATTTTGCACCCCTAATCCCCCTTGGGAGTTTCCATCTCACAGGGCCCAGACTAATACACCACATACATAACAGAAGATATTCACATCCAAGACTCCTTCAACAGCCAGTGCCTCTCCCTCTCCCTTCAAACTGTATCCCCACCACTGCGCAATACTCCATACCACCCGTCCAATCCAAGCCGCCATCCTCTCCCCTGCCACACTCTCCTGCCACTTCGGAGAGCCTTTTTCCCAAAACCAGCATAACATTTACCATCTTAACCATTTCTAAATGGACAGTTCTGGGGATTTAAGTACATTCACACTGTGGCAACCACCATCACCATCTATCTCCAGAATTCTTTTCACCTTGCACAACTGAAACTCTGTACCCATCAGAGGGTGTTTTTTTAGCACAAAACGAAGTCACAACATTCCTTTGCGGAAAGCCTTCCAAAAGCTTCCCAATGCACACAGGATGAAATCCAAGTTCTCACTGTGGCCTGCACAGCCCTCGTGACTGGTCCCTGCTCCCCAACTCCAGCCCCGTCACTCTCCCAGCACCCACCTCTAGGTTCACTGGCCCCTGCTCTTCCTTGCACACACCAAGCTTGCGCCAGCCACAGGACCTTGGCACTGGTCACTCCCTCTACCAAGAAGGCTCTTCTCTCAGACATGCCAATGCTTGGGTCCCCTTGTTTCCCACCTTCGTTTGCGCAAGGAGCCTCAGCCTCATCTGATCTCCCCTGACACCATAACACGTGTACCTGCTAACTGATTGACACGGCTTTTAGATTACCGTTGAGGAGAAAAACACAATGCGTTTAAACTTTAAGGGGAAGTGGGCAGATAAGTCCCTATTTCTTGGTGTCCAGTGAGGCAATTTCTCTAATGGGAACCAGAAACAGAGACAGTAACAAACATGCTGATGTGAGCAGGCACCTTTGAGGTTAAGAAACTGTCTTCACTTCTGTTGGCTGTACAAAAACACAATGAGTTTAAACTGAACATTCTCACAGAGAACTTGTGGGTGCCCAAAATGTGCCCAGGACTCCAGTTTTCAACATCGGATGCCCTGGGCATTTCCACTGTGATTCTTGAGAGTGGAGGGGAGTTCCGTCCTTTCCAGTTCCTCCAGGATGCTTAATTATTTCGCACCTGAAAATTCCTCCTATCCAAAACACCGATGACACCATTGCTGGGAGGATGTGGAGCAACAGGAGCTCTCATCCACTGCTCGTGAGAATGCAAAATGGTACAGCCACTGAGGAAGACAGTTTGATGGTTTCTTACAAAGCTAAACACACTCTTACCCTATGTTCTAGCAATCACACTCCTTGGTATAAGGAGATGAAAACTTATGTCCGCACAAACACCTGCACAACGATATTCCCAGCAGCTTTATTCATAATTGCCAAAATTTGGAAGCAGATGTCCTTCAGCAGGTAAAAGGGTACACAAATTGTGGTACATCCAGTGGATAAAATATTCAGCACTAAAAAGAAATAAGCTATCATACCATCCAAAGAGATGGAGGAAACTTAAATGCCTATTGCTAAATGAAAAAATCCAATCTTAAAGGACTACATACTGTATTCCAACTGGAAAACATCTGGAAAAGGTAAAACTATAGAGACTAAACACATCAGTGATTGCCAGGGATTAGGGGAGGGAGGGATGAATAGGTGGCATACAGCATTGAAAATTACGGCATTGAAAATTATCTGTATGATACTATCGTGGTAGATACGTATCATTTCACATTTGTTCAAACCCACAGAACATACAGCACCAAAAGTGAACCCTAAGGTAAGCTATGGACTCTAGGTGATAATGATATGTCAATATAGGTTCATCAATTACAGAAAACACACCACTCTGGTAGGGGATGTTGGGCAGGTCACAGGGAATACGGGAAGTCTCTGTTCCTTTATCTCAATTTTGTTGTGAACCTAAAACTGCTCTAAAAACTAAATCTATTTCGGCCGGACATGGTGGCTGACGCCTGTAATCCTAACACTTTGGGAGGCTGAGGTGGGCAGATCACCTGAGGTCAGGAGTTCAAGACCAGCCTGGTCAACATAGTGAAACCCCATCTCTACTAAAATGCAAAATTTAGGCAGGCATAATGGCGGGTGCCTGTAATCCCAGCTACTCAGGAGGCTGAGATGGGAGAATCACTTGAACACGAAAGACGGCGGTTACCGTGAGCCGAGATCGTGCCACTGCACTCCAGCCTGGGCGGCTGAGCAAGACTCTGTCTCCAAAAAAATAATAATAATAAACAAATAAATAAATCCATTTAAGAAAAAACTCTACTCTTAGTTGGCAATTCAGGCATTTGGTGATACAGGGAAGCCAAGGTCCCCTCCATGTCACCCGTATGCCAGTACCTCCCACCAGACACCTGTGGCAGCTGAGACTGCTTGTATATCAAGAAAACATGAGCCCATGTCACAATCTTCCAAAAAATATTCAAACAGCCTCCATCTTTGACAAATGCCCAAGGTTAATGTTGCAGAAAAGGACAAAATCCATAGAACACATTACTGGAAAAGTTTTCCAAAATCTGTCTTCCTTCCTCTAGAAGAGAAATTCACGCAGTGCATATGATATTGCGAAGATGGAAAAGTAGCATCCCTGAGACCATCTCTCCTTAGACTGCGTGTCCTGCCTTGCCAGTGCCGTTCCACTGGGTATATTCGTAGCCCTGACTCTCTCTTGGCTGAAGATCAAAGATGCAGCCTTGGTTCCCCTGCTTCCCCACAATGCTGTCCCCCTCCAGTTTATCTTCAGAAACACCACTTTAAAACAACAGAATTAATTCTCCTCAGATCCCTGTTTCTCCCTGCAAGGTGATCAGATTCCAGGTTTCTCCTTCAGCTTCTGGAAAGATCTCACCGTATCCGGATTTTGCGCGGCCAACAGAAGTGTGAATAATCACTTGACGGTTTCTCATACCTCAAAGGTGCTTGCTCACATCAGCATTTTTCTTACCTACTCTTTCTGCTTCTGGTTCCCATTAGAGAAACTGCCTCACTGGACACCAAGAAATAGAGACTTATCTGCCCCCTTCCCCTTAAAGTTTAAACTCATAAACTAGATGGGAGAAATGTTCACATGTATATTGTAATCCCTTTTAAAATTACTTCTAAGGGCACTTTTTTTTTTATTTGGGCTTAGAACTGATTAAACAAAACAATGTTCTGTCCAAACCTGCATTTTTCCTATTACTTTCTAATCATTTTACCACCAACATAAAGGCCTGTTCTTTTCCAACACTGGGCTCTTTAATCATTCCTGACAGGCCTCTGCTTTCCGCTTGGCCTGGCCCCAGCAAACACCGTTGGGCTCCACCGCCCTCGGCTGCTCTCCCTGAGTCCTCTCTGCCCGGTACCACAGCTCATTTAAAGAGCGAGTGGGAGCAAAGGGGAGGAAGGGGAAGACCCTCGCGCCTCGTGAAAGCTCCTCTTCCGTGTTCGGTGCAACATGGCACCGGCAGCTGGATGCACACATAGACACACGTAGACCTCGTAAGTCCACGGGAGGCATGGGTGGGTGGCGGACCCCCGCCCTTCCCCACACAGCACCGTGATCAGAATAACTGCTCCCAAAGTAAGGGAGAGGCTGGGAGTTTTCAAGTCCCATTAAACTTGATAGTCAAGCTACTTATTAAAATTAGCAATTAACCTTATAGAATTTAATTTTCAAACTGAAATCAAATATGGTCTCTTGTTTTAGGCCAAAACAATCCCACAGGGGAAGCAGGGCAGACATTCCTATCCCACTTGCACAGAGGAAAGAAGGTGATCCAGGGCTTCTGGCACGTTCTCCTGGAAGGCATTGCCAAAAGTTATGTGGTTAACAAACGTTATAGTAATAGTCTCATGGGGGTGGTAATGTTAATAGTTAGTACAACCTTCCATGGCGTGAGGAAAATTTTGTCATAAAAACAAAGTGATATCGGGTGATGCTCTGACCAAAAAACAGGATTTGGAAGCGGGGGGGTATTCCAGGTGGGGGAACCGCCTGGCCAAAGGTGTGAAGGCGAGCCTGGGATGTGGGGTGAGCTTGTGGAACAGAAGACAGGTGGGCTGAGGACAGGCTTCCAGGCTCAGAGGCATCCCAGGAAGGGGTCTTGGAGACGCTGCCTCACTCCAAGCCTCACCCTTCTTTCTAAATAAAAACACTCAAGAGAAATAAGTGGGGTGTCTACACCCAAGTTCCAAAGGCAGCTCGGGCCCGGTCACCCAGACTTCCCTCCCTGAGGACGGGTCTGTTTCTGAGGGAGTCCCTGCGTGTGTCATCGCATCCACCTGAGGATGCGTGGTGAGGAAGGTAGACACGTGGACAGAGGGCGCAGCCCCCCTGCCTGGAGCCTCAGAGGGTGAGACTGAAGAGGAAGGGAGAAGGAGCACCAGATGGCCCACACACAGACTCCATCCTGACCTTGCCACGGCGGGGTCCACACACCCCGAGAACCCCTTGGGCCATACCTCTAGGCGTCTCTGACTCCCACAAGCCTGTCCACAATCACTGATGCCCCCGCCATGGTCACCGGTTCTGGAAAAAAAGTCCCAAGTGGTTTTGCCAATTTAGTGAAGCATCCATATCTGGTTCCTTCTCTGCAAATGAGTCTTGTGTCCAAAGCCTTTCGAACCACTTCCATCCCAGACTTCCCTCAGAGGAAAGGTGACCTGTGGCCAACTCAGAGCCCAGAGTGATAACAGCTGTCATCTGGATAACACTATGTGGCTGGCACTGTACTCAGTGCTGGGTGCATATCCCCTGCCCCAAACCTCACAAAACCCAGTGGTGAAAGAAATGGTGTCCCCGTTTCAGAAATGAACATCTGCGACCCATGATCCTAAATGACCGGCCCAAAAAACACACTGGAGAGCCAGGATTACAACCCCAAGAGGCCCTGCAGAACCCACCCCTTTACTCATGTCAACCTTATGGAGGTGGGATTTATACATGACAAAGTGTTCCCATTTCAAGGACAAGACAAACATACAGCCAGGTGGCCAGCACAACGCAGAGCCCCACTTCCCCAGCGAATGAGGACAATGAGGAAATGCCAGCAATGAGGGCATCTGCCCAGAGATGCCCGTAAATCACCAACTCTCACAGGACTTTAAAAGGACAATCTTGTTTGCAGAGCTGAATTTAGATTACCCTTCTCCTGGCTATCAGCGTCACAAGGCCGGCTCCAGCCCCAGTGCACAAGGAGATGCAGCACAGAGCAGCACAGGATGGCAGGCAGGCCCAGCTGCCTCCAAACAGGCGGCGTGACCAGTTGCTTTCCACGCTTGGCACACGGACGAGCAAGGCCACAGTCACTCCAAGAAGCTGGGAGAAGCCTCAGACACCTGATGCCACGTGGCCTGAGCACCCTCTTCTTGGTCTTGACTCTGTTACTGTTCTGCTGATGAAGCAACAGCAGAGACTGCTTTCTGAACAGAGAGGGCAGCAGGAGCGGGAGCCCGCTTCAGCACATGTGTTAGGACAAACAGCCGCCAAGAGCTGCCGGAGCCCACCAGGTGGCCTCTTCCTGTTCCGCTGACTCCGGCCTAACCTCTGTCCTCCAGAAACACAGGCACCGGAAAAGGCCCCCGTGGGGTGCGGGGGATGGCAGAGCAGGAGTGCATCTTGGAGAAAATGCACAGGAACTAACGAGGCAAATAGGTGGTCTCATGTGCTGAGAGCCTCTGCAAAGGGCGACTGCAGACCCCAGGCCACAGAGGGAGCTGAGGCTGCGCAGTTGTGCAAATATTTGGGGAGCTGCAGACAGAGCAGGGCCCGGCACTTACCACGTGTGGGACACCAGGCCAATATCCCCTGCTTGGCCTCTTTCCTCTTCTGCCAAAGGAGACTACGGACCCCTGTGTCCTTCCTGTGCGCTGCATGCAAATGCCACCCTACCAGTCCTGGTGCCTTCAGGTGCACACGTCGAGTAAAGAGGTATATCAGATGCACCCGGGAAAAAAGGTCCGCTTAGGAGCTGAGCAGCGGGAGAGCTGGGAACTGGCACTGACCAGGTGGGCAGGAGGGGACAGAGCCTCCTCCGTCCCCAAGGAGAAAGACAGGGGGGAAGGGGCAGCTGGGACCAAGTTCCTCAGAGTTCCCCACGCTCTGCCTGACACCTCAACCCTTAGACGCACACACCAGGAAGCTATGCACAAACACACGCATATACACTCACACATAAACATGTGCACACAATACATGCGCCACAGTCCCCACATGCATTCACACATACCCGTACACATACACCAGGAAATTGGTCGCGAACACACACAGGTGCACTGTGCACACATACACATTACACACGCAACACATATGCACACACGAACACATACATCCAGGAAACTAGGAATACGAGACTCAAGCTTATTAAAGTATAAAATCTACATTTGACCTGTGAATGCAGGCTTGATAATTTAGTAAAACATTAATCGATAAGTACCTAGAGACCAAAAGAATCCCAGCCTGGAACCCACTAGATGCACTCACCAGGAAGATAAGTTTTAAAGCCTGCAAAGTGACAGAAAGCAAGTCAGCGGGGCTCCAGATAAGCCTCCCTCCAGTGCTGGGTGGGCCCCCAGATAAGCTCAGGACACGGCGGGTCCGTGCCGCCAGGGGGTGGGGAGCACGGCCCCAGAAGCCTCCCATCCAGCAGCCCAGGCACAGAGGCAGGAGCAAATGGGACCCCGCAAGGAGGCGTAGCAACGGCAGACATGGGTCCCCCAGCCGTCTCCCGCAGAAGATGGTCAATGGCAGTGGCTGAGAGGCACAGCAGGCGGCCGACCCTAGTGCAGCACCCGTGCCCTTGCTCCGTGCAAGGGACGGTGACCACGCGGGGCGATCCTCCGGCTGCCCGGAGCAGGAGGGGCTGGGCAGGGAAGCGAGGGTGCTGGGCCGCACGTGGGACCCGCAGGAAATAAGAAATGAGGAAGGCACTGCGTGTCATCCAAAACGTTCAAAAGCCGCCAAGGAGGCAGGAAAACAAGCGTCTCGAAGACAGTGCTGAGAGTGAACCAGGACAGGCCCCAGGAGAGGACTCCTCGCAGGGCACGCGGGTTCCTGGACTGGGGGCAGCTAGGCCACCAAGGCCCCTCCCACCCGGAGTCAGCACTTGTCGCAAAACTACAGTCTTAAAAGTCCTTCAAATTGTCAGGACCATTAGACCCACTTCGCACCTCAATTCTGTGCGAACAGAGGTATATGTCCCCCCTTGAAGGGAAAAAAATAAGCCAAGAATGCACATCTGTTTTTAAGAAGGAAATCCATTATTAATTAAAAAGAGCAACTAGGAAGCAAAGTTCTGGGAATTAAAACACACATTGTTTCATCAGGTACGAAACTGTAAATCCCTTTTCTGGGCAGATTTTTTTTTAAGTTGAAGGGTTTTTCATATGTACTATGAGGAAGCTGCACAAGAGACCCCCTCAACACAGCCAGACTGAATCCAGAGCCAGGAAGGTCGGGCAGAGCCCCACTCCACTCCACCCTTCAACTAGAGAACTGTCTTGTAAAATTGTGTTATTTGACAGCCCAAATACACTCTTCTGAAATGCAAACTATACTGTAAATACGTGTAGTATATTACATGGTATGTATAACACATAAATTATACAGCATATTTACTATAAGTTAGACTATCTCCAACTGTACCCATGAGAAATGCAAATCTGCATGTCAGTGGTTTGTGAATGTTTCAGATACCTGTGGGGTATCCTGAAACACCAGTAACTAGGAGGTAGTGACAGTTTACTAGTCACCTCAAGTATAACCAAACCAACAGTGTCCTCATTGGCTTATCTTCCCACCCACTTAGAACTAAAATCTTTGTTTTCCAACAGAAGAAAAGGCTCCATGTCATTTCAAATGTGGGCTCAGTACTTATCTGCCTTCTACAGGGGGTTAAAAATAAAAGTGCTGTGGGCTGGGTGTGGTGGCTCATGCCTGTAATCCCAGCACTTTGGGAGGCTAAGACGGGCAGATCATCTGAGGTGAGGAGTTTGAGACCAGCCTGACCAACATGATGAAACCCCATGTCTACTAAAAATACAAAAATTAGCCAGGCGTGGTGGCACGCGCCTGTAATACTCAAGAAGCTGAGGCAGGAGCATTGCTTGAACCCAGTAGGCAGAGGTTGCAGTGAGCCATGATCTCACGAATGCACTCCAGCCTGGGCGACAGGGCAAGACTCTGTCTCAAAAAAAAAGTGCTCTGAAAAAAATAAATAAATAAACAAAATAAAAAAGAGCTTTGTTTATTTTTCCATAGCTACTGTGTGAGCAAAGTCAGCTGTACCTTTGCCAGGCGTAGGTGGGGGTGCCTACCCTCAATTCTAGAGCAGCAGGCCAACAGAGCCAGAGGCACTTGAAAGAGTCATTGGCACAGAATACCTCTCTCAATTCATTCAACCAGTCCCAACATTTAATCCACACAATGGGTAACATTCCCATTTTTCAGATGCAGAAACTGGGGCTCATGGAGATGAAATATTTAATAACTCACAAGGGCTCCCCCATTGCAGATGATGGCCTGATTCATCTAAGTAGTCAACAAGTAAGAGATACATACTCACACAACAAAGAAGAGAAACGAGTAAGAAACAATTATTTTTAAAGGTTTTCTCAATTTTAAATCTTTCTTCAGAGTAGAAATATCTCATTTCTAAACCAAAGCTCAATTTCTATCCTTAGGTATCACAAAACGAAGTAAACTTCCCCTTTCCTGTCACGGTCTTTTCCCTTCTTTCCCTCCAGGAAACCCAAATCCCAGGCCCTCCGTCACCTCTCCACCAAGCCCACCCTGCTTGCACCTCTCACAGCCAGGGCCTTCCCACGCCTCAGGGCCCTGCTGAAAACAGATCTCAAAAGCAGTTCCCGATGGGGAGCTGGGTGGTCGCTGCTGTTTATGCAGTGAGGCCTCCTGAACTGCCGAGGGATCTCCGTAACACCAAGGGCCCCCCTTGGGCTTCCCTGCCCCCACCCCCACCAGAACCCATGGGGCCCTCCCTGAGACATCCAGCATCAGTCGGAGAGCTCAGTCTCAACTGAGGCAACAAGAAAGGGACACTGTTGAGCTCACTGTAAGAGGAAACCGCTTCATCAGTTAATATGTAAACATTTTATCTGCACTGGCAAAACAAATGACCATTTAAAAACCACATCCTCAGGAATGGAACTCTGACACATGCTGCAACACGGATAACATCGAAGGCACGCTAAGGGCACCGGGCCAGCCACAGAACGACATAGATTGCATGTTCCACTTCTACAAGGTCCCTAAAGGTGGTCAAATGCACAGCAACGGAAGGTAGAATCGGTGGCTGCCAGGGTCTGGGCGAGGAGATGGGGGAGGCGTTACTTAATGGGTGCAGAGTTTCTGTCCAGCATGATGAAATGAGTTCTGTGGATGGTGGTGATGGTTGCAAAACAAAGTGAATGTGTTTAATGCCACTCAACAATAGTTATGATGGTAAATTCCATGATATGCATATTTCACCATGATAAAAACATAAAGAAAAAATACAGATACTTAACCAAAAGCAAATAAAAAAATACATTCTCCCCTAAAGTATGAATGCATGGAAAATTAAAACTGCCACATCAAGAAAGCAATGGGATTTTGTTTTCTGTGCCCCTGACTGCCGTCGACCCAGGAGGAACCCACATAGATGCTGCATGGGGGAGTCTCAGATGCCCGCACCCCAACCCGCTGGCTTCCCCTGCCCAAGAAAGCCTGGGAAGGGTGATCTGCTCCAGTTCTTCCCATCAGGCATCAACTCACTTCTACAACACAAGCCCCCAAAATAAATGGAAATGAGGCTGCTGGAGTGGCCTGTGGCCCCAAGAGGTCGATTTCATTGTTATTATTTTATTCTTCTCAAGTCAAAACTTAAGCCCTTCCTACATCTCCAAATTCTTCCGTGGGGTATTTCCAAGGCAGACACTTCTGGAACAAACAACCCCAACCTAAATATTTTCTGTAAAGGAAAGAACAAAGATTTTCTCCTAAACCAGCCCCTAAGTCAGCAAATGGGAAGTGGTTTCCCCACATTCTCAATGTCCCCAAAGGGACAACTGCCCACCCCTTCCCAGTGAGCATTCGACAACTCTGTAGACAAAGAGGAACAAAAACAAATGCAATCGGCTTGAGACCGGGTTTACTAGGAGCTCATAAAAATACCTCAGACTGGGGTCGTGGAGAGAGTCCACGGCAATAAAATGCCTATACTTATTTTATGTATTTAAAGGGATATTGCTGCATTCTCAAAACAAAATCCATTTAATTTCCAAAACTACAGTCAGTGCACAGCTGAAATATTTTTAAAGGAGAGTGGTTTTAGATATTCAAAGAAACATGTGAATCATCCCACAAAGTAGGAATCGCTGCCCTGACAGGTCATCCTTTTTTTGGTTTTTGGTGTTTTTTTGTTTGTTTTTTGTTTGGTTTGTTTTTGAGACGGAGTCTGGCTCTGTTGCCCAGGCTGGAGTGCAGTGGCGTGATCTCGGCTCACTGCAAGCTCTGCCTCCTGGGTTCAAGCAATTCTCCCCTCTCAGCCTCCCAAGTAGCTGGGATTACAGGCGTGCACCACCACGACCAGCTAATTTTTTTGTGTTTTTAGTAGACACAGGTTTGCTCCTGCCAGCCAGACTGGTCTCAAACTCCTGACCTTGTGATCTGCCTGCCCCGGCCTCCAAAAGTGCTGGAATTACAGCCGTGAGCCACCACGCCCAGGCTCAGGTCATCCTTTTTTAACCACGAAGTCAGATTTGGCACCGGGGATCACGGAAGGATCCCGGGGTGAGGTGGTTCCTCAGATCAGAACCTCAGAGCTCCCTGCCTCCATTGTGCCTTGTTCACCTGACCTGCAGATGCCACAAGTCCAGCAGGTGGAGCCCACTGCCCTCCTAGCACCAAAAGCCCAAGAATGTTCCGGTCAGGCGGGCTCGGTCCATAAAGGACTGGAAGGCCCAAGGGCTGGGGTAGGGAGTGGTAGGACCTGGGCCACGACCAACAGGCCATCACCCTGGAGAAAAGCCATCCGGTCACAGCCTGGAGAGACCAGGCAGAGGGTGGCCCAGCCTTGTGGAGCAAGGAAGTGGAATCAGGCTTAAGGCCTACGGTGGGGGTGCCTTGGCGCTGGGAGCAGCCACCAACGCCATAGGAGGGCACCCAGTGGGGGGCAGCAAGACGCACAGGATGTCCCTTCCAGGCTGTAGAGATCCCATCTCCACCCCAGCGCCCTGGCTCCTATGCTCTACCGCTGGCCTTGGAGGGCTCCTCGATTCTGCCACCCGTGGTCTCAGGGACCTCTGGTTCCAAGTTAATGAGGCAAAGCCTCCAAAAAGGGAAAAACCAAACTGCTCATCACTCATTATCACCTCCATCCTGACTTACTACCTGGACGGCTCCTAGGTGCACAGCTGCAGAACACACGTGTGGGCACACACACCACACACACAGCACATACACCACACACACAGCACATACACCACACAAGACATACACAAATGTCACATGCCACAAAACACACAATACACACAACACATACCACACCATACCACACACACAAAAACGTAACATATACCAAGCATCACACCACACACAAAGACATACAACACACACCACACACAGCACCTACACAAATCTCATACACCACACAAACCGCACACAACATATATCACACACACCACCCACACAGATATCACACATGCCGGAAACACCACACACAACACATATCACACACGTAACACATACACAAATACCACATGCCACATATACACAAACACTGCTCAACACAAACACCACACACGACACAAATTCAGCACACACAATACCACACACCAGACACGCCACACATAACACACAAAACACATATACAATCACACCACACACAACACATACACAACCATCACACACCATACATACAAGACACACAACACGTACCATACACACACAGACAACAACACAAACTATACAAGTGTCACACCACACAAAGACAACAGACAACACACACAACCCAACACACAACACATACTATGCACAACAAAGACACAACACATACCACATTCACAACATATGCAAACATCACACACTACACACAACCCAACACAAACACAACACAACACATACCACACACAACACAAACATCACACCACAAACACAACACATACACAAACATCACACATACCACACACAACACAATCACACCACAAACACAACACATACACAAACATCACACATGCCACACACAACACATATAGATGCCACACAACACACATAAACACACATAACACACGCACACCACACACACACTACAAAATCTGTTTTTCTTTTTAAAAGCCAACAAACCCTTTCACTAGGTGGTAGATAAACGGGGGCGGGGGAAGGGGCCATCACACTCTTCAGGAGAGAAAACAGAAATTAAAGCAAATTTGAAAGCTCAAGAACTAAGAGAGGGAGCCAATCAACTTTTTGTTATTTTTTAAGAGCTAAGAGCAGAGCCTCTCCTGGGAAATTCTTGATCCCAGTGGAAAATTACATATTAAAGAAAATGCAGAAAATTACAGACTACATTTATGTGCAACCCTGAATTGGTGGTTTTAAGAAACCATTATTAATGAAGAGGCAAAATACCCCTTAAAGAGAATTCTTTGAAAAAAAAAAACACACACACACACACAGAGTAATAACTGCTGAGCAGGCATAATAAAGTTAAACTCAGAGGGTTTTTAAACCACACCAAAACCCTGAGAGGCGTCAGCATCCCTGAAGCTCCTGCAGCCCAAGCTGTGACCATAACTCCGCCTGCAGGAGGAGGTGACAGGGCTGAGGGGGACAGCAGCATGCACTGCAGCAGCCATGCAGGTTACCCTGAGGGGCTGCGTGACAGAGCAGGACTGGACAATTCTGTGCCCGGTGGGATGTCTGGAATGACAAACTGCCCGTTCATAAGGAAAATTCTACCCTGACCAACAGAACAAGATCTCTGCATGGCAGCCTCTGGGGAAAGTCTATGCATTTGAGGGAAATGAAACCTTAAAGGGTGGCTCTGCCGTCTCATCTCCCAGGAAACCCAGAGCACCATTCTTAGTGGTACATGGTCACAGGCTGCCACCACAACTCCACTGCAGCTAGACTCTCAGTTCCCGCCACGGGTCTTCTGCAGGCAGAGGACGCCCCTCCGTTCTCTGACCTTCCAAGAGCCGCCTCCACCATTCATTTCCCCTTCATTCATGGAGTTCAAGAAAATCCCCTCGGTTTTGTTCTTGCGTTGTTGTTATTTTCTTAAGTCACGGTCAATGATCTTTGCATTATTACAGGGATTTCATCTATCCTTTCTGGTCTTTATTTTCTATTAATCTTTTTCATCGTATTTTAGAAACGTTTTGGTTTGCAGTAGCTGGAGGGAAAACCTGCCACATAGTTCTGCACCACGGACAGCCTGAGAAGCGCCAAGGACTGCCAAGGTCCAGGCTCCAGCTTTAGACCGCCTCCAACTCAGTGGATTCACGTTTTCAGGCTTTTCTAGTTTTCTAATTGTGGTAAACGTATACCATAAAAGTTGCCATCTTTGCCACTTTTAAGTGGACAGTTCGGTGGCGGTGGGAACATTGACTGCGTTGTGCAGGAGCACCACCCTCCATCCCCAGCTCACTTTACATCCTGCAAAACTGAAATTCCATCCCCATTAAGCACTAACTCCCCATTGGATTTCATCTACTTGTTTTTTAATTGAGGGAGATAAATTGGCAGGGGGCTGTCTCACAGCAGCGAATGAAATTCATGAAAATAATAAATCTGCATGGTCTTAAATGATAAACAGGAAGCCATTTATTCCAGGTAAAAAACCCCTTCTCCTTTACATTCTCAGTGGCTCTGCACATACTTTTTCCTCTGGTACAACGGCATGCAGCCCCCAGACTCCTCCTCACTTTAACAGGCAGGACAGGTCACACATGGGAATGTCCTTCCCAAACACAAACGGACACAGATGTGTCCAAAATCCACCAGCAAAAGGAAATGAGGCGCTGCCTCTCCTGAGTTCCTGGGGCAAGGGGATCTGGGTGACTGCCTCGCCCAATTTCTTTTAGGATATCAGCACGTTAACCCCTACGTTTCTTTCGTTATCATTGAAGTGGGATTCTACACAGTGAAAAAAGGTGATGAAAAAAAAAAGGGATCAAAATTGAGTCAATCAAGTCATCTTTCTGAGAAAGCCACATCCTGAGCAGCTAGAGGAAGGGCCTCCTCTGCCAGGAAACCCGGCGCTTCCCACTCACGGCAATGTCTACAAAGAGGGCTGGCTTCCCAGATTCCTGAGATCTATCCTCCAAAATCCACTCCTTACACAGAAGGCATCTTCTCAGGATACCTCATACTGAACAAAAGCATTTCCCTTCCCCATGAACCCAAGAACGCAGTGAACTGAGTCATGAGCTTCCTGCCTCACAAGGTCTTCAGGTCACCCAGCTGCAGCGTGGATCAGGTGCTGCCCACCCCAGGTCAGCTTGGCCACCCCACACCCAGGGCCACCCTACATGCACTGCCTCCAGGTGGGCACAGGGCAAGGGGCCAGAATAAAGGGAAAGAAGGTGACTATCTGGTCTTCAGGGAAACATCCAAGACTTGTGATGACACTAATTGTTGTGGGAAAGAACTTCCTTTGGGACCTGTAAATGCCACAAAACCCTATGACAAAAAGTTGGATAAGATAGAGAGTGGAATCCAAACTGAGATTTTAGGCATGGGTGACACAGCTGTATTATCAATGGGGGGAGGGAGGAGTTGAAAGCAACTCCCTGGTTTCCAACTTGGTCACCTGGTGAGTGGTAGGGACGCTATCTATGCCAGGAAGTGCTCCAAGGGAGACAATGGGACAAGTTTGCATTTAAAGATGTGCCTGGGACACCAGCAGCACATCCAGCTTGAGATGTTTTAGTAGCAACTGATAGACAGAAAACATCAATCAGAACATCTTGGCCGGGCGCGGTGGCTCATGCCTGTAATCCCAGCACTTTGGGAGGCCGAGGGGGGCGGATCATGAGGTCAGGAGATGGAGACCATCCTGGCTAACACGGTGAAACCCCGTCTCTACTAAAAATACAAAAATATTAGCCGGGCGTGGTGGCGGGCGCCTGTAGTCCCAGCTACTCGGGAGGCTGAGGCAGGAGAATGGCGTGAACCCGGGAGGCGGAGCTTGCAGTGAGCCAAGATCGCACCACTGCACTCCAGCCTGGGCGACAGAGCAAGACTCCGTCTCAAGAAAAAAAACAAAAAAAAAGAACATCACCTGACCATGCAAACTCAGAAGGCCTTTTAAAAGGTAATGGTAAAAACATAACGTTTTAATGACTTTTTAACAAGCAGGCTTAGTATCAGTTATCTTAACACCAATCTAGCACTTTCAGCAAGTCAAGTGCTGGCTCTAAGGACCTTATAACCATTAACTCATTTAATCCCCAAAACAACAACCCCAGGAGGTAGATAAGTACCAGGTACTTACACTATGGGAGGGGATATTTACATAAAATCAAGGAACACGCCATTACCAGTGAGAAATAATATCAGTCCCAAAGAAAGACGTTTAAAATAAATTGAGCATCCCTCTACTGGTAATTCAAAATTGCTATTAATAACAAATAAAATTAATGTCATACTTAAAAGATTACCCAAAATGAGCTCCACTGAGATTTTAAACAGTCAGTAGAGCCAAAGGAAACAGCACTAAGATTTCAAGCGGAGGGTGCCAATTAAGAAAAGTGACTCAAATTCCTTAAAATGTAAACACCTTATATTTTCATTATGAAAACCCATAAAACTGACACCTTGGACAGTTAAAAACTCCACTGACCATGAGGGAAAGTTTTCCTTCCATCACCCCAAATTAGTACATCCTGGAAGATCCAGCTGTTGTCAGCATCAAGCCAACAGAGGAATTTAAGAAGAAACCACAATGACCCAAACCTCTTTAATTTACAAAGCACCGGAGTCCACAGGGCCTAACGCAACATGCTGCTTTGCCAAAAACAACCTATATAATTTCTTTCTGATGAGAAAATTAAAACTGTTTGCTAATTACTTTTCCTTTTCCATTGATCTGTCTTGGATCTCATAGCATGGGTGCATTTCCTCAGCCAGGGTAACAAAAGTCAAATCTGTGCATCTCAGGAGTGGGATGCATGATGCACACCTCCTCTGCATCCTCTTCTTATTGGAAAGAGGAGCTTTTTTGTCTATCATCACTGATTGGGAAACCAGGAATGAAGACCAAACCTGCCTCTCCTTTCAGGCGCCCGTGGTTTGGTCTGATTTTGGAGTCAGGGTCTCACTGTGTTGCCAAGGCTGCAGTGTAGTGGCTTGCAGCCTCGACCTCCTGGGCTCAAGCAATCCTCCTGACTCAGTCTCCTGCGTAGCTGGCACCACAGGCATGCATCACCACATCCAACTAATTTTTTTATTTTGTGTAGAGATGGGATCTCACCATGTTGCCCAGGCTGCTCTCAAACTCCTGGCCTCAAGTAATCCTCCCGCCTCAGCTTCCCACCGTGCTGGAATTACAGGCATGAGCCACCGCACCTGCCCCAGGCTCCTATGTTTAACTGTATGAAGGATCTGGTTTTTCCTCCTGTTCCATCTATGGGTTTTAATATCTTAGAAAACTTTATGTCTTTCTAAAATAAAGACACACTGTGCTTTTTCTTCAAGTCATTTGCTATTTTATAAGCATTCTGATCATCTTTACTTTTTTTTTTTTTTTTTTTTTATAGTTTTTTTCAGTCAGAGTCTCGCTCTGTGGCCCAGGCTGGAGTGCAATGGCATGATCTCGGTTCACTATAACCTCTGCCTCCCAAGTTCAAGTGATTCTCCTGCCTCAGCCTCCCAAGTAGCTGGGACTACAGGTGCCCACCACCACACTGGGCTAATTTTTGTATTTTTAGTAGAGACGGGGTTTTGCCATATTGGCCAGGCTGGCCTCGAACTCCTGACCTTGTGATCCGCCCACCTCAGCCTCCCAAAGTGCTGGGGTTACAGGCGTGAGCCACTGTGCCCAGCCAATCTTTACTTTTAACCTTTAATTTAGCAGAAAAGAAACTTCAGTGTCAGTGCCCAGTGCTGGCACTGGTGATGTGAAATAGGCAATTCCAGACATTTCACACTGGAGAGTGAATTGATGATTGTGTGCTGAAGGCAATCCAGCCAGACTTATCAAATAACTCCAAAATATTTGGGCTTATTACTACTATTACTAGTATCTCCACCCCCAAGTATCTCTGGGACCTATTAATTTTACATATGGGAATCTATGTAATGTAATGACTTTGAGATATGTAAATGTAATGACATTGAGATATGACATCAAAACACAGGCAACATAAGCAAAAATAGACAAACTGGACTACATCAAACTTAAAAACGTCTGTCCATCAAAGGAAACAACCAACAGAGTGAAAAGACAACCAAGGCAATGAGAGAAAATATTTGCAAGTCATACATCTAATAATGGGTGAATATCCAAACTACATAAAGAGAAGCATCATATTCAAAGAAAATTGGTTTTCATTAAATACATAAAATAAGTAATACTTTGTGTGTGTGTGTCTGTGGAGACAAAGTCTCACTCTGTTGCCCAGGCTAGAGTACAGTGGCCTGATTTCAGCTCACTGCAACCTCCACCTTCCAGGTTCAAGAGATTCTCCTGTCTCAGCCTCCTGAGTAGCTGGGATTACAGGCATGCACCACCATGCCCAGCTAATTTTTGGAGACAGGGTTTTACCTTGTTGGCCAGGCTGGTCTCTTAACTCTTGACCTCATGTGATCTGCCTGCCTCAGCCGCCCAAAGTACTGGGATTACAGGCGTGAGCCACCGCACCCAGCCAAATATGTAATACTTTTAATAATACAGAATGATGGAAACAACTTAGAATAGAAAATGCTTAAGAACACTATTACTCATTCACTACAAATGATGCTTCCAAACAAATACCTAGGACAAAGGAAGGGATCTGGCCGTTGCCAAGCCCATTTCCACATCTGCACACTACCCCACCACCTGTTCCTTCGAAACTATACAAAATGCAGTGTTTTACATACAGGCTCTTCTTGAAAACAATGCACCAGAGCAAACTGTAAGTCATGTGTCACTTAAGGACAGGGATACATTCTGAGAAATACATCTTCAGGCCATTCTATTGCTATGCGAGCATCAGAGTATACAGTACGCACACAAACCTGCATGGTACAGCTTAGTACACACCTGCACTAACCCTGTACAGCATGTGACTGTACTGAATATTGTAGGCACTGCAATACTGTGTAAGTATCTATGTATCTAAACATCTAACACAGAAAAGTGCAGTAAAAATACGATATAATCTTATAAGACCACAATTGTATAGGTGGTCTATTGTTGACCAAAACATCATTATGTAGCGCATTACCGTACTTTTAAAATAAGCTTCAATAAATAATTCAACAAATAAATAGGGAAGTAGAGAGAGAGTAATTCCAATTAGTAAATGCAGAAAAGATGGTGAAATACAAAGCCACATCAGACAAAAGCTGAAATCATTATTATTGCGAGCAGAAACTACAGATGGAGGCTTGAATTAGTGGAAGAGAACACGATGAGAAACACTATACTCACACAGTCCCAAAGTATCTTCCCGCAAGATACATACTAATTAACACAGGAAAAATAGCAGCTTTACCCTGGAGAAAGCTGGCAGATAGCTCCTTAACCCAGTGATCAAAGTAAACATCCCCAGAAAAGGGAGAGAGAACTTCATGCGCTTCCTGCTACAACACAACATTGTACCTGCTGTCTTCCTGCCTAGTATCCATTACCTGAGTCTAAGCAAAAAAAAAAAAAAAAAACATGAACCCAAATTAAAGAACATTCAACAAAATTCATCAGCAGTACTCTTCCAAAATGTCAAGGTCAGGAAAACAAGGCAATACTGAGCAACTGTCACAAACTAGAAACAAATTAGAAGAACAGGTGAACTAAATGCAATGTGGGATCCTGGATCACATAAAACAGACATTAGTGAGAAAACTGGTAAGATTCAAACAAGGTTTGTGGCTTGCTTAATATTATCACTAGTTTCATACCAATGTTAACTTTCTAGTTTTGATAAAATATATCACTTGACTTAATATATTAATATTAAGGAAAGCCAAGTTAAAGGGAATATGGAACAGTTTTTGCAACCTTTCTGCACACCTAAAATTTCCAATTTGATAATACAGTAGCAAAATTATAGTTAACAATAATTTATTATAAATTCCAAAACAGCTAGAATTGCAATGTTTCCCACAAAAAGAAAAGTGTTTGAGGAAATGGCTGTTGCAATTACCTTCACTTGATCATCACGCATTGTGTATACAGGTATCAAAATACCATGTGTGCTCCCAAAATATATACTACAATTGAAAATACAAAAACAGATCAGACAGCAGTATCTGATACAAAGTCTTCAAATGCACCACCAACAGTGACTCACAGCAGACAACGGTTGAGCAGATTTTTATTATTTGAATGAATTACACTTTCAGTCTTTCCAAAATTTCATTTTTTTCTCTCTTTGGTCCAGAGAAGAGACAAAAAGACTCTTGCTTTGCTAATCAATGAAAACAAAGAATTCTATGTTGTATCAGCTGAGATAAGAACTTGCCCATTTCTCTGGAGACTCAGAACCCAAAACTGCCCCAGCAGAAGACACAGTTACCAATAGCTGCCCCTGGGTCCACCGTTAATAAAAACTTTGATATCAACTGGGACAAACCCAGGCACCCATAGTTGGCATGGGAAGGGACTACTTCAACCTCTAATGGATTTACTCTCTAAACTACCCCGCAAATCCTCCTCTGTTCCAGCCAGTCTATACTTTCACCAATCTTGACAGTTTAAAAAATCTGATTTTCAAAAAGCTTTCACATATGAGGCACCTACAGCAATCAAATTCATTCAGAAAGTAGAGGGGTGGTTTCCAGGGTCTGGGGGAAGGGAGAAGTGGGGAGTTGTGTTAAATGGGGACGGAGTCTCAGTTTTGCAAGATGAAAAGTTCGGGAGATGGATGGTGGTGATGGCTGTCCACCACTGTACTTAATGCCACCCAGGTGTACACTGAAAAATGGCCCCTTGGTCAATTGTATGAATATTAACCATTTTTTTTAGTGTTAAAAAGAAAAAAGCTTTTACAAAGTAAGATGGCAAAGTCTCTCTGGAGAGTTTCCAGCCAGAAACTCTTACCAACCAAAAAAAAAAATCTCACGCTGTTATTCCCCAAGTCTGACCACCGCTGCGAAGTGCCAACACCCCCGTGCGCTTGCTGGGCCACACTCCACTGTCTGGCCACCTTACACTGTGTGTAAGCTAAGAACTCATGTACAAAGGCGCCTCCCTTCGAGCCACGGGGCCATCCTGTCACTTGGTTGATAGCGTATTCCCAGCCAAGCATAACGTGGCCATGTTTCAAATGTGCAGAGTTTAAGCCTCCACGAGGCCTCAATTTAGTTCAGCAAATCAAACAGTAGAATGAGACTAAATTCCCAAGAGCTACCCTGTAATACAATTTCTTTCATTTCTAGCAGTGAGGATATTTTGGGCTGCATTGTGAAAGAAAACTCTTAACCATAAAGGTCTTCCCTTAACAAGACAGCTGTGGGGAGGTGGTTCACAACGTCACCGAGGTCCAGGTTCCCTTTCCCTCCCATTGGGCTTGTGAATGAGCTTTCCACCCTCCTGCAGGTCACCTTGTGGGCACAGTGGCTGCTCCAGGGATCACACCAGCTACTGTCCAAGCAGCACGCGGAGCACGGGAGAGGCTGTTCCTTAAAATTCCTCTGCCTGGAAAGGCAGCCCCGCCCCCCTTACATCTCATTGGTCAGAACCAGGACTTGCAATCACAGACAACCAATCACTGGCAAAGGCGACCGTGATTGCCACCACAGGTGTAGATTTGTCATGACTAGGAGTCACCTGGCCCCTTCCTGCTCCTGAGAACCTGAACAGGAGCACAAAAGAGGTTGGCAGGGCAAACTTACACAGGGCCTGGCCTGCCTTCCAGCTGCTTTCCTAAATTGTGGATTAAACGTCACCTGTCCACTCAGCATCACCACTGAAGAGTACTTTGTCACCTTTCGTATCGGTAAGTGGGTCCATCACCTGTGTCAGAATATTTCCATCCTTCTGATGTAGTATCTGGAGGGAAACACTGCTTCTAGGATTAGGAACTGGCCATTTGAACAAAGGGATGATCATCCTGAGAACAGCAGGGGCGGCTCCGTGCTTCACCCTGCTACCTGGCATTGATGGCTGCTGAAGTCTCAATCCAAGCTCAGCAGTGGTCAGGGCTGTCATCCCCCACACGAGGACTCTTAGGTGCAGTGGCCTCCACCTGGCACAGGACCGTGAAGGGAACTGAGGGCTGTGACTACCACACGCAGACCCCATAGACACCACCAGCAGCCCCCTTTTAACTGGAATCATCTCCTTCTCTGGCACCCCTGCGGAGGAGGTTGGTGCATTTCCATTTCCCACTGGGGAAAGTGTGTCCGGAGTTTGCTCCTTTGGTGGGTTGGTGGTCTTGCTGACTTCAAGAATGAAGCTGCGGACCTTCGCAGTGAATGTTACAGCTTTCAAAGGTGGCACTGGACCCAAGAGTGAGCAGCAGCAAGATTTATTGTGAAGAGTGAAAGAACAAAGACTCCACAGCTCTGGAAGAGGACCTGAGCTGGTTGCTGCTGCTGTCTTGGGTCAGCGGGTGGCCAGCTTTTATTCCCTTATTTGTCCCCGCCCATGTCCTGCTGATTGGTCTATTTTACAGAGTGCTGATTGGTCCATTTTACAAACCTCTAGCTAGCCACAGAGCACCAACTGGTGCATTTTTACAGAGCACTGATTGGTGCATTTTACAAACCTCTAGCTAGCCACAGAGCGCTGATTGGTGCTTTTTACTATCCTAGTTACAGAGTGCTGATTGGTGCATTTTACAATCCTCTTGTAAGACAGAAAAGTTCTCCAAGTCCCCACCCCACCCAAAAGTCCAGCTGGCTTCACCTCTCAATAGGAGGGGCGGACGAGGCAAAGACCAGGCTCCTGGCTTAGGCTCTGGCAGGATCTAGAATTGAATGTTGCACAATTCTAACACCTCTATCCTAACTGTGTTACAGCATCTGTCAGCAGAGACCCTGGGATGTATGTGAAGACACATCTTGGCTGCAACTGATTCCATGCAAGAAAGCAACAAGGAAGAAGAGAAGGAAGGGTGATTCTGCTCCTAGCAGCCAAAGCTGTCTTGATCTAATCATGGAAATTTGTTTCCCCGCCCCTCCCCCCCCCCCCCCCCCGCACTAATTTTTTTGGCGCCCTTTGTGTTCTTGCTAGGAGCCAAAATCCCTGGAATGGAATTAGAAATTCTAAATCATGAATAATCTTACGTGGATTCCAAATCCCGTTAGCTTATTTTGTTCGGATGACGCTCCCCTGACTTTTATATTGGTTCATTCTTTAATCTCACCGAGCATTTTGCCTATGCAACGCCCTGCCTGTCACAGCCAGGCCAGCCCTGATGCACCCCCTGCAGGGAGTCCTGAGGGAAACCCTGGGCTGCCATCCTGCCTCCCGCCTTTACCCTCAGAACTCCTCCTTCCCCACCTGGCAACTTCCCCTGGACTTCAAAGATACTCTGCAAATTAAGCTAATTCTCAAGTGGAAAGAATTCGAAATATTAGCCTGCCACTCCCAACTGGTTTCATTATGTACGGTTTTCTTCCGTATGGTAATTCAGATTGCTAGCAAAGCATCTAAAGGGATGGCAATGTGTTTGGGACCCTTTTCCAGGGTCCCACACGGGATTTCATATATGGACTTTTTTTCTGGTAATTTAAGAAAAAAAATCTTGGAATCGCTCTTAGGATCATTTAAAAATGCTTCACTACCATTTTCTCCCAATCAACAGGTAAAGGAGGAAGAAAGGTGAAGTCGGCCACCCACATGGTAGAAAGATTCTCTCAAGGGCTTTCAAAGAGGCTTCCCTAGATGGTCGAGGTTGTCCCATGCTGAGAGGAAAATGTTCCCTGCCCCATAGACGCTCTGCTTTGCCATGCTTATTCTTTAGTTTTACTCCTCCCCAGCAGCTCCAAATGAATTCCCCGTGTTTATTCACGTGTTGCTTATCTGTTTTCCATCACCAACCATTTGTTGAAGGTCATTAATTTCCTCCTGACCCCACTGCACTCTTCCCACTCCCTTCAACAATGTAAGAGCAATGCTTCAGCGCAGCCATTTTTGGTCTTGCATGGATTTCCAATTCCCTCTTCAAACAGACTCTGTTCTATTTTTTGGGCTGTCATTTCCCCCCTCACACTGGATCTGTAGGTTTCTTAGTTCTAAACACTTTGGCCTACACCATCTAAAAATCAACATAGGAAAAATAATCTCAAACCCAGACACGTGCAGGAAGAAGGTATGTGCAGAGAAACAACGCCAAGAAAGAGACTGGAGTTCATGGGGAAGTACAATCCATGTCACAAAAAAGGACCAAGACCGGAGGTGTGGATACTGACACATTATGTAGAGGGCAGGGAGGCTCGTGTGTCCTGAGAGGGCACCACTGGGCCACACCCCGAATCTTTAAGAGCGTCATCTGTGCTGAAAGGGAGAAGATTAGCTAAAACCCCTGGAAAGCCTGCTCAGGAAGACCTGGGCACCCAACGTTGACCAACCCTCCCCACAGCGGGCACAGATCCCACTTCTACAGGCTAAGCACAGCAACGGTGCTCCCCACATTGGGCAAAAAAAGCGTACCTGGTGTAGAGCTGCATAAGGGAGTGAGATGCAGGGGTGCACACTGGGGTTGGGGTGCTCAGGAGAGCATCTGAACAAGTGAGCAAAGCCAGAAAGGCCAGCAGGGCACTTCTGCTGAAGGCCACAGTGCAGGGCATCCTTCTGCCTCCATCCAAGCTCACCCAATGACACCCAGACACTGCATAGAGCTAGACGGTGAGGCAGCTTTCTTTATAAGTAGAAAGCTCATCCTTGTATCAAACTGAAATTTGTGTCCCAGTAACCTCCACCCAGTGATCCTAACTGTTCCCATTAGAAGCTGAAGGGCACAGGCTGGGCGCGGTGGCTCACTCCTGTAATCCCAGCGCTTTGGGAGGCCGAGACGGGCCGATCACGAGGTCAGGAGATCAAGACCATCCTGGCTAACACGGTGAAACCCCATCTCTAAAATACAAAAAAAATCAGCCAGGTGTGGTGGTGGGCACCTGTAGTCCCAGCTACTCAGGAGGCTGAGGCAGGAGAATGGCATGAACCCAGGAGGCGTAGCTTGCAGTGAGCCGAGATTGTGCCACTGCACTCCAGCCTGGACAACTGAGCGAGACTCCGTCTCAAAAAAAAAAAAAAAAAAAAAGCTGAAAGGCACAGGGCCAGAGGTCAAGTTCTCCCACTTAACAGGCTTGCAAAGATCTGAAGCCACCCCAACCCTAGGCTCCCCATAAACTCCCTGAACTGTTCTCAGCACATGTGGTTCCCTAACCCTAAATACCTTCTGACAGTTTAAAAGAAGGTGGCGGAAAAATCTCGTGCTAGCTTTCAGAGAAGGCCTTTTAAGACAAGTGTTCGATAGTAGGTAAATTAGGTTTGAACATAAGAAACTGCCATTTTTGTAGGTTCCAAAGGGCTTAAAGAGAGGCAGTCTCCTATGACACGATGTAATATGTTGTCAAAATAACAGCCAGTGATAAACATTTTCTGCGATTCCATAGCAGTGATGGTTACATGATTCTGTGAATGTCCTAAAAACTGGTGAATTGTACACTCCGAAAGGCTGAATTGTATTGGCTTGTGGATTCTATCGCTTAATTTTAAGAATTCTGTTGTTAACATAAAAGGGACAGGAAGAGCCTGCAAATGTCCTATGCACATCTGGTGGTCAACTCTAAAAGGCTGGCTTAGATGTAGCAAAACCTTTCATTACAGATGACTGAAGTTGAAAAAGCAAAGTAAGGCAAAATTCAGCAATAATCCCACACACACACAGCCCTCCCACCCCTGTCCTTGTCACACCCAAAGACTGAGTGTCCCTCTCTGAGGTCTTCCCCGCCCCTCTCCGCAGTCCGCACCCCTGTGACCTCATTTCCAGACCACTCCGCTCAACACAGCCAGACTGCCTAGGATTTTATTTGCATCATGTTTTTTGTTGTTGTTTTTTTTTTTTTAGACGGAGTCTCGCTCTGTCGCTCAGGCTGGACTGCAGTGGCGCGATCTCAGCTCACTGCAAGCTCCACCTCCCGGGTTCACGCCATTCTCCTGCCTCAGCCTCCCGAGTAGCTGGGATTACAGGCGCCTGCCACCATGCCCGGCTAATTTTTTGTATTTTTAGTAGAGACGGGGTTTCACCATGTTAGGAAGGATGGTCTTGATCTCCTGGCCTCATGATCCGCCCGCCTCGGCCTCCCAAAGTGCTGGGATTACAGGTGTGAGCCACCGCGCCCAGCCTGCATCATGTTTTAACACATATAGTCCAGCTTCCCAGGTAGATTAGAACTATCTTTAAGGAAAAATACTACATGATGAATACACTATTTCCTCATATTGCCAGGATAATAATATTGGCTTTTAAATGGGCAGTTAATAAACATTCGTAATTGCTACTGACAATAATTAGGGTTTTTAGGCAAAATCCCCTTGCTTTTAAACAGTTGGTGCTCAGGTAACCAGAATTCCTGAGCTCAAATGTAAAATATGGTATGCCTTGGATTTGTACAAGACTCTGCTTTCTTGACTGTTCTTTCTTTAAATACCAAATTCACTCAGGATAAATTCACATCAAAGCAAAGGCCAACTCATGTAAAAACAACAGTTCAGGAGAACCCACAAATTCCTCGCCGTCTCTGAGCACTGGACCATCTGAATCCAAGGGAAACACCAGGTTTACAACCTGCCCACCATGAATCCTGTACCTCAACCTCACTTTCAGTACTCACATTCTTCAAAACTCTCAGAGGCTCATTCAGCCTCGTTTAGTTTTTTTTTTTTCTTCTTCTTCTTACCAAATGTGTACCAAGGTTCCTACGACACCCATTCAGCTCTAAGTCTCCTGGAACACCTGCCCTTCTGGCAGCTGGCGATGTGAAGTCTACCGGCAGCTGCTTCCCCTCTAGCCCGCGCTGCTCCTTCATCCTGCAGGGTGGCAGCCGGAGTGCGAAGGGTTGCACCCAGCCTGGCCAATCTCACACTCTTCCTCCTGTGCCCTCCCTGGGAAGGTGTCCCAGCCCACCTTCATGGAGTTGTCAACCACTGGGGTGGACTCGGGGCGGGGAGTAGAACCAACAACCAGTACCAACATTTACTGAACCTGAGCTTTCAGAAACATTTGGAACAGTTTAGAAGGGATATTTGGAGCAGCCCCCACCGCCATCCCACACCTGCCCCACCAGGTTCCCTTGACCCCCTCGGAAGCCAGCACATAAATCCCACTCAACTCCCAGTATCAACAGGCCATTTGTGATACAAAGCTTAGAGAGTTATTATTCCTTCTCTTTCGAGTAACATAAAAAATTAGAAAAGAATCAAAACCTCAATGAATTCCATATTCATTAAAGGGAAAAAATTAAAAAAGCATTTTTACATTAACTTTAAGCCCTTACTTGTGCTTAAGAATAAACACGATGGCCGGGCGTAGTGGCTCATGCCTGTAATCCCAGCACTTTGAGAGGTCGAGGTGGGAGATCACTAGAGCCCAGGAGTTCAAGATCAGCCCTGGCCACATAGGGAGACACTATCTCTACAAAATATTTCAAAATTAGCTGGGCATGATGGCACGTGCCTATAGTCTCAGCTACTCAGGAGGCTGAGGTGAGAAGATCACTTGTGCCCAGGAGTTCGAGGCTGTAGTAAGCTATGATTGCGCCACTGCACTCCAGCCTGGGTAACAGAACCAGACCCTGCCTGGAAAAGAAAAAGAACAAGTACACAGTGCTTTACCCTGCCCACAGGAGACATTCAGAGAGAGGTGAGGAAACAGAGATCAGGTGAGGAAGCCTAGCATTTTACTCCTTCAGCAGGTACTTCCTAAACACCTGCTCTGTCTCAGGTGCTTCCAGGCACTTGGGAGCATATTGACAAAGGAAATGAAGATGTCTGCTCTGGGGTGGAAAGCAAATAAAAGCAAATATATACATGATAGGTCAAGCAGACAGTATGTTCAGAGGTGACAGAGCTGCAGGCACAAGAGGCGGAGACCCCACTATGGGGCACAAAGGAAGATCTGAAGTGAACATAATTTAATTAATGTGGCCCCAGACACTCAGGCATGGACCAAGGGTGTGCTTCATTGATCATAATCAAAATATAAGTTGGAGGTTTTATACACTAAAATATGAAAATAACTCGTATTGAAACCAGAGACTGTTCAGGAGAGCCAGGCCTCAGACAGCTTGTGTGCAGTATCACTGCCAACAAACTGGACCTCCACCCGAGGGGGTGAACACAGCACTGTGGAGTGGACACTTGTGTCCCATCCTCAAACAAGGGCCAAATGGCAGGTGGTCAGCCACAAGAAGCAGGGGACAGGAGAAGCACCGTCCCTTCCCCACATAGGGTCCCACAAACTGGCCCTGGGTATGTCCTAGTGCTCTCCGACCTGCAGGAAAAAAAATGAATCAAGATCTCAATCCCACATCAACAAAGAAGTGGTTACTTCAGGCTAAGCACATGCAAAATCAGTCCTTCTTTAATATAGGGGAAAGTTAAAACATGAATTCCAAATTAAAAGTAATTACATTTTTCCTCTGTTCTTAAATATATACATGTATACACACACTTACATATATGGCAAAAGTGAACAGAATCAGGAATAGCGTGCAGAGGCTTGGAAATCCCAAACTACACTGGCAAAAGAGGACACTTTTCAAGAGTGTGCTTCATTGCAGACCACGCCACAGGCCTCTTTGTGTCACCAAGTTCTTCCCTTCTAACTTCAAGGGGATGGTAATGTTTAGTCTTTTAAAAGTAAATGAACCCAGGTGTGGTTGCTCAAGCCTGAAATCCCAGCACTTTGGGAGGCCAAGGCGGGAGGATCACTTGAGGTCAGGAGTAAGAGACCAGCCTGGCCAACATGGTGAAAGCCTGTCTCTACTAAAAATACAAAAGTAGCCGGGCGTGGTGGTGCGCGCCTGTAGTCCCAGCTACTCAGGAGACTGAGGCAGGAGAATCACTTGAACCCAGGAGACAGGTTGCAGTGAGCCGAGATCGTGCAACTGCACTCCAGCATGAACAACAGAGACTCCGTCTCAAAACAAGTAAATGAAACTCTAACAACAATAATAAAAAGACAAATAACCCAAGGTCAGACTGGGCAAAGGATCTGAATAGACATTTCTCCAAAAAAAAATACACAACTGGCCAAAAAGAGCATGAAAAGATGCTCATCATTAGTTAATTGGGAAAACGCAAATCAAAATCACAATGAGATACCACCCCACACCCATTAGGACGACTGTTATCAAAAAACCAAACAACAACAACAACAACAACAAAAAAAAAAAAAAAACAGAAAACAAGTACTGTTGAGAATGTAGAGAAATTAAAACCCTGGAATATTGCTGGTGAGAATACAAAATGGTGCAGCCACTGTGGAAAAGTTTGGCAGTTCCTCAAAAAAAATAAACATGGAATGACCATGTGATCCAAAATTCTACTGCTACATATGTCCCCCAAAGAAACTGAAGACTTGTGAATGAAATGTTACTTAGAAATCAACATCGAATTCTTTGAGTCGCATCTTCCTTGCAATTTCACGAAACAGGTGAAATATCAACAGTTTGATGTCCATACTGAATGTTGTTCTACTTAATTTTTTTTTAATTTTTTAATTTCTTCATTTTTTGAGATGGAGTCTCGCTCTGTTGCCCAGGTTGGAGTGCAGTGGCATGATCTCAGCTCACTGTAAACTCCATCTCCCGGGTTCAAGCGATTTTCCTGCCTCAGCCTCAGTCTCAGTCTCCGAAGTAGCTGGGACTACAGGTGCCCACCTAATTTTTTGTATTTTTAGTAGAGATGGGATTTCATCACATTAGTCAGGATGGATGGTCTCGACCTCCTGACCTCGTGATCCGCCCACGTTGGCCTCTCGAAGTGCTAGGATTATAGGCATGAGACACCGCGCCCTGCCAATACTATTTTTTAAAACTATTAGATGGGAATCTTCTCCAAACACCTGTCAATTCCTCAGTGTCCTCTCATGTCAAGCTCTCCAAATGAGCTGCATAGCTGCTGCATCCAACCCCAGTCCAGCTGCTCAGCCTTTTGCCCTCCTTCCTGGGTGCACAGTGGGGCAGCCTGCCTCTCCAAGCACCGTCCTCCAACAGATTCACCCTGCCTCACTTCTGCTGGGCATGACCTCCCCACTGCCCACTAAGTAATATCCTGCCCAATACAGCTCCATTCCGTCTTCACATACATAAAGCCTCTCCCTCATGCCAAAGAATGGATGTCTATTACTCTTCTAAATAGCTATGCCAAGGAATTCAGTGATCACCTGGACAGAGAAGATGCCCAGAGTATTTTATTCAATAAGCTAATAGGTTAGCAGCCCCTAGGCACAGAGCAGGTGCTCAGAAAGGACTTATGACTGGCCAATATGCTGGGGATGAGGCAGTATAAAGCAGCACTGCCCAACTTGCTGTGAAGAGGGAGAGGGTCTCTATCTCCACTGTCCAGTGTGGCCTCCAGCCACATGTGGTATGTGGCAACTGAGCACCTAAGTTTGGCTAGTGCAGCCAAGGGGCTGTTTGTAATCTTATTCAGTTGAGTTAACTTCAATTAAATAACCACATGTGATGAGTGGCTATCTATTGGACGGTACAGCTACAGAACAATGCACACCCTGGGCATCCTCCTATATCTGGAAATATCCAAGGTAAGGAAATTTGCAAGTGGCTAATTTAAGACTTGACAAGCAAAACAAAGCTCTGGAGACCAAGAGCTGAGGAAATGTGCAAAAATCTGAACAAAGGCTTTCTTTTTAAAATTCATACCTAAACCATGACAGGCGCACATATACTATATTTTTCCTTTAGTAGTCATCAATACCTCATCATTTATTTCAAGTTGACACACTGACTTTAATATTTTAACCCTCACACGCAATTTTATCAAAGTGCTTATAAACTTGTTGCTTGTTGCAAAGAATGTACACACAAAGAAGGCCGTTTTCAGGATGGCATGGCTATCCGATGACTCGGTATCTTTTTGATCTGAGAGAATCTGAGCTCCCTGAGTTCCTTGGTGGTCCCACGGATGGAGGGATGCAGGTGTCGTTCTTCAGATGGCAGAAGTGTTGGGTCAACTGTCCTGTGTGGCTCCTGGAATGAGAGCCAAGGAGGAATCAGGGCACATGGATGCCTTCCTATTCCAGGGTTTTGAGGATGTTCTCATGCATCCCACTTGCAGTCCATACTTAGACCTGGCCCTGAAATCCGTCTCCACTACAACATTGGCAGCTGAGTCCTTCCTGCTCTCCCCACACTGCTGCTCTGCTGCTTGTCTGTACTGAGGAGAACTGAGCTGGTACTCCATGGATGGGAGGGACACTTGGGGGCAAGGTCTTTGTCCTCCATGGTAGGTGATCCTTCCTGCTGCCCAGCCCTTTTCCTATCCTTTGTCCCCACCCCCAAAATCAGGCATCCTATAGTCAACGCTGGGGACTGCCCAGCCATCTCTCCTAGTCCCTGTGGTGGAGAGAGGCAAGGGGAGGACTGAAGGAAGGTGTCCATCGTGTCTCAGTCCCTTGTGGTGGACTGACAGGCAGCTTCAAGGCCAGTGGCTTCTGCCTGCCTCCTCCTGTCCCAGGCCTTCTACAGGAATCACAGCCAGTGGATCTCAACTTTTACGTGCATTAGATAGGCACATATTGCTGAGTCCAGCTCAAAATTTCTGACTCAACAGACATGGGGCAGGCCCAAGAGTTTGCTTTTTTTGTTTTCTTTGTGTGTTTGTTTGAGACAGGGTATAGCTCTGTCATCCCTGCTGCAGTGCAGTGGTACAACCATACCTCACTGCAGCCTCAACCTTCCAGGCTCAAGCGATCCTCTCACTTCAGCCTCCCAAGTAGCCGGAATCACAGGCACCAGCCACCACACCTGGCTGTTTATTATTATTATTATTATTTGTAGAGATAGGATCCCACTATGTTGCCCAGGCCAGGTTCAAACTCCTGGGCTCAGTAATCCTCCCATCTTGGCCTCCCCCAAAGTGCTGAGATTACAGGTGTGAAACACTGCACCTGACCATGTTTGCATTTTTAACAAGCTCCCAGGAGATGCTGATGCCAGTGGTCCAGAGACCCCACTGAGAGAACCATCTAGGGCCCTGGGTCTTCTAGAAGAGGACACCCTCATGACACCAACCATCTGCTCGTCTCATAAACTTACACAGCTCTCAAGAACTCACTTCCCCCAAGATACAGCCTTCAGCCATCTCAATAGCTCAGCCCAAGCCCACGAGACCCAGCCCCCAGCCCGGCAAGCTCTGTCCTTGCTCAGCACACGCGAGCTCACAGGTCCACACTCCTGACAATGCTGTCAGTTGCCTGTGTGTGTGTGTGTGTGTGCGCGGCACGCATGTACACTTATTTTGGTGCCTGGCACATGCACCCATTTCTTCTCAAACTTACGACTTACCTCCACACAAGCCCCAATTCCCAATGCCCTCACCATCCTTATTCTCCAACCCCAAATACGTGCACACACCTAAGTTTCTTGGATGGCAGAAAACCTACAAATGGATAAGCCATAGGAACTCAAATACAGAGTAACAGCAATCCTGTGTCAAGAGTGCTTGCCAGAGAGCCAGACAGACAAAAACTCGCTCACTCTACCCTTTCATTGCACAGAATTTGGGGGACCGATCCTGAGGTGTGACACCACTCTGGGTTCAACAGACACCTGGGTAGAGAAGCCACCAACTGACCCCAGAGACGGGGTTTCCTCCTGGTGAGAAACAAGCCACTTGGCTTCCATGCACTCTGCCGAATTTCTCCCGCATGACTTGCATGCACACTTAAGAAGACATCCTAGGCCGGGTGCGGTGGCTCAGGCCTGTAATCCCAACACTCTGGGAGGCCAAGGCGGGCGGATCACCTGAGGTCAGGAGTTCCAGGCCAGCCTGGCCAACATGGTGAAACCCCGTCTCTACTAAAAAAATATAAAAATTAGGCCGGGCGTGGTGGCTCACGACTGTAATCCCAGCACTTTGGGAGGCCGAGGCGGGCGGATCACAAGGTCAGGAGATTGAGACCGTCCTGGCTAACATGGTGAAACCCCATCTCTACTAAAAAAATTAAATACAAAAAAAATTAGCCAGGCGTGGTGGCAGCCGCATGTAGTCCCAGCTACTCGGGAGGCTGAGGCAGGAGAATGGCATGAACCTGGGAGGCAGAGCTTGCAGCGAGCCGAGATCATGCCACTGCACTGCAGCCTGGGCAACAGAGCGAGACTCCGTCTCAAAAAACAAAAACAAAAACAAAAACAAATTAGCTGGGCATGGTGGCACATGCCTGTAATCCCAGCTACTCAGGAGGCTGAGGCTGGAGAATTGCGTGAACCCAGTAGGTGGAGGTTGCAGTGAGCCAAGATCACGCCACTGCACTCCAGCCTGGGCAACAGAGTGACTCCATCTCAAAACAAAAACAAAAACAAAGGAAGACATCCTATATTTATCCTTGCAACAGGATTTAAAACATATAAACATGGGATACATTTTTTTAAATTCCAATCACTGTAGCCAGATGTAGAAATCCATCTACCTTCCGTAAAAGATCAAGAGTGTTATGTCTGGGTGAACCCTGAGGAAATCACGCTCAGTGAAACAGGCCAGGCACAAAGGACAAACACTATATGATTCCACTCATACGAAGTCCCCAGCGTAGTCAAATATATAGAGACAGAAAGGAGAATCGGGGTTGCCAGGGACTCGGGAGCGGGGAATAAAGAGGTGGTGTGTTTCACGGGGACAGAGCTTCTGTTTGGGAAGATGAAGCAGTTCTGGAGACGGACGGTAGTGAGGTGGTGATGGCTGCACACCAATGTGAATGTTCTTGATGCCACTGAACTGTGTGCTCAAAACCAGCTAAGATGGCACATTTTATGTTTTGTGTATTTGAATACCAAAATTTTAAAAAGAAAAATATAACATGTGTTTTTATAAGAAGTATTATGCCATTAAATTTGGTAGAATGGTGCTCTTTTGCCCCATTTCATGGGCCAGACTCAGCCCACCATAGCGAAGTGATCTTTTTCAGACCATAAATCTTTCAAGACCCAAACTGCGTCCTGGACACAGCTGGGTTAGAAGTCACACTCTCCAGGGCAGAGACCCACAGCTCCCCCCAAAACCAGGATCTTAAGGTCACTTGGTGGTCACCGCCCTGATGGCTTTTGGAAGCTCATCTGAATCTCCAAACCATTACACAGGTAAGTGTGACTTCACAGCCTGCCTGCAAGAAAAGTCCTTGCCGACCCACTCACTGCAGGAAAAACTAAACCCCCTACACAAACTCCAAAGCCAGAGGACCCTGAAGGGGGACCAGGGGAGTAAAAAGTCCGAGGGCCACCTCCACTCACCACCTCCATTCGCTACCTCCGTACCCTATCTCTGTGCCCTCTGTGGCTGGCTCTGTGTTTTCCAGATTCTTTTTTTTTGAGATGGAGTCTCTCTCTGTTACCCAGGTTGGAGTGCAGTGGCACCATGCCAGCTCACTGCAACCTCCGCCTCCCGGGTTCAAGCAGTTCTCCTGCCTCAGCCTCCCAAGTAGCTGGGATTACAGGTGCATGCCACCACACTTGGCTAATATTTTGTATTTTAGTAGAGACGGGGTTTCACCATATTGCCCAGGCTGGTCTCGAACTCCTGAGCTCAGGCAATCCACCCTCCTCAGCCTCCCAAATTGCTAGGATTACAGGCGTGAGTCACTGTGCCCAGCCTCTAGATTCTATAATTGTCTATTTGGCATCCATGCATCACAGGGTCAGTTGTATCAACTATATTTTATTTTCTGTATCCTTGATGCTCCTGCATTTGTGGCCCCACTGGCTAGAAAGAGACTGCCCCTCCAAAGGCCTGGCAAATCCTAGAGACAGCAAAGGGCCCACTGGGAGCTCGCCTTTCTTATGCAAACCAACTACCCCAGAACCCCACTTCCCACCACCTCCTGCAAAACATGCACCTGCCACCACCTCCTGCTTTACATTCACACACCAAGCCAACCTCCTGGCCCTATGTGACCCCAGGGCAGGCACCAGGCACCTGACACCTGACACCCAGGAAAAGCTCCACCCCAGGCCCCAAAGTCTGCCAGCAAGAGTCACACCAGCCCGTCCGGAACCGTTCCCCCCACCTTGTCTTCCCCAGTCCCCTCACTGCCGCTCTGCCTCCCAACCCAACGTGCTGCTGCCCTTGAGGCCCCGCGTGGTGTGGCGGGTACCCATCTCTTGGGAAATGTAAGTAACAAAATCTTTCCATGGAAAACCCCACTGGCCCCATCACTGGGACGCCACCCACCACAGTGTGGGACTGTGCCCTGGGGGCCACAGAAAGAAAGAAAGGTACACCACTCTGATGTGGGCTCACCATTGACCCTGGGCAAGGAAAGCGGCAGACTGTGGGCTTCTCATGGGAGAGCACAGCCTTGGAAAGCCAAATCGCTCCAGCAGAATCCAGATTTGCCATTCTGGGGACATAATACTGGGCAAGGCATGCTGCCTCGCTCTGCCTCAGTTTCCTCATCTATAAAAGGGACAAACAGCACCTCCCCTCACAGACTGTTTCAAAGACTAAATGACGTAATTCGTCTAAAAAGCAGGGCAGATCCTGGCACGAATCACATGCTGAGGAGTGCTTCTGAAGAACCCCATGATAGTACATGGAGGACCCCCGTTCAGTGGTGTCAATCACGCAAGCTGCACAGGAGAAAATGTGCACCCTGGACTTTCCTCATCTTCATGACTAGTTCAATAAATATTAGGACTTAATGTTGAAAAGTCGTCACGTCAATTATCCTACTTATTCTGCTACAGGTGTTGAATAAAAAGAGTGGCAAGAAAAGCAGCCAAGGCTGCACAGTATCACTGCTCTTCTCTGCAGAAGGCTGGGTTCATACTGTCCAGCAAGGAAGTGTGGGCGCTGCAGCTTTGTGCCTGCATGGGAACACGATTTGACTTTTTGTGGTTCCACAGATTCAGAAACAGTAAACCTCCACACCCGTATTTCCCCAACACAGTTCCCAAAATAAAAAGAGCGCCATGATCAAGTAAGTATGTTTGAGAAACATTACATTAGAAAATACAGAGCAGGATTTTATAGAACAGCCTGCACCAGTTTCCAAATGTGCCCACCTTGGAGGCTTTTTCATTCTGTGAAGGAACTCAAGGGAGGGGGCACAGTGAAATCCACTTTGCAAACGTTACTGCAGCCAGTAACGTTTAAAATTCAAAAGCACCGCAAAGGCATGGCATCTTCGAGATGAGGCCAGTGGTCAGCACGGACGTCCTCGCAGCTTCTCAGAGGATAAGGCAGGTGCATCAAGGGGTAACTCGTGGAGAGGGGGTTCTATCCCACACAGCCAATGTTCTATCCCATCAAGGGACTGACGTAACACCTCCAGAACGAGTCATGTTTACAGACACAAAAGAATCAGCATCAGAATCTGCCTCAGGTCCCCACGGACATTCAATTCAACTTATGACCCAAAGACATTCCAGCATCCGTGCAGGTGGCTCCCAATGACAGAGGACAGAGCAAAGTCACTTCACACTGCTCCAAGTCCAAGAAAACCCAAAGAAGCCTCAACTCTAAACCACCCAGAAAGGTCAAACAAATCAAGAGTGGGCACCAAAAGCCAAAACACACCTCCACAACCCCAGGAAGAGGACGGCCACTACCTCAAGCGGCTTCCTGGGTGCTAAGGCCAGGGGCGTGCGAGATCCTGAGTACCACGGCGTTTTCCCCAGGACCTGACTCCCGCATCATTGAACACAGAGAGCAAACATGAAGGAAAGGCCAAGAAAATGTGCTGCCTTTGTTTTCATCCCCAGATCTGTGTCCTACTGCAGTGGCTGCTCAACCCCTACGGCACACTAGTTCTAACTGCAAGCTTTAAAAAAAAATCTGGGCACCCAAGCTGCACCCCAGACAGTTTTTTTTTTTTCTTTTTTTTTTTTTTGGTTTGAGACGGAGTCTCCGTCTGTCGCCCACGCTGGAGTGCAGTGGGGCGATCTCGGCTCACTGCAAGCTCCGCCTCCTGGGTTCACGCCGTTCTCCTGCCTCAGCCTCCCGAGTAGCTGGGACTACAGGCGACCGCCACCGCGCCCGGCTAATTTTTTTGTATTTTTAGTAGAGACGGGGTTCCACCATGTTAGCCAAGATGGTCTTGATATCCTGACCTCATGATTCGCCCACCTCGGCCTCCCAAAATGCTGGGATTACAGGCCTGAGCCACCGGGCCCGGCCACACCCCAGAGAGTTTAATTGAAATCATAAGCAGGAGGAAACCAACCCAACCACCATATTTTTTAAAGCTCCCCTGAAAAGCAGAGATTCACGACTCTAGCCACACATCAGAGTCACCTGGAAGCTTTTATACAGACCTAGGTCCCACGTGCTAGAAACAATAAGTTCCTTTTCAAACGTTCTTGTTCTTTCTTGTTCTGTTAACAAGGCTTCCTGCCTTTGCTGACCAAACTGCTAGAAACAAAGACTCAACTTTTTAGTCACAAATTGTAAACTACTCCTACTTCCCCCTTCTTTTTTTTTTTTTTTTTTGAGACGGAGTCTGGCTCTGTCACCCAGGCTGGAGTGCAGTGGCCGGATCTCAGCTCACTGCAAGCTCCGCCTCCCAGGTTATGCCATTCTCGCATTTACTCTGTTTGGAAAAGTTTAAGTCTTAGCCATTCGGGATCAGCTTAGATTGTGTGGTCAGACCACAGGCAATAGGAGAAGGACACAGAAACAGAAGCTGCGTTAGAGATAAAAACCCCTTCTCTCCTTTGTTTGGTATGCTCTTGCGAGCGTGACAAACACAAGCAGCACCCTTCTGCAGAAGTAAATGTGCCTTGCTGAGAAACTTCCTATTTAAGTGCTGGTTTTTCTTTGCGGCACTGAGCACTTGTTTCTAATACATGCCAGAGGAATGTAAAGCTGCAAAAGTGAGTTCATTGTTGGGGCAAGATTGACAATCACTGTGTCAGGGGAAGTCAAAGAGAAAGGACAGAACTGCTGGTTATAGACAGCTGAGATACAACACACCTATAAGCGATGTTCCTGAAAAAGAGAATACAGCAAACAGAAACACATGGATTCAGACGTTTAATAGATGAAAAAGAAGCCAAAATAAAGCAAGACTTAATTTGCAGACTGAAGACCTAATTCCCGAGAAGAATGGATATGGGCTGGTCACTATCAGAGCATGAACTGGTGAAGTTGTTGAATCTCAAAAATTCATAGTATTTGCCTGATACATCATTGCCTTTCTTTTTACTTTTTTACCTTCCAATCACTTGGATTTAGATAGATATTTTACATAAAAGTCAAAGAAAACAAACAAAAGGGAGAAAAAAGGAGGCACTAAAAATAGAAACTATGGTCCCCCCAAATGTGACAGAAACAAGGTCAAATATGTTATCTCAATAAGTATAACTGAGGGAAAATAAATATCAAGAAGAAAAAAACAACAGGATTAAAACCCAAATAAAATTATTTGTTATATTTAAAAATCTGTCTGAATCCAAACAACTAGAAGATAGAAAAATTTTAAATGGCAACAATGTACCAGGCAAGTCACAAATAAGGAAGAACCGTAATATTAATGTCATACACTCCTTAATTAGAAGCAAAAGGGCCACTTTAAAATGATTGAAGGTAGAATTCTCAGTAAGGCTCTGTCAAGAATATATGTGAGAGACATCCCAGTGTCCAAAAAGACAACACAAAATCTGAAGCAAAATCAGAGAAACAGACCAAAATAATGGCTTAGGATACCTTCAACTTATCTCTCTACTTAGGGCAGATAAAGACAAAAGTATAAGTGAACATACAGAAAAACTAAACTATATAACCAATGAGGTTGCTCTTAACTGAGATTATATCTAAGGTCCCACTTAATAACTAAATTTTAAGCCATTTTAAAAAAATCAAATTCCCTAAAACCAGAACATAGCAGATCACACTCTCTACACAAAATGCAATAAAACCACAAAATAACTCCCTATAAGTATTAAATTTTCTTCGTCTTGCAGAAGAAATAAAATTGAAATGACAGGCTATTGGAAAAGAACAACACCAAAAACATCATGCAACATGAACACAACATAGAAGCTGTAGCTAAAGCTACACGTGTGGGACAACTGATAGCCTTAAGAACTTGCCTTACTTATAATAAAATCATTTTAAAGTTTATCTAGAAAAATAAATGAAACTAGCCAATAAAGTTCTGGGAACAATGAGTAAAGAGTTAGTCCTACCAAATACCAAAATTTAGAAAGCTATGGTAATGAAAACTGAGATAAAAACTGAATTTCCCAGAAGTAACACCAATCTATCATGGGATTTTAATACCCCAAAAAAGAAGGAGCTGCTTTTCAAATTTTTGATAAGGAATTGATTATGCAATGAAGAATTTCAGGACAATTCATTTTTCTGAGGAAAATAAAGCTGGATCTAAATTGCATGTGAACCAAAGATTTAACCACACACAGACACAAAATCATTAAGAATTTACCCAAAAACAGCATAATTTTTTAAAAACAAGCTTAGAATGGCAAAGGGATTCTAATATATGAGTCAAAACTCAAAATACATAAAACAAAAGTTGACTTAATTTGACTCCATAAAAATTAAGTCTTACCGCATGAAAACAAGTATCATTTTAAAAGTCAAAAGAGAACCTGAGAAAAAAAACATGTTCATAGCATCTGGTACATAGCTAAATATTCTTAGAAATAGTCTTAGATTCGTGACCAGGCTGGCCAACATGGCGAAACCCGGTCTCTACTAAAAACACACAAAAAAATTAGCTGGGTGTGGTGGCGCATGCCGGTAATCCCAGCTACTCAGGAGGCTGAGGCAGGAGAATCACTTGAACCAGGAAGGCGGAGGTTGCAGTGAGCCAAGATTGTGCCATTGCACTCCAGCCTGGCCGACTGAGCAAGGCTGTCTCAAAAAAAAAAAAAATAGTCTTAGAAACCAGTGAGGCAATTGAGAACAACTACTAGAAAATTAGTAGAGAAAGTGAACACCACTTATTTGCCAGAAAAAGGAAATACAAATTACTTTTAAGGACAGTTGGCCTGGTGGACAATTGTTAAAATGTCAACATACAGAATTAAGATGCCATTTCTATTTTTCATACTTCTTAAGATGAAAATGCCAGATGATTTCATTCAATGTTGCTGGGTCTAGAAAAACCTGAAAAGTTCATGCATCATTACTGGGAGAATAAACTGCTGTCACCTTCTGGGAAAACAACTTTGTAAACACTATCAAAAATTTAAATGTAGGCCAAGCACAGTGGCTCATGTCTGTAATCCCAGCATTTCGGAAGGCCGAGGTGGGCGGATCATGAGGTCAGAACATCGAGACTATCCTGGCTAACACGGTAAAACCCCGTCTCTACTAAAAGTACAAATAAAAAGTTAGCCGGGCATAGTGGCGGGCGCCTGTGGTCCCAGCTACTCGGGAGGCTGAGGCAGGAGAATCGCTTGAACCCGGGAGGCAGAGGTTGCAGTGAGCCGAGATTGCACCACAGCACTCCAGCCTGGTGACAGAGCCAGCCTGTCTCAAAAAATATAATACCTTGCACAAAGTATTGGACTGGAAATTGGCTCTTCAGATACTCACATAGTGAAAAACAAATGTTTACAGATGTTCACTACAGACCTGTTTGAAGTAATAGCTAAAAATCAGAAGTACACATCCACAGGAGACCAGGGAAATAAATTCCAAATGAGAGCTATCAGCAAATTGTTTTAATGACAGATATTAGCAATGTATATACAAATGACAGATATTCGCAATGGTGTTTACAAATGAGGTAGCCTGGCATGTACTAATATAGAAAGACTTACGAGAACTATCGTTAGGCGAAAACAGCAAACTTCAGTACGCATGGTATGATCTCGCTGTGTATAAAAACAAAGGAAGGATGGAGCAATGTGGGTGAACCTTGAAAACATTATGCTAAGTGAAAGAAGCCAGACACAAAAGGCCACATACTGCATAACTCCCTTTACATAAAATTTCCAGAATAGACAAATCCACAGGGAGAGAAAGTAGATTAGGGGTTGCCAGAGGCTAGGAAAAAGGCGGGGACGGGGAAATGGGGAGTGATGGTTAATGGATAGAGGATTTCCTTTGGGGGTGATGAAAATGAACTGGGTGGTAGTGATGGTCGACTAACAATAAAAGCAAATTAAAAGACATTGAATTGTTCACTTTAACATGATTAAATTTATGTTATGCACATTTTACCAGAATTTTTAAAAATAAATAAAGGAGAGGCACAGACAAGCACATGTGCGCAGAAAACGTCGGGAATGAAACACGAAGTCTGTGTGGTGTGTTTATGGATGCGGGGGGCAAGCGAAAAGGGAGAAGCGGGAGGTGCTCTTCATTTCACACCCTCCTCAGTTTTGGTTTCTTTTTTAAATCATCAACATGTGTTACCAAATTTTTGATTTTGGTTTTTTCTTGTTTTTTACTTAATCAAGTACTAAATACACTGTTCTGATAGCAAATTAAAGCAGCCCAGTGAAAACTTAAAGAAGTCCCTTTTGATCATAGCCCAGGACCAGGAGGGACCAGGAGGGGTCGCTTAGACGTAGCTGCCTCCATAAAAGACAGAAAATAAGTAGTATTGTTTTGTGAGGGTTTTCACATAGTGATTTTTTTCAAATAAATACTTAGAATTAGGAATAATTGGCCCCAGCCAAAACTCCCTGAATATTACAAGGACCCTTCCCCCAGCAACCCACCCACCCATACACCCAAAGCACACAGCAGGCCTCAGTTTCTGGCTGGGGAAGAAAGCAATTATGAAAAGCATTTTTTAAACGTAATCCTGAGTAGTTCAATGTATACCCTCACTTGGCTTTTGTTCTTTTTCGTTTTGCTTTATTTTTAAATGGCTGAGTTTTTAGAGCCCATAGAAATGTGTGGTTGATCAACTATAAGAAGCTTGACTTAGTTCTTTTTAAAATTATTGTTTTCTTAAAAAGAAAGAAAAGAAATGAGCTCAGAGTTTAGAAAACAACAACAACAACAAAAAAAAAGAGTATGTGAACCTTATTTGAACTCTGAAAACATACAACACTTCACTAATTAGATGAAATTGTGTCGGAGCTCTGCCTTGCAAAACAGTGGAGTTTCCTTCTTTCAAAAGAAAATGATAATAACATTTTATTTCCAAAAAAAAAATTTCCAAACTAAAATAATGACACACTAAATTTTGCAAGTGGTCAAGGAAAACTGCCCTGTCAAGAAAGCTGGTTGAATCTTACATAATTATGTTCTTGACAGCACTGTTAATACAATCAGAAGACAGAATTCTGCATCTCATTCCGACCTAAAGCATCCACTAGGATCCATCTGTGAACAGTCACCTTCCAGTCCCAAGTCCCCAGCGGCCACCTGGGTCCACACTGACACCCCCAAATATGCTCATTGCAAATCTCCTCCTCACACCGCTCCATGGATACCCCACCTCCGGCACTCGGGGCGACTTGGCTGCTGAGCACCAGGAGACCTCAGAGGAGCAGCCGGCTGGCCAAGCACCCCTGCCCCTGCCCTGGGGGCTCCACAAAAGCTGGGGGAGCAAACGCAGCTCACCTCTTTTTCTGCTTCAGGGCCTACCCCTGTGCTTTGGAACATGGGACAAGAGTGAGAGAACTCCCTGACACACCCTCCCAGGGCGGGCACAGCAGCTCCTTCCTCCATTTGGTGCTGCCACAGCCTCCCCAGGAGACCAGGGCCATCCACTTTGCCTCCTACTTCAAAGGGCTTCCAGGACCCGCATAAATCACACTTGCTGACAGCCCCACAATCCCAGCCGCCATGAGGATGTTTGCTTTTGTTGGCTTTTTTGTTTTTGCCCAGGTCCCTGTAAGAGAAACAAAGGCCCTAGGACGGGCAGCACTAGGCGCCTGGCATCAGGGGGCTTGGCCCCAGGGGCAGGCTGTCTTTCTACCAGCACCCACCCCTGGAGAGCTGCCTCGTCTGCTCTGACATCTGGGATGTCCCGCTGCAGAAATCATGCACCCCAGTCGCAGTCCACAAGTGACACGGCTCAGGACCCAACAGCTGGAGGGAGGTAATAGAGAGAGATGGACAGCCTACCAATGACCCCCAGAGAGAAGGCCTTGGACACAGGACAGGGATGCACAGAGGTGCCCCATATGCCCAAGGGGCTGGCCAAGTGCAGGGATGACAAGTGGTGGGTACACAGACTGCAGCCCCAGCTACTCCATGAAGCACCCACCGCCTCCAGCCAGAATTGGCCTCATGAGTCTGTGCCCCCAGCTCCTGATCACAGCACTGACCAGCGCTGAGGGCCGGTGCCAGGCAGCCCACCACCACCACCACCACCACCACCCCACTTCCTGAGGCTCAGCAATAGTTCAGCAGTAGAACCTTTTTTCCAAGTTAATTCTTAGGCGGAAACCCAAAAAATAAAATCAACAGTGAGCCGCGCTTGATCCACAGGCACTTACGGGCAGATGCGTATGTTAGCCTCCTAGGGCTGCCGTAACTAAGCACCACAAACTGGGCAGCTTAAACAACAAGAATTTCTTGTCTCACAGCTCTGGAGGCCAGGAGCTGGCAGGGTTCATTCCTTCTGGGGGTCCTCAGCTGTCCATAAGCCGAGCGTCTTCTGCCCATGGTCTCTTATCTTCAGCCAACTTGCATATCACCTGCCCCCGTGTGAGCTGGCCTGTGGCCAAACTGACCCTTAAGGACACCAGTCACATTGGATTACAGCCCACTGTAAAGACCTCATTCTATATTATCACCTCTGTAAAGACTCTTTCTCCAAATAAGGTTACATTCTGAGGTACTGGGAGTTGGGACTTCAACATATCTTCTTTTGAGCAATTCAATCAATAACAGTGTGATATTCTCTGTTAAAAAGTCAGTTAAGTGGGAACCCTGAGCCTCCATTATAATTGCCATAAAAACTTGAAACGGCAAGTTTAGGAAGCAGCTCTAATCTTATTTCCACCTCAGCATCCTTTTAGATTTCCCATCTTCTGCTTTAGTTTCAGAAAATCAAGAAAATTATGATTTGTTTGCAGCCAGTAACACAAGCTAAAGTATTTTTTCAAGCGCTCATGGTGCAAACTCGGGATTATAGAATTAAACAGAGATGGCTGCTTCAGTCTGCACTAAAACAAGCTGATCCAGAGATGCCTGTGGACGCACTGTTGGTCTGGCAGGAAGCAAACTTGAGTGGAGGCTTTCATGATCATTTTAAAAATGTTAAATATGCTCAAAATGGAATGTGGATCAAATATTTGTAAAGCCCAGAGGACTCCCTGGTGGGGAGTCTACAAACCCAGAGGACGAGGCGAGTTTCTGACAACTCCAAACTCCCATCTCTGTAACAGCTCACAGGACACCCCACAGATAGAGTTCCAGATGCCCCAGGGGTCCAGATGCACTCCGACTCACGTGTGAACTGCCACAGCCTACTCAATAAGCTGACTTCCCCCTTCTTCATCACCTTCTCCTCTGGTCAAAGCCAAAGAATTCTTACGAAGCAAGGAGGGAGATGCAGGGAAAGAGGCCCTCACTGCAGCAGCCCCTGACTCACCGGTCCCAATTTGTAGAGATGAATGTTTCCCCAGGAGCTTCAAGAAAGGATTCAACAAAGTGATCACTAGCACAGGAGGGACAATGCAAAAAAGACCCTGAGTCTTTTTATCTTCTTTGGAGACACAGTTTTGCTCTGTCACCCAGGCTGGAGTGCAGTGATCATAGCGCTCACGACAGCCTTGAACTCCTGGGCTCCAGTGATCCTCCGGTCTTAACCTCCCGAGTAGTTGGGACTACAGGCTTGCACCACCATGCCCGGCTAATTTTTCAATTTTATTTTTGTAGAAACAGGGTCTTGCTCTGTTGCCCAGGCTAGTCTCCAACTCCTGGCTGCAAGTGATCCCCCCACCTCAGTCTCCCGAAGTGCTGGGATTATAGGCAAGGGCCATCGTGCCCAGCCTGAATTCTGTTAATGACACGAGAGCAGCTTCTTTGTTAGAATAACAACTCCAGCTAAAATACGACAACACCTTTGACCAACCCCCTCATCTCCTCCAGGCTGACCCCTTGAGTTAGTCTGATATCTGGGTATTTTAAGATCTTATTCCAGGCCAATCATCGTGGCACACCTCTAATCCCAACACTTTGGGAGGCCAAAGTGGAGGGATCTCTTGTGTCCAGGAGTTGGAAACCAGTCTGAACAACGTAGTGAGACTCTGTCTCTTACCAAAAAAAATTTTTTATTGGCCAGATGTTGGTAGCTAATCCCAACTATTCAGGAGGCTGAGGCAGAAGAATCAGCTTGAACCTAGGAGGCGGAGGTTTCAGTAAGCCCGGAGGCTGCACCACTGCACTCCAGCCTGGGTGACAGAGCGACACTCCATCCCAAAAAGAAAGCAAATGTGAGCCACATGTGATGCAAACACCTGTAATCTTAGCTATGTAGGAGAGTGAGGCAGGAGGATCACTTGAACCCAGGAGGTGGAGGCTACAGTGAGCTATGATTGCACCACTGCACTCCAGCCTGGGCAACACAGCGAGACTTCATCTCAAAAAAAAGAAGATCTTATTCTAGAGATTGGTATCTCCACAGAAATGAGAGGAGGAAGGCGAGAGTTTTTAAATAGGTAAGTACCCATCTCTCCTTCTGTACCATTCTCCCCACTCAGAATCTTCCTCTTTGAAATTTCCCTCTATTCGCATCCATAGATCCCCATATGGACTTGCATTTGTAGAATAACCCACAGTTGAGAATTAGCACCATGTATTTGGCTCCCATTAAAAGACACATAGATGTTTCTACGTTTCACTCCTGCAAATGGTGCCGCAAGGAAGAGCATGACTATCTCCTTAAGAGTGGGCCACGGAGTATGTGCATTTTAAGTGTTAACAAGTGGCCGGGCGCAGTGGCTCATGCCTGTAATTCCAGCACTTTGGGAGGCCAAGGCGGGTGGATCACAAGGTCAAGAGATAGAGACCATCCTGGCTAACATGGTGAAACCCCTTGTCTACTAAAAATAAAAAAATTAACCAAGAGTGGTGGTGAGCACCTGTAGTCCCAGCTACTCGAGAGGCTGAGGCAGGAGAATCGCCTGAACCCGGGATGCAGAGGTTACAGTGAGCCAAGATTGTGCCACTGCACTCCAGCCTGGTGAAAGAGCGAGACTCCATCTCAAAAAAAAAAATTAAATTAAATGTTAACAAGTAATGCCAAATGGCCCTACCTGTGGTCAGTCCTGCACCATTAACGCATGCTCTCGCATCACGATTTTCATGCTCAGTACCCACTTCTGATTTCAGCAATCCAATGAGGCAAAAGAGCTTGGGATAACTGTTTTACAATCTGCATTTTCTTGAATCCTAATAAGGCCACACTTTTTTTTCACAAGTTTGTGGCCTTTTGTATTTGTTCTTCTGCAAACTGCCTGACTGTACCTTTGCCCCTCGTTTAAGTGGGGCATTCATCTTTTTCTCACTGATCTTGTGAATTATTTTACGTACTCTGGATGTTGATCCCTCATCTGTTCTCTCTGTGGTAAAGGCCCATCCCACAGTGGGATGTCAAAGCTTCCACACCGAGAAGCAGAAAATTGAGTATGTTGTGTTTGTTACTTAAAAAAAAGAAGGGGGGCAGTAAACACCTGGAAGTCAAAGTGCCTCCTCCCTTCTTTCTACGCATTAATACTATATTTGTTTTCATAAAGCCAGCGTTCTGAGTACAGTGGAGAATAGTCCGTGCCACGGGCTGTGCTGAAGGAGGTGGTAACAAGAGCACCCACCAAAAGAGGGTTACAGAATGAATGGGACTGGGAAGGGCTGTATTAAACAAGGCTCAGCAGACGCCTCGTGGGCTGAATCTCCGGACCACACCCCATACTCATCTGCACAAAGATGTCCAAGAGAGACTCAGTGAGGCTCCAAGCCCAGGTTCCTGGGCTCTGCACACAGGGGGCCACAGCCTGTGTGATGCAGGCAGGCAACACCTTCCAGAATTCGGAGCTTCCAAGCCCTCGGGAACCCCAGAGCACAGCTGCATTCATAGCAACTCAGCCCCCTGTGGGCAAATCGCAAATCAAGTGTGAAAGGCCATTTCCAGCAGGGCTGGGTATCAGATAACACCAGGGCTCCTCGTAGATAACAGTATTGAGATGGTGTGAAAAAAACAGTTCTTACCATTCATGCTGAAGTATTTTCAGGTAAACAATTAAGGCTGTCTGGGGCCTGTTAAGTAGGCCAGGGGAAATGAATGTGGTAACTGTTGAAGCTGAGTGAAAAATATACAGGGGTTCAATGCACTTGTCTAATTTTATGTATGTTGGAAGTTTTCTATAATAAAAATCTTAATTAAGAAAGAAAAATCAGAAAACTTGGGGCAATCCAGAAGCTAGACAAAGAAGAAGATTTTCAGTCCCTTCAGTGAAATGCTGTCTGGCCTCAAAAGCACCTGGATCGCATCCATCCTCAGTCCCTGTGACACCATTTCCAATAAAATCGTAACTGTGCGAGTCTTTTTCTTTTTCTTTCTTTCTTTCTCTTTCTTCTTTCTTTCTTTTCTCCTTCCTTCCTTCTTTCTTTCTTTTTTCTTTTTTTTCCTTGAGAGTCTTGGTCTGTCACCCAGGCTGGAGTGCAGTGGCTCGATCTCAGCTGTGACCTCCACCTCCTGGGTCCAAGTGATCCTCCTGCCTCAGCCTCCCGAGTATTTCGGATTACAGGCACCCAGCCCCCACGCCCGGCTAATTTTTGTGTTTTTAGTAGAGACAGGGTTTCACCGTGTTGGCCAGGCTGGTCTTGAACCCCTCACACCTCAGGTGATCCGCCCTCCTCGGCTTCCCAAAGTGCTGGGATCACAGGCATGAGCCACCGTGCTGGGCCTTGAGTCTTTCTTTTAACAGCATGTGCTAAACTCCATTGTTCATTGCACTGGCTTCAGCCACCCATTGTTAGAATTTAACATTTTTAATTCTTTACTTTGAAACCATTTCACCTTTACAGAGAAGTTGCAAGAATGGGGCATGAAACTCCCCTCTCCTCTTTGCCCAGGTTCACTAATGTGTCACTCTTGCCCCACAGGCTTTATCATGGTCTGAGATGACAATAGTAGACTGCAGACATCAAGCCCCTTTATCCTTTAACATGGCAGCGTGTACATCCTATGAGCACGGACATCCTCTTACACCACCTCTGCACAATTAACAAACTCAGGAAACATAAGTATGCCCACCTTCCGATTTCCTCAGTGGTTCCACTAGTAACCACGACAGCACGTTTTTTCCTCCAGCACATGGTCAGGGCCAGCACATGCACTGGACTGCCTTGTCCCTGTGGTTTATTTTATTTTATTTTATTTTATTTTATTTTATTTTATTTATTTTATTTTATTTTTGAGACAGGGTCTTGCTCTATTGCCCAGGCTAGAGTGTAGTGCACCATCTCGGCTCACTGCAGCCTCCACCTCCCGGGTTCAAGTGATTCTCCTGCCTCAGCCTCCCTAGTAGCTGGGATTACAGGCACACGTCACCACACCCAGCTAACTTTTGTATTTTCAGTGAGGACGGGGTCTCACCATGTTGGCCAGGCTGGTCTTGAACTCCTGACCTTGAGATCCACTGGCCTCAGTCTCCCAAAGTGCTAGGATTACAGGCGTGAGCCACCACGCTCAGCCCCTGTGGTTTACTTCAAGCTGGAGCTGGCCTGCCCTGTTTTATCTCTCATGTCATCGACAATTTGTGCTACAGACCATTGTTCCATAGAACGTCCCTCCATTTGGTTTGCTGATTTTTGTTCATAATCAGACTCTCTTCCCCAGATGGAAAGCAACCTAAATGATCTATGCTCTTGGGAAGGACGGCATCCATCTGCCCGAACCTGTGGTGTTAACCTGGACCACCCAGGTATTGGGATGCAAATCTCGCCAGTCTACAGTTAGTAACTGTCCCCTTGCCAACAAGGAATCTGTGGGGAAATCCTTTGAGACCATGAAAATTTCCTGCTCCTCATCAAACATGTCTTCTTTAATGAGCTTAGCACTCATTCATGATGCCTGCCCAAATCAATCTATATGGTTATTGCTGTAAAATGTGATATTCCCAACTCACCTCCCATTTATCAGTTGGCATTTTGCTTTAGGAAGGGCCCTATCTTCCCCATCCCTCTCACTTAGGTTTTGTAGTAAATTAGTGTTTCCCCAACCACCCAGAAGCTCAGAATGTGACCTTATTTGGAAATAGTCTTTCCAGCAGTAATAAGGAACATGAGGTAAAATCATCCTGTATTTACAGTGGTCCCTAAATCCAATCATTGGTGTCCTTACAGGAAAAGGTCATGTGAAAATGGCGATGGAAGTCAAAGTGATACAGCCCCAAACCAAGAACACCATGAGCCACCAGGAACTAAAAGAGGCAAAAAAGTTTTCTCCCCTAGAGCCCTGGGAGGGATCGTGGCCCTGCCACCACCTTGATTTTGGACTTCCAGCCTCTAAAACTGTGAGAGAATACATTTCCGGTTTTTAGGTCACCCTGTTTATGGCATTTTGTTACAGCAGGCGTAGGAAACTCATACATATAGTTATGTACTTATTATGAATGGTGAGTCTTGGATGCCTATTTTGTTCCTTGTATGAGCCATGCTTGTCTTTATTTATTCTGACGCCTAAATGGTCCCAGACTTGGCTGGAACTCCTTCAAGTTGGCCCCTGAGTACATCTGCCATGACCCCACCACTTTTTACCACTCATTTGCGTTCTAACACAAGAACACATTTCAGGCTTATTGCATATATTTCCCTGTCCCTGTCTCATAGTCATTCCTTCCAAGCCTCTCTAGCTCCTTTAAGATGAAATAGTATTGAGAAATCATTATCTGGGCACTAAGAAAGCTCACTGCTAATGAGATACTAAGAAATAACTGTTAGATATAGAATAAAATATGTTTTACAAATTACGGTTCATAATTTAACATAATATAGGCCAAATATATATAAATGAAATCATGAGTTACACTGATATCTCCAATTCCAATTCAACCCCTCCAGATTCTTCCTTGCCTTCCTCTATTCCATCCTTATATCTCCCTCCTTCCTCAGTGAGCACCCTGGCGACAACACTATTAACACATTTCTCATTTGTCTAATCTCACAATTCACACAAAATCGTTTCAGAATGGATATACACAGACCACTACGAAAATCTACTAAGAAGGATGCCAGTTTTGCTTTCGGGTTGTTGTTTCTCCTGTAGGCTGAGGATACACCGTCAAAGCACTAAGCCCAACATTACGGTTTCTTCCCCATCCCCCCCACCCCCCCATGTTACTCATTTGCAACACATTTGCATTTATGTGCTTGTTTGCATTCAATTCTAGTTTCCTGCTATTCTTAGTGATTTATTTTTTGAACTCGTAGAATGTTAACATGTCCTAAAAGTCAAAAATATACCAAAAAATGAGAATAAACTAATAGAAAGGAAACTACCTCAACATAATAAAAGCCATATATGACAAGCCCCTAGCAAACATCACACTCAATGTTAAAAGATTGAAAGCTTTTCCTCCAAGATCAGGAACAAGACAAGAATGCCCACTTTTACGTCTTCTATCCAACACAGTACAGTCATGTGTTGCTCAACGATGATGATACATTCTGGGAAACATGCCCCTGGGCAATTTCATCATCATAGGAACATCATAGAGTGTTCCTCACACACACTGCACACCTAGGCTATGCGGTGTAGCCTACTTCTCCTAGGCTACAACAAACCTGTACAGCATGTGGCTGTACTGAATACTGTAGGCAACTGTAACAGGATGGGAAGCATTTGTGTATCTAACCATATAAAAGGCACAGTCATATACAGCAGTGTTATCTTATGGGACCACTGTAGGTGGTCATATAGGTGGTCCATCATCTGAAAACATCATTATTTGGCCCATGACTGTATTGGAAGTTCTAGGCTGAGCAATTAGGCAAGGCCAAAAATAATAAAAGGCATCCAAATTGTAAAGGAAGAAGTAAAATTATACCTATTTGTAGACGATATGACCTTACACATAGAATAAGAGCTACAAAAATGCTATTTGAGCTAATAAGCAAATTCCACAGGCTTGCAGGTTAGAAAATCAACACACAAAAATGTGACATTTCTGTGCACTAACAGTGGGCTGTGTGAAAAGGAATGTGAAAAGGAAATTTAAAGAACACAATTCCAATTACAACCGTTCAAAAATAATAAAATACTCAGGAATAGATTTAATTTCAGAGGCAAAAGACTCATACATTGAAAACTAAAAAACGTTGCTGAAAGAAATGAAACCTCTAAATAAACGGGAAGACATCCTGTGTTTATGAACAGGAAGACAATACTGTTAAGATGATGACCAGCCAGGTGGCTCATGCCTACAATCCCAGGGCTGGGGTGGGGGTGGGGAATCCCTTCAGCCCAGGAGTTCAAGACCAGCCTGGGCAACACAGCTGGACCTCCATCTCTACAAAAAAAAAATCAAAGAATTAGCCAGGCACAGTAGTGCGTGCCTGTGGTTCCAGCTATTCGAGAGGCTAAGATGGGAGGATAACTTGAGCCCCGGAGGTGGAGGCTGAGCCCAGGAGGTTAAGGCCAGAGGTAGTAAGCCATGTTTGCACCTCTACACTCCAGCCTGGGTGACAGAGCAAGACCTTAACTCAAAAAAAAAAAAAAAAAAAGTTAATACTACTCAAATCCATCTACCGATCAATGAACCTCTACTAAAATCCCAACGTTATTTTTGCATAGCAATTTGTGGCTACTGACACCTGAAATGAAGCCAGTGAAGGGGAGGAAGTGAATCTTTAATCTCTTTTGACTTTAATTAATTTTAACTTATATAGCTGTGTGTGCCTGGTGGCCACTATATTCCACAGCACAAGCCTACAATGAGGAGTTCAGGCCTAAACATTTCCTTAATTTAACTGCCCATTGTGTTAACTATCCCTCCAGGAGGGTGTGGAAACCATTAGGCTGGGAGCATTTGGGATTTAGGGGAACCCTCCCCCACTCAGGGAGGACTTGAAGCAGCAGCCACATTCTCCTCTGATAACATCTAGAAAGTGACAGAGTGCTTACTGAAGCTCATTCCAGCGACAATTAAAGACATACACACCACTTCCCACTAGAACTGAAGGATTTCTAGAGGACCAAGCTACTTAGTCGAATTAAGCTACATTTTTGTGTAATTATTTCCTTCCCTTTAGCTTTTGAGTTTTTTGCTTCTTTCAGAGATAGGACTTAAAAGAAAACACCCACGGAAATCCCAAAAACAGTGCAAACCACACCAATAAAATTCCCTATTTTGTAAAAGCTTTGTGAAAACTCCCAGCACTGTTTGTTCAACAATTCTTTGGCCACTCTACGAATATGATTTTAAACAGATTACACCCCAGACATACTTTATGACAACTGCACACGCAAGCAAAGCTGTCCCGCCCTCGTTTCCAACTTGGCAAGCTCAACAAAGCCAAATAAATACATGCTAGAAAAAGGCGGCTGCTACAAAACCCCGGCCAGTTGCAGCTATAATTAATGGGCCAGAGCGCCTCTTGTTGCTTGGATTTCTACTTTCAAAACTCAAGATGTCCACACTACCCACTGAAATCCTTAACAGTGTTATGGTGGTGTCGTGGGACAATGCAGACCCCGAGAGCCCAAAGGGTCACTAAGAAGCAATGTTTTCAAAGCCAGTCCTTTCAGCCCAACAGTCCCTTCGTGAAATTGCTAGTGGCCACGCAGCTGGGGTGCAACCAATAAAAATCCAGACCTAACTAGCAATGCTTCCTCTGCAAAGCAAAACTCCCTGGTTTCTTTACTTTGAAACCTTACATGCTTGGTATTCACAGGGTCCACTTGGTGGTCACCACGGGGATCCCAAAAAGGAAACATCCTAATGACAATGTAAGAAGTCACAATCGATGGGCAGGTGCAAGGAAGACCCTTCACCATGTGGAAACCACAAGATGCTGATGGGGGCGGAGGAGGAGGAGGGAGTCCTTCACAGTGTCCCCTCCAGATTCCGAGGGAATGGACCAGATAAACACCAAAAGAAAAGGCCTGTCATTAAGGAACTGTTTCAGAAGATGGTTATAAATCCTGGGTAGGAGTCACACTTTGTAGCATACTTTCTTTCCCTGACTACAATGTGGAATTAGATAATTAGAACTCTCCACGGGAAAGGATTACAAGGAGTACACAAATTTCCAGCACTACAACAGACTAGCCAGGTCCTGCAGATTAAGGAGCTCAAGTCCTTCACATCCAGTTCCCATTTCAATAACGATAACTTTTCCCATCCTGGCCTCCCAGGGAATGCATTTTAAAGGAGTGTCAGTGCTCCAGCTGAAACCTTTCTAAAGGGGATTAATCTTCCCTACCTGTCAGATGAGCTGTTCCTACCCCTGCATTTCTATTCCACTGATTTCAGAAGAGCTTCCAAAGAAAAGAGCAGTGTAAAATTCAGACTCTGCCAGACTTAATCTCTTGGAGGTTAAATCCAGGCTAACCGTTTGAGGGGCAAGAAGTGATTCACTGCAAACCACAGCATAATAGACAGACATACAAACACCAATTACAGCAGCACTTTGAATAAACAATTTTAAAAAGTTTCACAATAAAAATAAAAATGTTTAACATTGCCTTAAAAATCTGCAGAGCACTGTCACCAAAAACTACCCCTAGAAAAAGGACATGTTTAAACCCATGTTGCTTTTTTACATATAAAATATAAAGCAGACTTGTCAGTTTTCCATGATTTGCTTTACTAATTAAAAGTTCAGCTTCACTTTCCAGAGTCCTCTCAGTTACACTGAGTGTCACATAGGGTCCATGGTGTTCAGATTTTCAGGGTGACACGGTTTATGAAGAGGACATGAGAGATAAGCTGGATCTCACAATTACACTGAAAAATTTCAAATGTGTAGCTCTTTGCTTGGTGCACAGCCATAATAAGAAAAATATGTTGCCTTACTATATACATAAAAACTTTTCTTTTTCCACAAAGTCGTCTTATTCAAGATGTTTCCATTTATTTTCTTCTAGATGGATTTCTTCTAGACGGATCACTATCATTATTTATTACCACCGTCACTCCAGGGATCCGGGCCAAAAGTAAACACTACGCTGCCAAAAATGGGGGCTGGGGGGACCCTAATGCTCCATCGTTCTCACCTACCCTACCTAGGATTGGTACATAGTCCCAATCAGTATTTGTCATTAGAGGAAACAGTCTTGCTATTAAAATGTGGAATAAGAACTTACAAATTCTTTTAGAAAAACTCTTAAATAGCTTTACAAAATAAATTATTTCGTGGATAAAACACACTCAAATAACAGGGACTCCTCTTTTCACAGCAGAAAAGATCTCAAACACTCAAATCTCCTGTAATCATTTATTCATATTTAAATAAAGATTATCATACTCTTTGGATTTTGTTAACCTAGCCGTCCAGAACGAAGAGAATTATATCCTATGCCCTCTCCTATAAAGGTTACGAGTATTTCACTAGAAAAAGAAAATCACCTCCACACAGGGTTCAAAAATTAAAGACAACGACCCCGATTGCTTTGTTCATATAAGACATTTGTACATTCACTGGAAACTATGACAGTGTTTAAATTCCTCCACCCAAAACTCAAGGAACTTCCCTGTTAACAATCACCTTGGTTTAAGCAATGGACCCACTGTGCTTTACTCATCGCCCATCTCAAAACCCCCACCACAGCACCGCCCCTCAAAGGCTGCGCTCAACCCTCACGGTCTGCAAGGCGGAGTTTTTGCAGGACAATTAACCGCAGGGTGACCAGCAAAGGCCGCCCAACAGCACGTCGAGCAACGTGATTAAGCCGCCTCCCTGCTACCCTTCTCCCCCAGCAAAGGGATCTCCTGGGAGATTCTCGGGGAGGGGTTGCAGAAATCGACAGAGGTCTTGAGTGATGGATACCAACTTAGAATGTGGCTTACTTATTTTATATATAATGCACTCTGAGCGATTTAGGCTTTAATGGACAGTGAGATAAAGGCAAGCTCCCTTCCCAAATCAAGTAACTAGGAATATCTGACGTAATTAACATCTGCTGAAACCAAAACACCCCCCAGGAAAGCCTGCGCAGTCTTCCTGACTCGCGTACCTTGGGCCGGCTAGGGCGGCAGGCCAGGATACCTGGAGTGCGCAGCTCCCAGCAGGGCGCAGGAAAAGCAGATCGTCTCCCAGCCTGCGACTGTCCCCAGATTCCCACCTGCCTGCAGGAATGCAGGGGAGGGAAGCTACTGAAGCCCATTTACTAGTAAGGAGCGTCTCACACATTTCGGGGGCTTAAGGCGAACCCCATCGGACTCTGGCGCTCCTGGACCTGAAGGCCCCACCCGCCCTCCTCCACCCCAGCAGGGTGCCCGGAATCCGGTCGGAGGCGCGCGGGCCGGAGGTGCTCCCGGGGTCCGCACAGCGAGGGCGAACTGCCTCCTCCAGGCAACCTAGGCAGGTCCCCAGCTGCTCTTCCGAACCTCCCGGCCGTTCCTCTGCGCCCCGGGTCCAAGCAGCCGAGGCCGCGCAGGGAGGAAACCCACTAGGAGCCGGGCCCCGCCCCTCCCGCCGCGTGCCTCCTACAGGTCCCGGGGTCCCCGGGCGCGGCCAGAAGGCGGCCGGGCCCCCGCCGCTCAGGGACCGCGATCCCGGTCGCAAACCATTTCAATCCAGATCACACGCCACTTCGGCCACCTTCGACCCCAGAGCGGTGGGGGAGAGAAGGTTTCAGAGACCAACAAAAGGGAAGCCAAAGAGCCCGTTTCCATCAAGCGGCCCGCGGGCTGGGAGAGTCAGAACCCAGAGCTGCCGGCGCCCCCACCCCCGCCGCAAAAGCCGCTTCTCCGGGGCCACGTCCAACCCAGGATTCCGCCCGGCATCAGGCCGCCCTGGGGGTGGGGGGACGCTCCGGGACAGACTGGGGACACTCGGGACCCTGTGCCCTTGAAGGAGGAAGACCTCGGGGAGGAAGACCGGGTCGTGGGACCTTCGGGGCACATCTGCGGACTCGGGTCCCGGGCCCGGGGTTCGCACTCCCACTCCCACTCGCGACCCTCGGGAAGCGCCAGCGAGAGGCTCCCCGCCGCCCCCGCCCGCCCGCAGCCTCTAGAAACAGGCGTCCCCAGAGCGCGGCTTATTGTAACCAGCCCGAGGGGGTCCGGGGTGCGGGCGGGGAGCGGCGCCGGGCGCGGTGCGAATGGCCCTCCCTGGCGCCCCTCGTTCGGGAGCACGGGCGCCGGCGCGGCGGCCGAGAGCAGAGTGGCGGAGGAAGGGCTGGCCCAGCAAGCCGCGAGCCACCGCCTGCGCACGAGGGGGTGCGCCGGATCCTACCTGAAGCCCGGGACACCGAGAGCAGAAGCGCGGCGGCCGCCCAGACGGCCGGGATGCACAGCAGCGGCCGCCGCGGGAGCGCCGAGCCCCGGGCCATGCCGCGGGCAGTGGGGGCCGGGCCGCCCTCCGAACTTCGGGCCGGGGCGCGGGGTCAGGCGCCACCACCCCTTTCTGCCGCGCGTCCTCCCCTCCTTCTCCCCGGCGCTTCGCAAATGGGTCCACTTCGAGGACCTCGTCGTCGTCGTCGTCTTCTTCGGGCCCGGATGCGCCGCTCTGCTCCAGTCGCGGCGCGGGCTGGCTGGGGAGGTTCCTGGGCGCGGGCTGGGGCGTCCCGCCGGCCGCCAGGACGAGCGCGGGGGGCGGACCGCGGGCGGGCGCGCAGGAGGCAGGGTCCCAGCTCGCCCGCCCCGATGGGCAGAGCGAGGCTTGCGCCAGCGCCCCCTGCCGGGGGAACGCGCGGGCGGCGGGCGGCGGGCGGCGGGCGGCGGGCGGGACCCAGGGAGTGGGGGCCGCAGCTGGGGCCCCGACCTGCCTCCCGCGCCCGCCCTCGGGCCTGCGCCTCCGAACGCTTGAACACAAAGGTGGCTCCTTGGGGGCGTCAGCCGGGGTTAGGCGGGTCTCCCCACGCAGGAGAGGTGCCCAAAGCGGTTGCCCCCGACTTTCGGGGCGAGACACACGGGGATCTAAGTCACAAATCAGTAACTCCGGGCTGCACTACGCACCGGGACAAATCTGAGAGCCACCCAGTCCCAGACACCAGCGGTGAGGCAGAAAGAGGAGAAGCGAAAGCTGGAAAAGGAAACCTTCAGGAAAACAAACAGGCCGCGTTGGCACCGGCGCCCTCCCAGGTCGGTGGGGACAAGCGCGTCCCCCAAAATGCTCAAAACTGCCAGGGGTGGAGCTGCGTGGAGGGAGCCCTCGGGAGCGCGGTGCTATCTGAAGCCACCGCGGCTTTTGGTTTACTGTTAAAAGCAAATTGTATAATTTTATCCATTAAAGGCAGAACATTATTTGTTCTTTGCAGAGCCCCAGAGCATGCAGAAGTAATTTGCTTCACTTATAAGAGACATTTTGAACACAATTCAAATAGCATATTTTCTTGCTTATTCTTGGTTTTGCTCAGCACATGCAAATGTCTTTGTTTTTCCTCTCTTAGAGGAAGGAATTGGATTCTCCAGCATGTCAGTTGCTTGTTCCATGAGATTGATCTTTCAACTGATTATCCAGCAGTTTGTTTGGTGTTTTTGCTGGAGTGCCAAGCCCTGTTCATTGGAGTGCATTAGGCAGAGCCCTGGCCTTGGGTGCCAGACCTGAGACCTCAGACAACTGGCCAGAAATAAAAACTCTCTTGCTATGGTCTGCGGACGAACTGACTAAGCCAGCTCTAGCCCGTTACCTCTATTAAAAGTATTTAGGCGCCCGGCCATCTCTACCCGATTTGTGTGGGGAAATAATCTCACGCAGTTCTTATTCCTAGGAGCTGCTGTAAATCCAGTAGGAGAATGGGAGAGGCTCCCAACCTCTCCTCAACTGGGTGGCAAAATTATTGCCAAACTTCTTAGACAGGCTTAGGCTATTCCTCTGCCCAGGCTGCTGCAGGTCTGAACGGGGGGATGCTCTCCCCAGTGTGGGGGGAAAACCCGACAGGGGCTGCAGAGAAGGGTCCTGAACCTGCCCTGGAAAACCCCTCCCTCAGCAATGCTGTGTCCTTTCCGCGGTGCTGTGCAGCTCGGAGAAGGTGGTCCCAGCACCTTCACTTTCCACTTCACACAGCTTGGGCATGTGGCTCCAGAACCATTTCATCAGCAGCCCTGCCATTTATTTTTGTGTGACCTTCCGGAAAACGACCTCATCATGCCTCAGCCCCCCATCTGTGTGTTATTTTCACGTGACTGAGGCCCCACAAACCCAACTCAAAGGTTTAAACAGCAACATCTATTTTGCTGACAGTTTCTCGGGTGGGGTCAGAAATATGGGTTATATTGCATACGATTTCTTAAAGCTTTTTAAAGCTTTCTTTCTTGGCATGTCTCTCTCACTTTCTGCTTCCTCCCCTTTCTGTAGGTTCAGAACTGAAGGATAAACATGAAAAGCAAAGTTGGAAGGATGAAAATACAAGCTTTCTCGGTGGTTAAGAGGATGTGGCTTACGTCCAAGGCCACATTGGAGCAACATACTCCTTTCCATCTGTATTCGTCATCAATTGCCACATAACAAATTGCCCCAGGATTTAACAGCTAAAAACAGTAAACATTCGTTATTTCACACCATTTCTCTGGGTGGAGAAGGTAGGAGAGGCTTAGCTAGGTGGTGCTGGCTCAGGGTCTCTCTCAGGAGGCTGCAGTCGGATGTCAGCCAGGGCTGCCATTATCTGAAGGCTCGCTGGGGCTAGCGGAGTCTCACAAGGTGGATTACTCATGTGCTCAGCAAGTCAGTGCTGGGTGTGGATGGGAAGCCTCGGTTTCTAGCATCCTTCTTGGGCATCCTCACAAAATGGCTGCTAGCTTCTCCCAGAGTGAGCAATCCAAAAAAGAACCAGATAGAAGCCACAGTGTCTTTTATCACCTAGCCTTGGAAGTCACATGCCATAATTTCTGCAACATCTTATTGGCTGCATGGGTGGGCCCTTTGTCACAGAACGAAAGTAAACAGGGTTATATATACCAAGAGATGGGAATCACTGGAGGCTGACACCACACCAGCTGTATGGGGACAGCCATGCTGATCCTTGTGATGGACAGCAAGCAAGAGGGAAAGAAAACGAGCAGGGTCTATACTGGCAAGAGCGGCAGGAACAAGCCCTTGCAGGCCTTAAGAAGGGAGCCATGCAGATATCTGGGAAGAGTATTTCAGCTGGAGTGAAGAGCCAGTGTGAAGGTTTCAAGGCCAGGGGTATCCTGGGATATCTGATGCCTGGGTGGTTAAATTATGTGGTCTAATTCACATTTTCCTGATGAAGAGTCATGTTCTATATCTTTTCTTATGCTTATTGGCCATTAGCCTACCTCCTTTTGTCAGATGTCTATTCAAATTTTTGCTGATTTAATTTGTATTCTTTGTCTCCCTCCAATCATGGGATTTCTTTTTTTCTCTAATTTTTTAATAAGGTCGGATGTCTTCTTCTTTTAAAGTGTTGCCCAGGCATGGTGACTCTTGCCTCTAATCCCTACACTTTGGTAGGCCGAGGTGGGAGGATCACTTGAGCCTAAGGGTTGAAGACCACCAGCCTGGGCAACATAGTGAGATCTTGTCTCTACAAATAATAATTTAAAAATTAGCCAGGAATGGTGGTGAGCGTCTGTAGTCCCAGCTACTCGGGAGGCTGAGATGGGAGGATCACCTGGACCCAAGGAGTATGAGGCTGCAGTGAGCTATGATTGCACAACTGCACTCCAGCCTGGGCTGCAGAGTGAGATCCTGTCTCTAAAACAAACAAACAAAAAGTTTTTAGAGTTCTTTTTTGTATGTTCTGGGTGAAAACTCAAAGGGATGTATTTTCTTCCAGTTTCTGGCTAGTCTTCATTTTTTTAATGATGTCTTTTCGTAAGTTGCAGTTTTTCATTCTGCTGAAGTCCAGTATCCATTCTTTAATTTGTGGGTAGTGCTTTTTGAGTTTCAATAAATACCAAATCAGACCCCTCCCCACCAAAAAAAAAAAAAAAAAACAGAATATGGAGTTTCTGGGCATACCAAACTTCACTGCGTGGACATGGAAAGTAGGTGACTGCAGTCCCAGGCATTGGGCCCACCGTGCTTTGGTGAGGAATACCTGCAGGCCAGTGCGGTGGAGTTTCTCACTTGCTCATTACTTTTTCAGTTAGGAAAATCCTCAGCTGAATTGTACCCTTCTGCTCCACTAGCAGGGAGCTCTACAAATATCCCACTGCAAACAAGATAAATTGCCAGACTTGTCAAACACAATGGCTTCATTTCCTCACTCCACACTCCTTGCCAGTCTGCCACCCTGAATCCACACAAGCAGCTGGGTGGGGTCATCCACGTACTGAACCAACAGACATTTTTGTTCTTCTCTCATGCAGTCACTCTGCAGCATTTTACCCTAGACCATTCCCTCTTCAAAACATGTTTTCCCTCGGCTTGTATGACATCAAGCGCTCCTGGTTTTACTTCTACTTCTGTAGACATTTCTCCTTGTTCTTCTTTGTACCTTAACCTCTTCCACTTGGCATATGCTGGTCTTGGTCCTCTGCCATCCTTTTTGTCTTGCTCCACACTCTCCCAGTGAGAAATCTCTTCTAAGCTCATGGCTTCCACTGCCACCTATGTGCCTGGCACATGGCTTCCACTGCCACCTATGTGCCTGGCACCTCCTAAATCTGTAACTCCAGCCTGGTGTGCTCCTCTGACCTCCGAATTTAGATTTGCAGCTGTCTCTCCGGCATTTCCACATGACTCTCCCAATGGCACCTCAAACTCAAGTTATTTAAATCATGGACTCAAGGTGTACATCGCCCTACCCCAAACCCTGCCTCAAACCTCATCTTTTTCCCATGTTCCCTCCTACACCTGATGGCACCATCATCCGTGTAGTTCTACAAGACAGAAACCCAGCCCCTCCTTGCCACCTCCCTCTCTCCTGTGTCCACCTAGCACCACGGCCTTTAGTCTCCACCCGATGCCCTCTGCCTCCCGTCCTCTCTCTCCATCCCCATCACCCTAGCCCAAGATGCTTGTCTCGTTTGCCTGGAGAAGAGCCTCCTAACTAGTCTTTCCATCTCTAGCTTCCACCCGCTCCAGTCTCCTCTCCACCCATATATGGGAAGAAACTAAAGCTAACGATGCTTCTGACAACTGCCCTGCTCCTGTTCCTAAGTGAAGGCCTGAAATCTTTCACTGCCCTGGGGATCTGACACCTCCTTACCTGTCCAGGCCCATTCTGTGCTATGTTCTTGCTCCCTACCTTCCGGCTATTCCAATCTGTCATTTTCTAAAAACACAGAAAGCACTGAGCTCCTTTTCACCAGGGGGCCCCTATAGCAAGCAGCTCTTTCTGCCTGCAGCATGCTCTCCCTCACTGCCTTCACTCAAACGGTTCTGTCTCATCCCTGTGGATGCCGCGTACGTGGAAATGCCTTCTCTGTTGTCCCCACCCCACAGTGGGCTCCACGGAAACCCCCCTGAGCACAGACCACCGTGCTCTGCATGCTCACTGGACTGAAGACTGTGTTCTCTGCCGACCTGAAACTCCACCAGGAAGAGACTGGTGTGTCCCCAGCAATGCCTGAGATGTGCCAGCAGCGAATCTGTGGATAAAAGGAAGAGAGGAAGGCAGAAAAAATGCCGACATGTTGAGCTCTGATTTAGGGCAAATAGAATAAATTCTTTTTATTTCCCAGTCTGCTGCCTTTCCCTCTAATGTACAGCAGATTCTTTCTTAATGATGCTGGCGGTCTCTCCGTTTCCCACTTACATGACTGAAGTGTAGACTCATCCTGAAATTACTGATCATCCAGAAACATGGGGCTTTTATAAAGTAAATTTTACCTCAAACCATCTATTTCTGTGTACAGCTGTTTAAGCTATTCAGACTTTCTTGTTTCCAAAAATTCAGATTCAGGAATAATAAAATAAGGATTCTTGTTTTCACCAATAGCTACAAAGTTTGGAAGTTCACAGGGCTTGAGTACAGTAGTCATTATAATAAAGAAATTTTGGCCAGGCGCGGTGGCTCACGCCTGTGATCCCAGCACTTTAGGGGGCCAAGGCGGGCAGATCACCTGAGGTCAGGAGTTCAAAACCAGCTTGCCCAACATGGCGAAACCCTGCCTCTACTAAAAATACAAAAATCAGCTGGACATGCTGGCGCACGCCTATAATCCCAACTACTTGGGAGACTGAGGCAGGAGAATTGCTTGAACCGGAAGGCAGAGATTGCAGTGAGCTGAGATCGCACCACTGGAGTTCAGACTGGGTGACAGAGCAAGACTCTGTCTCGGAAAAAAAAAAAAAAAGAAACTTTATCTTAAATTTCCAATCTTTTTTTTTTTTTAGACGGAGTTTTGCTCTTTGTTGCCCGGGTTGGAGTACAGTGGCACCATCTCAGCTCACTGCAACCTCTGCCTCCCAGGTTCAAGCTGTTTTCCTGCCTCAGCCTCCTGAGTAGCTGGGATTACAGGCACCTGCCACCACACCTGGCTAGTTTTTATATTTTTAGTAGAGACAGGGTTTCGCCATGTTGGCCAGGATGGTCTTGAACTCCTGACCTCAGGAGATCCACCTGCCTTGGCCTCCCAAAGTGCTGGGATTACAGGCGTGAGCCACCACGCCTGGCTGACTTAATCTCCTTAATCGTGTTGAGAATTCTCCTGAAACCAAGTATGTGGTGTCTTTGCCAACACCAATTCTCTGATTCTTCCAAAATCAGCTGGGTGCCCAGCAATTTCATTTTATTATGACACTAGCTATCCAGATTTAGGAGCAGACTCGACAGGTTTAAAGGCTCAGTCCCACAAGACTGACCCCCACTTCAGACGCCAACCCCAAGTACTGAGTTCCCAGGTTACCTACACTTCTGTCTGACTTACTACAAATCTGTGGCTTCCCACAACCTCCTCCTCAGTGGGATAATTTGCTAGAACAGCTCAGAGAACTCAGGAGCACACTTACTTACTACTGCCTGTGTATTATAGGGACATTGTCAGGAAGAGTCATATGGGAGAGGTGCACAGGCTGAGGTCGGGTTAGGAGGCACGGAGCTGCTGTGTATATCCAGGCACACCACCCTCCCTGTATCCCAGTGCACTCACCAATCCGGAGCTCCCCAAACCCCATAGGTGAGGGGTGGTTATGAAGGTTCTATTACGTAGGCACGATTGATTTTATCATTGGCCACTGGTGATTGACTCAGTCTGCAGCTTCTCTCCCTTCCCCAGATGTTGGGGAGGGGTGCTGAAAGTTCTAACCCTCTAATTAAGGTTTGCTGTTTCTTGTGACCAGCCCCTAACCCGAAGTTATTTAAGGCCCGGAGCCCAAAACCACCTTATTAAGATAAACCCAGGTATGGTCTAAATGGGCTCTTATCAACGACAAAAAGCATGATCATTCAGGAAACTCCAAGAGTTTTGGGGCTGTGTGCTATGAACTGGGGACCAAGACCAAATATATACTTCCCATGTACCACATATGTGGTCAGGATTTTCCTGATGGAACAGCTAGAAATAATAGATGTGTTTATATCATCATGGTTACTACCATAGGATTATTAGATTAAAATACTAATGCTGCTAAGATTTTTGTTCAGCAAGGTTTCATGCCAATAATATCTTCCAAAATCCCCTTTAAAAATAATGTGTAGGCCGGGCGCGGTGGCTCATGCCTGTAATCCCAGCACTTTGGGAGGCTGAGGCAGATGGATCACCTCAGGTCAGGAGTTCGAGACCAGGCTGGCCAACATGGCGAAACCCCATCTCTACTAAAAATACAAAAATTAGCCAGGCATGGTGGCGTGTGCCTATAATCCCAGCTACTAAGGGGACTCAGGCAGGAGGATCGCTTGAACCTGGGAGGTGGAGGTTGCAGTAAGCTGAGATCGTGCCACTGCACTCCAGCCTGGGCAACAAAGCGAGACTCTGTCTCAATAATAATAATGTGTAGGCCAGGTGTGGCCACCTGTAATACCAGCGCTTTGGTAAGCAAGGCATGAGGATCATTTGAGCCCAAGAGTTTGAGACCAGCCTGGGCAACATAGCAGAACCCTGTCTCTACTAAAATTAAAAACTATTAGCCAGGTGTGGTAGCACACACTTGTGGTCCCAGCTATTTGGGATGCTGAGGCAAGAGGATCACTTGAGTCCAAGAGTTTAAGGTTGTAGTGAGTCATGATCACACCACTGCACTCCAGTCTGGGTGACAGAGTGAGACTCTGTCTCAAAAATACAATAATAATAATAACAACAATAATAATTGACTTCTAGTCTCAAAAGCACAGTTAGAATCTCTATTTCCTATGAACTGGCAATCACCAGTTTTGTTGGGCAATGCTTAGACAGACAGCTACTCTCTTGAATAACACAATCTCTAAAATATATAGAAAATGATAGCTCCATCTGCTACTGGAACCTGCAGTGAGCTGCCAAAGTGCTGGGATTACAGGCGTGAACCACTGCACCCGGTCATACTTTATTTCTTTAGACATGGTTTCCTATAGTTCTTTGGACATACCTAAAGCAGCCGATTGCAAGTCTTTGGTCTGGTAGGTCTCATGTCTGGGCTTCTTCAGGGGCATTTTCTACTGACTGCTTTTTTCCTACATGTATAGGCCATACTTTCTTGTTTCTTTACATGCTTCATAATTTTTTGTTAAAAATTATACATTTGGCTGGGTGCAGTAGCTCATGCCTATAATCCTAGCACTTTGGGAGGCCAAGGTGGACAGATTGCTTAAGCCCAGGAGTTTGAGACCAGCCTGGGCAACATGGCAAAACTCCTTTTCTACGAAAAGTACAAAAGTTATCTGTATGTGGTGACACATGGCCTATAGTCCCAGCTACTCAGGAGGCTGAGGTGAGAGGATCAGCTGAGCCCAGGAGGTTGAGGCTGCAGTGAGCTGTGATCGTACCACTGCACTCCAGCCTGGACAGCAGAGTGAGACCTCATCTTAAAAAACAAAACAAAAAACATGGACATTTAAATAACATAATGTGACAGTTCTGGAAATCAGAATCTCCTCCCCTTTCCAGAACTTCTCCTTGTTGCTTATTGTTTTAGCTGTTGTCTGTGTGTTTAAAAACTCTTCTGAATTAATTCTGTCTATAATTGCTTTAGACTGAAGGTTTATGTCCTCCCAAAATTCATGGGTTGAAACCTAATGTGATGGTGTTAGGAAGTGGGGCCTTTGGAAGGTGATTAGGTCATGAGGGTGGAGCCCTCATGAATGGGATTAGTGCCCTTATAAAAAGAGGCCCCAGAGAGCTGCCTTGCCCCCCTCCACCACGTGAGGATACAGCAGGAAGGTGCCAACTATGAACCAGGAAGAGACCCTCACCAGATACTGAATCTGCTCGTGCCTTGATCTTGGACTTCCCAGCCTCCAGAACTGTATGCAATAAATTTCTGTTGTTTATAAGCCACTCAGGATATAGTATTCTGTTACAGCAGCCCAAGTGGACTAAGACAGTACTCTTTGTCATGTGCAGTCACTGCAGTCTCTGCTTGATTAGCTTATTGGCCAGCTATTGATCAAGCAGATTTCCTTAAACACCTGGAATTAGCCAGTCTCCCAATCTTTGCCAAGGGCCCATGTGTATGTGTTGGGACATGCCTTCCACACTCAGCCAGGCAGCTGACACCTCTGCCTTTCCCTTCACTTCCTGCTGACACAGAAGCTCAGGGTCCATCAGAGGTGGCAGCTTAGGGGCTTCTCAGGTTTTTCCTGAGTGTACACACAGCAGAGCCTTCCAAATTCTCTGGAATGTGTTGCAGCATTTCAAAGCCCCATGGACATCTCATTTTTCAGCTTTTCCTTTTAAGCTTGCTCGTTAGCCTGTCGTTTTCCCCAACTATGTAGCAGTCAGGTTAAACAGTTGCCTGTAAATATTTTCAACAAACACCTGTGAGAAAAGGTTTTTCTCACTAGGCAAGCCCTGATTCTGGTCAAATAGAGACAGCCTTTCAAGTGGAACCTTCCAGGGAACCACCAGATAAACCAAAGAATTACAGTTTCTTGGGAAGGAGGCTTTGAAGAAGTTCTACCTCCAATCTGCTTTTTCTGGTAGCGAACAGGCTGCTGGTTATCAAGGCTTCTGTGAAGCCGGAGAATAAATTGGGAATAGGGCAAGTTAAAGCACCATAATTTTACTGTTTTTACTCAGACCCAGCCTCTTTTTTTGCATAAATACTCCCTGGATTGCTACAAACCTTAACGTTAATTTCCAGAGTTCTTAGAAAGTTGATTCTGACAATTTTCTCAGTTTTCCCATTGCTTTTATGGAGCAGAAAATTTTTAGAGGTTCTTACTTCACCATTTCCACTGACCTTGAACCCACTTCTACCAGGATTTTACCTCTCTCTCTTTACAAAAACTACTCTTGACAAGGTGTTGGTTTTTTTGGTTTTTGTTTTTGAGACACAGTCTCGCTCTATTGCCCAGGCTGGAGTGCAATGGTGTGATCTCGGCTCACTGCAACCTCTGCTTCCCAGGTTCAAGTGATTCTCCTGCCTCAGCCTCCCGAGTAGCTGGGATTATAGGCACCCGCCACTATGCCTGGCTAATTTTTGTATTTTCAGTAGAGACGGGGTTTCACCATGTTGGTCAGGCTGGTCTTGAACTCCCACCCTCAGGTGATCCACCCGCCTCAGCCTCCCAAAGTGCTGAGATTACAGTCGTGAGCCACCACGCCCGGCCGACAAGGTTTTGGTGACTTTCATGTTTCTAAATCTAAGGAATCAATTATAAGTCCTCATCTTATTTGACTTATTAGTAGCATTTGACCTTCACCTTGAAACACTTCCTTTGTTTGACTTCCTAAACATTTTACTCCTCTGGTTTCCTTCTGACCATACTGGTCATTTTCTATAATCTCCTTTTCTGCTTCCTCTCACCAATCTAACCTGTAAATATTAGGATGTCTTGTTCCCTTGGTGATGGTTTCCAGTTTCATGTCTAAATGCCAGCTCCATGCTGATATTCCCAAATGCTCATCTCCAGTCTGAATCCCTGAACTCAAAGAACAGATGTCCAACGACATACTCAACATTTCCACTTGAGTTTTGAGAGGCATACCAAATTTTGAAGTGTCCAAAAAATAGCATTCTCCTCCCGCAATCTTTCTCATCTCAGTGAACATCACTTAGGCCAGAGACTTTGAAGTCACCCTTGACTCTTCCCTTTTTCTTACATGCCAAATCAAATCCATTAGCAAATGTGCTGCCTTTATCTTCAGAAAATATTCCTATAGCAACCAATTTTTAGGGGGCTTGACCATGGTCCAGGCCTCCATTGTCTTTTAGATGAATTAGTGGAACAGCTTCTAACTTGCTCTCTCTGCTTCCATCCTTGGTATGCTAAGCCTGGTCTCAACATGGCAGACGGGATGCTGCATTTAAAATCCAACTCACACTGTTTCCTTCTCTCCCACTTTTTCCACAGTTGTCACCATTTGTAGAAAAAGCAAACATCTAGCTGGGCGCAGTGGCTCACGCCTGTAATCCCAGCACTTTGGGAGGCCGAGGTGGGTGGATCACAAGGTCAGGAGTTCGAGACCAGCCTGGCCAACATGGTGAGACCCCTGTCTCTACTAAAAATTAAAAAATTAGCTGGAAATGGTGGCGGGCACCTGTAATCCCAGCTACTCGGGAGGCTAAGGCAGGAGAATGGTTTGAACCCGGGAGCTGGAGCTTGCAGTGAGCTGAGATCGCACCATTGCACTCCAGCCTGGGCGGCAGGGTGAGATGCTGTCTCAAAAAAAAAAAAAAAAAGAAAGAAAAGGAAAACATCCTTCCAGTGGCCTGCAGACTCCATGTGACCTGGCCAACTGTTCCCCTGTGCCCTCTGGTCCTAGGACATTCCCTGTCTATCACTCACTCATTCCTGCCGCACTGGTTTGCTTAGTCTCCCTCAACAGGTTGGGGACAGCTCCCCTGCTTCCTGGAATGCTCTTTCCTTTTTTTTTTTTTTTTTTTTTTTTTGAGACGGAGTCTTGCTGTCGCCCAGGCTGGAGTGCAGTGGCGGGATCTCGGCTCACTGCAAGCTCCGCCTCCCGGGTTCACGCCATTCTCCTGCCTCAGCCTCCCGAGTAGCTGGAAGTACAGGCACCCGCCACCACGCCCGGCTAATTTTTTTGTATTTTTAGTAGAGACAGGGTTTCACCGTGTTAGCCAGGATGGTCTCGATCTCCTGACCTCGTGATCCGCCTGCCTCGGCCTCCCAAAGTGCTGGGATTACAGGCTTGAGCCACCGTGCCCAGCCGAACGCTCTTTCCTAAGAGCCTACATGGAAGATTTCTCCACCTCCTTCAGCAGTGTCACCTTCTCCGTGGAGCCTTTTCTGACCACCCTAGTCCCAAACTTAACTGTTCCCATCTCCCTTTGCTGCTGTATTTTCTCCTTGGCACATATTGCTATCTATAAAACTACAACTTTACTTATTTTTATGGAGGGTTTATTCAAGATTTCACTCTCCACATGTGCTGGTCCAAGTGGCGTCTTTCTAGATTTCACTTTCCTCCTGCTTCTCTTCTTTAGCACGTTGTCTGGGAGCCTGGTGTGACTCGCTCATCCTAATAGCAAGGAGAGAGAGGAGTCATCAGATCCACACAGACAGCCCGTCAGCTTCACTGGCAGGATGGCTGAACCGGTTCACTGCCTGGTTCTATCGGGCCTTTTGGAGTGATGTGCCACTACTCTTTTGGGGAGTCTGTGCTGCCAGCCAAGGGACCACCACCTTACATGGTCTTTTCCACCTGAACCAGGGCACTGACATTCCACAGATGTGCTCAGAGTTCTGCACTGGAGCACATGAGAACTCCTTCTATCCTACTACATAAGAATGCATGATTTATGCATCTCTTAGGGGGTATAGATTATACAAATGACACATTATACCATGAATTCCAACCCTGCTCCTGTCAGGATTTATCTGAGAAACTGATGCCATATCATAAAAATGATATGAACAGTAACAACTAAAATTTATTGGGGCAATTTGAAACAATAAGATTGAGAACTTGTTGAAATAATAAAACACAAAGTATTTTTCTTCTTAAGGATAGAAAGAAATTTAGTATTCACATGGGATGGAAACTAAATCAGTCCTGGTAACTCCTGATCTAACAATGTAGCAAAAATAATATAACAGGATGCATACCATCCTTAAAATTGATTATACTCTCAAGTTAAACATTTTCTGAATTGTCTATAGCAATTCTCACTGGCTTGTTGTAAACAGACTACAATGAAGTAATAGTAAATAAATTAATATACGTACAGCATTTAGAATGGTACCTGGCACACTGTAAGCACTGTATGTGTAATTAACTGTTATTAATCACACAACACGAAACTATGTATTACATTATATATACTTTCCATGTGATAAAATAGATTATAGTAACATTACTCTGGAAATCTATCAGTTGCATCCTAGTAGCATTTTATAACACACATTGTTGAAACCATCAAGAATCTATACTGACATGATGTTGAATTTTCTGATTGTGTTGCATTTTAGCCAGGATCCCGCCTTATGTTTAGCCAGCATGCCTTTCACAGCTGAGGCTCATCAAAGCTCAAATCTGAGCACAAGGTTTTTGCTTATTCATTTGTTTTTGTTTGTTTTCTTGGTTTGTTTCGTTGAAGCAGTTTAGCATATATATTAAGAGGATGGATTTTGGCTCAGACAATTCAGGCCCTGAGACTATGTGGCCTGAAACAGTTTGTGGGGTTTCTGACATATGTAAAACTAAAATATATAACAACTATAGCATAAAGACCAGGAAAGGAAAAATGAGAGTATAGTTTTATAAGGTTTTCACTGTACTTAAAATGGTGTAATATCCCTTGAAACGAGACTGCAAAAAGTTAAAGATCTAAGCTACAAATCCTAAAGCAACCACTAAAATAGCAAACCAAAGAGTTATGTTCATTAGCCAATGAAACTGATAAAACAGAATCATAAAAAACATTCAGTTGACCTAGGGGAAAGCAGAAAAGTAGAAAAAAGAACAGATGGGACAAACTGAAAACAAAAAGCAAGATGACTGACTTAAATGTATTTGAATTAATAGTCACATTAAGTATAATTGGCAAAGCACTATAATTAAAAGTCAGAAATTATCAGATTAAACACAAAAGCAAGACCCAAGTATATGTTGCTTACAATAAATGCAAGATGCAAATAGGTAAAAAGTAAAAAGATTAAGAAAGATGTACCATGCTAACACTAGTCAAAAGAATGCTTAATAGTTATATTAATATCAGATAAAGTAGACTTTATAGCTAAACATGTTATCAGTGATGAAGACCATTTCATAATAATAAAGGTGTCAGTTCATCAAGAGGACACAATTTTAACATTTCTGAATTGTAAACATTTACGCATCTAATAAAGGAGTTCTGAAATAGATTATGCAAAACTGAAAAGATAAAAAAACCAAACTTATAATTATAGTGAGAGATTTCAGCACTCCTCATTCAATAATTGATAGAAAATGGAAAATCAGTAAGGATGTAGAAGACCTAACAATGCTATCCTTCAACTTGATCTGACTGATATTTTTAAAACACTCCATGCAATGCTCTTTTAAGTACATAAGAAAATTAGGAAGATAGTGTATATTATGTACCATAAAACAAATCTCAATGAATTTAAAAGGATTCAAGTCACACAAAGGATATTCTCTGACCATAATGTAATTAAATTAGAAATCAACAATAGTAAGATCGCTGGAAAATCCCCCAAATATTTGAAAGCTAAATAACACACAGCTAAATGATCAAAGGAATACAAAAGAAGTAAAAAGAGAATGTACAAACTCTTTTGAATTGAATGCAAAGGAAAACACCACATATCAAAATTTATGGGGATGCTACAGAAATAGTATTTAAAGGGAAATTAATAGCATAGAAATAAATGACCTCTGTTTTTACCTTATAAAACTATGAATAAGAAAGCAAATTAAATGGAAGGTAAGCAGGGGGGAAACAGTAAAGATCAGAGGGGAATTCAATGAAACAGAAACCAGAAAATCAATAAAACCAAATCTTTCACATCAATAAGACTGATAAATCTCTAGCCAGAGTGACACATTATAGGAATGACATCAGTGATGTCCGTATAGACCATATAACATTAAAAGGGTAAGAAGGGGATATTTTAAATTATTTTATTCCAATAATTTGAACAACTTACATGTATCAGCTCAACTCCTTCAAAGACACAAACTAAAGCTCATTCTGGAAGAAATAGCTAACTTGAATAATTCTGTATCTATTAAATAAAATTAAAGAAATTGCAAATGTTGTTAAAAATTTCCTCCCAAAGACAATAGCAGATGGCATCCTTGATGAATTCTACAAAATGTTTAAGGAAGAAATAACAATTCTATGTATAGTCTTCCATAAAATTGACAAAAAGGAATATTTCTTAGCTCAGTTTATGAGGCCAGGATTATCCTGATACCAAAACAAGATAGACATTACAAGAAAACAAAACCGGCCAGTGCAGTGGCTCATGCCTGTAATCCCAGCACTTTGGGAGGCCAAGGCGGGTGGATCATGAAGTCAGGAGATCGAGACCATCCTGACCAACATGGTGAAACCCCGTCTCTACCAAAAATACAAAAATCAGCCGGGCATGGTGGCGTGCGCCTGTAATCCCAGCTACTCAGGAGGTTGAGGCAGGAGAATCACTTGAACCCGGGAGGCAGAGGTTGCAGTGAGCCGAGATCACGCCATTGCACTCCAGCCTGGGTGACAGAGCTACACTGTCTCAAAAAAAAAAAAGAAAAGAAACAAAACAAAACAAAACAAAACTGTAGACCACTATCCTCAATGAACTAGATGCAAAATACCCTAGGCAATATTTTAGCAGACTAAATTCTACAGATGTAAAAAGGATAATACACTATGACCAAGTGAAGTTTATCCTAGGAATGCGGGTTTTGCCACAGAATGCCACCAGCTATTCTGTTCCCATACCCATGTGGGGGTGACAGTGTCATGGTCTTCTTCTTTTTTTTTTTTTTTTTTTTAGATGGAGTCTCGCTCTCTCACCAGGCTGGAATGCAGTGGTGTGATCTCGGCTCACTGCAACTCTGCCCCCCGGATTCAAACAATTCTCCCGCCTCGGCCTCCCGAGTAGCCGGGACCACAGGTGTGCGCCACAACGCCTGGCTAATTTTTTGTATTTTAGTAGAGACGGGGTTTCACCATGGTCTCAACCTCCTGACCTTGTGATCCACTTGCTTCGGCCTCCCAAAGTGCTGGGATTACAGGTGTGAGCCACCGTGCCCGGCCAAGAGTGTCATGGTCTTCTGTATCATCTCATACTTGTATTTTCCTGAGGATATGTTTATTTCTTCTGGTTAACTATTGCTATGTAACTACCTACCTCAAAACAGGGGATTTAAAACAATCATTTGATTTTGCTTATGAGTTTGTAGGTCAGGAATTTGGGAACAGCTCAGCTGGGTGGTTTGTCTCTGAGCCACGTAGGGTCAGCAAGGATAGCTGGGGCTGGTGCATTTCCTTTCCAGATGGCTTCTTTACTCACATGTCTTGGGGCGCACTGGCCTTTCTCTTCACATAGTGTTTTACTCTTTGGGGAGTTTTCCACATAGCTTGGGCTTCTCACAGCATGATCACCTCAGGGTGGTCAATCTCATTATATGGCTGCTTAGGGCTCCAAAAGCAAGCTAATAACCATTGGTTTTTTTTTTTTTTTTTTTTGAGACGGAGTCTCGCTCTGTCACCCAGGCTGGAGTGCAGTGGCCGGATCTCAGCTCACTGCAAGCTCCGCCTCCCGGGTTTACGCCATTCTCCTGCCTCAGCCTCCCGAGTAGCTGGGACTACAGGCGCCTGCCACCTCGCCCGGCTAAGTTTTTGTATTTTTAGTAGAGACGGGGTTTCACTGTGTTAGCCAGGATGGTCTCGATCTCCTGACCTCGTGATCCGCCCGTCTCGGCCTCCCAAAGTGCTGGGATTACAGGCTTGAGCCACCGCGCCCAGCCAACTATTGGTATTAAAGACTAAGCCTGAAACTAACAGAGCTTCACATATGTCACATTCCAGTGGTCAAAGCAGTTACAGGCTGTCCCAGGTCCAAGGGGAAGGAAAGAGTTCCCTCATCCATGGGAGAAACAATGAAGAATTTGTGGCCAGCTTTAACCTGTCACATACGTTTACCCCTCTAAGGGCACTAATTTATGCTTTATTTAGGGCTTATTTTTTGGAAGGAACAGAAACTCAGCTTTCCTTAAGTACAAAGGAATTTGTATGGGGGAATACCAAGGAATGGACAGGAATTGGAAATCACTGGAAACCAGTGGACTTCAGTATGGCCTGCAATAGGAATCACTGCATGAGTTCTAGAATAGGGTCAGTCTGATGAGTACAAGCCTGCTACAATGAATAACCTCCAATCCGTGTTCCCGCCATCAAGTTTCAAGTTCCAGGAGACAGTACCCATTTGGATGAACTTAGTGCACAGGTGTCTCTCTCCCCACAGCTGTGCTGGCGTTGGCCATGGGGAGAATCATCTGCTATGACTTCAAGAGTAGCCGGTGGTGTATTTGAATGAGCCTATGCCAGCACACAATAGGGAAGGGATTCTCCAAAAGGATATTAGCAACCATTAGTGATGAGGAGAGTTTATTGAGCAAGCAAATTCCAAATGTCCACTATAGGTAGGAAGGATGAATAAAATTATAGAAAGTTAAAATTTGTGGGAGGAAAGTTGAAATGATTCATACATGATGGCCAAGTGTTATGGGTTGAATTGCATCCTCTCAAAAAATTCATATATTGGCTGGGCGTGGTGGCTCACACCTGTAATCCCAGCACTTTGGGAAGCTAAGGTGGGCGGATCACAAGGTCAGGAGATCAAGACCATCCTGGCTAACACGGAGAAACCCTGTCCACTAAAAAAAAAAAATTAGCCAGGTATGGTGGCAGGCACCTGTAGTCCCAGGTACTCGGGAGGCTGAGGCAGGAGAATGGCGTGAACCCGGGAGGTGGAGCTTGCAGTGAGCCGAGATCATGCCACTGCCCTCTAGCCTGGATGACAGAGCAAGACTGTGTCTCAAAAAAAAAAAAAAAAAAAAAAGTTCATATACTGAAGTCCTAACTCCCAGTGCCTCAGAATGTGACCTTGTTTAGAGACAAGATCTTCATAGAGGCAATCAAGTTCAGATGAGGTGATTAGAGTGGGCTGTAATTCACTACAGTTGTGTGTTTATGAAAAGGTGAAATCTGCAGACAGACAGAGACACAAGAGAATGCCATGTGTCTTAGTTTGGGCTTCTATAACAGAATACTATAGACTGGGTGGCTTAAGCACCAGACAATTATTTCTCACAGTTCTGGAAACTGAGAAGTTCAAGATCAAGGTGACGGTAGAATTGGTTCCTCATCATGGCTTGTTTTTTGGCTTGGAGACCACAGACTTCTCACTCGTGTGGCTTTTCCTCTGTTTGTGTGTGTGGAGAGAGTGTCATAGAAAAGGCCATGAGAGAGAGGGACCAAGATGGTTGGTTAGAAGCAGCTGCAGTCTGTGGCACTCACAGAAATGAATGAAAGCAGCGAGTGAAATCAGCACCCTCAATTGAAATATCCAGGTTCTCGTGTTGGGACTGACTAGGCAAACAACTCAACCCTTGGAGAATGAAGAAAAGCAGGGTGGGGTGACAGCCCACCCAGGAGTGGCACGGAGTCAAAGAAACCCCCACTTCCAGCCAGGGGAAGCGGTGAGTGATTGTGTGACACCACCCGAAAAAGCAACACTTCTCCCACAGATCTTTGCAACTCACCAATCAGAAGATCCCTTGGCAGCCCATGCCACCAGGGCCTTAGGTCCAACACACAAGTTGTGTGGAGTCTTGGCAGAGCAGCAGCTCAGGCATTCAGAGAGTCCCAGGAGTTTGAGATACTCCAGCCCCAGGATCCCCGGCAAGGCAGGAGATCTGTCCATACATATCCCTAGGAAGGGGGCTGAATGGAGGGAGCCGGGCAGTGTCATTCTGCAGGCCCCACTTCCATGGCACCTTACAAGTTAAGACCCAATGGCTTGGAATTCCAGCCACAGCCAACAGCAACAGGCGAAGTCAGTCTGAGATAGGACTCAGTTCCCAGAAGAAGGGGTGGCTGCCATCTCTGTGGTTGGGTAGACTGAGCAATTCCAGCCTGTCGATTTTGGAGAATACAAATGGTCCAGATGAGGAAGGGCCCCCAGGAATGCAGCACAGGTGCCTTGCCAGATTGTGGCCAGATAGCTTTAAGTGGGACCGATTCATTCCTCCTCACTGGGCAAGACCTCCCTGTGGGGGCTGTAGTGACTCCAGCTTGGGTTCTACGGCAGAGTTCTGATCTCTCCCTGGGACAGAGCTCCTAGGAGGAGGGATAGCTGCCATCTCTGTGGTTTGGTTGACTCAGCCATACCAGCCTGGCTGCTTTGAAGAATACAAATGGTCTGGACTAGGAAGGGTCTCCCCTAAGAGCACACCTGCTCGACCAAAAAGCAGCCAGACTGCTTCTTTAAGTGGGTCCCTGATCCCATTCCTCCTACCTGGGTGAGACCTCCCAACAGGAGTCTCCAGACACCTCCTAGGTGCGTACAGGCCAGCAACAGGTGAGTATTTCCCTGGGACGGAGCTTCCAGAGGAAGGAGCTGACTGCCATCTTTGCTGTTTCACAGGCTTCACTGGTGATACTTCCAGGTACAGGAAAAACAGAAGTAACTAGGGTCTGGAGCAGACCCCCAGCAAACCACAGTAGCTCTATGGAAGAGAGGCTCAATGGTTGAAGGAAAGACAAACAAACACAAAACAACAACAACAACAAAGAAGACCCCACAAAAACCTCATTTGAAGCTCAGCAACCTCAAAGGTCGAAGGTAGATAAGTCCACAAAGATGAGAAAGAATCAACACAAAAATGCTAAAAACTCAAAAAGCCAGAGTGCCTCTTCCTCTCCAAATGATCACCTCTCCAGCAAGGGCATTGAACTGGGCTGAGGCTGAGACGGCTGAATTGACAGAAGTAGGACTCCGAAGGTTGGTAATAACACACTTTACTGAGCTAAAGGAGCATGTTGCTGTCCAATGCAAAGAGGCTAAGAATCATGATAAAACAAGCCAGGAGCTGATAGAATAGTCAGTTTAGAGAGGAATATAAGTGACCTGATAGAGCTGAAAAATGCAACATGGGAATTTCACAATGCAATCATAAGTAGCCCTAGCAGAACAGACCAAGGGGAGGAAAGAATCTCAGAGCTTAAAGACTATCTTTTTGAAATAAGACAGACAAGAATAGAGAAAGAAGAACAAAAAAGAATGAACAAAACCTCTGAGAAATATGGGATTATGTAAAGAGACCAAACCCACAACTGATTGGGATAGCTGAAAGAGACAGGGAGAACAGAAGCAAGTTAGAAAATATACTTCAACATATCATCCAGGAGAACTGTCCTAACCTAGCAAGGCAGGCCAGCATTCAAATTCAAGAAATGCAGAGAACCCCAGTAAGATACTCCATAAGAAGATCAACCCCAAGATACATAATCATCAGATTCTCTAAGGTTGAAATGAAAGAAAATATGTTAAGGATAGACAGAGAGAAAGGCCAGGTCACCTACAAAGAGAAACCCATAAGATTAACAGCAGACCTCTCAGAGGAAACCCTACAAGTGAGCAGAGATTGGGGGCCAATATTCAACATTCTCAAAGAAAAGTTTTCCAACCCAGAATTTCATATCCAGCCAAACTAAACTTCATAAGTGAAGGAGAAATAAGATCCTTTTTCAGAGAGGCAAATGCTGAGGGAATTTGTCACCACCAGGCCTGCCTTGCAAGAGCCCCTGAAGGAAGCACTAAATATGGAAAGGAAAAACCAGTACCAGCACTACAAAAACACACTGATGTACACAGATCAGTGACACTACGAAGCAACCACATAAAAAAGTCTGGAAAATAACCAGCTAGCATCATGATGACAGGATCAAATTCACACATAACAATACTAACCTTAAATGTAAATGGGCTAAATATCCCAATTAAAAACACAGAATGGCAAGCTGGATCAAGAGCCAAGACCCATTGGTATACTGTCTTTAAGAGACCTGTCTCATGTTCAACGACTTACAGAGGCTCAAAATAAAAAAGTGGGGGGAAATTTACCAAGCAAATGGAAAACAGAAAAAAGCAGGTGTTGCAATCCTGGTTTTCTGATGAAACAGACTTTAAACCAACAAAGATCAAAGTAGGTATTACATAACAGTAAAGAGTTATATTCAATAAGAAGAGCTAACTATCCTAAATATATGTGCACCTAATACAGGAGCACCCAGATTTATAAAGCAAGTTCTTAGAGACCTACAAAGAGACTTAGACTCCCACACAATAATAGTAGGAGACTTCAACACCCCGTTGTCAATATTAGACAGATAATGGAGACAGAGAATTAACAAAGATATTCAGGATCTGAACTCAGTTCTAGATCAACTGGACCTGATAGATATCTACAGAACACTCCACCCCAAAACAACAGAATATACGTTCTTCTCATTGCGACACGGCACTTACTCTAAAATTGATAACATAATCAGAAATAAACCACTCCTCAGCAAATGCAAAAGAACTGAAATCGTAACAAACAGTCTCTCAGACCACAGCACAATCAAATTAGAACTCAAGATTAAGAAATTCACTCAAGGGCGGGTGCAGTGGCTCACACCTGTAATCCCAGCACTTTGGGAGGCCAAGGTGGGCAGATCACGAGGTCAGGAGATTGAGACCATCCTGGCTAACACAGTGAAACCCTGTCTCTACTAAAAATACAAAAAAACTAGCCGGGCGTGGTGGCAGGCGCCTATAGTCCCAGCTACTCAGGAGGCTGAGGCAGGAGAATGGCATGAACCTGGGAGATGGAGCTTGCAGTGAGCCAAGATAGCGCCACTGCACTTCAGCCTGAGCGACAGAGGGAAATTTCATCTCAAAAAAAAAAAAAAAATAGAAAAAAGAAATTCACTCAAAACCACACAACTACATGGAAATTGAACAACCTGCTCCTGAATGATTCTTGGGTAAATAATGAAATTAAGGCAGAAACCAAGAAGTTATGTGAAACTAATGAGAAAAGAGAGACAATGTACCAGAATCTCTGGGATGCAGCTAAAGCAGTATTAAGAGGGAAATTTATAGCACTAAGTGCCACATCAAAAAACTAGAAAGATCTCAGGTTAACAACCTAATATTTTAACTAAAAGAACTAGAGAACCAAAAGCAAACAAACCCCAAAGCTAGCAGAAGACAAGAAATAGTCAAGATCAGAGCAGAACTGAAGGAGATAGAGACAAGAAAAACCCTTCAAAAAATCAGTGAATCCAGGAGCTGGTGTTCCAAAAAAAGTTAATAAAATAGATAGACTGCTAGCTGGATTAATAAAGAAGAAAAGAGAGAAGTATCAAATAAACACAATCAGAAATGATAAGGGGGTTATCACCACTCACCTCATAGAAATACAAGCAACCATCACAGAATACTATGAACACTTCTATGCACATAAACTAGAAAATCTAGAAGAAACTGATAAATTCCTGGACACATACACCCTCCCAAGATTGAACCAGGAAGAAATTGGATCCCTGAATAGACCAATAATGAGCTCTGAAATTGAGGCAGTAATAAATAGCCTACCAACCAAAGAAAGCCCAGGACCAGAAAGATTCACAGATGAATCTGTAGGTACAAAGAAGAGTTGGTACCATTCCTACTGAAACTATTCCAAAAAATTGAAAAGAATGGACTTCTCCCTAACGCATTCTGTGAGGCCAGCATCATCCTGATACCAAAACCTGGCAGAAATACCCCTGATGAACATTAATACAAAAATCCTCAATAAAATACTGGCAAACCGAATCCAGCAGCACATCAAAAAGCTTATCCACCACAATCAAGTTGTCTTCATCCCCAGGATGCAAGGCTGGTTCAACATATGCAAATCAATAAATATAATTCATCAGGTAAACAGAACTAAAGACAAAATCCACGTGACCACATGATTATCTCAATAGATGCAGAAAAGAATTTCAATAAAATTCAATATCCAAAATGTTAAAAACTCTAAATAAACTAGGTATTGAAGGAACATTCCTCAAAATAATAAGAGCCATCTATGACAAACCCACAGCCAGTATCATGCTGAATGGGCAAAAGCTGGAAGCATTCCCCTTGAAAACTGGCACTAGACAAGGATGTCTTCTCTCCTTGCTCCTATTCAACATAGTATAGGAAGTTCTGGCCAGGGCAATGAGGCAAGAGAAAGAAATAGAGGGCATTCAAATAGGAAGAGATAAAGTGAAATTATCTTTGTTTGCAGATGACATAATTGTATATCCAGAAAACCCCATCATCTCAGCCCTAAAGCTTCTTAAGCTGATAAGCAACTTCAACAAAGTCTCAGGATACAATATCAATGTGCAAAAATCGCTAGCATTCCTATACATCAACAATAGGCAAGAGGAGAACTGAATCATGAATTAACTCCATTCACAATTGCTACAAAAATAATATAATACCTAGGAATCAACTAAAAAGGAAGTGAAAGACCTTTTCAAGAACTAGAAACCACTGCTCAAAGAAATCAGAAAGTACACAAACAAATGTAAAAACATTCTGTGCTCATGGATCAGAAGAATCAATATTGTGAAAATGGCCACATCGCCCAAAGTAATTTATAGATTCAATGCTATTCCCATTAAACTACCACTGACATTCTTCACGGAATTAGAAAAAACTATTTAAAAATTCATATGGGCTGGGTGCAGTGGCTCACACATCCCATCACTTTGGGAGGCCAAGAAGGGCAGATCATCTGAGGTCAGGAGTTCAAGACCAGCCTGATCAACATGGAGAAGTCTCATCTCTACTAAAAATACAAAATTAGCCAGGCGGGGTGGTGCATGCCTGTAATCCCAGCTACTCAGGAGGCTGAGGCAGGAGAATCACTTGAACCCGGGAGGCAGAGGTTGTGGTGACCCAAGATTGCACCATTGCACTCCAGCCTGGGCAACAAGAGTAAAACTCTGTCTCAAAAAAAAAAAAAAAAAAAAATCATATGGAACCAAAAAAGAGCACGTGTAACCATGACAATCCTAAGAATAAAGAACAAAGCTGGAGGCATCACACCACCCAACTTCAAACTATACTACAAGGCTACAGTAACCAAAACAGCATGGTACTGCTACAGGGGAATAGACATATAGACTAGTGGAACAGAATAAAGAACTCAGAAATAAGACCACGCACCTACAACCATCTGATCTTCAACAAACCTGACAAAAACAAGCAATGGGGAATGGATTCTCTATTTAATAAATGGTGCTGGGAGAACTGGCTAGCCATAGGCAGAAAATTGAAACTGGACCCCTTCCTTACTCCATGTACAAAAATTAACTCAAGATGGATTCAGGACTTAAATGTAAATCCCCAAAGTATAACAACCCTAGAAGAATATCTAGTTAATACCATTCAGGACATAAGCACAGGCAAAGATTTCATGATGAAAACACCAAAAGCAATTGCAACAAAAGCAAAAATTGACAAATAGGATCTAATTAAATTAAAGAGTTTCTGCACTGCAAAGGAAACTATCATCAGAATGAACAGACAACCTACAGAATGGGAGAAAAATTTTGCAATGTATCCATCTGACAAAGGTCTAATATCCAGAGACTGCAAGGACTTAAACGAATTTACAAGAAAAAAGCAAATAACCACATTAAAAAGTGGGCAAAGAATATGAACAGACACTTCTCAAAAGAAGACGCATGTGTCCAACAAACATATGTAAAAAAGCTCAACATCACTGATTATTAGAGAAATGCAAATCAAAATCACAATGAGATACCATCACACGCCAGTCAGAATGGCAATTATTAAAAAGTAAAAAAACAACAGATGCTGGTGAGGTTGTGGAGAATAAGGAATGCTTTCACACTGTTGGTGGAGTGTAAATTATTAGTACAACCACTGTGGAAGACAGTGTGGTGATGTCTCAAAGACCTAAAAACAGAACTACCATTTGACCCAGCAATCCCATTACTGGGTATATACCCAAAGGACTATAAATAATTCTATTATAAAGATACATGCACAGGTATGCTCATTGCAGCCCTATTCACAATAGCAAAGACATGGAATCAACCTAAATACCCACCAGTGATAGACTGGATAAAGAAAATGTGGTATATATACATCATGGAATACTATGCAGCCATAAAAAGGACCATGTCCCTTTGCAGGGACATGGGTGTGGTTGGAAGCCATTATCCTCAGCAAACTAACACATGAACAGAAAACTCCGCCTATTCTCACTTATAAGTGGGAGCTGAATGATGAGAACACAAGGATGCAGGGAGGGGAACAACACATACTGGGGCCTTTTGGAGGCTGGGGAGAGAGGAGGGACAGCATCAGGAAGAATAGCTCATGCATACAAGGCTTAATACCAAGGTGATGGGAAACCACCATGGCACACGTTTATCTGTGTAACAAACCTGCACATCCTGTACATGTACCCCTGAACTTGAAATAAAAGTTGAAGGAAAAAAGAAAAGGGCATGAATCCCATCATGGGGTACCCCCCCACCCCCACCGCCCATGACCTCATCTATCTGATTACCTCCCAGAGGCCACACCTCCAAATACCATCACACTGGGGCTTAGGGCTTCAACACATGAATTTTGGGGGCACAAAAATATTCAGTTCATAATATATTATAAACAGTTCATAAATTCACTTGTATATTATATATTTATAATCACTTATATATAATAATCACTTATATATTATATAATCACTTATATATTATATATAATCATGTATATATTATATAATATATAATCACTTATATATAATATATAATATAAAATCTATAATCACTTATATATTATATATAACATATAATATATAATCACATATATATTATAATCACTTATATATAATATATAATATATAATCACTTATGTATTATATAATATAAAATCTATAATCACTTATATATTATATAATATAAAATCTATAATCACTTATATATTATATAATATAAAATCTATAATCACTTATATATAAAATCTATAATCACTTATATATAATATATAATATATAATCACTTATATATAATATATAATCGCTTATATATTATATATTATAAACTGTTCATAAATTCACTTCATATAAAGATGAAGACAGATATCCGGGTGGCTATTCTACAAGCCAAGGATATAAAACTGCCAGCAAGCCACCAGAAGCTGGGAGAGTGGCCTGTAACAGATTCTCTTTCACAGCCCTCAGAAGGAACCTACCCTGCCAACACCTTTATCTTGGACTTCTGGCCTCCACAACTGCAAGACAACAAACTTGTCTTGTTTAAACCCCCCAGGGTGTGGCAGTTTGTTAGAGCAGCTGTGTCAGTCAGGGTTCTCCAGAGAAGCACCACAGGATGTGTGTGTGTGTGTGTATACGGAGAGAGACAGAGATAAATATTCATTTTTTTAAAAATTGGACAGGATTGTGGGACCTGGTAGGTTCAAAGTCTGTAGATGAGGTTGGCAGGCAGGAGCCCCAGGGAAGAGTCAGAGTTGCAGAGCAAGTCCAGAGGGAGTCTGGAGACAGAATTCCTTCCTTCTCAGGGTATTTCAGTCTTTCTTAAGACCTTCCACACAGGCACTCATTTATTTAATAATTCTTTATTATCTTCTAGATACTTGAGAATACAGTAACAAAAATATTGTCCCCAGCCAGGTGCAGTGGCTCATACCTGTAATCCCAGCACTTTAGGAGGCCGAGGTGGGAGGACCACCTGAGGTCAGGAGTTCAAGACCAGCCTGACCAACAAGGTTAAACCCCATCTCTACTAAAAATACAAAAATTAGCAGGGCATGGTGGTGTGCGCCTGGAGTCCCAGGTACTCGGGAGGCTGAGGCAGGAGAATCGCTTGAACCTGGGAGGCAGAGGTTGTGGTGAGCCGAGATCGTGCCATTACACTCCGGCCTGGGTAACAGAGTGAGACTGTGTCTGGAAAAAAAAAGAAAAAAGAAAAAAAAAAAAGTAGCGTGTGATAAACTTTCACACTACTCAGAATGGCATGCAGTTTAAAAGTATGAATTTTTAGTCCTGGATTTCTCTATTTAACAATATTTTCAGATGGTGGTTGACCAGGAGTAACTGAAACTATGGGATGCAAAACTGGATAATGGGGGACTACTATAAAGTAGGTGGAGTGACAGCTAAACTGAGCTCTAGGTCATAGTGTAGGTAAGGTAGGCAGTGGAGAAACTGTAAATGTGCGTTCAATCTATACTGGAATGAAGTCAGGTTTTAAGAGGGGTGTTTACTCCTTACCATGGTCTAAATGTGTCACCTTCAAATTCATACGTTGAAAATTAATCATCAGTGTGAAAGTATGAAGAGGTGGGGTCTTTAGGAAGTGAGTAAGTCATGGCTGGGCGCGGTGGCTCACACCTGTAATCCCAGCACTTTGGGAGGCCAAGGCAGGTGGATCACTTGAGGTCAGGAGTTATAGATCAGCCTGGCCAACATGATGAAACCCCAGCTCCACTAAAAATACAAGAATTAGCCTGGTGTGGTGGCATGCACCTGTAGTCCCAGCTATTCAGAAGGCTGAGCCAGAAGACCGGGAGGCAGAGGTCGCAGTGAGCCGAGATCGCACCAATGCACTCCAGCCAGGGCAACAGAGCAAGACTCTGTCTCAAAAATACATACATACATACATACATACATACATACATAAGGAATTGATTAAGTCATGAGGGTGGAGCTCTTGTGAATGCGATTCGCCACCTATCAAAAGTCTGTAGGGAACTATGTAGGCCCTTTTTGCCGTTCTGTCCCTCCCACTAAGTGAGAACGCAGTGCTCCTCCCCTCTGGGGACACAGTGTTTAAGCTGCCGTCTGGAAAGGAGAGGCCTGGCCTTCACAAAAACCAAACTTTCTGGCACCCTGATCTTGGACTTCACAGGCTCCAGCATTGTGAGAAATAAATTTCTGTTCTTTGTAAATTAGTCAGTCTCAGGTATTTTGTTATCACAGGAGGTATGGACCAGGACACTACTGGTTCTCTACCCTGAGGACTCCAATGGGCTCCAGACCATGCATGCAAAGGTGGCCCCTGAGCTCCCCAGCTCCTGGCCGGTGACTGCACAATATCAAGATTAGTGCCCCCACCCATTAGAGGTCCTAGGACCCTCCAGGGTGAGTCCAGCATTGTTCCCTGCCATGTCCAAGGATGTTGCTGGTTTGCTAAAATTTTAGTGACTTGATGGGAAGTTCCTTGTGGCATGTCCATAGTACAACTGCTTGAGTCCAACTAACTCAATTAAAGAAAGATGAGTAGGTGGGGGCTGCGTAGGGGCTGCAGTGCTGGGATGGTCCCCTAGTCTGTTTTGTTTGTTTGTTTGTTTTGTTTTGTTTTTGAGATGGAGTCTCGCTCTGTCGCCCAGGCAGGAGTGCAGTGGCACAGTCTCGGCTCACTGCAAGCTCCACCTCCCAGGTTCACGCCATTCTCCTGCCTCATCCTCCTGAGTAGCTGGGACTATAGGGGCCCGCCACCATGCCCGGCTAATTTTTTTTGGTATTTTTAGTAGAGATGGGGTTCCACCATGTTAGCCAGGATGGTCTCGATCTCCTCACCTTGTGATCCTTCCACCTCAGCCTCCCAAAGTGCTGGGATTACAGGCTTGAGCCACCGCGCCTGGCCTGTTTTGTTTTTGAGACAAAGTCTTGCTCTGTTGCCCAGGCTGGAGTGCAGTGGCGCGATCTCGGCTCACTGCAACCTCCACCTCCTGGGTCCAAGCTATTCTCCCCCTCAGCCTCCCGAGTAGCTGGGACTACAGGCGCCCACCACCAGACCTGGCTAATTTTTTTTGTATTTTTTAGCAGAGACGGAGTTTCACTGTGTTGGCCAAGTTCGTCTCGAACTCCTGACCTCAGGTGATCCGCCTGCCTCAGCCTCCCAAAGTGCCGGGATTACAGGCATAAGCTACTGCACCTGCTGGTCCCCTAGTCTTAGACCCTTGTGCGATGCCAGCCAGCAGCGTCGTCTTGCCACGCAGAATCTTGCACCTCCCAGGACTGGTACCCATGCTGGAACTGGAGGTCCACCACCTCTCAGACACAAAGCCTGGCAGCACTGGGACTGCTGTTCTCCCCATCTTCCCTCAGAGCCAGAAACTCATTTTATGTTCTCAAATACTGGATCAGTTATCTATTTCTATTAAACAAAGCATCCCAAAATGGAGTGGCCTATAAGAGCAATGATTATTTATTTTTCATAATTCTGTGGGCTGGCTGGGTGGGTCCTCTGCTGGTTTTTCCTGGGCTCACCCACAAGGTCATATTTAGATAGAGGGTCAGCTGGGCGAGTACGTCCCCGACAGCCTCACTCTCAGCTTCTAGCTCTGGGGTGGGAACATCTGAGTCCTCCTCCATCCAACACAAGCTATAGACATGGTGGTTTCTTGGTTCCACCAGGGAGAGAGCAAGAACTGCAAAGCCTCTTGCCCTGGAGCCAGCACTCTGTCCCTTCTGCCACCTTCTGTTGGTAAAAGCAAATTGCATGGCCAGCCCAGATTCATGGGATGGAGAAATAGACTCCATACCTCAAAACAGAGAGCTTGCTGCCACTTGTCAGAGGAGCCTAGACACAAGGAGATGTGATTCCTCATGGCTGACAGTCTCCACAGATACCAAGAGCAGATCCCACCCTCTCTAGCAAAAAATGAGGCTTCATTGCCTTGACCGAGTCCTGACCCTCAAAGCTCACTTGAAGTTAGCTGCTGAGTCACAGGGTCAGGATCACTCACTGGAGGATTAAATGCATACTTTCACTGTCTTTGCTCCATCCAGAAATGTGATGACTCATTCTTGCAGCACGAAGGTTTGTTGTGGGAAGTGTGCAGAAGTGTTTTTCTTTACTTCCAGAATGACAAGCCAGGGGGAAAAATGGAACAAATTCCAAAAAAAAAAAAAAAAGAAAGAAAAGGTAATTTATCTGGAAATTAGTGTTAAATTCAAAACAAGCTGCCTTTGGAAAGTCTGAGACCTACCTTTCTGGTAGTCTTTAAATGTAACACAGCAGTCCAGGCACAGTGGCTCACATCTGTGATCCCAGCACTTTGGGAGGCCGAGGCGGGCAGATCACCAGAGGTTGGGAGTTTGAGACCAGCCTGGCCAACATAGTGAAACTCCATCTCTACTAAAAATGCAAAAATTAGCCAGATGTGGTGGCAGGCACCTGTAATCCCAGCTTCTCGGGCAGCTGAGGCAGGAGAATTGCTTGAACCCGAGGGACGGAGGTTGCAGTGAGCCAAGATTATGCCTTTGTACTCCAGCCTGGGAGACAACAGCAAGACTTTGTCTCAAAAAAAAAAAAAAAAAAAAAAAAGTAAGACAGCTAACCATCAGTCTTGACAGAGAATTTGGAGCATGGATCCTTAGCAGGGCCAGTCGGCTAGTTAAAGACCCAAACACTGGAAGCAACCCAAGTGTCTATCAGTGCATGAAGGGATAAGCAACATGTGATCTATCCATGCAATGCAACATTGTTCAGCCTTAAAAGAAGAGAACTCTGACACACGCTACAACACAGATGAACCTTGAAGACATCATGCTGAGCGCAGTAAGACAGTCACGAAAGGACAAATACTGTATGATTTTACTCATATGAGGTACTCAGACAAAATCATAGAGACAGAAAGTAGACTGATGGGTTCCAGGGGCTAGAGGAAGGGGACTGGGGAGTTGGTGATTAATGGGAATGGAGTTTCCATTTTACAAGATGAAAAGAGTCTGGAGAGCAATGGTGGTGATGGTTGCACAACAATGTGAATATTCTTCCTTTTTATTTTTTGGCTGTGGGGGGCAGAGTCTCACTCTGTCGCCTAGGCTGGAGTGCAGTGGCATGATCTCAGCTCACTGCAAGCTCCGCCTCCTGGGTTCACGCCATTCTCCTGCCTCAGCCTTCCGAATAGCTGGGACTACAGGAGCCCACCACCACGCCTGGCTAGTTTTTTGTATTTTTTTTAGTTGATACAGGGTTTCACCATGTTAGCCAGGATGGACTGCATCTCCTGACCTCATGATCTGCCCGCCTCAGCCTACAACGTGAATATTATTAATACTACTGAGTTGTTCTTTTAAAAATGGTTAAGATGCTTTGAAGATCCTTAGAACCCAATGTCTCAACTCACCTGGACTGTTTTACCCCAAGGGTTCAGGGATAGCCCCCATCTATTTCGCCAGGCATTAGCCCAAGACTTGAGCCAGTTCTCATACCTGGACACTCTTGTCCTTTGATATGTGGATGATTTACTTTTAGCCGCCTGTTCAGAAACCTTGTGCCATCAAGCCACCTAAGCCCTCTTAAATTTCCTCACCACCTGTGGCTACAAGGTTTCCAAATCGAAGGCTCAGCTCTGCTCACAGCAGGTTAAATACTTAGGGCTAAAATTGTCCAAAGGCACCAGGGCCCTCAGTGAGGAACATATCCAGCCTATCATTGTTTGAATGGCTCTTCAGAATCTATGTGCTTCCTTTCATTCTTAGTGCCCCCTATGACCATCTACACTGAACAAGATTTATACAATTATGTCGTACCTAAGCCCCACAACGTAAGAGTACCCATTCTTCCTTTTGTTATTGGAGCAGGAGTACTAGGTGGACTAAGTACTGGCATCAGCGGTATTACAACCTCTACTCAGTTCTACTGCAAACTACCTCAATAACTAAATGGTGACATGGAACAAGTCGCTGACTCCCTGGTCACCTTGCAAGATCAACTTAACTCCCTAGCAGCAGTAGACCTTCAAAATCGAAGAGCTTTAGACTTGCTAACCGCTGAAAGAACCTGTTTCTTTTTATGGGAAGAATGCTGTTATTATGTTAATCAATCCGGAATCGTCACCGAGAAAGTTAAATAAATTTGAGATTGAATACAACTTAGAGCAGAGGAGCTTCAAAACACCAGACCCTGGGGCCTTCTCAGCCAATGGGTGCCCTGGATTCTCCCCTTCTTAGGACCTCTAGCAGCTATAATACTGTCACTCCTCTTTGGACCCTGTATCTTTAACCTCCTTGTTAAGTTTGTCTCTTCCAGAATCAAAGCTGTAAAATTACAAATTGTTTTTCAAATGGAGCCCCAGGTGCAGTCCATGACTAAGATCTACCATGGACCCCTGGACCGGGCTGCTAGCCCATGCTCCAATGTTGATGACATCAAAGGCACCCCTCCAGAGGAAATCTCAACTGCACAACCCCTACTATGCCCCAGTTCAGCAGGAAGCAGTTAGAGCGGTCATCAACCAACCTCCCCAACAGCACTTGGGTTTTCCTGTTGAGAGGGGGGACTGAGAGAGGACTAGCTGGATTTCCTAGGCCGACTGAGAATCTCTAAGCCTAGCTGGGAAGGTGACTGCATCCACCTTTAAACATGGGGCTTGCAACTTAGCTCACACCTGACCAATCAGGTAGTAAAGAAAGCTCACTAAAATGCTAATTAGGCAAAAACAGGAGGTAAAGAAATAGCCAATCACCTATTGCCTGAGAGCACAGCAGGAGGGACAATGATCAGGATATAAACCCAGGTATTCCAGCTGGCAATGGCTACCCTCTTTGGATCCCCTCCCTTTGTATGGGAGCTCTGTTTTCACTCTATTAAATCTTGCAACTGCAAAAACAAACAAACAAACAAACAAAACATGATTAAGATGGTAAGGTTTTGTTTGTTTATTTATTTATTTATTTTTTGAGACATGGTCTCACTCTGTCCCCCAGACTGGAGTGCAGTGGTGCGATCTCGGCTCACTGCAGCCTCACCCTCCCAGGTTCAAGTGATTCTCCTACCTCAGACTCCCAAGCAGCTGGGATTACAGGCATGCGCCACCACACCAGGCTCATTTTTGTATTTTTAGTAGAGATGGGGTTTCACCATGTTGTCCAGGCTAGTCTGAAACTCCTGACCTCAAGTGATCCACCCGCCTCAGCCTCCCAAAGTGCTGGGATTACAGGTGTGAGGCACTGTGCCCAGCCAAGATGTAAGTTTTATGTTAGGTATATTTTACTACAATTTAAAAATTTTAAAAATGATCTATGCAACCTATCACGTCATGCCTGACAGTTGCCCTGATAGTCACAGACCATAGACTGCTTTAAGATACGCACTCACCTGGGCTTACTCTGTGTCTAGCCACAGTGCAAATGTCTCTGTTTATTTATTTTTTTTGAGATGGAGTTTCACTCTTGTTGCCCAGGTTGGAGTGCAGTGGTGTGAGCTTGGCTCACTGCAACCTCCGCCTCTTGGGTTCAAGTGATTCTCCTGCCTCAGCCTCCCAAGTACCTGGGATTACAGGTGTGCGCCACCACACCCAACTAATTTTGTATTTTTAGTAAAGACAGGGTTTCACCATGTTGGCCAGGCTGGTCTTGAACTCTTGGCCTCAGGTGATCCACCTGCCTCAGCCTCCCAAAGTGTTGGGATTACAGGCAAGAGCTACTGCACCCAGCCGCAAATGTCTCTTTTATCTTGAAAGCTCAGAAGCATGAGGGGTTACATCAGTCAATCACTTTCAACAAGTGCCCCCTGGAATATAGAACTACATGAATGTGTGTGTGTACAAGAGGGGGCCTCGGGAGGCAGAGAGAAGGTGGAAAGCTCACTGACTGCTGGACCCAAGTCCTGGCAACCATGCGAGGGCAGCTCTGCTGGGCATAACTGATTGTCCACCCAGCATCCATCTGACCTTCTGTCTTTCTTCAGTACCTTGGTTTGTTTCTGTGTTTGCTTTTCAGGTCTTCTTTCCTACAGACTGAAGCCAGGGAGAAGTGACCCACCCCCATGTCCATGCTCCCCCTGCCCCGCCCCTCAGTGGAACTCCATTCCCTTAAGTGGTGAAGGAAGAATCTGCTGGGAAGTGAGGAATTCTGGAATATGTCTTTCTAGATGTTGTTATGGCCGAATGTGAGGCCTTGCCCTGCTGCCCCCACTGTGCTTGCCAGAGAAAAGCCAGTACCCAAACTGCCACAGCACAAGGAGAGAAAGTTCCCCAGTCACTGATGGCATAGCTGAGCCACTCATCAGTCACACCTGGAACCTAACCTGCCTTCCACTTACAGTTACCTTCGTCGCTTAGACGAGCCAAGAGTATTCTAATGGATATGGTATTATCTATCCGATATTCCTAGAAAACTCATGTCTCAGTCATAAATAAAATCAAGAAAATTACATATAGGTAAGTGCCACCAAGCCCACGATGAGGAGCAGCTCAGCCATCATGAGGATGTGGGGATGCTGGGTGAAGGGATGGAGAACTGGCCACCCCGACATATGTGGCTTCGGCATATTGATTTAGTTGAACTGAAAGCACATCAGAAACAGATGCAGACGGGGTTCTCTGCCCTGCCCCTTTCTACCTAAAACCAGGTCATAGAATTCCCCATGAGAAAGGTGCCCTTCCTGTACCAGGAAGAGAACATTCATGTAACCAGAGACTGGGAGTCGATGCAGAATGGACCTGCGCAAACAAGCCTACAAAAATAATGTTAATCCCCTACTGGTTTTCCCCGCATATTTCCCAGTCACCATCCCACAATTTACTGTCCCTAACCCAAGCCCTTTGTCTTGTCACACTGTAATTTACCATTCTTTGTGTAAAATGGTGTCTATACTTTTGAGCCTAATGGTTTCTCCAAGTCGTTGTTTTCCTTCTGAAGACTCCTGTGCACATGTTAAAATATTAAACCAGTGTGTATGCTTGTCTCCTGTTAATCTATGTCAGTTGAATTCTTAGGCCAGCCACAAAACCTGAGAGGATAGAAATAAGTGTTTCCTCCCCTATATGGGTAGGCAAAGCAGAAATAGTAAGAAAGCTAAAAAGTGAAAGTGATGCTGGAAGGCTATTTTATGATAGACTGAGGTGGGTGGATCACCAGAGGTCAGGAGTTTAAGACCAGCCTGGCCAACATGGTGAAACTCCAGTTCTACCAAAAATACAAAAAAAAAAAAAAAAAAAAAAAATTAGGCAGGTGTGGTAGTGAGAGATTACACCTGTAATCTCAGCTACTTGGGAGGCTGAGGCAGGAGAACTGCTTGAACACAGGTGGCAGAGGTTGCAGTGAGCAGAGATCGTGCCACTGCACTCCAGCCTGGGCGACAGAGCAAGACTCCATCTCAAAAAAAAGAAAGAAAGAAAAAAAAAATCAGTATGTTTACAGTTACAAAAGAAAAAACTAATTATAGAAAATTTTTATAACCACCAAATAAAAATCACATTTAACATCATCATTATGCAAAGTTAACAGCTCTTTCTTTCTAGCCCATGACTTTGCAGAATCTTTTAAATGCCCCCTCTTGATTAGGTGAGTAAAAAGGAAAATAAAATCAGAGAAAAAAACGTAGAGGTCTCTAAGGGAAATGTACACATGGAGTTAAGTTTGAATTGGAGGAAAACAACTCACTGAAATTCAACAAAAAAAACTCAGCTTGATGATATAATTAACATATGCAAAACTCATTTAAAGTATACAATTTAATGTTTTTCAATATATTCACAAGGTTATGAATATACCATCATCGAAATCTAATTTTAAACGTTTGTGAATGGTTACAGTGGCTCGCCTCTGTAATCCCAGTACTTTAGGAGGCCAAGGCAGCCGGACCATTTGAGGTCAGGAGTTCAAGACCAGCCTGGCAACGTGATGAAACCCTGTCTCTACTAAAAATACAAAAATTAGGCAGGCATGGTGTCACGTACCTGTATCCCAGCTACTAGAGAGGCTGAGGCAGGAGAATCGCTTGCACCTGGGAGAAAGAGGTTGCAGTGAGCTGAGATTATGCCACTGCACTCCAGCTGGACAACAGAATGAGACCCTGTCTCAAAAAACAAAAACAAAAACAAAATTTGTGTCCCTTAAAAGAAAATCTCCTGATAATCATTCACTCCCCATGCCGTGGGTCCCTGAATTCACCCCGTTGTGATTTCCTAGTTTGAGGATGCACGATTGGAATGGATGTACTCAGCATCTGGTTGGATCCCCACATTTGTTCCCTGACCAGTAGAATGGAGTAAGGGCTATTATGATGAGAATGGCCAAGTAGAAGCCACTAGAACTACTTTGACTAGGAAAATAGTAAACCAAAAGCAACACCACATTTCTGGAAAGCTTGCAGAGATTAGTGTCACCATCAAGGACTTAAGGATGCCCCATAAACCTATTCAGCTCACCTATTTGGACTGTGTAGAAGACAGAAGGATCTTGGAGAATGACAGTGGATGGATTATTGTGAACTTAATCACGTGGCGACTTCAACTGTAGCAGATGTCGTTTCATTGCTTGAGGAAATTAGCACAAACCCTGGTACCTGGTGTGCAGCTATTGGTCCAGCAAATGCTTTTTTCTCCATCTCTGTTAGTGAAGACTTCCAGAAGTAGTTTACTTTAGCTGGCAAGGCAAGCAATACACCTGCACTGATAGGAGTGTGTCAGCTCTCCAGTTTTATGTCACAATCAGTTCACAGAGAGTTTGATTGCCTTCCCCTTCCAGAAGACATAAACATCCATCCGTTACATTGATGACATTACGCTGACAGACCTAAGAACAAGAAGTAGTAAATACGCTAGATTTATTGGTAAGACATTTGCATATCAGAGAATGGGAAATAAGTTTTTTTTAAATCTCAGTGGCTTTCTATGTCAGTGAAATTTCTAGGGGGTCTAGTGATGTGGACGCATGTTAAGGTATTCATATGAAGGGTAAGCTGTTGCATCTAGCCTCTCCTATAACTAAGAAAGAGGCACAGTGCCTAATAGGCCTCTGAATTTTGGAGGCAACATATTCCTCATTTGGATGTGTTACTCCAGTCCATTTACCAAGTGACCAGAGAAGCTGCTAGTTTTGCATAAAGCCCACGACAGGAGAAGGCTCTGCAACAGATCTAGGCTGCTGCTCAAGTTGCTTTGCTGCTCAGCATATGACTCAGCAGATCCAATGGTGTTTGAAATGCCAGTGGCAGATAGGGATGCTGTTAGAACCCTCGGCAGGCCTGTATGGGTGAATGGCAGCACAGGCCTTTACATTTTAGAGCAAAGCCCTGCGTCCTCAACAGATAACCACCCTCCTTTTGAAAAACAGCTCTTGGCCTGCTACTGGGTCTTAGAGGCTGAACACTCAAGCATGGACCATCAAGTTACCAGGCCACCTGCACTGCCCTTCATAAACCGGGTGGTATATCACCCACCAATCCATGAAGTTGAGTGTGCACAGCAGCACTCCATCATCAGATGGAAGTGGTATATACATGATCAGACCCAAGTAGGCCCTGAAGGCACAAGTACGTTACACGAAGTGGCCTTGCTACACTGCCACCTCTCTCCTAGCCTGCACTGATGGTCTCACAAGTAAGTTCCTGACAATCATTGTCAGAGGAAGAAACCACTCATTCCTGGACTACAGAGGGTTCTGTGGGATATGCAGCCCCCACTCTGAAGCAGACAGCTGCAGCACTGCAGCGCCTTTCCAGGACAGCCCCAGAGGACAGTGGTGAAGAGAAATCCTCCCAGTGAGCCAAACTTTGAGCAGTTTACCCTGGTTGTCCACTTTGCCTGGAAGAAGAAATGGCATGATGTGCGATTATAAACTGATTCATGGGCTGTAGCCGGTGGTTTGGCTGGATGATCAGATACTTGAAAGGCACATGATTGGAAAATTCATGACATGAAAATTTAGGGAAGCTCTATGTGTATAGACCTCTCTGGGAAAAGAACATAAAGATATTTGTGCTTCATGTGAATGCTTACCAAAGGGTGACCTCAGCAAAAAGGACTTTAAAATCGAGTGAATAGGATCATCCATTCTGTGGATATCAGTCAGTCTCTTCTCCCAGTCTCATGGCCCAGTGGGCTTGTGAACGAAGTGGCCATGGTGGCAGGGATGGAGATTATGCATGGGCTCAGCAGCACAGAGTGGAAGTCCTGAGTACGGCCTCCACTGAGTGCCCAGTCTACCCGGAGCGGACAGCAACACCGAGCCCCCAGTATGATCACCCAAGGGCTCAACCAGCTATCTGATGGCAGATTGATTACATCAGACCACTTCCATCATGGAAGGGACAGAGTTTTGTCCTTACTGGAATAGACGCTTACTCTAGATACAAATTTGCCTTCCCTGCTCACAGTGCTTCTGCCAAAACTACCATTTGTGGAGTCACCGCATGCCTTATCCACCATCAGCCGCACTGCCTTGCTTCTGATCAAGAAACTCACTTTACAGTGAAAGAAGTATGGCAATAGGTCCGTGCTCGTAGAATTCACTGGTTTTACCATATTCTCTATCATCCTAAAGCAGCAATTTTGCTAGGAGAGTGCAACGGCCTTTTGAAGACTCAGTTACAGTGCCAGTTAGGTAGCCGTACCTTGCAGGGCTATGGCAAGGTTTCCCAGGAGGTTGGATATTCTCCAAATCAGCATGTAATCTATGGCGCTGTTTCTCCCATAGCCAGAATTCATAGGTCCAGACATAAAGGGGTGGAAATGGGAGAGGCACCACCCACCATCACCCCTAGTGACCCACTAGCAAAAGTTCTGCTTCCTGGTTCTGTGCCTTTATGCTCCACTGGCCTAGAAGTCTTAGTTTCAGTGGGAGGACAAAAACAATGGTTCGATTGAACTGGTAGTTGACTGCAACCTGGCCACTTTGGGTTCCTCATGCCTCTGAATCAATACGCTGCAAAAAGAGCTAGTGCTGGCTGGGGTGATTGATCTTGATTACCAAGCGGAAATTGGACAACTATTCCACAACGGAGGTAAGGAAGCGAGTGTCCAGCATACAGGAGATCCCTTAGGGCATCTCGTTTTATTATCACAACAGTCTTGTCTATTGTTTCTATGACTGTAGGCCATGCTTACAGGAGGAAGATTACTTCCGTACAGGGCACAGCACAAACAGACATGGAGGCGTGGGACCATGACTAGTCATATCAGACCAGGCACAAGGACAGTGTGCTAGGGAGTCATGAGCATTTGTGGACAGAGAGCAGAGGCACAACATCAGTGACCAAGAAGCTCAACTCCGCTTGGATGTGTGAAGCTCCACACAACTCCATATGATGAGCAGACACCGTAAGAAATACACACATGGGGCCTGGCACGGTGGCTCATGCCTGTAATCCCAGCACTTTGGGAGGCCAAGATGGGCGGATCACAAGGTCAGGAGATCAGCACCTTCCTGGCTAACACGGTGAAACCCCGTCTCTACTAAAAAATACAAAAAATTAGTCGGGCGAGGTGGCGGGCTCCTGTAGTCCCAGCTACTCGGGAGGCTGAGGCAGGAGAATGGCGTGAACCCGGGAGGCGGAGCTTGCAGTGAGCTGAGATCCGGCCACTGCACTCCAGCCTGGGCGACAGAGCGAGACTCCGTCTCAAGAAAAAAAAAAAAAAAAAAAAAGGAAGAAATACACACATGGATCTCCGCCATGTTATTGCCATTTTTTTTTTTTTTTTTTAAGACGGAGTCTCTCTCTGTCGCCAGGCTGCAGTGCAGTGGCGCGATCTCTGCTCAATGCAACCTCCACCTCCTGGGTTCAAGAGATTCTTCAGCCCTAGGTAGCTGGGATTACAGGCGCGCACCACCAGACCCAGCTAATTTTTGTATTTTTTAGTAGAGGCGGGGTCTCATTATGTTGGCCAGGATGGTCTCGATTTCTTGACCTCATGATCCACCCGCCTTGGCCTCCCAAAGTGCTGGGAGTACAGGCATGAGTCATGGCGCCTGGTGGCCAAAACTATTTTTTTTTTTTTTTTTTTTTTGAGACGGAGTCTCGCTGTGTCGCCCAGGCTGGAGTGCAGTGGCCGGATCTCAGCTCACTGCAAGCTCTGCCTCCCGGGTTTTTACGCCATTCTCCTGCCTCAGCCTCCCGAGTAGCCGGGACTACAGGCGCCCGCCACCTCGCCTGGCTAGTTTTTTGTATTTTTTAGTAGAGACGGGGTTTCACCGTGTTAGCCAGGATGGTCTCGAACTCCTGACCTCGTGATCCGCCCGTCTCGGCCTCCCAAAGTGCTGGGATTACAGGCTTGAGCCACCGCGCCCGGCAGCCAAAACTATTTTTAAGTTAAATCTCTCCAAACCTTTAGACCTAACTTCCAGTCGACAGACAATACAGGAACAGAGGAACAGGTAAAAGGACATAAGAAAGAAACAGTTTGACAAAATCCTTAAAGCCACACACTTCATGCTAACTAGCCTGGTCTCTTTGAGAAGCCAAAATCATGAAGAAATCAGGGGGTGTGGGGCCTAGTGTAGATTAAAGCATAATGCAGTGATTGGATCCTGGTTTTTAAAAAAGCAAATAGAAATTTGCAGTTGGATTATTAGGAAAATTTGAATATGGATTGAGCATTAGATGATCTTTGGGGATTACTAACTTTGTGAAGTATGATATTGGTTGTAGAAGTTCCTCATTTTTTGGAAGTGTAGCAGGAAGTACTCAGGGATAAAGTGTCAGGAAAGCTGTAATCTTTTTAAAATCATTGTTCAGAAAAATACATACAGTTGACCCTGGAACCATGTGGGAGTTAGGGATGCTGATACCCATTCCTTTGTAAAGTTGAAAATCCAAAATAACATTTGACTTACCCCAAACTTAGCCATGAATAGCAGACTTTTGACTGGAAGGCTTACTGATAACATAAGCAGCAATTAACACATATTCTGTATGTTATATGTACCATATGCTGTGTTCTCATAATACAGTAAGCCAGAGAAAAGAAATGTTATTAAGAAAATCATGAGGAAGAGGAAATATTTACTACTCATCAAGTGAAAGTGGACCATCATAAAGCTCTTCCTCCTCATTGTCTTCACATTGAATAGGCTGAGGAGGAGGAGGAAGAGGAGGGGTTGGTCTTGCTGTCTCGGGGGTGGCAGAGATGGAAGAAAATCCTTGTATAAGTGAACCCACGCAGTTCAAACCCATGTTGTTCAAGGGTCCACTTTACATAGTTTTATGTTGGGAGATCATAACAGAAAAACAAATATATGTATATACGTATATACTAAGACTTGGGAACGTGATAATACTCTTAAGGAGGTTTTCGTCTAAATTCTAAAAGGCATCTTCATTCTTGCTTAGTCTTAGTTAAGCTGTGTATTTCCCTTCTAACTAGCACAGTGCTTGCTTAGAGCAATTGCTCCATGATTTCTTTGAGCTGGAAGGATTCAAAGACGTTAGGCCTCCTCCTGCCTAAAAGTGGTTTACATAATGAAGGGCATATTTTTCTTAAATAACAAGAAGTCTGGAGGCAGCATTTGTTACCAGAGGTTCAGCTGCTCCATAATGCCTTCAGGAATCCTGATCTTTTCTATCTTCTTGCTCCTCTGTCCTTGGTGGGATGGATTTCAGATTCATATGTGCTGCCTTGTGGCTGCTGGTGGCTGCAGCAACCGTCAGTGGAAGAGAAGGGCCACAGGGCCCTTTCCTTATCAAGAAGCCTCCCGAGGGACTCTCACTGATGTATCTTTGGCCACGCCTGAATCACATGGCAAACTGAGCTGCAAGGGAGCCTGGGAAGCCAGGATTTCATATACTAACGTCTTCTAAGTGTGAGAAAGAGATTTGAGGGTTATGAATTGGGTTCTGGAGGAGCTAACAAGTTTTGCCTCCAACCATTTCCTAGAAAACCTAAATGTATTCGAAGTAGATTTCCTTGGCAATTATCTCTATAAAAATTAAAGTAAAATAAAAAGTTGAAAAAAATTTGATTTGAAAAGTCATTGAATTTAATAAGGATAGAGCATCAGTTCATTCCAAAAAACACCTAACAAGCCACTGACTATACACCAAGCATTGAGCAAAAATCCAGGAGGCAAAGATGAATAAGGACTGCTCCACATCCTTAGAAAGCTGACAACTGGGCAGTAGAAGAATGCCTGCAGATAAGTAGTTATATTATGAGAAAGAGCCAGCAAAAGAAATGCTAAGTGGCCTGGCGCGATGGCTTACGCCTGTAATCCCAGCACTTTGGGAGGCCGAGGTGGGTAGATCACCTGAGGTCAGGAGTTCAAGACCAGCCTGGCCAACCTGGTGAAACCCCGTCTCTATTAAAAATACCAAAACTAGGCCGGGCGCGGTGGCTCAAGCCTGTAATCCCAGCACTTTGGGAGGCCGAGACGGGCGGATCACGAGGTCAGGAGATTGAGACCATCCTGGCTAACACGGTGAAACCCCGTCTCTACTAAAAATACAAGAAAATTAGCCGGGCGAGGTGGGGGGCGCCTGTAGTCCCAGCTACTCGGGAGGCTGAGGCAGGAGAATGGCGTGAACCCGGGAGGCGGAGCTTGCAGTGAGCCGAGATCGCGCTACTACACTCCAGCCTGGGGCACAGAGCAAGGCTCCGTCTCAAAAAAATAAAATAAAATAAAATAAAATAAAATAAAATAAAATAATAAAAATAAAAATACCAAAACTAGCTGGGCATGGTGGCAGGCACCTGTAATCCCAACGACTCGGGAGGCTGAGGCAGGGGAATCACTTGAACCCGGGAGGCGGAGGCTGCAGTGAGCAGAGATCCGCCATTGCACTCCAGCCTGGGCAACAAGAGCAAAACTCCATCGCAAAAAAAAGAAAGAAAGAAAAAATAAAGAAGAAAAAGAAAAAAGAAAGAAAGGAACGCTAAGTGGGCAAAGAGAACCTGGCCTGGGGACTCAGAGCTGTTTTAGAGAAGCTCTGATTTCATCAGTTGGAAGAGAAGAAAACAGCGCAAGCACAGACCCAGGGATGAGGCCAGCCTGCCCCCCACCCGCCCCTTCCACAGGGCTGCCAGCGTTTCCTGTGGCCGCCAGGATGAGGGGTTTGTACTAGTTACCAGAGGAATTTCCATTTTTCAGCCTTGTAGAAAATGCCTAAGACTTGGAATCACACATCTTCTTCTAGTTCTGCTGCTGATTAACTGTGTGAGATCCAGTTTGAAATTGAAGTCAGGGAGCCCCTTGCTTTATCACCGCGACTCTGCAGCGTTTCTAATCACGTAAGCAGGGCACATGCTCTGCACACTGTTTCTTAACCATGTCGCTGACATAGTGGCTGCAATTGTGTCCATCTGCTAGCACTTGGTATATTTTTTTGCAGAACAAGCCAGACATAACTTACTATGGCAAATTTGTACCTGGAAATCACGGAGATGTGATGGCAGACAAGCTCTGCGGTCATCTGGGAATGTCTCGCCAAACCGAAGGAGACCTGTGTGTCGTGTGCAGGGATTTCCGTGACAGCACTGGCTTCCCAGTGACCGGCAGCATCCAAACAACCATCAAGAGAAGGAAAGTGTTTTAAATCAGGAAATACGGAAGTAACCTTGTATCTGCGAAATTGGGAGGGAGAGATCAGACGACACCATCAGCTCTTTAATAATTTTTTTTTTAATAGAAAGCCTTCACCTCTCCTTTTTTGGTCACTTAAGTGTTTGCTGGCGGTTTCTAAAATGCCTTTACTCCATGACATTACAGGAAAGGCGCTTTTGGAGCCTTAGTTTGGTTATAAACGACTCTCCCACAACTGTTTTCTATTTCCATTTTGTTTCACTGACTGAGAATGTAAATTGAACTTTAGTGCTATTGTGCTTTGTTCTGCCTCTCTTTGTGGAAATGTGTTTTGAATTAAAGTCCACGAATAAACCAGAGCGGTCCCAAATATTGCCGTTCAGCTTTCGAACAGCTTGAGAGCCAGGAAAAGACAGAGCATGTGGTTTTATGAGCCCCAGATGGTGTAATGGGTGTCACGCATGTCTTTATGTGGGGAGGTCACGGGTTCAGGTTCCATCTGGAGCCATCTCAGAGACACTTCGTATCCAACGAATAAAGATGAGATCTGGGGCAGAAAACATGACCGCCTGCAGGGAGGAGACACGGTGCCTTCTCACCCTAACCACCACCATCTTGGCCAATGCCCATTCACTTATCTGAGTCTAGCGATGTTGCCTTTGACTCAGAACAAAACAATGTCAGAGATTGTTTCCCTGGATCTTCTGTCTCCACCGACTTCTTCTTTGATAAGATCCACAAATGAGCTTCTTCCCTTGTTCATGATTGAGAAACACAAACCATCCTCTCATTTACTCCTGAAGCAAGTAGGAATGTTTATAGGAATATTTTCTTACCATCTCTATGCTGTACTCCTCGGAGAGAGAATAACTAAAAGAAAGTTTCTGAGACCATTTTCTACTTCTTCACCAGAGTGGATATAAATCTAGACTTAGTGATGCTATTTGATTTGGCTTCCAAATAGTATTGATACAGTATAGTCATAATGGATTTGCAGCCATGCTAATAATTCATGTACTATTTCCTTTCATTTCTTAATTAAAAACTTAAATTGTGCCGAGTGCGGTAGCTCACGCCTGTAATCTCAGCACTTTGGGAAGCAGAGGTGGGTGGATCACCTGAGGTCAGGAGTTCGAGATGAGCCTGGCCAACATGGTAAAACCTCATCTCTACTAAAAACACAAATATTAGCCAGGCCTGGTGGCCGACACCTGTAATCCCAGCTACTCAGGAGGCCGAGGCAGGAGAATCACTTGAACCTGGGAGGCGGAGGTGGCAGTGAGCCAAGATCGTGCCACTGCACTCCAGCCTGGGAGACAGAGCAAGACTCCGTCTCAAAAAAAAAAAAAAAAATTTTTTTTAAACTTAAATTGTGATAAACCATACATTATATAAAATGTACCATCGTGACCATTTTCAAGCATACAGTTCAGTGGCATTAAGTACATTCATACAGTGGCTCACGCCTGTAATCCGAGCACTTTGGGAGGCCAAGACGGGAGGATTATTTGAGCCCAGGAGTTCGAGACTAGCTTGGGCAAGATGGCAAGGCCCTGTCTCTACGAAAGAGTGAAAAAAAAAAAGTTAGCCTGGCATGGTGCCACACGCATGTAGTCCCCAGCTTGGAGAGGCTGAAGCAGGAGGATCTCTTGAGCCCAGGAGTTTGAGGTTACAGTGAGCTGTGATTACACCACTGCACTCTAGCTTGGGTGACAGAACAAGACCTCATCTCTAAAAACAAACAAACAAACAAAAAGACAAAATAAACATACTGTTGTGCTACCATCACCACCATCCATCCCCAAAACACCATACCCCCCACCTGATTTTTGTATTTTATAAAGATGGGGTTTCACCATGTTGCCCAGGCTAGTCTTGAACTCCTGAAATTACAGGCGTGAGCCACTATGCCTGGCTCCAAGACCGCTTACAATCTTGCAAAATGGAATCTCTGTCCTCATCAAACGTTAACACCCCATTTACTACCATACCCAGCTCCCAGGCCCTGGAAATCTTAATTCCTGTACTTTTGCTAGACTTTTAGGTATGGGCTACAGGAAATGCATTGTCCCTCTTTTCCCAGCATTCTGAGCTTAGCCCATGTAGGACAGGAAAATTTTCTCTTCTCTCCACCTATCTTGGGTTCATTGGCAGAGGCCCTGTAAATTGGACTGACAGAAGACAGATTAACAGGAGAAAAACAAACAAGCTTATTAGCACATGCACCACGCGCGCGCGCACACACACACACACACACACACACACACAGACACACACACGCACACACGAGAGCACTCAGAGATGAGTAACTCAAAGAGGGGGTGAACATGTGGGCTTCTATCCTTATCAAAGAACAATACATTTGTAGAGAAGTGATGAGATAAAAGCCAAGGACTTTGAGCTTCTAGTTACAGCAAACTGTGGGAAGGAAAGTCATCTATGGGTAGAGTGGAAGATAAGGGTGGTTAGTAAGGTTTGTTATGTAGGATCCTCTAGTGTTTTCTCCTGCGGATAAGCATCTAGAAATGTCTCTGGTGATTAGCTTCTGTCCTTCCCAGCAGAGAGAAGGGGGATATCTTTGCCAGTTTGGAGGGCAGAGAGTTTTTCTTGCATCTGCATCTTCTCAGTTGCTGTCAATTCCAATTAATCCTGATGTCAAAGTGTATATTTTGGAGCAGCACATTCTGAATCCCTTCACCTATGAATAAGGAATTTCTACTCTCTTCCCCTTCACTCCAGCCTGTGGAAGGGAAGACGGGAACTTTTTGGTGGGTGTCTGGAGAGGAAAAGCGGAGGGTTTCTGGCTCTTTTATGATATGGGGAAGTAACGGGCTATCTAAGACATAGTCATTGTATTCTTCTGTCATTTCAGGGGCTGTGGTTACTCACACGTGCCTATGATTGGGTGAAACTGGGGTAAGATTAGGAAAAAGCCTATTGGAAAGCAGAGGAAAAACCCTTTTCCCCAGTGAGGTTAAACACTGGTAAACTGCCATCTTGCTGTCTGGCTGACTGTGCTGTGAATTGCTTCAGAACGCAGGAGGAGAAGGCAGGAGTGCTGTTTATTCCCTGCTGCCCCCCACAGCCTCTCCACGAGCCTGCGAGCCCTGTGATGCCGTGCATTTGCAGTGCTGAGCACATTTTGGTCAGTTTGCCTATATGTCTTCGAAGATCCCTGAATTCAAGCTTCTGCTTATCATATGCCAGTTGTTGGTAAGCAACAGCCAGTTCTTTTATCATTAATAACCAGCACTTTCCTATTTTGCCCAGAACTTAATTTACAAATCAATCAATCAGTCCCTACCACGGTTCTTCTGGGGACTGCGACAGTTTTCCCTGTGAGAAGCAGCCAGGTCGCAGATTGGTGGCAGTAACTGGAGAACGACTGTCTGGGGGGCATGTGGTTGATTTGGGGCTCAAGTGGGAAAGAACCATCCTGCTTGCAGCCATTGCTTCTTTCCTTTATACTTTTTTACTTTGAAATAATATTGGACTTAGAGAAAACTTGACAGATAGGACAGCGAGTTCTTATATATCCTCACCCAGCATTCCCAACGTTCACATCTTTCATAGCCAGGGCAAAATGATCAAACTCAGGAAATTAGCAGTGACATGATGCAAAATAAGCTACAGACCTAAATTGAATTTGGTCAGTTGCCCCACTAATACCCTTTGTCTCTTCCAGGATCCCATCTAGGAGCCCCCTTGCATTAAGTTGTTGCAGCTTCTTAGTCTCCTCCAATCTGGGACTGTCTCTCAGTGACCCGAACACACCTCTGCAGAATCCTGGTCAGTTATTGCTGTGGAATGTCTGTTGGTCTGGGGCCGTCTGATGTTCTCTCATGATCTGATTGAGGCTATACTTTTAGCAAGAATACTGCATAAATAACGCCGTGCCCTCAGTGCGATGCATCCCCACGGGGCTTCGTCATTCGATACGTCCTCTTCTTGGTGATGTGAACTCCCTTCACCCAGTAAAGCGCTGCCCGCTGGGTTTCTCCGCTGGTACAGTGCGATTATTAATGAGGGAGGTATTTCAAGACAATGTAAATATCCTGTTTCTCCTCAAGCTTTTCCCCACCAATATTAGCGTCCATCGGTGGGTCTTGCCTACAATAATACTTTATCTGGATTTATTGATCATTCATAAAAAGTTTTATATTCATACAGGAATTTCTACAGGCATTTTTATGAATTGTCCTATTTATAGCTATCCTGCATATGAGTGATAAGAACAATGACAATAGGAATAACAATAATAATCGTTTTTGAGTTAAATAAGTACCTGACAAATTGCAGGGCTCATTAAATGTTAACCATTATTATTTATTTATTTATTATTTATTTATTTATTTTGAGACAGGGTCTTGCCCAGGCTGGAGTGCAGTGGTGCAATCTTGGTTCACTGCAACCTCCTCCTTCTGAGTTCAAGCAACTCTCCCACCTCAGCCTCTTGAGTAGCTGGGACTATGGGCATGCACCACCATGCCTGACATATTTTTTGTGTCTTTTGTAGAGATGGGGTCTTGTCATGTGGGCCAGGCTGGTCTCGAACTCCTGGGCTCAAGTGATCTGCCTGCCTCGGCCTCCCAAAATGTTGGGATTATAGGTGTGAGCCACTGCACCTGGTCTGCTATTGTTCTTATCCCTCACATGCAGTATAGCTATAAATAGGACAATTAATAAAGATGCCTGCAGAAATTCATTCAGAAGAAATTCCTCATTGAAGAGTGGGAATAATATCTATTTTATAGAATGAAATATATGTGAAAACATATGTATATATAATTTTTTGAAATGTTAAGTGTACCTTCTTCAAACATTTGTTCTTAAACGCTTCCTCTCCTACCTCCTGAATGAACTTTGTCACTAATTATACTACTTTTTTTTTTTTTTAATTTGAGATGGAGTCTTGCTCTGTCACCCAGGCTAAAGTGCAGTGGCACCATCTCAGCTCACTGCATCCTCCTCCTCCCGTGTTCAAGCAATTCTTGTGTCTCAGCCTCCCAAGTAGCTGGGACTACAGGCGCACACCACCACGCCCAGCTAAGTTTTGCATTTTTAGTAGAGATGGGGTTTCACCATTTTGGCCACGCTGATCTTAAACTCCTGACCTTAGGTGATCCGCCCACCTCGACCCCCCAAAGTGCTGGGATTACAGGTGTGAGCCACCGCACTAGCCTACTTTTTTTCAAGTCTTAATAACAATTTGTTGATTATCTCTGTGAGGTAGAATTAAGGATACTTTTTGTATATAATACTTTGCTGAGTTTCTAAAGTTTTTATGTAATAAACATGTATTCCTTACATATTTTATAATGTAACCCTTAAGCCCTGCTCAAAGTGGAGTGAAAATCTTACTGTGTAGAGGAGACATGATACTTTTTTCCCATTCTTCGCATCTAAATGCACAGTTGTTTCCTCTTGGGCACACATACTTGCTTGTTTATACATTAAAATGCTGTTAGGTAGATTATTTTATTGGCATTTTAAAATACACATACCAGGAAAATGTGATCAGTTAAAATTTTCCCAATACAGTAAAAAATTTTAATTTACATATGTTTTGGCTTTGAGAAACAAGATTGCTTAAACAAACTCTCTTAAGACCTTCCAGTGCTGTAGACCAGGTACTAGATTAAATTAAACAAGTCGCATTTCCTTACCTAAGCGTAACTGTGTAGGAGTATTAGTGCTGCATTAAAACATCATTTGTTCACCATACTTTGTTAAAACCTTGAATGGACTTTTAACCCAAATTGGTTTAATTCAGAAAAGTCTTTCTACAGAAGTAAACCTTAAAAGCATCATTATTCAAGGCCGGGCAAGGTAGCTCATGTGTGTAATCCCAGCATTTTGGGAGGCCAAGGCGCGGGCAGATCACGAGGTCAGGAGTTCGAGGCCAGCCTGACCAACATGGTGAAAACCCGTCTCTACTAAAAATACAGAAGGTAGTGGCCAGGCACAGTGGCTCACACCTATAATCTCAGCACTTTGTGAGGTTGAGCGGGGTGGATCACCTGAGGTCGGGAGTTCCAGACCAGCCTGGCTAACATGGTGAAATCCCATTTCTACTTAAAAAAAAAAAAAAAAAAAAAATTACCCGGGCATGGTGGCACGTGTCTGTAATCCCAGCTACTGAGGCAGGAGAATCGCTTGAACTCAGGAGGCGGAGGTTGGAGTGAGCCAAAATCACACCACTGCACTCCAGCCTGGGTGACAGAGCAAGACTCTTGTCTCAAAAAAAAAAAAAAGGCCATCCAGCCTTAATTCTAGTTGAGATGAAGTGAACTGAGTGGCTGCAGGCTGTCTCTTCCCGAGGTTCTTCAGAAATCAGCCATGGCTTACATAAAGTCCATGCCCAGGGGCAGGGGCAGGACTAACACCAAGAAGGTTCTTAACAAGGGCCCAGATTCCAGACCCTCACACAAATTCTGGTGACTCAGCAGAGTTAAGTCCTCAAAGCAATTGTTTGCCGAGAATATCCGTTCCAGTTAAAATCTCCAGGCTGTTAACTTGCTTAATGAGTGCCCTGTTGGGATGCGAAAAGATGCAGAGACCCTTGCCATCTATTGCCTCTCCTTTATCCGCTCAAGTAAGACCCATGCAGGGCGCTCCTGCAGTGCAGGGAGCTCTCCTCATTGCAAAAGGGAAAAAGAAAAGTTGCATGTGTCAGGTTTTTGAAGGGCGCCTAGGATTTAGACTGGCAGTTTGCTTGATGCCTTTGAGAGCCTGAGGGAAGCTATGGGCCCTCTTCCCAGAAGCAGGTCCACAGATGTGTGATGTAGGGTGGGTGGTTCCTCCTTATCGTCTGCAAAAGACTTTCTTGCCAATCTTTGGGAGATGTGATGGTTAATTTTAGGTGTCAACTTGACTGGGATAAGGGATGTCCAGATAGCTGGTAAAACATTATTTCTGGGTGTGTCTCTAAGGGTGTTTCTGGAAGAGATTGGCATTTGAATCCGCAAACTGAGTAAGGAAGATGCCCTCACCCAAAGTGTGTGGACCCCATCCAATCTGCTGAGGGTCTAGGTAGAAGAAGGCAGAAGAAAGGTGAGCTCACTCTCTCTTCTGAAGCTGGGACACCCTTCTTCTCCCGCCCTTGGACATCAGAGCTCCAGGTTCTCCTGCCTTTGGACTCCAGGACTTATACCAGCAGCCCCCTGATTTCCCAGGATACCAGCCTCAGATGGAGGGTTACACCCTCAGGTCTGCTGGTCCTCAAGCCTGTGGACCTGGACTGAATTACACTATTGATTTCCCTGGCTCTCCAGCTTACAGACAGCAGACTGTGGGACTTCTCAGCTTCCATAATTACATGAGCCAATTCCCATAGTAAATTCCCTCTTCTATTACATAGAATTGCTGTGAGTACTGAGCTCATAACAACGGGATAATATATTTAAAAATTCCCAAAACAGCTCTGAGAACATGATAAGTGCTGTCTCAATATCATCATTCAATGATCAATACATTCAATGGTTTCTTAGATTCCTTCTTGCTCTAAGAATCCGTGAATTTTTCTTTTTCTTTTTTTTTTTTTTTTTTGAGATGGAGTCTCGCTCTTGTTACCCAGGCTGGAGTGCAGTGGCGTGATCTCAGCTCACTGCAACCTCCACCTCTCATGTTCAAGTGATTCTCCTGCCTCAGCCTCCCGAGTAGCTGGAATTACAGGCGCCCGCCACCATGCCCAGCTAATTTTTGTATTTTTAGCAGAGATGGGGCTTCACCATGTTGGCCAGGCTGGTCTAGAACTCCTGGCCTCAGGTGATCCAGCTCCTTTGGCCTCCCAAAGTGCTAGGATTACAGGCATGAGCCACAAAGCCTGGCCTATGCATCTTGATAACACTAAACCTATCTCCATGCATTAATCAATTACCATGTCCCAGATACTCATGGGGAGTTGACACACTTTATTTCACTTAATGACCCAAACAATCCTGTGAGTTGGGTTATATCAATTGATTGTCCACAGTGGAGAACAAGGTTGAGTAGCTTGCCTAAGATTAGTGGTGCGTTCATTCTCAAAGATGATATGTCCAGAATCTAAACCCTCATCTGTCCAAATCACACACTGGGAGAAGTTATTTGCAGCATAGAAAACAAAGGATTAGTATCAGAATACAAGAGAAACTTTGCATATTAAGAAAGGAGACAAGAAATTCAAATCAAATGAATAGACAGTTTCTAGAAGAAATCTACTAGGTCCATGTATCTCTGATAAAATGCTCAGTCTCACTGGGTATAAGCAAATTCAAATAAAAGAATGAGCTACCACTGCATAGCTACCAGAAGTGCTGATGAAGACAGAGGGAAATGGGGACTCTTACCCACTGCTGGTGATTGGTAGTCTCTTTGAGCTTTGAAGTTATCCTTTTGCTATCTTCTAACTCTCCATATTGCTGTTGAAATTCTTATGGTATTCTTATTTCTGATTCTTTGTATGTCTATCAAATAAGATGGCTTGGGCAGCAAGGAACTGTAGAAGAGGAAGAACTTCTCCTCCGGTGTCTTAGGTTCTGCCACTGGGATCTGCTAATTAACCACCTGACAAAAGACAGATTAACAGTAGAAGAGGAATACAAATGTCATCTGATGTTTTTACATGTACATGGAAGCTTCCATAGAATAGAAGTGAAGACCCAAAGAGAAGCTAGACCCAGAGGCCTGTATGCCGTTTTAACAAAGAGTGATGAATTGTGGAGACAGGACAAAGGAAAAGGATTTGTGCTTCTAGGAGCAGTAAATTGTAGGAAGGTAAATTTCTGGGGAGACCAATGGATGGTAAGGGTTATTTAATAGGTCTGTTTGTGCAGACTCATCTCCACGCTTTCCCCACTCCAGTAATAAAGGTTGTCTTTCCCTTCCTGATATAAGAGCAGGGGATGCCTTCACAGCGGGAAATGTATGCCTTGTTTTGTCAGTAGATAGAGAAAGGTAGAGAGCTTTTCTTTTTTTTCTTTTTTTTTTTTTGAGACGGAGTCTCGCTCTGTCGCCCAGGCTGGAGTGCAGTGGCCGGATCTCAGCTCACTGCAAGGTCCGCCTCCCGGGTTTAGGCCATTCTCCTGCCTCAGCCTCCCGAGTAGCTGGGACTACAGGCACCTGCCACCTCGCCCGGCTATTTTTTTGTATTTTTTAGTAGAGATGGGGTTTCACCGTGTTAGCCAGGATGGTTTCGATCTCCTGACCTCGTGATCCACCCGTCTCGGCCTCCCAAAGTGCTGGGATTACAGGCTTGAGCCACCGCGCCCGGCCTAGAGAGTTTTTCTTGAGTCTGCTGCTTTTCAATTGCCTTCAGCTCAAAATAATCCTTATGCTAAAGAGGCATAGTTTGGGTGACTCCCTTCGGAACATAATATCTGTCTAAGAATAGTATAGGTACATTGATTGCTTCCTTAGTAGGAGGACTGGAAGTAAGCTATCCCAAGGCTGAACTGGCACCTCCCCGTGCTCACCAGGGCCCAGGCTCCTTTCCGCTCTCTGCTCCTCCATCCTCAGCATGTTGATGATGTCACATGTCAAAGAGATAAGATGAGTGTGCCAGCTCCAAACGTCACAGCCTGAGTCACAAGGAGAGAAGCAAGAAAAGTACACCATTCCCAGCAAACACCTCCCTGAATTTGCTTGGTCAGGACTGTGCCATACCGCACAGTTCAATAGCTGGCCAAGGGGCCCCCTGTGCCTGGTGCAATCATGATTCTTCCCTCCGGGGGGCCGCGCTACAGGCCCCCAAACCTGGCTTCTGTTAACAGGCAGGAAAGGGAAGATGGCTGTTTGGCAGACTACCTGCAGTGTCTGTTGCAGTAGAGGAAGTTTTTTCCCGCCCTCTGGAAGTTTAGGATTATCAGTTCTCTCTGGTGTTTTGGGTGGAATTAAGCCTCATTTCCTTGCAGACAGACTTGGCTAGAAAATCTAGCTGAAGTGGAAGCATTTGATGAAAAACCTTGATAGAATAAGAATCTGTTAAAACAGATACTTTTAAAAGAACAACCTTGAGCTAGACATTAGATATTGTTTAGATAGATAAGAAACAGTTTAGTAACAAATCTGTTAAATCTACAGTTATTCTGTACCTTATCATCATAAAATAAGCTTCTGGCTACATCTTTTTGTTAAGAAGTGTAAGGGCTAGTCTTGTGTTAATAGTTTCAAGAACTGTTTTCTTGTAACCTTGAGACTTGCTTATGTTTGTCACAAAATAGTCCAAATTTTTAGACTATTTGATATAGACAAGTATAGACCGGGTTTGTTCTTATTAAAAACTGACTTTTAGCCAGGTGCGGTGGCTCATGCCTATAATCCCAGCACTTTGAGATCGGGAGTTTGAGACCAGACTGACCAACATGGAGAAACTCTGTCTCTACTAAAAATACAAAAAAAAAAAAAAAAAAAAAAGCCGGGCGTGGTGGTGCATGCCTGTAATCCCAGCTACTCTGGAGGCTGAGGCAGGAGAATCGCTTGAATCTGGGAGACGGAGTTTGCAGTGAGTTGAGATCATACCATTGCACTCCAGCCTGGGCAACAAGAGCGAAACAACGTCTCAAAAATAAATAAATAAATAAATAAATAAAAGGGCTGGGCACGGTGGCTCACGCCTGTAATCCGAGGTGGGCGGATCACTAGGTCAATAGATCGAGACCATTCTGGCCAACATAGTGAAACCCCATCTCTACTAAAAATACAAAAATTAGCCAGGCATGGTGGCAGGCACCTGTAGTCCCAGCTACTTAGGAGGCTGAGGCAGGAGAATTGCTTGATAGATAATCGCGAGATTCGGTCAAAAAAAAAAAAAAAAGCTTTTTTTTTTTTTTTTGAGACAGAGTTTCACTCTGTCACCCAAGCTGGAGTGCAGTGGTGGAGTCTTGGCTCACTGCAACCTCTGCCTCCTGGGTTCAAGAGATTCTCAGTCTCCCAAGTAGCTCCAATTTTTTAGATATTGCACTGCTGAGAATGAGTCTCTACATTTCTTATATTTTCTCTTCTAGTTTCCATCTCTCTATCCCTCTTACCCTGATATTTCCTTAATTTTGTCTCCCACCTACCTACTTAACTTTGTTTAAAAAAAAAACAGCTGGGTACACTGGCTTATGTCTGTAATTCCAGCACTTAGGGAGGCCGAGGCAGGCAGATCATCTGAGGTCAGGAGATTGAGACCAGCCTGGCCAACATGGTGAAACCCCATCTCTACTAAAAATACAAAAATTAGCCGGGTGTGGTGGTGCATGCCTGTAATCCCAACTACTCAGGAGACTAATGCAGGAGAATCACTTGAACCCAGGAGGTGGAGGTTGCAGTGAGCCAAGATCACGCCACTGGCACTCCAGCCTGGACAACAGAGCTAGACTCCGTCTCAAAAAAAAATAAAAATAAATACATAATAGGCTATTTCCAAGAGCTCTGTCCCTGATTATTCTCAATTCATGAGTGCAGATTTTATCTTCCAGTTCTGATGGTATCTAACCACAGGATGATGTGTGAATACTTTGCTACCTGAATTGTCTCTGTTTGTTCTGCTGTGTCTGCCCCTCCCGCCCTAGTAATCCTTGTCTATCTGCTCCTATTTAAGACTAAGGCGCTAGGACGCTGGTTGTGCTGCATGTGTGTGTGAAGGAAGCCTGAGGCTTGGCGGGGGGGTCCCACCAGAGCGTGCTTGGCAGGAAGCTAAGTCTCCGCTCCACAGATCACACCTACGGGTCTTTTCTCCAGGAATGGTTCTCAGAGGAGTGGCACCTGGCAGTGAGACCCTGCCTGTCAGAGTTCTGGAAGAGAGCAAATGTGCTGGACACAGACGCCGTGCATAGACGGCTCCCGGGCAGACCCTGTTGTCCTAGCTGGCAGCAGGCCACCCTCGGCTGTCAGCTCCCGCCGGGCCCGCCTCCCTCGGAGGGAGCTCTGGACAGCCTTTCTGGGCGCCCGCATGGGTGCCTGATGGAGGCGAGCCTGCTGTCTACTGGAGCAGCCCGGGTAGGTCTGCCACGGTGTAGACAGAGACCAGGGAGAGGCCGCACGGCCCGGCAGGGAACTGGGCCCCTACTCACTACTGGGCGGAGCACGCCGGGGGCGCAGGCAGTTCTACCTTGGGCTGCAGGAGCCTGGCGAGGGGCGCGGCCCTCCCTCAACCAGGGCAGGAACCGTGGGTCCCCAGCCAGGCTTCCTTCCTACCGACCAGTCGATGTGAAGGTCCCTACAGGCTTGAGCCCGGTTGTCCACAACAGGAGCCTCAGTCATTTATTTCTCAGTGAAGTCCCTGCAGGGACTCGGGCGGCTCCTTTCCCCTGTCCCCTACAGGCGCTTCCTGGGATCAGCTCCCACATAGCTGCTTGCACTTCAGTCCTTCTCTCAGGGTCTGCTTCTGAGGGAGCTGGAACCCACACACGTCGTAGTAGAGATTCAATTAGATGGGGGGACGCGCACTGTCAGACCTCAGTGTGCTACGAGACACCCTCTCTGCCGGGCCCTGGGCTCGAACCATCCGCGCTCCTGCCAGGGCGTTAATGACTGCCCTAAATGTCGCCCCTGCTCTTGCTGCGTGAGGCGGTAGAGCCGACTGTAGTACCTTATTTCGCAGAGGAGGAAACAGGCTCAGAGAGCTGTCCGAGGTCACATGGCTAAGAAACTGAGAGACCATTACTGAAATTCCAATTCCCAATTCCATCTTCCTGACTCCGAAGCCCTAGGCTTTTGTTTTTGTTTTTGTTTTGAGACAGAATCTCGCTCTGTCGCCGACTGGAATGCAGTGGCGCAGTCTCAGCTCACTACAGCCTCCACCTCCAGGGTTCAAGTGATTCTTGGTGCCCCAGCCTCCCAAGCGTCAGCTTCCCAAGCTGCTGGGATTACAGGTGCGGCCACCGTGCCCAGCCTTTTTTTTTTTTTTTTTGTATTTTAGTAGAGAGGGGGTTTCGCCATGTTGGCCATGGCTGGTCTTGAACTCCTGGCCTCAAGCGATCCACCTTGGCCTCCCAAAGTGCTAGGATTACAGGTATGAGTCACTGCACCCGGCGGAAAGCCCTATGATCTTTTCTTTTCTTTTCTTTTTGACACAGAGTCTTGCTCTGTTGCCCAGGCTGGGGTGCAATGGCACGATCTTGGCTCACGGCAACCTCCGCCTCCTGGGTTCAAGGGGTTCTCCTGCCTCAGCCTCCCTAGGAGCTGGGATTACAGGCACCCACTGGCTAATTTTTAGTATTTTTAGTAGAGACGGAGTTTTGCCATGTTGGCCAGGCTGATTGGCTGATCTCGAACTCCTAACCTCAGGTGATCCACCTGCCTCGGCCTCCCAAAGTGCCGGGATTACAGGCCTGAGCCACCGCGCCGGGCCGGAAAGCCCTATGTTCTTAACATTGAAGAGTCTGCTCTGTCTGGAAAGAAATCAGATAAAGAGCAATTCAAAAACAACAAAAGTTGGGAGGTCGAGGCGGGCAGATCACGAGGTCAGGAGATCGAGACCATTCTGGTCAACATGGTGAAACCCCGTCTCTACTAAAAATACAAAACTTAGCTGGGCGTGGTGGCATGCACCTGTAGTCCCACCTACTCTGGGAGGCTGAGGCAGGAGAATCGCTTGAACCTGGGAGGTGGAGGCTACAGTGAGCCGAGACCCTGCCACCGCACTCCAACCTAGCGACAGAACGAGACTCTATCTCAAAAACAACAACAACAACAAAATAATATTCATCAACAAAGTACTCAAGACTATAATACACATCTACTCTCTAAGAAATAAATTAGTTTCTCTCACTTTCTTGTTTTAACAGTCATTTTTGACATAAAAGAGAAAAAAGCAGATACTGTAATTGGAAGGGGAAAAAACTTTACATTTAAAAGTAGAAGGTAGACTTTTCGGCTGGAACTACCATCTTCCAGTATTTGGCCAAAATGACGAACACAAAGGGAAAAGGGAGAGGCACCCGATATATGTTCTCTAGGCCTTTTGGGAAACATGGAGTTGTTCCTTTCGTCACATATATGTGAATCTATAAGAAAGGTGATATTGTAGACATCAAGGGAATGGGTACTGTTCAAAAAGGAATGGCCCACGAGTGTTACCATGGCAAAACTGGAAGAGTCTACAATGTTACCCAGCATGCTGTTGGCACTGTTGTAAACAAGGCCAAGATTCTTGCCAAGAGAATTAATGTGTGTATTAAGTACATTAAGAACGTGTGTATTAAGTACATTAAGCACTCTAAGAGCCGAGATAGCTTCCTGAAACGCGTGAGGAAAACGATCAGAAAAAGAAAGAAGCCAAGAAGAAAGGTACCTGGGTTCAACTGAAGCACCAGCCTTTTCCACCCAGAGAAGCACACTTTGTGAGAACCAATGGGAAGCAGCCTGAGCTGCTGGAACGTATTCCTTGTGAATTCATGGCATAATAGGTGTTTAAAAAAAAAAAAGACCTCTGGACTGTTAAAAAAAAAAAAGTAGAAGGTGGAATCTTACAGCTTAGGGGAACAAAGGGGTTGTGAGAAGTCAGTGGAGATCCAAGAGCCCTTTGGAACTTATTGTTTGTCCAAGGTTTTATCTTCCAGGGCTATTTTTAGCCCATTTTGGATTGCTGTATGGTAAAGAGAAAAGTACTGTATGGTAATGAACAGGAGTTAAGAGCGGGTCTGGGTTGTGTCCTGGCTGTGAGATCACAGGCAAGTTCATTAGTTTTTCTGTCTCTGCTTTCTCACCTATAAGTGGATTTTGTGGGGTTTAAAATGAGATACAATTTGTTAGAGAGCTTTGAGATATAATACAGCAGACACAAATATTCTACAACCTTGAGTAATTCTACGATAAGTCTTGGGGAGAAGAATGGGGAGGATCCAGTTAGGTCCCCTGACCCGTGTATAAATGAGAATCTGCATCCTAGATCTACAGAGCTGGCACAGATTTCTTCTTTTTTTTTTTTTTTTTTTTTGAAACGGAGTCTTGCTCTGTCGCCCAGGCTGGAGTGCAGTGGCGCAATCTTGGCTCACTACAAGCTCGGCCTCCCGGGTTCACGCCATTCTCCTGCCTCAGCCTCCCGAGTAGCTGGGACTGCAGGCGCCCGACACCATGCCTGGCTAATTTTTTGTATTTTTAGTAGAGACAGGGTTTCACTGTGTTAGCCAGGATGGTCTCAATCTCCTGACCTCATGATCCACCTGCCTCGGCCTCCCAAAGTGCTGGGATTACAGGCGTGAGCCACTGCGCCCGGCCCAGAATTGTTCTTATGCAGAATTTCTTGTCAAAATATTTTTTTAGAAAGTCTTTTACGAATATGAAACTCATGGAAATATCCTGTTCAACTTTGAAACCTGGAATTTTGTTTCTATGAAATTGACAAGTGACTGTGTGACAGTATTTCAGAAACAATATAAAAGAAGGAATAGAAACAGCTGGTAAATTCTTTAGATGTGAAAGTGGTTTTTCTTTTCTTCTTCTTTTTCTTTTAACCAGACTCTGATCCTGAAAAATAAACATCCCCCAAATCAGAAAACAGTATATATTAGCTGCTGAAAACTGAGGTTGAACCCAATTTTACCCTGTCTTGTTTAACTTCGGTTAGGGATGGAATGAAAGAGATAGTTTTGTTTTAAACTCTTGACCACTGGAAATAAAAGGGAGTGAAGTGCGCAGGTAGCCAAAAATCCACCTAATTCACCTCCCAAAGCACACTCGCGTTTCTTTTGTTTTGTTTTGCTTTTTTGAGAGACAGAATATCGCTCTGTCGTCCAGGCTGGAGTGCAATGGTGCGATCTTGGCTCATTGCAACCTCCACTTCCTGAGCTCAAGCAATTCTCCCCCGCCAGCTTCCCGAGTAGCTGGGATCACAGGTGCCCACCACCATGCCCAGCTAATTTCTGTATTTTTAGTAGAGACCGGGTTTCACCATGTTGCCCAGGCTGGTTTCAAACTCCTGACCTCAAATGATCCACCCACCTGGGCCTCCCAAAGTGCTGGGATTACATGAGCCACTGTGCCAGGCCCACTAACATGTTTTTAATGATAGGTTATTTTGGAGTAATTTTCCATTCATTTAACAAATATTCATAAATAATCTATTCAGTGTTACTTATGCTTCTGAGGGAAGAAATTAAAAAATCAAATGACACAGATTTATCTGTGGCATGAAGGCCACCGTTATAAATAAACCATAAAAGGTTGTTACCTTGGAATTCTAAAGATTTATGAAGTGAGGTACAAAACAACAAAATCAAGAATAAATGTAAAATTTATTTATAAATATTTAGAACCCATATTAATTTCCCAAATAATCTCAGGATATAAGGTCTGCTACAGTAGCAGTTTCATAGAGGAGTGGATACCAGCACCCCACAACCTGATTTACAATAATAAAGTCCAGATGCTCTTGCCAAAAAAGAGGTCTGCATCATTCACTGCCATGACCTGGATCGTATTTCAAAAGTGTCAAATCAAAGCTGTCCCACCAAAGCCCGATTTCTTAATGAATTCCTTATGCATTTCATCTCTTGATACAAAAAGTTGGGTATCTGTTGGGGAGTAAAATTTAGATGTAAGAAACAAAACCTAGCGGGTGTGATGCTATGTGAAACGCATCCCCATGCAGTTGGTCTCTTACTGTATGAGTTATTTATTGCATAATTAAGATGCTTTCATTTAAAAAGCCACATCTGAGAATCATCATAATATTTACAGGGAAAAGGGAATGTGAGATGAAGGAAATTTAGTAGAAATGTAGACATTTAAGTCTTTAAAAAATGCTTACATTCTGTCATGTTGATCCAGCACTATTAAAAGTAAAATCTAAAAAATTTTGTCATTTTGATATGTTATACTGGCATGTTTTCTGAAGAAAGATTCCAGCTAAGGGGGTGGTTTCCAGTCCTAACTTACTGTGCTCAGTATAACTGGATATTGAATAGCAAATATCCTTCTTTTTTTTTGAGACAGAGTCTTGCTTTGTCACCAGGCTGGAGTGCAGTGGCGTGATCTTGGCTCACTGTAACCTCCACCTCCCGGGTTCAAGCGATTCTCCTGCCTCAGCCTCTCGAGTAGCTGGGATTACAGGCACCCGCCACCACACCCAGCTAATTTTTGTATTTTTAGTAGAGACGGGGTTTCACCATGTTGTCCAGGATGGTCTTGATCTCTTGTGATTCACCTGCCTCGGCCTCCGAAAGTGTTGGGATTACAGGCGTGAGCCACCATGCCCGGCCCTGAATAGCAAATATTCTTTTTGGAAGAGAAAAGGAGACCTCAGGGTGATCAGATAAATAAATAGATACATCAGACAGACAGACAGATGGGTGAACAGATGAATGGACAGATAGACTGATGGATAGATGAATGAAAGGATGGATAGATGAGTGGGTGGAGGTATGTATGTATGTATGGATGGATGGATGGATGGATGGATGGATGGATGGACAGGTACAAGTAGATAGCAGTATCGTCAGCTTTTGGAAAATAGTAGCCTCTTTACTTCAGATTAGCAATCAACGTGATATTTTCTCTGAAAGATGCAGCCTTAAACCCTGATAGATACTTGCCCAAGAATTCAGAGGTATGAGGCTCTGTCTCACAAATGGCTTAAGTATACTGAAATTGAAGTATGAAAACTTTGTTCATTCATTCATTCATTCGATCAACAAATCATTATAGAATGTCCACTCTGTACCATGGCCCAGCAATGACCCCTGTCACTATGGAACTTAATGGCTCATTCCCATTTTTATTTGTAAAGTCATAAATGACACTTGTAGTTCAAGAACAAGAAAGTATAGATGGCTGGGTGTGGTGGCTCATGCCTGTAATCCCAGCAGTTTGGGAGGCTGAGGTGGGCAGATTGTGGTCAGGAGTTCCAGATCAGCCTGGCCAACATTATGAAACCGTGTTTCTACCAAAAATACAAAAATTGAGGCTGGGTGCAGAGGCTCATGCCTGTAATCTCAACACTTTGGGAGGTCGAGGTGGGCGGATCAGGAGATCGAGACCATCCTGGCCAACATGCTGAAACCCGATCTCTACCAAAATACAAAAAATTATCCTGGCATTGTGGCGTGCCCCTATAGTCCCAGCTACTCAGGAGGCTGAGGCAGGGGAATCGCTTAAACCCAGGAGGTAGAGGTTGCAGTGAGCCGAGATCACGCCGCTGCACTCCAGCCTGGTAAGAGAGCAAGATTCTGTCTCAAAAAAAAAAAAAAAAAAAAAAAAAAAATTGGCAGGGCATAGTGGTACATGCCTATAATCCCAGCTACTCAGGAGACTAAGGCAATGAGAATTGCTTAAACCCGGGAGGCAGAGGTTGCAGTGAGCCAAGATTGCACCACTGCACTCCAGCCTGGGCAACAGAGTGAGACTCTATCTGAAAAAAAAAAAAGAGACAAAGTATAAATTCACCTTTTTCTCCTCTTACCCTCTAACGCCTCTGAAAATAACAAAATACCCTGGAAATCATTCAACAGACAATGATAAAAGAATTCTGAGTGCTTGACAGAAGAAGGGAGATAGGTTAGAGGCCTTAAAACTTCAGAAACGACAACATGGTGAGTTCTCTGGTTTTTCTTTTTATCTCCCATATGACCCCAGACTGGATGCCAGAGAGGCCTGAAACCTCCAATAGGCATAGACGAACAATCAGACAGACAAACAAAAGTCTGGCTCGAGAACTGGGTAAAGGCAAAGCACAACAGAGACCAAATGGGGAGCTCTAACTCCTGTTTCACAACTGGGCACAAACAGGTGGCCTGATTTTCCTCCAAAACCCTGCTGGGTTGACCCAACCCTTACTCCACACTTGGGTAATTGGTGAGTGGGCTAATCCATCTACAGGGGCAGCATTAGCAAAGCCCAGCATCCCCCTACCCTATATCACGAAGGGCATGCAGTGCACATGAAATGGCACACGAAGATATAAGCCCAGTGGCTTCAGCCCCCCCGCCTTTTTTTTTTTTTTTTTTTGAGACGGAGTCTCGCTCTGTCGCCCAGGCTGGAGTGCAGTGGTGCGATCTCAGCTCACTGCAAGCTCCGCCTCCCGGGTTCACGCCATTCTCCTGCCTCAGCCTCCCGAGTAGCTGGGACTACAGGCGCCCGCCACCTCGCCCGGCTAGTTTTTTGTATTTTTTAGTAGAGACGGGGTTTCACCGTCTGTTAGCCAGGATGGTCTCGATCTCCTGACCTCGTGATCCACCTGTCTCAGCCTCCCAAAGTGCTAGGATTACAGGCTTGAGCCACTCTGCCCGGCCGGCTTCAGCCCCTTTTAACTCCCATGGCAGAGGATGGCCTAGGAATATCTGGTGATCCAGGAAAGCAGCTTCCACTCCTTAAAGGAGCCGCAGCAGGAATCAAGAGAGAACTTCAAAAGTATCAGAAGAATGAGGCAAACCAGAATAGGACTGCAAGGGCTCTGAAAACTAAACTGTTGTTTAGTACATTTTCTGCTGATATAACAGAATACTTGAGACTGGGTAATTTATAAAGAAAAGAAATGTATTTGACTCACAGTTGTGGAGGCTCAGAAGTCCAAGATTGAGGGGCCACATCTGGTGAGGGCTTTCTTGCATGTCATCCCATGTCAGAAGGTGGAAGAGCAAGAGAATGTGTGTGAGAAAGCAAGAGATTAAACTTGCAGCCTCAAGTCCTTTTATAATTGACATTAATCCATTCATGACGGGAGAGCCCTCCTGACCCAAATGCCTTCCATTAGGCTCCACTTCCCAACACTGTTGCATTTGGGATTAAATTCTCAACACATGCTTTTTAGGGAACAAATTCAAACCATAGCAGCTGTCATTGGAACTATAGCTCACAAAAGTGGGCCAGAAGCCAGACTAAATTGGAAAAGGGTAACTGTCTGCTAACACAGAAGATTTAAGTGGCATCAGCAGCCTCGTAACATGAGCAACCAAAGTGCTCAGGATACAATAAAAATTTACTCATCATACCAAAAATCTGGAAAATCACACTTTTAATGATAAAAACTCAACTGATGCTAATACTAAAGTAAATATAACATGGAAATTATTTGACAATTATTTAAAAAGGTTTTAAAACTTTTGCAATAAGAATGCTTCAATAAGCAATTGTGATTCTCTTGAAACAAAAAATTAAAAACCTCAGAAAGAAATAGAAGTTATAAAAAAAGAACCATATGGAAATTTTAGAACTGAAAAATACAATTGAAATAAAACATTCATTGGATAGACTCAATACTAGAGTAGAGATGACAGGGAAACTTGAAAACAGATCAACAGAAGGTATTCAATCTGGAAAATAGAGGAAAAAGACTGAAAAAAGTGAACACAGCCACAGGGACCTGTGAGACAGATATCCAACTCTCTTAAGTATCTAACATTCATATCATCAGAGTTCCGGAAGGAAAAGAGAATAAGGTGGGACTGGGGCCAAGAAGAACTCAAAAAACTAATGGCTGACAACTTCCCAACTTTGGAAAAAGGCATAAAACTACAGAATCAAAAAGTTCAGCAAAATGAAATGGGATAAACCCCAAGAAATCCACACAGAGACACATCATAAACTTCTGAAAAACTGAAGACAAAAAATTTTTTAAAACAGCTAGAGATAGGCTGGGCACGGTGGCTCACACCTGTAATCCCAGCACTTTGGGAGGCTGAGGCGGGCGGATCATGAGGTCAGGAGATTGAGACCATCCTGGCTAACATGGTGAAACCCCATCTCTACTAAAAAAAAAAAAAATTAAAAAAAAAAAAAATTAGCCGGGCATGGTGGCAGGCACCTGTAGTCCCAGCTACTTGGGAGGCTGAGGCAGGAGAATGGCGTGAACCCAGGAGGCAGAGCTTGCAGTGAGCCGAGATCGCACCACTGCACTCCAGCCTGGGCAACAGAACAAGACTCTATCTCAAAAAACAAAACAAAACAAAACAAAACAAAACAAAAAAAAACAAAAGAACAGCTAGACAGCTAGAGATAAATGATGCATTACCTATAGTGGAAGACCAACTTGAATGACAGTTGATTTCTCATCTGAAACTATCAAGGCCATATTTTTCAAGTGATAAAAAAAAAAAAAAGCAAAAATCAGCCAAACAAAAATCCCAATTATCAACAATGAATACTATATCTAACAAGCCATCTTTCAACAGTGAAGAGGAAGTAAGACATTTTTAGATGGAAAAAACTAAGAATTTGTTGCTAGTAGATTTAGCCTTTTGCTAAACAATGGTCCCCAAACATAAAGAAAATGTTAGGTACTAAATTGTGTCCCCTCCACCCTCACCTTTCTTTTTTTTTTTTTTTTTTTTTTGAGATGGAGTCTCGCTTCGTCGCCCAGGCTGGAGTGCAGTGGCGTGATCTTGGCTCACTGCAAGCTCCGCCTCCCGGGTTCACGCCATTCTCCTGCCTCAGCCTCGGAGTAGCTGGGACTACAGGTGCGCACCACCACGCCCGGCTAATTTTTTGTATTTTTAGTAGAGACGGGGTTTCAACGTGTTAGCCAGGATGGTCTCGATCTCCTGACCTCGTGATCCACCGGCCTCAGCCTCCCAAAGTGCTGGGATTACAGGCGTGAGCCACCGCGCCCGGCCCACCTTCACCTTTCTATACTGAAGTCCTAACCTCCAATGTGACTGTACTTGTAAACAAGGCCCTTAAAGAGGTAATTAAGGTTAAATGAGGTCATAAGTGTGGGTCCCTAATCCACTAGGACTGGTGTCCCTATAAAAAGAGGCAGGCACACCAGCTGTGTATATACAGAGCAAAGGCCGTGTAAGGACACAGCAAGAAGATGGTCATCTGCAAGCCAAGGAGAGAGGCCCCAGAAGAAATCAAACCTGCCAACATCTTGGACTTCCAGCTTCTAGAACTGTGAGAAATAAATTTCTGTTGTTTAAGACATGTGCCCTATGGTATTTTGTTATGGTAGCACTAGCAGACTAAGACAGACAAAGGCAATAGATGAATGATTGTACCTTCAGAAAGGAAAGAATAATGGAATAGGTAAATAGAGAGGTAAGCATAATAGACTACTCTTCACTTGTGGAGTTTCTTTAACCGTACTTTGTGTTTGAAGCTACAGTTATAACACTATTCGGTATGGTATTTGATGTACGTAAACACTTCATACAATTATATTTAAAATGTTGGAAAGGTAAAGAGATCTATATAGGAGCAAGGTTTCTTAACTTCACTCAAAGGGGTAAAACAGTGACATGGGCAGGCTACAGTAAATTACATATATATGTGGTAATGCCTAGAGCAATCACTAACAAAATTGTACAAAGTAGTACACTAAGAAATATTATAAATTGGCCAAGTGCAATGGCTCACACCTGTAATCCCAGCACTTTGGGAGGCTGAGGTGGGCAGATCACGAGGTCAGGAGAGCGAGACCATCCTGGCTAACATGGTGAAACCCCATCTCTACTAAACAAACTACAAAAAATTAGCTGGGCGTGGTGGCGGGCACCTGTAGTCCCAGCTACTCGGGAGGCTGAGGCAGGAGAATGGCGTGAACCCGGAAGGTGGAGCTTGCAATGAGCTGAGATCGTACCATTGCACTCCAGCCTGGGCGAGACAGCGAGAGTCCGTCTCAAAAAAAAAAAAAAAAAAAAAAAGAAGTATTACAAATAAAAAGGAATCTAATTCCAATGAATGTTTAAATAACTCACAAGAAAGTAAGGCAAAAATACCAAAGGAATAAGAAACAAAGTAGACAAACAGAAAACAAATAATAAAATGGCAGACTTAAGCCTTAGCATATAAATGATTAATTTAAATATAAATGGTATAAATATACCAATTCAAAGATTGTCACATTGGATGCCACAGGACTTAATTAACCAAAGATGTAAAAAATAACAACACAGGTAGGAAACAAGAAATGGAGAAAGATATTCCATGCAAACATAAATGAGAAAAAAGCAGGAGTGACTATATTAATGTCACATAAAGTACACTTCAGAGCAAATGACATTATTAGAAACAAAAAGAGCATTACATAATAGAGAATTAATCCTCCAAGATATAGCAATCCTAACTGTGTATGCAGCACACAACAGTGTTTCAAAATACATGGAGTAAAATCCAATAGAGATGAAAAGAGAAATAAATTCAGAATTATAGTTGGGGAATTCAAGACTCAATTTGAAGCAATTGATACCACTACTAGAGATAAAATTAGCAAGGATATGGAAGAATAAACAGCACCATTAACTGATATTTATAGACTACTCCATCAAACAACAGCAGAATACATATTCCATTCAAGTGCTCATGGAACATTCATTATTAAGGCTCTATCCTAGGTCATACGATAAACCTTAACCAATTTAAAAAGACTGAAATCATGCAGAGTATATTCTCTAACCATAATTGAATTCAACTGGAAATCAATCACTTAAAGACAACAGAAAAAAATCTCCAAACACCTGGAAATTAAATAATACACTTCTAAGTCATCTATGGGTCAAAGAAGTCTCAAAGGATATTGAAAAATAAAAACAAAATGGACGTAAATGAAATTTAAAACATAGCTTTATCAAATGTGTGGGTTTCAGCTAAAGCAATGTTGAGAGCGATATTCGTAGCACTTAAATGCTTACATTAGAAAAGAAAAAAATATCAATTGATAAGCTAAGTTCTAGTTCAAGAGACTCGAAAAAGAAGAGAAAAAAATGAAATAAACAAACCAAAGCAAGCAGAAAGAACAAAATAATAAAACAGAAATCAATAAAATTGAATACATGAAGAGAAAATTAATAAAGCAAAAAACCTCATTTGTCAAAAAAATCAATAAAATTGATAAATCTCTAGTAATACTGACAAAGATAAAAAAGAAGACATAAATAATTTCCAGTGTCAAAAGGAAAGTATATCAACATATCCTGCAGCCATTAAAATGACAAGTAAATACTATAAACAACTCTATGCTCATAAAATTGACAAAATTTGGGCTTCTGTTCAATGAGACAGGTAATAAATAAATGACGAATATCTGACAGTGCAATTGCCTAAAACCTGTGAGGGGATGCTACCCAACCCAGCATAAACTAGGAACTCTTATAAGAATGAACACACAAAAGGCAGTAATTTAGATAGCACAATGGGGAAAGGAGATATATAAAAGAGTTACAAAATAGGAAATCCTCATTACTGCTGAAGGTTGATAAATCAGAAAATAAGGGCATCATATCATTTAGGCAAATGTGTGGTTCTTCAGTAGAATGAAAGAGAACATGGTTTAAGTGGTTCCCTCTTGAGAGTGTGGCTGAAGGTGGGGACACTTATGGTGGAAATCTTCCAATTCAATTTGATTTTTAAACCATATGTGTGTATTAGTTTGATGGGTTTTTATGTTAAAAGAAAAAGGAATAAAGGTCAAATAGCTTCACCTACATCTTTCAAAAAATTACAGGAAATATCTCACTTAAGAGTCACCCAGACAATAATATTTATACTTAGCAAGTTGCATAAAAATTAAAAATTAAAAATATAATTCCCAAAATGATGGCAACATATTATTCACAAAATAGGAGTCAAATAGGTAAAGACAGATATTTGACAAATAAAACACAGGTATAAATACAGAAATCTTATATAGCAATTAAATATATCCCATTCTACTCTAAAAAACATTTTTAGTAGGTTACAAGAATATAAAAATACATTAAATAAAAAAATAGATTGTGAATGTAGCAGTTAGGGAACACAAAAATGAAGAAGAATGCACAAAAATATAATAAATATTTAATTTCTAAAGTACTTTATAGTACTTCCAAGTATTTTCCTTTTCTAATACAGATTCATTTTTTTTCCTAAATATAAAATAAGTATATTATTGAATTTTCAAGTAACACCAGAAAATTATAAAGAATCCAGCATTTCTCGGCTGGGCGCGGTGGCTCACGCCTGTAATCCCAGCATTTTGGGAGGCCAAGGCGGGCAGATCACGAGGTCAGGAGATCGAGACCATCCTGGCTAACATGGTGAAACCCTGTCTCTACTAAAAATACAACAACAACAAAAAAATTAGCCGGGCGTAGTGGCGGGTGCCTGTAGTCCCAGCTACTTGGGAGGCTGAGGCAGGAGAATGGTGTGAACCCGGGAGGTGGAGCTGGCAGTGAGCTGAGATGGCGCCACTGCACTCCAGCCTGGGCGACAGAGCGAGACTCCGTCTTAAAAAAAAAAAAAAAAAAAAAAAGAATCTAGCATTTCTCAACATTCCAGCATCTAGAAATAATTACTATTAACATCAGCTGAACATTCCTCCAGACACATTACTTTGGGTATATGTATCTAAGACAGACATCTAACATACATACACACTCAAACAGAAAGAGCACCAAGAAAATGGGATCTTGTTTAAGAAAGCCGTGTGATTTCGTGGTCAGGAGCACAAACACTGCAGCCAAACTGCCTGGACTGTATCCAGAGTCCACCTCTTACAGGTGTGTGGCCATGGGTGAGTCCCCTCACCTCTCTGTGCCTCAATGTCCTCAGCCATAAAATGTGGATGTCAGTAGCATCCGCCTCCCAGGATTTTTGGGAAGATTAAGTGAGTTAACACATAAGGAGTGAATGGAATGGCATAGGGCACATTGCAAGCCTTTAGTCTAGGAATGTTGTTTTCTGGTGTGATTTCCAGTGGCCTGAAGGCACCAAGAGGAGCAGGAGGGAAAGGCTACCCTGGGTCTAGGCTCTGTACACCGGAGATTTTGTCAGACGTTCTAAGCAGAAGTTCATTCGTCATCTGAGGAGGTGTTCTCCCCGGGGCCACAGGCTGCTTCCCATGACTTCTGGAGGTTTGAGAATAGCATGTCTCTTGCTTCCTCCAGAGCCTTCTGCAGGAGTGGTGCATGGCAGACGGCTGTGGGAGAACGTTTCATTTCTTTACTGGCTTTTACCTGTATTTCCACCCTTTCATTTCATTAGACATGCAGCGTCACTGTAGTACATGTCTTTTTTTCTGTTTTTTTTTTTTTTTTTTTGAGACGGAGTCTCACTCTGTCACCAGGCTGGAGTGCAGTGGCGCCATCTCAGCTCACTGCAACCTCCGTCTCCTGGGTTCAAGTGATTCTCCTGCCTCAGCCTCCTGAGCTGCTGGGACTACAGGCACACACCACCATGCCCAGCTAATTTTTGTGTTTTTGGTAGAGACGGGGTTTCACCACATTGGGCAACAAGAGAGAAACTCCTTCTGAAAAAAAAAAAAGTTGGTATCTATCAAAGGCTTTGGAAGCCCTTTGACTCAGCCATTCCAATTCTAAGAATCCATACCCCAGAAACACTTGCAGATCTACGTAACACTACAGGATCAAGGATGTTCATTTCAGCATTGTTTGTAATAGGGTAAAAAAAGAAACTAAATGTCTACGAAAAGAAAATGGGTCAAATAAATTGTACTACATCCCAACTACAGAATACTATGCAAGAATAAAAAGGAATGGGCTGGGCGTGGTGGCTCACGCCTATAATCCCCACACTTTGGGAGGCTGAGGCAGGTGGATCACGAGGTCAGGAGTTCAAGACCAGCCTGACCAACATAGTGAAACCCTATCTCTACTAAAAATACGAAAATTAGCCAGGCATGGTGGCGCACACCTGTAATCCAAGCTACTCAGGAGGCTGAGGCAGGAGAATCGCTTGAAACTGGGAGGCGGAGATTACAGTGAGCTGAGATCGAGCCACTGCATTCCAGCCTGGATGACATAGTGAATGAAGTAATGGTATGGAAATTTTCCTACGTTAAATCAGAACAATGAAGTTGCTCTATGTTTTGTAAAAAGCAATTTGAATACAGGTACATATGTAAATGTTTAGAAACCATTCTTGGAGGATAGCCAACAAACTGTTAAAACAGTTACCTCTGGAGAAGGGAGTAAAACTGGGTGAAAATAGGATTTTCAAGTTTTATTCTTCAGGCCTCCTTACTGTTTGGATGTTTAATAGGAATGTATACCACTTGTGTAATGTAAACAGACACAACGGAATAGCAAGGCGTCTTGTCTCTAGGGACAACAAACAAGGAGCTCCCAGGCCCTGCTAAGTGAGAGTTACATGAAACACACACCGTGAGCCAGGAGGACCACACAGGCACCAGGTGAGGAGAAACAGACGAGGAACAAAGGACGGCGCACAGTTACCGACCCCTGGTCGCGCTCAGCTCCAGGCAGAGATTGTGGGCATCCGCACCAGGGCAAAACAAGGGTTTTATCTTCACTTGAACGAAATAAATCAAGAGTTTTGAAAAGGTCAATGTGACAGCCATTAAGACTGTATCTTCCAAAGATCTGGAGGCTGTGGAAATGGGAGGCTGAGACACACACTGCTGCTCAGTCCTGTTCCAACCCAGTGTCCACTCAGAAACCTTCCCAGGACTCTTCCATGGGGCCCTGCACCGAGCAGAGGGCCGGGGACTTCTTCCTGGGGAGGGCCCCCAGGCTTGTGTGTGTGTGGAGGGCAGCCTCACACTCAATTTATTCGCTCCGAGCTTGCGGGCTGAGGAAAGGCGAAGCTGCAGATAGGACTCTGTCACCTGGAAGGGTTGGGAAAGCCCCAGACAACACCAGCCTCCCGACTGTCACTTCTGGAGGCGGCTCTCCGTGCTGGGATGCTATTAGTGATTTGAACAGAGTTCTCTCTGACTTGTTAACTTTCTTTAGCAGGGTGGGAGGTGCAGAGGTCGACTGGGAACTGACTGCCAGGATAGCTGGATTTCTCAGTGTAGCATCCAGGAAGCTGATTCTAAAGCTGTGCATGTGAGTTAATAAGGACAGAAACATTCCTTTCTCTAAAGCAGGGGTATCCAACCCCCAGGCTGGGGAATGCTTGGTACCAGTCCCTGGCCTGTTAGGATCCGGGCCGCATAGCAGCAAGTGAGTGATGGCCAGCCAGCATTACCACGTGAGCTCCGCCTCCTGTTACATCAGTGTGGGCATCAGATTCTCACAGGAGCACGAACTCTATTCTGAACTATGCATGTGAGGGCTCTGCACGTTCCTTATGAGAATCTAATGCTTGGTGACCTGGGGTGGAACACCCTCAACTCCCTGCATCCCCCACCCCGGGCCAAAAAAGTTGGGGACCACTGTGCTAAAGGATGAACAGCAGAAAACACAGCTGCAAAGAAATCGCTTCAAAGCCATTCATTAGGGAAGGGTAATATTGAGTTTTGGGGGACAGAGACACTCCAGGATAAGTAACAAGAGTTCCAGGAATGGAATACAACGTTTGAAGCTTTTGGTTTGCACACTTTGGTCAAAAAGAACACTGGCACCATGGCTCACACCTGTAATGCCAGCGCTTTGGGAGGTCCAGGCAGGAGAATCACTTGAGGCTAGGAGTTCAAGACCAGCCTAGGCAACATGCCAAGACCCCGTCTCTCTAAAACATTTTAAATGTTACCCCGATGTGGTGGTGCACGCCTACTCGGGAGGCTGAAGTGGGAGGATTGGGAGTTCGAGGCTGCAGTGAGCTATGATTGCACTATGCACTTCAGCCTGGGTGACGGCATTAGCCATCTCTAAAAACAAAAACTAACCGGTTAGTGTGAACAAGAACAAAAGGGATTTTGAACTTTTCTAGAGAAAGGTATGTGTAGTAATTTCTCAATGACTGAGGTGTGTCTGGAGCCAAGCAGAGTTTCCCAATCTGGCCTGGGGAAAATACTATGAGAAGCGGAGGATTCGATAGTTCTGAAAAATACAGCTCTCCAGTGCAACCCCCTATTTTGCAGGTGAGGATGTGTTCAGCGAAGACCGTGTCCTCGGACTTGTGGCTAGGACTAGACTGGGAGAGGCTCTCTGTTGTAAAGTTTGCCTCATGCTGCCTCCTTTCTCTCAGTGTGCCCCGGTGCGTAGACATGCCACTTGTCCCACATCACAGACTTCTAAATGTTTGTTATGGGCAGTCCAGATAAGAAACTCTTCGCTGTAATGACAGAAAGTCGATTCATTAATGCCTCTGCTTATTGTCCTACGCTGGGGCTTGCACTTGACTCAACAGATTTTAGTATATTCACAGAGTTGTACAGCCATCACCATGATCATTTTTACAACGCCTCCATTACCCCAGAAAGATCCCTCCAGCTGGTTTTCAGTCAATCCCATTTGCACTGCTAGCTGTGGCCAACTACAAAATCTATCTTCTGTCTCTTTCAATTTGTATTTTTTTTTTTGTGAGACGGAGTTTTGCTCTTGTTGCACAGGCTGGAGTTGCCCAGGCTGGAGCGCAGTGGTGCGATCTCGGCTCACTACAACCTCCACCTCCCGGGTTCAAGTGATTCTCTTGCCTCAGCCTCCCAAGTAGCTGGGATTACAGGCGTGCGCCACCACGCATGGCTGATTTTGTGTTTCAGTAGAGACAGGGTTTTCTTCATGTTGGTCAGGCTGGTCTCGAACTCCCAACCTCAGGCGATCCACCCACCTTGGCCTCCCAAAGTGCTGGGATTACAGGCATGAGTCACTGTGGTCGGACTCAATTTGTTTTTTCTGGACATTGAATATATATAGAATCATACACTATGTGGTCTGGTCTATTGCATCTGGTTTCTTTCAGTTAGAATGTTTTTGAGATTCATCCATGTTGAAACACTTTGTCCATAGTTCATTTCTTTTTTTGCTGAATTGTATTCCATTGTGTGGACATACCACACTCTGTTTATTCATTCACAAGTTGGTAGGTGATGTGGTTTGGTTGTGTCCCCACCCAAATCTCATCATGTAGTTCCTCTAACCCCCATGTGTTGTGGGAGGGACCCAGTGGGAGGTGTTTGAATCATGCTGCTGTTCTCATGATAGTGAGTGAGTTCTCATGAGATCTGATGATTTTACAAGGGACGTTTTCCCCTTTGCTTGGCACTTCTCCTTCCTGCTGCCATGTGAAGAAGGACATGTTTGCTTCCCCTTCTACCATGATTGTAAGTTTCCTGAGGTCTCCCCAGCCATGTTGAAGTGTGAGTCAACTAAACCTGTTTTCTTTATAAATTACCCAGTCTCGGGTATTTCTTCATAGCAGTGTGAGAACAGGCTAATACTGTAGGCATTTGGACAGATTCCAGTTTTTCACCGTCATAAATAATGCTGCTATTAGCATTTGTTTACAAGTTTTTGCATAAACATATGTTTTTGTTTCTCTGGAAGCAGAATTGCTAGGCCATATTGTCTTAGTCTGGATGGGCTGCTATAAAAAATACTGTAGACTGGGTGGCTTATAAACAAAATCTTTATTTCTCACCGTTTTGAAGGCTGGAAAGTCGAAGATCAAGGTGCCAGCAGGTTTGGGGTCTGATGAGGTCTTGCTTTCTCACAGACTATGCCTTGTCACTCTGTCCTCACATAGTGGAAGGGGCCACTGGACTTCCTTGGGCTTTTTAAGGACTTTAATTCCATTCATGAGGGCTCCACCCTCATGATCTAATCACTTCCCAAAGGCCTCGCCCTTTAATACTATTATATTGGGGAATGGGTTTCAACATACAAATTTCAGGGGAACACAAACATTTAGACCACAGCACACGACACATTTGTAAACTTTTTAAAGAAACTGTCAGATTGTTTTCCAAAGTGATCACACCATTTTACATTTCTACCAGCCATGTATCAAGTTTCTCTTTTTCCATATCTTGCCAATATTTGGTATCTTCTTTTTGACTATTCCAGTGAGTGTGTAATGATGTTGCTTCATAGTTTTAACTTGCATTTTTTCTGATGCCTAATAGTATTAATGACTCTTTCATGTGCTTATTATCATTTCTATGGCTCTCATGTTGAAATACCAACTCTTTCACCCATTTGTAAATTGGGTTTTTAAATTTCTTATGACTGAGTTGTAAGTGTTCTTTATATAGTTGGATATACATCCTTTATAAGTATATAATTTACGAACATTTTTTCACAGTCTCTGGCTTGTTTTCATTTCCTTCATGGGGGTTTTGGAGATCAAAAGTTTTTAATTTTAATGAAATCCAGTATATCAATTTTTTTCTTTTCCATCTCATGCTTTTGGTGTTTTATATATAAGCACTTTTTGCTTAACTCAAGATTTAAAAGATTTTCTCCTAGAAGTTTTGTAGTTTTAGTTCTTACACTGATGTCCATGGGCAATTTGAATTAATTTATATACACAGAGTAGGTCTAAGTTTTTCATTTTCAAATAGATTCTGTATTAGTTTCCAATGGCCTCTGTAACAAATTAGTGCCAACTGGTGGCTTACAACTATAGGACTTTATTTTCTCACTGTTCTAGAGGCCAGAGTCTGAAATCACGGCATCAGAAAGAGATGCTCCCTTGAGGACTCCAGGGAAGAATGGGTGCCTTACCTCCTCTACCTTCTGGTGGCTGTTGGCATTCCTTGGCTTGCAGTTGATATCTCCTATATCTGCCTGTTTTCACACTGCCTTCTCCTCTGTGGGTGACCCCCTCTATGTCTGTGTCACCTCTTTCTGCCTGTATCTTACAAGGACTCTTTGATGGTATTTAGGGCCTACCAATGTAATTCAGGATAAGCTCACATCAAAATCCTTAACCATGACACCGACACAGATTCCCTTTTTTCCAGAGAAGGTAACATTTACAAGATCCGGGGATTAGGACTTGATTCTTCGGGTGGCCATCATTTAACCTACTACAACATCAAATTCTCCCAGTGATGTTTGTTAAGAAGACTATCATTTGCTTATTGAATTGCCTTGGCACTTTGTTGAAAGTCAACTGGCCATAAATATAAAGGTTTATTGATTTCTGGACTCTCAATTCTGTTCCATGGATGTATCCTTGTATCAGCAAAACACATTGTCTTGCTAATGCAGTATTATGGCAAGTTCTGAAATCAGATAATGTAAATTCTCCAACTTTGTTCTTTTTAAAAATTGCCATTGACTACTGTAGGACCTTGTATTATATTTTCACATACATTTTAGGTTCAGCTTATCAATTTCTTTTTTTTTTTTTTTTTTTTTTTGAGACGGAGTCTCGCTGTGTCGCCCAGGCTGGAGTACAGTGGCCGGATCTCAGCTCACCGCAAGCCCCACCTCCCGGGTTTACGCCATTCTCCTGCCTCAGCCTCCTGAGTAGCTGGGACTACAGGCGCCCGCCACCTCGCCCGGCTAGTTTTTTGTATTTTTTAGTAGAGACGGGGTTTCACCGTGTTAGTCAGGATGGTCTCGATCTCCTGACCTCGTGATCCGCCCGTCTCGGCCTCCCAAAGTGCTGGGATTACAGGCTTGAGCCACCGCGCCCGGCCCAGCTTATCAATTTCTGTGCAAAAATCTGTTGGAATCTTGATGGGAACTGAACTGAAACTATAATTTGGGATATGTTTTAGTCCGTGGAATGGCTCTCCATCTATTTAAATCTTAATTTTTTTTTTTTTTTTTTTGAGACGGAGTCTTGCTTTGTTACCCAGGCTGGAGTGCAGTGGCGTGATCTTGGCTCACTGCAACCTCCACCTCCTGGGTTCAAGCAATTCTCCTGCCTCAGTCTCCCAAGTAGCTGTGATTACAGGTGCTCACCACCATGCCCAGTTATTTTTTTTGCATTTTTAGTAGAGACAGGGTTTCACCATGTTGACCAGGCTGGTTTCGAACTCCTGACCTCAACTGATTTGCCTGCCTTGGCCTCCCAAAGTGCTAGAATTACAGGCGTGAGCCACCACGTCCAGCCAATCTTTTTTTTTTTTTGAGACGGAGTCTCGCTTTGTCTCCCAGGCTGGAGTGCAGTAGCACCATCTTGGCTCACTGCAGCCTCTGCCACCCGGGTTCAAGCAATTCTCCTGCTTTAGTCTCCTGAGTAGCTGGGATTACAGGCGTGTGCCGCCATGCCCGGCTAATTTTTGTACTTTTAGTAGAGACGGGTTTCACCATGTTGGCCAGGATGGTCTTGATCACCTCAGCTCGTGATCTGCCCGTCTCAGCCTCCCAAAGTGATGGGATTACTGGTGTGAGCCACCTCGCCCGGCCTGCCAATCTTAATTCTTATAGCAATGTTTTGTAGTTTTCAGTGTATAAGCCTTATACATTTTTGTTAAATTAATTATTATCTTATTCTCTTTGACATTATACATAGAATTGTTTTCTAAACTGGATGCTTTCCAATCTGGATGTTTTTAATTTTCTTTTTTAGCTTTATTATATAGGCTAGATTCTCGAACACCATTTTGAAAAGGAGTTAAAGATATTTGTGTCTATGTTCAGGAGGGAAATTCATATGCAGTTTTCTTGTAATTTGTCTGGCTTTGGAATCAACATAATAATCTCATAGAATGAATTGTGAGATGTTGCCACCTTCTCAATTTTTCTGAAAGAAATTTGTGAGTGATTAGTACTACTTTTTCTTTATTTGATAGAATTCACTAGTGTCTACCTGCATATGGATATTTTTGTGAAAATATTTTAAATTATTAATTCCATTTCTTTAGTTGTGATGGTCTGTCAGATTTTCTATTTCTTCTTTTTTTTTTTTTTTTGAGACAGCCCAGGCTGGAGCGCAATGGCTTCATCTCGGCTCACTACATCCTCTGCCCCTCAGGCTCAAAAGTGATTCTCTCTGGAGTCGCTGGGACTACAGGCACATGCCATGCAGCCCGGCTAATTTTTGTATTTTTAGTAGAGATGGGGTTTCACCATGTTGGCCAGGCTGTCTTGAACTCCTGACCTCAAGTGATCCACCCACCTCATCCTCCCAAAGTGCTAAGATGACAGGCGTGAGCCACCACCTTGGCAGATTTTCTTTTTATTCTAGAGTTTGATAATTTGCGTCTTTCTTGGAGTACATTTGTGTCATTTAAGCTGTCTAGTTTCTGTAGGGTTGGTAGTGATGTTACCTCTTTAGGTCCTAAATTGGCAATTTATGTCTTCTCTGTTATTTTCTTGGTTAGTCCAGTTAAAGGTCTGTCAGCTTTGTTGATGTCTTTTAAAGAAAGTCTTTTGATTTCATTATTTTTCTTTATTTAAAAAAATTCCTCTTTCTGCCCTCCCTCTCCCACATGCTGGTCTGCAGAACCCTACTCCCAAGGAGTACGGCCCTGGGTGGAGCTCAGCAGAGTCTGCCCACTCCCTTCGCTGGCCCACACAGGCCTCCAGGAGCCCTGAGAGGGACCAGCAGAGCAGACCCCTAGAGTGTGATGGGCGCAGCCCTGCCTGAGGCCCAGTCGGGGATCTTTCTGCAGATCTACCTCTGGCTCAGCGCATGCCCCCTGCCCTGAGAACAGGAAAGGGCCCAGAAGGGCTGACTCACCGGGCCGACACTCACACGGAAATAGGATGCACTTTATTTACCGGAGCAAAGGCAGGTGAGAGTGCCTCCTGTGTGACTGTTGGCCCTCCTGCCTGGTGGCTCTGAAGGGAAGGAGCCAGTGAGCCTGACCCTGGGAGCGGCCATCCCCATGTGCCCTGCTTGGCGGGCCCCAGGCGGCTTCCCCAGGCCCAGGTCTGGGACCCCAGGCTCTCCCCTGCCTCGTGGCCGCGAGTCCTGTGCTTTGGGTTTTTTAATGCCAGTTCTCAGTACAGAAGTGCATTCTTAAAGAGGTTCCAGCTATCACTTTTAACCACATATATATACATATATAGTCTACCTACAAAGTGGTTTATTTGCAAGATGTTTCAACAGTGAGCTCGGGCCCCGCCCGCCTTGTGACCATCTGTCCCCAGTCCTCGACCCCGCCCATGCCCTGGTCCCAAGTGGCATGGGGACAGGCCACTGTATGTATTAAAATGACTGCATCAAATAAATGTTTATTGATTTTTTTCCAAAAAAAAAAATCCTCTCCAGGCCAGGCATGGTGGCTCACGGCACTTTGGGAGGCTGAGGCGGGTGCGGATCATAAGGTCAGGAGACCGAGACCATTCTGGCTAACACGGTGAAACCCCATCTTTACTAAAAATACAGAAAAATTGGTCGGGTGTGGTGGTGCGTGCCTGTAGTCCCAGCTGAGAGGGGAGAATGGCGTGAACCCAGGGGGTGGAGCTTGCAGTGAGCCGAGATCGTGCCACTGCACTCCACTCCAGCCGGGGAGACGCTGGAGCGAGATTCCATCTCAAAAAAAAAAAAAAAAAAGCCTCTCTAATCTTTATTTCCTTCCTTCTACTTGCTTTGGGGTTTTACTTTAAGGCGGAAGCTCAGGTTATTACTGAGATTTTTCTTTTCTGATACGGGTATTTAAAAACCTGTATAAATTTCCTCTTACCCACTGCTTTAGCTGCCTCACATAAACTTTTGATTTGTTGGCCTGTGGTGGCAGCACGAGAGCAGAACATGAGCTATGGCTGCTGTAGGAGTCACGGCAGAACCAGCATTTAGAAAGTTTCTTCCACTCTTCAGAAGAAGGTATTGGTTGAAAGGCAAGTATTGGTTGAAAGGAGTACAGCAGAAACTGTAACCAAAGGAGACGTCAGGCTTATGAAAAATCTAAAGGAAAAGTATTGCAAGCAACAGTAGTAGCTGCTGGATGAGGCTATAAGGGAAAAGGTGGAGAGATTCAACCAGTTAGCGTTAAAGTCAGAAATAAATTTCCTCCAGGATAGAGAGACACCAAAATAGTTCTAGATGACAAGGATTGTATCTTATTAAGAGACAGAGGACATTCTTGAAAGTATGTAGACTGAAACAAATCACTATTGAAATGGCATCAACATGAAGCTGCCCACTGAAGTTCTGCAATCTTTCAACATGTAAATAATTTGTCTTTTATAATAAAACTGGTAACTAAATTTTTTTGATATATTGTATTTGCTTCAGTTCATAACATTTTGAAACCTCCTTTGTGTATTTATTTGATCTGTGGGTTGTTTAGGAGCATACTGGTTAATTTGGGTGTTTTCCAGTTTCCTTTCTTTTTTTTTTTTTTGAGTCTCGCTCAGTTGCCCAGGCTGGAGTGCTGTGGCGCAGTCTTGGCTCACTGCAAGCTCTGCCTCCCGGGTTCACGCCATTCTCCTGACTCAGCCTCCTGAGTAGCTGGGACTACAGGCGCCCACCACCGCGCCCGGCTAATTTTTTGCATTTTTAGTAGAGACGGGGTTTCACTGTGTTAGCTAGGATGGTCTCGATCTCCTGACCTCGTGATCCGCCTGCCTCGGCCTCCCAAAGTGCTGGGATTACAGGCATGAGCCACCGTGCCCGGCCTTCCAGTTTCCTTTCTACTGTGGATGTCTGATTTAATCATGTTGCAGCCAGAGAATATACTTTTTATGACTTCAATCTTTTTAGATTTACTGAGACTTGTTTTATGGCCCAGCATGTGGTCTATACTGGAGAATGTTTCATGTACACTTGAAAAGACTGTACTTTGGAATCTCTGGGTGAAGAGTTCTTTCTTACCACCCCCGGCTAATTTTTATATTTTTGGTAGAGACAGGGTTTCTCCACGTTGGTCAGGCTGGTCTCCAACTCCCGACCTCAGGTGATCTGTCTGCCTCGGCCTTCCCAAAGTGCTGGGATTACAGGCGTGAGCCACTGTGCTCGGCCATGTTTAGCTTTTCTTGTCTCTTGTATGTAACAGAGTCTGTGTTTTGCTTTGTGAACCAATTTGAAAATTTTTTCTCAGAGTAGAAATAAAGTGCATGGGCCACATGCGGTGGCTCATGCATGTAATCCTAGCATTTTGGGAGACTGAGGTGGGCACCCTGTTTGAGCCCAGGAGTTTGACATCAGCCTGGGCAACAGAGTTAAACTCTGTCCCTACAAAAATATTTTAAAAATTAGCCAGGCATTGCGGCACACACCTATAGTCCCAGCTACTCAGGAGGCTGAGGCAGGAGGATCGCTTTAGCCCAGGAAGTTGAGGCTGCAATAAGCTGTGATCGCGCCACTGCACTCCAGCCTAGGCAACAGGGTGAGACCCTGTCTCCAAAAAAAAAAAACACAAACAGAAAGTGGATGCCCATTCACTGTATGATATGTTTAAATTAGTCTCAACTCATGCTATTTTGTTGTATTTTTAAAAAATTTTTTATAGATTCAGGGAGTACAGTGCAATTTTGATACTTGGGTGTATTTTCTGTGTGTATTGCATTATATTTATTATTTTTCCCCTGTATAGGCTCTAATTTTGCTTTTTTTTGAATTTAGGAAGTTTCGTTTTTATTCTACTAGTTATCTTTATAATAAAACTTCCTATAATGTACCTAATCCCCCGTTTTTGTACTTCTAGTATTCCCTTTGTCTAAATATTTTTGTACTGTACCCCACCTATTTACATAATACACTATGAGCAAATTATTTTTTTTTCAACTTTTAGATTTAGGGGTACATGTGCAGGTTTCTTACCTGGGTATATTGCATGATGCTGAGGTTTGGAGTACAAATGGTCTCATCACCAAGGTGTTGAGCATAGTACCCAATAGTTTTTCAACCCTTGCCTTGCCTCCTTCCCTCCCAACAGTCAGCATCTATTGTTCCCATCTTCATGTCCATGAGTATGCGGTGGTTAGCTCCTAATTATAAGTGAGAACATGCAGTATTTGGTTTTGTTTCTAATTCGCAAGGTATAATTTACATACATTAAAGTATTTTACTTTTTAAAAACTCCAATCTCATGACAGATTATTCTGCTTTTTTTCTTTGAGACAGGGTCTCACTCTGTTGCCCAGGCTGGAGTGCAGTGCTGGAATCACAGCTCATGACTGCCTTGACCTCCCAGGCTCACATCATCCTCTTGCCTCAGCCTCTCAAGTATCTAGGACTACGGGTGCACACCACCATGTCTGGGTTTTATTTTTTGTAGACATCAGGTTTCGCTATGTTCCCCAAGCTGGTTTCAAACTCCTGATCTCAGGCAGTCCTCCTGCCTTGGCCTTCCAAAATGCTGAGATTACAGGTGTGACCCACCATGCCCGGCCTTGTATTTCTTAATCAGATGCTTTCCCCTAGTGGTTTCCTCAGGAAGGGCTCAACAAGAAGTATTAAATTCTAATTTTAAATTGTTTTTCTATAACCTTGTTATCTGAAAGACTGCTTTGTAGATATAAAATCCTTGAATCGTATTTCCTTCTTCCTTCAAATCTCTAGAAAATGTTGCTGTCGAGATGACTTATTTTACCTGTGTTCCATCATCCTTAAGCTTCCTACTCCTCTTCACCAGGAAATAAGTAAGGAAATTAAATTTAAGCATCCTCCATAGCTTAACCCGTACTCTGAGGTATACGTTATGAATGTTTTTATTTAAGTCATCACAAGGACAGTGTTCTGGAAAGATGCATGGAGATATTTCAGATTTAGATGTTGGACATCTCCATCTTCTGGGACTAAGGTTTTATGTCCACAAGGAAAGACGGCATGAGGCCCACACATCAGATGATTATTATTTCATAGACTTAAAGATACATCTTCTCCACCCACATTGCAATATCTCTAATATTGGAAGACATCTTACAGCATAATACAGGTAGAATTATTTTCTTCTAGTACATTAAAAAAAGTACACATGGTACAATTAGTGAAGTACTGAAATTGATGAAATACTGGTGTATTTTCTGTCCCAATTTGACCCAAAGCCCCATTTTTCCAGAGTTAGAATTTAGTCATAGACAATAAAAAGGTGGTGTGGTTCTCTTCTTCCCTGTGGATGTCCTGCTGAGTGGAAATGGGCTCCAAATGGTCTCTACCCTGCTCGCCCCAAGCCACCGCCTTTTAAAACACAGACTCGTCGGTAGAGCGCTCTGGAAACTTCCCACTCTGTGCAAGAGAAATTTGTAACTTGGTCCAGATTTGAGATGACTGTACTTTCTCAGCATTTTGCTTCAGTTTGATCCAAATTTTACTGTTTCTAGTAGACATTTCTTTGTGGTATATATTACTGGATTATGGTCACTCTATAATTTTAACATAAAAATTTTACTTTTGGTTCTTTTTGTTTACAATGTTGGTTTTAAGGATTGAAGTAATGTGCCTGATCCGCCATCTTTCCCAGAAACTTATGGTCATATTTTCAAAAAGTTTATTACAAACATGATTTTGATGTTGCTATTTTGACTTAGAAAGTATTATAAAAGAAGCTGAAAAGTTATTATTTAAGAAAATAATGGCCATGATATTTTTGTAGTCCTATGAGGTCAGCAGGAACCTAGGACACCTCAGATACCATACATTCTTTGGTTGGATGTGAAAAAAGGAACTAAGAAATTTAGTTGTTTTCTAAAATAAGACAAAACAACACACAGATATCACTACCCCAGTGCAAAAAAGTTAAAATTAAGACACTATTCTGTTGGATATATTACATATGCAAATAGACTAATAATCAGGAATGTAGGTTTATTTCATTAAAAAATAAAACAAAACAAACCAGACTCATCCCCCAAAGAGTACTTTATCCTTTAAAGCAGCAGCAATCACAAGGCACATATGTACAAAATACCTCAAGCAAAATAGAAACTGAACATTCAAAAAATACGTGTTATTTAAAAAGATGTTGAAGACCATTTGAGTAATATGAGCATAGATTATAAAAATGGTAATTTTATTCTTCTACCTTTAACAAGAGAAGGAATGATGGTGTAATATTTATATGCTATCTTGTGGCACATATAACAAACCTTTATACCACGTAACCTGGTTTGCTAAACAAAAAACAGGTGAAGTACTGCTTAAAAATGGTATTTTTAGTGCTTTCACATCTTTTGTACATATCGGGAATCTGTAAGCTGAAAAGAATTTCCTTAGCTTAGAAAAAGCTACATGTCCCTAGGGAAACCCACCATACAGAAAAGGAATACATTTGAGATATTCTCAAATATAAAGGATATGATTTATATTCTGGGATCAACATAATAACCAATCCTCTTCCTAAAACAGATTAGAGGTGAACACATAAGAAATGTAAAGAAAGGTCAATTATATTAAAATAAAATAGCATCTGATTTAAATTATTGCTCACTTAGGAAGTATAATGAACATTCTCTGGCTAGGGATGCTCAGTTTAGAAATGGTGTGACATCAATATTTAGTGTGTACAAAAGTTCTAGGATTCAAATACAACGTAAAGTTTATAATAATCACACAAAAAATGTTCCTTTTAGCCACCATTTAGCTTCACACGACGAAGAGTGGAAAATCTGTGGTTTAATTAGATCTTCAACACAAATTTGTACCACATACGTTGAAGTGTTCCTCTTGGCTTTAATGCTGCAGTCATTTCTACATGAAATAGTAAGGAGTTAAGGAGTGCTTACTGTATCATTACTGTTAGAAGGGAGGGAAGAGACACTGAAGCTCCAGTTTTAAACGACAACAAAAGAATATAAAATACTAGTATAAGAAAACATTTAAATAGTACTAAATGCACAATTTAAATATCAGTTATACACTGTCATTAGTTTTCCTCTTAAAAAAATCAGTTCCTGGGCTTTTAGATGTGTTTTCTTTTTAAAAAAATAAGCATCCTTCTCATGGTCAATTGGTCCATATTGACATCATTTGGTAACAATCCTATCAAAGATCCACATGTTCTTGCTCTCCTTCAGGCCCCTCCTTGGCCAGCGGGAGTCTTGAGTCCTGTCTGCCTATTGTGTGGCAGGAGGCCACGGTCCTGGGACTGTCCCTAGAGCAGGACGGCCTGGGCCACCTCCTTGATGGTGGACGCAGCTCTCTCCAGTTCTTCTGCTGTTTGTTCCACCGTGACCACAACCCGAATGCTGAGAACAGTAAAGGACACAAAGAATTATCTTTGTGGGCCAGGTGCGGTGGCTGACGCCTGTAATCCCAGCACTTTGGGAGGCCGAGGCAGGCAGATCATGAGGTCAGGAGATCGAAATCATCCTGGCTAACACGGTGAAACCCCAACCCCATCTCTACTAAAAATACAAAAAAATTAGCTGGGCGAGGTGGCGGGCACCTGTAGTCCCAGGTACTTGGGAGGCTGAGGCAGGAGAATGGCGTGAACCTGGGAGGCAGAGCTTGCAGTGAGCCAAGATCGCGCCACTGCACTCCAGCCTGGGTGACAGAGCAAGACTCCCTCTCAAACGAAAACAAAAACAAAAACAAAAAACACAACAAAAAAACAAAAAAGAATTATCTATATGAGGTGAGGACCTGCACTCACAGTCAGCCTGAGTTTGCCTGAGAGTCAAATCCACTGTCTCCTATTTTTGTAAACAAACCTCTCTTGGCAGTTGGCCTGTCTATTCATGTACCTGCTGCCCACAGCCGCTTTCTCACTACTGTGGCAGGTAGGTTGCTGTGGCAGGGACTCTGCAACCTGCGGGCCTGGGCGTACGCCACCAGTGCACACCCAGTTAAGAGTGAGTTGCCGTGGGCTCTGCCTCAGAGGCTGGGAAACAGCATCCTGTCCATCATGTACTGCTTCAGGCAGTGCCAGGCACAAAGCAGGAATTCCATCCTTCTCAAATCAACCAGAGTTTGATTATACATATTTATGTCAATAGCAATGTGAAAGCTTTGTAATACTCTAAGGTATGGCAGAAATGTTCAAGTTTTCAGGAAATCAAAGAAATAATAGCTTGAAAGGACAATGCTACCTCTGTCCCTCAGTTCCCTCTGCAAACATCTGCTTCATGCATGTGACACATATTTATTGAGCTGTACTATGCTGTGCATGGAGTCCCGAGGGCACAAAACCAGCATGGCTCCCGTCCTCATGCACCTACAGTCTTACTAACAAGTAAACGTAGGATGTAGGATTATACCTTTGGGTAAGTGCAATAAAAGATGAAGGGAGCAGCCCAGGCTGGAGTGCAATGGAGTGATCTCAGCTCACTGCAGCCTTCACCTCCCGGAACCAGGTGATTTTCCCACCTCAGCCTCCCAAGTAGCTGGGACCACAGGCGTGCACCACCATGCCCGGCTAATTTTTACAGAGATGGGGTTTCACCATGGTGCCCAGGCTGGTCTTGTACTCCTGGGCTCAAGTGATCTGCCCACCTCGGCCTCCCAAGTGTTGGGATTACAGGTGTGGGACACTGCGCTTGGCTGAGAAGGGCAGGGTCTTTAAGGTGCTTTGAGCTGCTACCACAGTGATCTTCCAAATCCTGATCTGGCGCTCCAGGCCAGCAGAGCATTCAAACTCCCCGGTGGGCTCTCCTGCAGCCTCCCTGACTTGGCACCTGGCCTCAGGACCCTTCTCTCCAGCTCTTCTGCAGCTTCCAGTCTGCACTCCCAGATGAACCTGGAGGTCTCCAAGCCACTGACAACCCTGAGCAAAGCACACACCACCGCATCTGATGGAAAGCCACGATGCCCACCCACCGGACGCCCGACACACACACTTCTCCAGGCTTGGTGTAGACATCACCTGCTCTCAAAAGCCTGGGCAATGAATGCCCCAGGGCAGAACTGACCATGTCCATGCCCCCTGCTGTGACTGCCTGGCCCAGTGTTAAACATTCGTCTTTTACTTTTGGTGTTTTTTCTTGATGCTGCAGCTTTTCCCCACCGTTGCCTGGTTTTCCCCAAGTGTTAGTGAGTGTCGCTGACTGAAGGAGCAGCAGAGAGGTGTGCCCGCCCCCACCCAACACTGCCGATCGTCTCTGCAGGACAGTCCTTGTGGCAGAACTCCTGGTCCGGCACGTGCCACCTTTCAGATGTGGCAGATATGAGCTGATGGAAACTCAGTTTGCCCGAGTTCATTCCTGGGCTCCCAGACATTTCTCTGAGTTAACTGAGAGGGTACTCACTGAGTCCTCGGGAGCTTTTCAGTTAAAATTTAAAACACTTCTAGTTTAAGAGCAGAAAACAGGTAATGTACTATATTTTAATGACACATATTCTTCCTTAGCCTATGATAGTCTTTCAAAATTTTTCAAAAGATAATGTATTTCATAGAGCTCAGAGCAGGGGAAAAAACTAAAGTCATATTTGAATGTCACCGACCTGGGAGGAGGGAGACACTTCTCTTCCTTCTCCAAGTAGCGCGCCTGAGTTAATGCGATACTTCTGTTCATGCACTGCAGGAGCAAAAAGAACATGTCAGCAACCTGGACTTCAGACACGGTGGTAATTAAACTGGGCGAATGCTGAAATCCTGCAATGGTAGCTTTAACTCACTTTTCCAATCATAATTGCTCGAAGATATCACCAAGATACTACACCACCACTTTGGCAGCAATGTCCACAGAACTTTCTGCGATGACAAATCCCTCTGTTCTGTAGTGCCCAGCAGTCGCCATGAGCACTGTGTGCCTGCTGGGCACAGGGAGATGTGGCTGGTGCTACTGAGAGGTCACAGTTGTGCCTTTTATTTCCACTTAGTTTAAATTTAAACAGCCATAGATAGCTAGTGGCTACCATTTAGACAAAGCAGAGTTAGAACATGAGGAAATGGTGCGAGCAAAGTCCTGCAGGCTGGACTTAAGACCACCACCACCAGTAGGACTGTGTCAGAGAAAAACCATTGCACTTCAGATATTAGCAAAAACGATGTCCACATGTGGCATCTGGGCATGGGGCCGCTGGGCACTGCAGACTCTCGCGTTAACAAAGTTTTACACAGCTTTCCTACATATTAACCATCTGTCAACATTAAGAAAAAATGAAAACAATCTCTACTAAAATAAAGAAAGCATAAACACCAGAGCAAGGTAATAGGCTACAGTGTTTTCTTTCTGGAGTGATGAAAATGTTTTGGAATGAGATAGTAATGGTTGCACAACCTACTGCATGTATGATACTAAAAGCCACGTAACGATATACTTCAATAGGGTGAATTTTATGGTATGTGGTATGTGCGTTATATTAAAAAAAAGTAGCAACAGAGCAAAGGCCAGTGTAAAGGAAAGAACCACCATTCCACGTGTCTGGCAGTAAAGGCATCTGCCTGAAGAGGGGTCACGTCACAGGCTGCGAGGAAGAGATGGAAAACCCATACCAGGCAATAACAGCCTCCCGCTGACTCTAGGCTCTGCAAGTGTGCCTGGAAAAGTGAACTCCTGCAAACATCTGGACTGGCTCTGTTTCTAGCCCTGGCTGGTTAAGAGACACTATAAACAATAGCTCAGTTTGTAAAAACAGTGTCCTATTGAGCAACTCAAAATAAACTTGGCAAAGCCTCTCGGATCTGCGAAACTTAAGTAAGAGTTACGGCAGCATGGTTCTTTCCTCTCCTTCAAATACTGAAAAGAAGATGAGGCGAGTGGGACGAAAGATCCGGAAGATTTTACAAATGGAAGGTATGATGATGCGCAGAAGTGGGATATATATAGATATATAAATGAAGTTTCTAGATAGTATTCTGTTCCCTACCCCAGACTGTTCTCTTCTCACTCAACTCGCAAGAGGATTTCCTTAAGAGAACCAGTATCAAACCAGGCCCACAGACAGGAGGTTGAGATCTGTGAGCTGTCCACAGACTTTTCACTTCCTCTTTCGTTACGTGGCTAATCCTTGTAAGCACAGTATTTTAACACCGAGTTGCTTCATTCACACGTTCTCCTCTGCGTCTCTCTTTGGTACAAAGCAGTAATAAGACTTTAGCTGTTGCTATCTAATGAAAAGAGAACACAGGTGGATTTACTATGCAATGAATACACTGGCATCTGAAGGAGGCGACTGTCCCTCATCATGAAGCATGTGTGGACAACTGTCCCGATGCAGTTCGAGAAGAGACTCAGTGAGAATGGCGGAGCCATCACTCAGACCCAACACTGGCGTGTGCAGCTCATGAGCCTGCTCTGCGAACACAGCTCTCAGCTGTCCCGCTGGGGCAAGTCTACTGAAAACAACAAATTCACCTGCCTCATGAAGGTAACGAAATGAATGGGAATTTTACTGGCTTGTCCATTTAGTATGTATTTAATTTATACATTTGTTTTGGTTTTCCATTTGTATGAGAACTCTAATCACAAACACGTCATGCTTAGTTTTGTGTTTGTATGTATTTAAGGAACGTCACAACACAAACGATGAGGTAGTAAAGCAGGCAGTGGGATGTTTTCCCTGTCGAGAGAGTCTTCATGTCCAGAGGTATTCCTGAGGGGACATCAGCTGCATTTCCTCACCTCACAAGATAAGCAGCTCCAGCCTGATCATTCATAATCTGACACGTTTCTTTAGAAGCTCAGATCCTGGGGCTTGTTTTATGTTTTTGTTAATGTAACTGACTCTAGAAGGCCACAAATTTTATGAAGTTCTCCACAAATCTGTTATTCCAGATTATGTGGCTCAAACATTTGGGACATAGGACAGCTGAAGCCAGGTAGGCAGCAGAGGCTGCCCGCACACCCGGTCTGTATACTGCACAGCCATGTGGCCTAGAAGAGCCTGCCTGAGAGGCTGTATAGGCAGATGAGCCTTAGGACAGGGCCTGGCCTCGGAAAGGCACATGATAGGTGGTAGCTGCCATTATGACCCCAGAAACCTGGTAGCATCGCTCATAGCTACAGCCTCTGGACAAGGAAGCAGAATCATGCCCATTTGCATTCTCAAATACATACTAGGTATATGTCAGACTTTTCTAAAAGCAGCAGCAGCAGCAGCCCACATAAAAGTCCAGATCCTTCTGAAAGCAGATGTCCAGCATCCCAGGACTTGGAGGAGGGGAGCAGGGTGGGTGGCATTCCACTGCCCCTCCTGAGTCCTTCCTGCTTAGGTTACTCCGCTGTTCTTCCTCCCCCGTTTAAAGAAACTTCTGTTGTCCCTGCACCACTGTAAACCTGCGTGCCCAGGGCAGGAAGCACTCTGGAGGGGCAGTGCTGCCAGATGAAAATGGGCAAGTGGTTTCCCTGGTGATGTGTTTCTTAGACAATTAGTAGTGAAATAACTTTTGGAAGATACAAGAGCATCCTGACTTCAGGGTGACTGTGAGTGGACTGTCCCTGAGCTGTGCTGTGGGGACAGTCAGCTGTCCAGGAATGTGTGCGATGCCCACACACAATGCCTCCCCCAACTACACATAGGAAAGCCTGGCTTTGTAAAACGGTCAGCAAGTGAGTTTTCTGCAAGGCTAATTTTTCAGAGGAGAGGCCAAGTATATTTAAATGCAAAGTGGTACAAAACAGAATAACTTTGGAGGGAGCCACATATTGACCCAATGGGAGGGCCTGCTGCCCGTTACCATGGCCAGAAGCTAGGAAGGACCTGGAGGATTAAGATTCCATGTCCAGAGTAGGTCACCAGCATCTTCCTTTCTACTCTCTTCTCTCAGGGCAAACAGACTTTTCTTAAAAAATAACATTAAAAAATTGCTTGGGGCAAGGGCAGAAGTGGTGTGGGGGGATTTCCTCAAGTAAATGGATACTTACTTGATCTACAATTTCCTGAAGCAGTCTGACATCTTGCTCGCGAGACCCAGTGCTCTCTTCCAGTTGCAGGTGAAAGGCTGGAGAAAGGGACTCCCCCACCACTTTTAATCCAGAAATCCTGAAGAAGGGAAACACACACACAGCCATAAGTTCCTTCCAGGCTCCAAGATCACTCACGGAGAAATAATGTTAGAAGTCCACAATGTCAAGGCACAGTGAATGTACAGAAGCTTGCGACTGACGGGAAGCATTATTCCAATTCCAACAAAGAAAGCGAAGCAAGGCACCCTGGGCGGTGCTTCCTCCTCTAAAAAAGTTTGCCTGTGATGTGGCTTCCTGAGCGCAGGACCAGGTCTCATGGCCCCAGCCTCCCACCAGGGAGTCTGTGCACCGTACTCCGGCCTGGGCGCCCCTCCTTATAGGCCCTCTGGGCCCCAGCTTGGTCTGTGATTCCCTTGCCATGTGCTCCCTCGCCCCTGATGTTTGTTCTTCCCTGTGCTGGCTGCACATGCTGGGGCCCAGCTCCAGCACTGCCTGCTGCTGGGGCCTTCTTCATCACCCACTTTAGGGAAGGCTCTGCTCCATCATTTGCTATTTTTCATCCTGTCTGGATCCTTCACAAGCTACTCACTACAGTTTATGTTATACTTATTATCTATGTCTTTAGTTTTTATTTTGTTTCTCATTAATTACAGGGATGATTTCTAACATTAACAACATTATGCCCCATCTTTACAAACAAAACAAAAACAAAAATACAAAAATGGGCCAGGTGTAGTGGCTTGCACCTGTAGTCCCAGCTACTTGGGAAGCTCAGGTGGGAGGATCGCTTGAACTCAAGAGGTCAAGGTTGCAGTGAGCTGAGATTGTGCCATTATACTCCAGCTTGGGTGACAGAGTAAAACCCTGTCTCAAAAAAAAAAAAAAAAAAAAAACCCCAACAAAAACCAAACATACATTATATTTTGACTAATAGCAATATGTTTAGATAGAAAAATGTCCTTATTTGCATGTTATGTTTTAGATTTTACTTGGATTAAAATTATTTTGTTTTCACTTAGGATTAACAGCACAAAAATCTGTAGCTTCTCAAAGACAGATCTTTAGGGGCCAAATCCTGTATTTTTAAATTAAATTAAATTAAATCCTGTATTTGTACTATAGCTGTCAGGAGATGCTATGCCACATTATTAATATCCAGTCAGGTTCACTTAAAGTCTATTTTATCCTATGATAACAAATATTATTTGAGTTTTGACCTACCTCCTAGGACACAAATGTGATACATGTCTATTTGAAACTGGGCTAAACATTTTAGATCCTTTCATTTAGTTTGTTTCACCTAAAATGATTTGTTTTTCCCTCAGAATGAAATAACAACAAAAAGCACTAGGTAGTACAACTGAATCTTCCCAGTTTAGGACTCGACAAGCCTTTACAGAATGACTACTGCATGTTACAATAATGTGAATTCTGGAAACTCATCTGACCTGGCCTTCCAATCACCCTTGGAACATTATTAATTAGCATCTCCTTCCCTTAAATATAATACATCATGCTAGATCTCTCAATAAAGCAGCCTACAGGTCTGAATCATGGAATCTTGAGGATGTGGAATGGAGGGAACCTCCTAGGTTAGTTCTTTACTAATGTAGAAACTAAGCAATACACTTTCAAAACCCATTTCCTGTGTAAATTCTGACCATGTTAAACACATACATGAAGTATCTTTTTTTTTTTTTTTTTGAAGGTCATATATTCTCAGAGTATTAAAAAATTGCTTTCAGCCAGGTGTGGTGGCTCATGACTGTAATCTCAGCCCTTTGGGAGGCTGAGGCAGGTGGATCACCAGAGGTCAGGAGTTCGAGACCAGCCTGGCCAACATGGTAAAACCCTGTCTCTACTAAAAATACAAAAATTAGCCAGGTGTGGTGGTGGGCGCCTGTAATCCCAGCTACTCAGGAGGCTGAGGCAGGGGAATTGCTTGAACCCTGGAGGCAGAGGTTACAGTAAGCCAAGATCGTGCCACTGCACTCCAGCCTGGGCAACAAGAGCAAGACTCTGTCTCAAGAAAAAAAAAAAAAAAACATTGCTTTCCAAATAGCATTTCATATGAATCAAATGGCCTCAATTTTCCTCAGGAAATACCAAGCGGCCAGGCATGATGGCTTGTACCTATAATCCCAGCACTTTGGGAGGCCAAGGCGGGGGGGAACACGAGGTCAGGAGTTCGAGATCAGCCTGACCAACATGGTGAAACCCCGTCTCTACTAAAAATACAAAAATTAGCCGGGCATGGTGGCAAGTACCTGTAACCCCAGCTACTCAGGAGGCTGAGACAGGAGAATCGCTTGAACCCGGGAGGTGGAGGTTGCAGTGAGCTGAGATCATGCCACCGTGCTCCAGCCTGAGCAACAGAGCAAGACTCCATCTCAAAAGAAAAAAAAAAAAAAAAAAAAAAAAGAAATACAAGGCACCTGAGGTCCAAATCTAACTTGTGCTTTTTGATCAAATGGTCTCATCTCACATGCTGGTGAGAGAAGGAATTAAACAAAATGCCCTATCTCTGGTTGCCTAGATGCTGAATGTCAGATGAGTTTAATTAAAACCAAATGGACACAGTTGTAGCTTGAGTTCAGAGAAGCCATGTTTCAGAGTCTATTACATTACTCTTTAACAAAAGACTTTGCTGGACATATCATCTTATCCCAATGGATAAACAAGCACTGGACTAGCTCCCAGGGACAGAGCAATCACCAAGGTAGCCACGGTCTACACTGTGTGCTTACAGTCTATAGGGAGAACCAGACACCAATAACCACAATTACAATGAAAACAGAGGCAAACCAGCATAGGATGTTAACTTCGTTTTCCAAACTCAACCTCAGGGATGAGAGAAGTGAAAAATTAGAGAAAAATTGAACAAAAAAATTACTCAGAACTAAGCATTGAAGATACTGCCTCTGAAAATATTTATCTTTAATATATTTATTAGAAAATAAGAAATAAAACTGGCCAGGCGCGGTGGCTCAAGCCTGTAATCCCAGCACTTTGGGAGGCCGAGACGGGCGGATCATGAGGTCAGGAGATCGAAACCATCCTGGCTAACACGGTGAAACCCCGTCTCTATTAAGAAATACAAAAAACTAGCCGGGTGAGGTGGCGGGCGCCTGTAGTCCCAGCTACTCAGGAGGCTGAGGCCGGAGAATGGCGTGAACCCGGGAGGCGGAGCTTGCAGTGAGCTGAGATCCGGCCACTGCACTCCAGCCTGGGCGACAGAGCGAGACTCCGTCTCAAAAAAAAAAAAAGAAAATAAGAAATAAAACCAAAAGCTAAATGCAAGAAGCTGAAGAAGAGTAAGAACACAATGCAATGAGACAATGCATTAAAATACGGAAGAAAACACTATGATGAAAACACACAAAACCAAACTTACACAAATAAAAAGTTAAAATAATATGGATATATGAGAAATAATCAACAACTATCCCCAAACCAAAGGCTCCAAGCCTATACGGCCTTAAAGTGGGAGACCTACTCTCAACTTTTGAAGAAACGATTAAGCCGTGTTTTACTCAGTGGAGCCATGAAGTAGAAAGAGTGGAAAATAGCCAAATCATCTACTGAAGCTATCCTAATACTGACTCCCATGTTACATAAAATTGGTATAAAGTTACAGATCCATTTAAATTATAAACATAGATATAAAAAGTCAAATTAAAATATTAGCTAAATAAATCTAACAGTGGAGAAAAACATATTATAATGAAGGGTTTTCTCAAGAATGCAAGGATGGTTTAACATCAGAAAATATTTCAATGTAATTCAGCCATAAGACAAATTTATGATTTACCTTAATAGATGTGTTAAAAAAAAAAAAAAAAGGATAAAGTTCAACATTTATTTACGATTTTAACAAAAGGTCTTCAAATTTAGGAATAATTTAGCCAGGTGCAGTGGTACATGCCTGTAGTCCCAACTAGTTAGGAAGTGAAGGTAGGAGGATTGCTTGAGTCCAGGAGTTTGAGGCTGTAGTGTGTTGACTATATCTGTGAATAGCCACTGCACTCTAGCCTGGGCAACACAGAGCAATCCCGTCTCTTAAAAAAAACACAAAACAAAATAAAACTAGGAGTAATTTGATAAAGGCTACTCACCAAAAACCCATAGCATGATGTTTTATATTTAATGAAGAATTGCTTCTATACTGGGAATAAGAAAAGAATGTTTGCTATTATTGCCACTGTTCAATACAGATTTAGAGACCCAGACCAAAGCAATAAAATAACAAAATGAACTAAGATGTAAAAGCATTAGGAAGCAAAGAGAGAACACTATTATTGCAGATAACAGGACTTCTATGTACATCATCATAACAGAATGAAACAACTACTGGAAATAATAAGAGTTTAGAAAGACTCCTGGATATAAGGTCAGTTTAGAGAAAACAGTAATATTCTTATGAATTAACAATAAAGTAGAAAATATAAGAGAAAAGACAACTCCATTCACAACAGCAACAAAATCTATAGGATGTCTGAAAATCCTCTTTAAAGGTTCCATGAAGGTACAAGGGCTTTATAGGAATTCCATTAAAACACACAAAGGGAGATTAATTAACTAAAGAGCTCTTGTTCATGATGACAATTCCCTCCACATTCATCAGAAAATTTAATGCAATTCCAATCAAGATTCTAGCAATAACTTTGGAGGAACCTGTATTCCAAAACAGTAATAAAAACAGACACTAGTGATAAACCTGTATTCCAAAACAGCGACAAAAACAGATAAAACAAAAACAGTCTGAGTAATGAGCAAATATACCAATGGAATGGAAGAGACAGTTCAAAAACAGATCTAAGTACAAATGGGAACCTGGTATATGATAGAGACAGTAGTGCCAACCAGTAGGAGAAAGGATGTTTTATACTTAGCTAGACGTTATTCAGAAATTGACCTCAGTAATCTTAAACTGAAATATTCTTCTCTTGACCAATTTCTTTCCCTAGCCACTATCTTGTTTCTCAGTACCTCTTTAGAGAAAAACTCCTCAAAACAGTCATCTAAGCTGTGTCCAACTGTCCGGAACCTCCTTCAAGCAGGCGTTTTACCCCACACTCCCGTGAAACTGCTCACCATGTCATAATACCTTTACATGATGAAGTCAAAGGATCAGTGTTCTGTTATCTGGTCTGGCCCGTAAGCAGTGGCATGTCACAGGCTGACCTCCTACATAAGCAATTTCTTCCCTGGCTTCCAGGACTCTAGGCTCTTCTAGCCTGCGTCTTCCTCACTGGTCACTCTTTCTCGGACTAGTCGTGGCTAAGTTTCTGACCTCTTCACATTGAAATGCTTCAAATAATATCTATACCCCAAGACTCAAAAATTTGTCTCTAGCTCAGTACTCTTCCTCACACTTCAGACTTGCACATCCAGCTGCTGCTCTGCACTCCATGTCTGACAGGCACTTCGGGCTTAACACAACCACTGCTGACCTTCCCCAGTAAGTGTTTCTCCCAGTTCTATCCCTCTCTCTCACTAGCGACTCTACCTACTTACTTTGACCAAACCCCCTAAGCTCCACCTGAGTCTTCTCTTTCTCACTCACCCTGCATATGAACTGCTAGATCCAGTGTGCTCTCCCTTCAGAAGATACCCAGACTTCTCACGTCATGGATCCCACCATGGTCAGAGTCACCATCACCTTTCGCCTGCGTCAATCTCCTAACTGGTCTCCCTGCTTCTGTTCTTATTGCTGTTCAATGTATTTTTTCACACCATGCAAAAGTAATTTTGCTAGGGTATCCGACAGGGTGTGTCACTTTTTTGCTCAAAACCATGCCAGGACTTTCTCTGTGTGTCAAAGCTCTCATCAGGGCTCACAAGTCCCTGTGTGTGGATGGCCCAGGACCCAGACCTCATTTTCCACTAGATTCCCTACTCCTTCCCTCCTGTAACTTTGACCTCTTTGCTGTTTTTTCACTCTTCTCTGTAACCATCTAGATACCAGCACGGTTTGCTCCTGCGACCCTTTTGAATGCGTGTTTGCTATGAGGTGCCGTGGAGCCTTCCAACTGTGGATACTGAGCAGGCAACTGGGTGTGAGACCTGGAGCTGCAGTGGTCCAGGGTGGAGATATGAAGCTGGGAGCTGTCTACATACAGGTGTCATGAAATGATGTGGAGCTCCAGGTGTGGAAGAAGGTAATGAGAAGAACAGAATCACAAAGCCTCGAAGAACAAGGTGTTGAAAGAAAGCCTTCAGAGACCGAGATGGAACCATTCAAAGATGTAAGAGGAAATCCAGGCGTGCAGTGTAGCAGAGTCCAAAGAAGGAAAGAGTGGTCACCTGTGCTGAAAACTATGGGGACATCAAGATGAGTTCTGAAGATGGTCCACTGGATTCAGTAGTCAGTGGAGACCTCCACAAAAACAGTCCAGACGAAGGGCAGTAGCAGAAGCCAGGTCTCAGAGCTGCCAGTGCAAATGAAGACGTGGAGATGATAGCTACTGAGAGGAGTAAAGACATGGGAAGTTGCAGAGGGAAATGTCGGGTGACAGGCAAGAGGAATTTAAAGTGGACGTGAATGCTAATCAAATGATGCAAAAAAGGGAACAGGCTGATGACAAAGTAGCAGGGACAAGCAAAGGCACTCAGTCCTTAAAAAAGGGCCTGTGGTTGTTGGAGCAACATTTATTGGTCTACAGGAGGGAAGACTGGTTCAGATACCCATAGGTGTGTAGATTTGTCAGGAAATATGACAGAGTCCCAAGTGACAGCATAAGGCCAGGTTGTTAGCTGAAAGTGAGGGGAGTGAAGACAGAGGGTTAGGAATTTTGGAAAGAATTTAAGTGTGACAGAGCTGGGGAAAGTGGAGGATTGGACTTAGAAACTAAGACAGGTTAACACCATAGAGTGAAGGGTATGTGAGGCTGCCGCTGATCAATTTCCAGTGACTCCAATATGCTAGGCTGTGTTGGCATATTAATATTTCACAAACCAATGGAACTGGAACCAATACAAATATATCTCCCTACCATAAATCATGCAAGAACTGCTGTTACTATCACACAGACACACCCAGAACTTTAATTGTCTCTGCCCCTTCTTTATCTGGAACAGCTGTGATATACTCATTTATCAATTGTCCTTTTCTTTTAGTTAAAGTCTCCAGTTTCCGTATCTGGAACAGAGAGATGACTTTCATGACCAAGAAAGCATGTTTCACCTTAGGAAAGGCAAAAAGAAATACCTTGGGCAATGTGAAATCACTTTCTATAAGACCAGGAATGTGCGTGGAGATAGCACCAACCTCGATCTTTTTTTAACTACAGAGGAATCTTAAAGAGTGACTCTTGTGTAGTTTAAAAAAAGAAAGAAAAAAGAAACACTCACAAAATTTCACTTATTTTTCTTGTGTTAAAACTTAGTAATTTACTAAAAAGTAACACAGATGGTATGAACCCAGTCATCTAATTATGTAATATATAATGGCATCCCTGTATGTGTGCGGACATGGAGAGATGCTTCAATGTTTACCTTGGTTATTTCCAGTGGTAAGACGTTGGGTTGTTATTTTCATCTTTCTATCTTCTGTACTGTTGTAATATTTTATTAATGAGTTTGTTTCATTTTCAGAAAAACAAAGTCATGATTCTTTAAAACAGATGATCTGGTTCTATACAAATTAACCAATGTGAGTGAACTAAGTTTTTGGTTTCTTAGTTGCAATTTGGTCAAACTGACCCAAGCCTATAAATTTAAAACTTTTCATTAGTTGTTTAAGTGTGGTGCAGATAAACTTTATGTTAGTTGAAAATATATAAAACTCACCCTTGTAAAGCTTTATGAATTTGTCTGCACTTTTCCTTCAACACTGCAAAAATACCTAGATGAAAAAAATACATTTGAGAGCCTCCTTGGAACGTATAATAGTACTAACCTAAAAATATTTTTGAAGACCCAGATCAAGTTCATCAATTTAAAATGCTGCAAATCCTTCTACATACGAACAGAGCCAGGAACCCATGCTCCCCTGAAGGCCCAGGCTTCGTCTCTGGTGCATGCTAACTGGCCCCTTCTCACCTCACTATCCCACTTTCAACAAACCTGGAATGATGCTTTCAAGAGCAATCAATGCCTCTTGCTCTCATCAAGATCCTACAGGTAATCTGGCTAAGAATCAAAGGGCACAAATTTACTGCTTATTTCTTTATCCTAAACAATTTGGTAAAAAATCAACTGTAGTAATTTTTACAATCTTTTCTTGATATTTTCCTTTTTTATTCAAGGAAAATCCCAAAACTAAAATATCTGAAGAGAAGTTAGGAGTGCCAGGCCATCTGAGAAGCAAGCATATGAATGAGCACAGAGACATACACCTTTTGGTTCTCTGTATCAGTGATGAAGATTCAGAAATACTTTACCGGGTAGGGCCTGCAGCTCCCTTTCTGTGTTAAGCTTTGCAGAGGTGGCCCTGTCATAGCCAAAGGCCACATTTTAAATTCTTAGACTTTTTATTTTTCCCACTGAGTAAGTTTTTTGCTGGTAAACCGGGCTTGGCTTCGGTACCAACTGATGATTCAAAGGCTAAAGGCGAAAACTCACAATATTTATAAAATTACACAGATAAAAAAGGAGCATGCTTCAGCTGATTTCTCAAAAAACTATTAACCAAATAAGGACTGGCTTATTTACACCAATGGAACGTTTAGGCCCAGAAGTGGCTGAGAGCCCCTCCTCGTCCCAGTATCTCCACCCACTATCTGAGCCAGCCTTGCTTTGGCTCTGGCTCTGGCTCTGGCTCCAAGCACAGGAGAGAAGCTCTGACCCCAAGTCCCCGGGGCAGGAACAGCTTCTTCACTGCCACTCTTCCTACGAAGGCCAGATAGTGTAATTGCAAACCAGTTTTGTCTGGCAAATAATTTCTCCAGTAAGTAAATCCGTAACACAACTAATGTAACCTGAAATCTCTTTGATTTCTCGGGTTTTTCAAGGGTTATACCTGGATTCTCTTCCATGATGTTGAGGGCCTCAATTGCTGCAGCAGCTAACAGGGGAGGTAACGAAGCTGAAAAGCAGTATCCCTGGCCGGAAAGTCGCTGAGAAGAAACAAATCAGTTGAAGACACATATATACATTCTCTGCCCTTTCTAGGTAAACATTTTTAAGGCATCAGTTCTCTAAAACAACTACTGAACAGCGTGTACATGTGGTGACGGGGGTAAGATCCAGCCATAAATAAACATGATACGTGTAACAGAAACAAGATTTTTTGTTAAATGAGAAATCATTTCTAAATAGAAAGTATTTTGAATGATTCTTTAAAAATTGACATTTAAATAAAAATTGTGTGATAAACTAAGTAAAATTTTGTATTTCAAAGTTATATTTTGAGGTGACCAATGGAGAAATTAGTTTCAGTTTTAGCTCCTTTTTTAAAAAAGAACCCACCTGATGGTCAATTACAAAAGACCTGCCACAGCAGAAACCTCCAATAGAAGCAAGTGCATTCTCCATGTTGGCACTGATAAGATCAATATCATCAATCTGCCAGAAAAGGAGTGACAGTTATTCCACAGTGTAAAAAAAAAAAAAGGCCAACTTCAGCCCTAGAGACAAAATTTAACAGCATCAAATGTCTGTTAACATCTGGATTCAAACTACCTATCTACATGAAAATAAAAAATAAACCATATAACATCTATCGCTGAATGAACTGTAGTTTCATGGCCCATCTCTGAAACTGTCTCATTTTATATATTTTTACCATTTCATTATACATGACAAATTAACTCATAGCAAAGACAAATAAATTATAAGAAGATAAAACCCAAAGCTGTTCAAAATTAAAAGCAGTCACAGGTACAAAATAAGACTATTTCCTTGCTAAAACAGTGGTCTAGCTGGCCTTCCCCATGGGATGCACCTGAGATAAATAAAAATAAGTCTCTTGAAGTTTTGAGCACTTTATTCTTGTATTCAACATGATTTTCAGCATTTCATAAATCAATTTATCCAAACGTCGTGGCGATGGAATCTTTGACCGACTGGACAGCAGAAGAACCTAATGTGCTCTAATGACCTAATGGGCTTTGAGTCCTACATCTTTCTGACCACTCAGAACTCCTTTGGTGCTCATCTTCGGCTGCAGCCCTCGGCACCGAGTTCCATTCTGGGCACAGAGTAGGCATTCAATCACTACTTACTGATGGGCATGTTAATGGACTGTCAGAACACAGCTAGTGTTTTCCTCAGTGTTTCATAGATCCAACAGAGAAACTCTGCACTCCTGCTCTTTTTAAAAAATGTTTTTAAACCTTTCATTGCGAAAAATTTCAAGCCTGAACAAAGTAGAACAGAACAAAGAATCCCCATCACCCAGATTCAATCATTATAAACTCAAGGACAACGCTGCTTCATCTATATCCCCTACCACCATCATCATTTCTTTGTAGTGAATCCCAGACTTCATGGGGTTTCATCTATAAACATTTCACTGTGTATTTCTTAACGATAAAAACTCTTTCAAAAACATAATCACAAAACTACTATCATACTTAAGATGTTAACAATTTTTAAATGTTAAATGTAAATTTGATGTTAAATATATTCAAATATTCAGTGTTCAAATTATCTCTGATTGTCTCACCAAATTTTCTTTTAACAGCATCTGTTTGAATCGGGATCCAAATAAAGTCCACACATTCCGCTCTCTACTCTCAGGCGCTTGTGAGTATTTCCTCAGTGACAACTGCTAGAAGCATTCAGAAAACTACAACAGTGAAGTTCGAGTTTTTTCCTTCATAAACATTTTCATGCCTTAAAAAAGGCTGTTGTGTACTGCTAAATTTGCTTGAATTACACTTCCATTTATTCCATTTATCTCCTCGGTGCATGTAACTGCTGAATGTCAGTCTGCCTTGGAGGAGGTGCTTATATCTAGCCTCTCAGGATATTCACTCTGCTCTACATTTTTCTCTGGGACTACATAGTAGTGGGACGTACATAATCTAAGGCAATTTATGTTTTATATTTCAACTCTGTAACATAGGTTGCACAGCTCTTATGCGCATGTTTTGGAGAAAAAGCTTTCTGTAACTCTTCCCTTGGTGGTTGGTAAGACAGCTGTTGAAGACTGGCTGACTTCCTCTGCCCTGAGGCTCCAGGAGCAAAACCCACTCACTAGGCACTGTGGGCAGTCTGGGTCCATTTCCCTCAGAAAAGGAAATATGACACCTCACTCTGTTTGGGACTTTAAGAGGTTTTGCTGAATGCATGCCAGTGCTGTTTCTGACACACACACACACACTGACACACGCACACACTGACACAGACACACACACACACACACATAACTGTATCTACCTCCCACAAACATATTATATAGAATACAGATTTTTAAATACTAGAAACAGTACTGTTTCTCTGCTGTCATGAATACTTCTGAAAAGACTACTCAGGAAATTCTTGATGATTTTAAGAAATAATTGGAAGGCAACATTTAACCATTTCTAGAGAAGAGACACTAAAGGCCAATTCAAATGCAATTTTGCAAACACAGCACAAACCCTGACTACCCACTCTGAGTTAGTAAGTTCAGAAGGAAGATGGGGTTCCCTCTTCTGGCTGACTAGACCCATCCTGGGCTCACTGAGGTGACAGACACCAAAGTTTCGTGACCCTTCAAACTGGTAAGGAGTGCTGTCTTGTGCCTATAAAAATATATGCCTCGCAGAATGGAACTACATGTCTCCCATAAGAAGCGAAACGTTCCTAAAAAGGGGAACTTACATTGATTCCATAGTGTTCAGTGACTCCTCGGCCATGCTCTCCTAGGACTCCAAACGAAAGGCTTTCCTCCAGGAAGATTCTTGCTTTGTATTTGTATTTTAACTTAACCTAAGTGTTATATAAAGGTTAGGATACTAATGATTAGCATCACATAGAACATTATTATGAAGAAAAAAATTAAGATTAAAAAGTATGTACAGCTGATCCTCGATACTTGTGAATTCTGTATGTGCAAATTCATCTACTTATTAAAATTATTTGCAACCTCCAAATCAACACTTTCTTCCTGTCATCACAGACATGTGCATGTGCAGAGCAGTGAAGAATTTGAATTACCTGACGCGTGTTTTCCCAGGTGAGGGTGAACGGGCAACTGTTTCAGCTCTGATCCTGTGAATTAGTACCCTATGGAAGGTCTATTTATTGCCACTTTTTTGGACTTCTGTGTTTTTTGTTGGTGAGTTTGCTATTTAGAGTGGCCCCCAAGTGTCATGCTAAAGTGCCGTCTACTACTCCTAGTGCACAAAGGCTGTGATGTCCCTCATGGAGAAAATTTGTGTGTTAGAGAAGCTCTGTTCAGGCATGAGTTGTAGTGCAATGAATCAACAGACTTTAAATAACACACCTTTAAACAAAAACACACATAAAGCGAGTTTTGTGTCAACTGGTTGATGAAAATGTTGTAACCAGAGGCTCAGAGGAACCTAACCCTATAATTTGCCAAGCAGCAATAGTTTAGTATTTCTTATTCCAGTGTTCATGGCAACTTTACAGAATGTTAAGTAGAGTGAAAGATGAGAATCAATTGTACTTTAGATGGTCTAAAATGATTCAACTTAACAACAGACAGCACAATACTGATTTTTTTTTTTTTTTTTTTTTTGAGACAGAGTCTCGCTCTGCCACCCAGGCTGCAGTGCAGTGGCAGGATCATGGCTCACTATAGCCTTGACCTCCTGGGTTCAAGTGATTCTGCCACCTCAGCCACCCAGTGTGTTGGGATTAAAGGTGTGAACCACCATGCCCAGCTTCAGTGCTTACCTCCACTTGAGCTGTTCCTACACTTCATCTTTAGTTTCACTGCTCTGGCTGTGTATCTGTCCATCAGTACTGCTTCATTACTGTAGCCCTACAGTATATGTCCTAGTACCTCTGGTTCACTACCTCCCTCACATTATTCCATCAACCACTGACACTCTTACAAAAACAGAAAGAAGAAAACAAATACGTCTCTTCTACTGACACTTAAAATATATTTAGATTTCTTCAGAAAGTGAAAAAATTAAAAAATAACATATGAAATCCTTATTTTGAATCCTTATTCAATTAATAGACTCCTAGATTAAAATCTCAATGGCCGAATGCAAGGGTGGTTCAACATGGAAAAATAAAATATGTATTACATACACATTAGTAGAATGTAGGGGGAAAAAAACCCACATGATCATCCCAATAAATGCAGAAAAACACGTTTGACAAAATCCAACAACCTCTCATTATAATACACTCAATAAATTAAAAATGGGAAGGAACTTCCTCAACCCGATAAAAGGTTATTATAAAAAACTCACAGCTAACATCATACTCAACGATAGGAGACCGAAAGCTTTCCTTGTAAGAGCAGGAACAAAACAAAGATGCTCACTTTCACCACCTCTAGTCAACACTGTAGTCGAGGTCCTAGCCAGGGCAATCAGGCAAGAAAGATAAAAGGCATCCAGATTGAAAAGAAACAAGTAAAACTATCTCTATTCACAGATGGCATAATCTTATATATAGAATAAGATCCACAAAAGTACTAGTCGAGCTAAAAAATTCAGCAGAAGTTACATTATGCAAAAGCAATACACAAAAGTCTGTTGTATTTCTATAAACCAGCAGTAAACAATCTAAAAAGGAAATTAAGGAAACAATTCCATTTATAATAGAATAAAAAAATCAAATACTTATTGATGAATTTAACCAAAGAGGTGCAGGATATGTATACTAAAAACCACACAACATTGCTGAAGGAAATATCTAAATAAATGGAAACATCCCAAGTTCATAGACTGGAAGACTTATTATCATTAAGATGGTAATACTTCCCAAAGTGACTACATATTCAATGCAATCCCCGCCAAAATCCCAACAATACCTTTTACAGAAATGGAAAAGCTAATCCTAAAATTCAAATGGAATTTCAAGAGACCCCAAACAGCTAAAACAATTTTGAAAAAGAAAAAAGTTGAACTCACATGTCCTGATTTCAAACCTACTACAAAGCTACAATAATTGACACAGTGTAGTACTGGCATAAGGACAGATATATAGCAAAGAATGAAACAGAATAGGGTCTAGAAATAAACCCATACGTCTATGGTCAATTAATTTCCACAAGGGTGCCAAGACCAGTCAATGGGGAAACATTCAACAAATGATGCAGGCAAAACTGGATAACCACTTGATGACCTATTCATCATCGCACATGCAAAAATGAACTCAAATGAACTACAGACCTAAATGTAAGATTGAAAACTATAAACTCGGCCGGGCGCGGTGGCTCAAGCCTGTAATCCCAGCACTTTGGGAGGCCGAGACGGGCGGATCACGAGGTCAGGAGATCAAGACCATCCTGGCTAACACGGTGAAACCCTGTCTCTACTAAAAATACAAAAAACTAGCCGGGCAAGGTGGCGGGCACCTGTAGTCCCAGCTACTCGGGAGGCTAAGGCAGGAGAATGGTGTAAACCTGGGAGGCGGAGCTTGCAGTGAGCAGTGATCCCGCCACTGCACTCCAGCCTGGGCAACAGAGCGAGACTCCGTCTCAAAAAAAAAAAAAAAAAAGAAAACTATAAACTCTTAGGGGGAAACACAGCAGTAAATCTTGATAATTTTGGATTAAACAAAGATTTTCTTTTCTTTTTTTTGAGATGGAGTCTCACTCCACCCAGGCTGGAGTGCACTGGTGTGATCTTGGCTCACTGCAACCTCCGCATCCCAGGTTCAAGCAATTCTCCTGCCTCAGCCTCTCGAGTAGCTGGGATTACAGGCGTGTACCACTATGCCTGGCTAATTTTTTTTGTATTTTTAGTAGAGACAGGGTTTTACCATGTTGGCCAGGCTGGTCTCGAACTCCTGACCTCAAATGATCCACCTGCCTTGGCCTCCCAAAGTGCTGGGATTACAGACGTGAGCCACCATGCCCGGCCAGATTAAACAAAGATTTTAAAATAAAACACAAAAGCACAAGCAACAACAAAACAGATAAATTGGACATCATCAAAATTTTAAAAACTGTGTGTCAAAGGGCAGTATCAAATAAACGAAACAAACCCCCACAAAATAGGAGAATATATTTGCAAATCATGTATCTGATAAACATCTAGTATCCAGAATATATAACGAATTCTTTTAAAAACAAAAAGACAAACAACCCAATTTTAAAAAATGGGCAAAGCACTTGAATAGATACGTCTCCAAAGATATACACATGGCCAAACAAACAAACAAACAAACAAAACAAGAAAAGAGGCTCAACATCATTAGTCATTTGGGAAACACAAATCAAAACCACAGTGAGATACTACCTCACACTCACTAGGATGGCTAAAACAAACCAACAAAAAACCCTAGAAAATATAAGTTCTGACAAAGATGTAGAGAAACTGTACCCCTGGTACATAGCTGACAGGAATGTAAAATGGTGCAATCGCTGTGGAAAACAGTATGTCAGTTCCTCATTAAGTTAAACAGAATTACCATATAATCCAGCAATTACACTGCTAGATATATACATGAAAGAACTGAAAACAGGAATTCAAACAAATACCTATACACAAATGTTCACAACAGCACTATTCGCAAAAGCAAAAAGGTAGAAAGAACCCAAATATCCATCTGTGGATGAACATATAAAACAAAATGTGGTATTATCCCTACAGTGGACTATTACTTAGCATTAAAAAGGTATGAAATACTGATACATGGTATACAATGTTAATGAACTTTAAAAACATTAAGTGAATGAAGTCAGAAAGAAAAGGTCATATATTATACGATGCCATTTATAGGAAATAACCAGAAAAGGTAAATCCATAGAGATAGAAAGCAGATTGGTGGTTGCTGGGAGCTAGAGGGAGAAGAAAATGGGGAGTGACTGTTTAATGGGTTTGAGGTCTTCTTTGCGAGTCATGAAAAGGTTTTTGACCTAGAGTTGATGATTGCACACGTGGTAAATGTAATAAATGTCACTGTCCTGTACAATTTAAATTGGTTAACTTTGTGTTATGTGAATTTCACCTCAATAAACGAAATTTCAATGGTCATGGTTTCTAAAAACAGTTATGTTGCTTTCACTACCAAAAAGCTAAGTTTTAGCCAGGCACGGTGGCTCACGCCTGTAATCCCGCAGCTCTGGGAGGCCAAGGAGAGTGGATCACCTGAGGTCAGGAGTTCAAGACCAGCCTGACCAACATGGAGAAACCTAGTCTCTACTAAAAATACAAAATTAGCCGAGCGTGGGGGCACATGCTTGTAATCCCAGCTATTTGGGAGGCTCAGGTAGGAGAATCGCTTGCACCCAGGAGGCGAAGGTTGCAGTGAGCCAAGATCGTGCCATTGCACTCCCCAGCCTGGGCAACAAAAGCGAAACTCCGTCTCAAACAAACAAAAAAAGCAAGCTATGCTTTCATTCATACACAATTCTATAAAAGGGAAAACTAATCTACAGGAAGAGAAAGTAGATTAATGGCTGTCTGGGGCCAACATGGGTACTTACTACAAAGAGGTATCAGGAAGCTTTCTGGATAAAGTTTTCTTTCTGGATAAACATTTTCTTACATAAAAATGTTCTGTATCTTGACTATGGTGGTGATGGTTATGGTGATAGAGATGTATATACATCTGTCAAAACTTATCAAATTTTACACTTAAAGTAGGTGTATTTTACACGTTGATTTCACCTAAATAAAGCTGGATCTTAAAAGCTAAGTAGGGCCAACGTGGTGGCTCACGCCTGTAATCTCAGCATTTCGGGAGGCCAAGGTGGGTGTATCACGAGGTCAAGAGATCGAGACCATCCTAGCCGACATGGTGAAACCCAGTCTCTACTAAAACTACAAAAATTAGCTGGGGGTGGCTGCGCACGCCTGTAGTTCTAGCTACTCGAGAGGCTGAGGCAGGAGAATGAACTGCCTGAACCAGGGAGGCGGAGGCTGCAGTGAGCCAAGATGGTGCCACTGCCCTCCAGCCTGGTGACAGGGCAAGACTCTGTCTCAAAAAAAAAAAAAAAGGCTGGGCGCGGTAGCTCACGCCTGTAATCCCAGCACTTTGTGAGGCTGAGGCTGGTGGATCACGAGGTCAGGAAATCGAGACCATCCTGGCTAAGACGGTGAAACCCCATCTCTACTAAAAAATACAAAAAAAAAAAAAAAAAAAAAAAAAATCAGCCGGGCGTGGTGGCAGGCTCCTGTAGTCCCAGCTACTTGGGAGGCTGAGGCAGGAGAATGGCGTAAACCCGGGAGGTGGAGCTTGCAGTGAGCCAAGATCCGGCGACAGAGCGAGACTCCATCTCAAAAAAAAAACCTAAGTCTTGGCCAGGCATGGTGGCTCATACCTGTAATACCAGCACTTTGGCAGGCTGAGGCGGGAGGATCGCTTGAGTCCAAGAGTTTGAGACCAGCCTAGGTAACACAGTGAGGCTCTGACTCCACAAAAAAGGGAAAAATGAGCCAGGTGCAGTGGCATGTGCCTGTAGTCCCAGCTAACTCAGAAAGCTAAGGTGGAAGGATCACTTGAGCCCAGGAGGGTAAGGCTGCAATGAGCTGGGTTCACACCACTGCACTCCAGCCTGGGCAACAGAGCATTCCTGATTACTCTGTGAAGGCCAGCACTGGCATTCAATGTTGTTCTTTTTCCCTGATCTGAGCAAATTATGCTTATGAGGCCTAATGTGCAAAGCAACGCAGACATTATACACTAAAAGTGGTCATAAACAAAAGGCACCTGTGTCAAATAGTCCAAATATTAAAATTATGACTGAACATGGTTGCTTACCAATTCTGGAAGAGGACAAATAGTTCCAGTATTCATATACAATCCTTCTACTACAATGAAACGCCGAGTTACACGAGCCTTGCGAGGATTCTTTAAAAGAGAAAAAGCAGACATCTTACATTTCAGTAACTCTAAAGACAAGATCTGTTAAATATTCCCCAGCACTTTCACCTTCCAAGATTTATTCCTAAAAAAATATTCCGAATGAACTGAAAGCTCAGTGTTTGTGACGGGTTATTTTGAGATGAACAACAGTGCTATCTTCTCTCAGACACATTTCTCAGCTCACAGCATTAGCTGGATGACCTCACACACACACAAACTAATTAGGCACTCTGAGAATATTAAAACACAAACAAAACCCTTCAACCCTCCAACTGGGAAGGGGCCTAAGGGAACTCTGTAAAGAAATGGGAATGTTTTACATCATAATGGAGCCGACATTCCCGGGTTACATGGGTATAATCACTGGTCAAAATTGTATAGCTGTATTCATATGATTCAATGTCTGTCAATTTTACCCAGAACAACTATAATGAAGATCATCATCATGAAGATGGGGTGAGGAACAGATGGCACAAGAATGATGTAATGCTGATAACAAAGCTGGGAGAAGGGTATAGGGGGCTTCACTATACCACTGTGTTTCCTTATTCTATGTTGGCATTTTTCCATAACAAAAAGTTACAAAACTCAAACCCTGTTTTCCTTCACCTCCCAAAACAAGGGGCAACCCTGCTCCTTCCTCACTCCCCACTGATCTATTATCGGATCAAGTAAAATTTGACTATGACTTTGTCCAATGATGTTCCTCGGCTGTGGGGTAGAGAGGTCTCCTTTTCTTTTTTTTTTTGAGACGGAGTCTCGCTCTGTCAGGCTGGAGTGCGGTGGTGCCATCTTGGCTCACTGTAACCTCCGCCTCCCAGGTTCAAGCAATTCTCTGCCTCAGCCTCCCGAGTAGCTGGGATTACAGGCAACTGCCACCACGCCCAGCTAATTTTTATATTTTTAGTAGAGATGGGGTTTCACCATGTTGGCCAGGCTGGTCTTGAACTCCTGACCTCTTGATCTACTGACATTGGCCTCTCAAATTGCTGGGGTTACAGGTGTGAGCCACTGCACCCGGCCAAGGTCTTCTTTTCAAAAAACACACACCTTCACACACTCCGCTCAGAGCAAGTCACTAATAAATCTCTCACATGTATGAAACTGTACATGGTTCAGGTGTGCGGGACTGCAAAAAACCCTGAGATCCACAGATAGAGTTTGCCATTACCTTCTTACTCAGAGGTTTCTTGCCTCTAAGCTTCTGCTCCAATGGACAATTAGAAATGATCAGAATTAGAAAGTATCAGAGCAATGCTTTAAAGGAGTATTTTACAACCCACAGCAGTAGCACTAAAAAAAAAAATGTTTGTTGAGGAATAAAAAAGTATACATCACTGATGTTGCTCAATCATCTTTACTCTGTCAACTCACAACTGAAAGCTGGGGAGCTAGCAATATGTTAGAAGTGACTGATGAAGAGGTGCCACCCTAATTTCTACACAGGGCATGCTACCTCTGCCTGTCTTTAAGGAAAAACATTTTTCTTAGATTTAAAAATATTCAAATTTTGGGAAATGGAAAAGTACAAAAAACAAATAAATTAGCTAATCATACCACATGGTGATAATTTTTGTCTTTCTTGCATAAACATATAAATTACTTTGTTCAGAATCAGGATTTTACTGTAGTTTTAGGACCTGCTTTTAAAAACATTATACTGTGAGCATTTCTAAATTATTTCAGATTACATGATTTTAATGGAGATGTTCTGCCTATGGATATACCATAAACTACTTAACTATTTCCCTAATGTTGGATTTAGTTGTTTCCCTCATTTGCTTTTTCATATCACAATATGAATATCCCTCAATATGTGACATCATTTCTGATAATTTTTTAAAGACACCACCACAGGAATGGGTCAAACGGCATGGTATTACTTGGATCCTGGAATGTATCTGCCAATTTACCTTCTAGAAAAGAAGTGCTAATTTAAACTCTTTCCAGAGTCATAGACTCTTTGTCTCAACACATCTGTGTTGGCACTGACTACTACTATTAAAAACATGCCCTAATTTAACAGGCAAAACTCCTAGCCTAATTTCCTTAATTATTAGTGAGTCTAGGCTATTTTTCACTTGTTCATAGTTATGTGTATTCCTTTTATGAACTACTGTTCATATCCACTGACCATTCTTTAAGAAGAATTAATATGGCACAAAAGAACCCTGTAGGAAAAGGGATAAAAAACAATTTATGAACCACAGCACTTGGGAAATGGACAAAGAAAACATTCAAAGTATTAATGACCAGATTATTTATGTGAAAATAAAATTGCAAATGAGTATTTCTAAAAACCAAAATGTAAAGTTACTTAGAAAGCCTGCTCTCATCAAGAAAAATATAAATTAGTAAAAAAGTAAAAATTATAAAGTAGAAATAAGTTTCAAGATATTTAATTTTATTTCTTGTTGTTGCTCATTAAAAAAAAAAAGTTCTATGGCTTACGGATCTTGTAGAAAAAGAGCACATACAAAACCTGAATCTGATGTTTTCCAAATTTATATAATACTAACTTGGCAAAACAAATGGCAGCAGACTGCAATTCTATTACTGAATACAGACTAGCATTCTATTACTGCATAATCATAAGAAACATCTTTTTATACTTTGTAGAAAGAAATTAACCAGTGGAATGGGCTCAGTTTTCAGATTTTCCCTATAGGTTTTTCTAAATTCTGTAAATGTGAAACATTAGCCTACAGCAGATTAAGTATAAAATGGCAAGATCATGCATATTCATCATGAGAATGTGTATATTCATGAAGTGATGCACTCAGGCTGACATCTGAACAAAGATGACAGAATCCTAAATGAATAATGCAAATATTTGGAAAATTGAAAATTAACATAAAATTAAGAAATGTGACGAGCATTTTTATAATTTATTCTAGTTATGAATGTGTTACACTGGCAAAGTCCACCTGAAACTGTGTCTGAGATGAAGACACACATCATGGTGCTCTGCTCAGAGCCACAGACCTGAGCTACTTTACTTACCCATGTCATCAGGGGAAAATAAATTATAATTTTAACAACGATGCTCTGAACACACTTCCTCTGTTTCACTCTAATCAGAACACCAAGGAGCTACTTCCAAACCACCACCACCTGAGGTTATGTTAGGCTCTTGAGAGGAAAGAGCTGAAGCCAGGGCTGCAAGCTGGAAGGAGACCATGTTGGTGCAGTCATTTCCCACGGGCAGCAGCTGCTCAGAGCAGGATACAGGTGGGGTGGGGAGAAAGGGCTTCACTTTGTTCATATATTAATAAAATAAGCTTGCTGCCATTCTTTCCTCATGTAATTGATACATGATTTATTCTGGTGTGAATAAGCCTATTCTGAATTCACTAGGTATATGTCATTAAAGGCCTAGTAAGTTTTGGTGTCATTACGCCCGGCTATGAGTAGACATCTCCCCGCCTCACTAAGTGCATGCTGTTTTTCAGCCTCTCTTGATCTCTTAGAAAGCTGCTTGGATTACCTCCCCTCAATTTGCTATATGTAATTATGGCAATGACAAGGCAATTACAATCAGACTTGGCTCTCCAATATGAAGTACATTTAATAAGCAGGAACACCCTTCTTAATATCCAAATGTGATCCACAGGCAAGTTTTCATGACAAATTACCATTTCATATATAATTTAGCTGGTTAGAAAGTACAAAAGAACTGTATAATTTTCTTCAAAAGAATCATACCTTTTGATCTTCGATCTCTTGTTCTTTTAGTAGTCGCTCGAGGTCAGCCATGTCATTATGCTTAAATAACTTAATGTCACTACGGGATGCCTGTAATCCTTTCTGAATAGCAAAGCAGGCAGCTCTGTCTCTGCAAGGATAAGAGATCCACCAAATTGGGTTTAAAGGGTCTTGTCAACATTCTCAAAAAGGAACGCTTGTTTTTGTAAGCTGACCAATCAGTGATTGTTAACACGAGCATAGCAAATAAATAAAACATGTTTGAATATTTATACATCATTGTGTGCGCTTCATCCGTGAGTCCTTTTCACATAACTACCATACTTAATCTGTTCCAAGAAGCACACTCTCACTATGTATTCATCTCTCTGAAATCAGCATGCATCTTACTATGGATGACGTATTAGTGTATTCACATACTTTCCTCTTTGTAAGAAACATAAAATACTGGTGTGCCTCGCGATCAGTGGCATCTGTGATTTGACTGACACATTACTCTACCATTATTTTGCCCTGAGAAGTAATACTGGCAGCCCAGCTAGCCAGAAAACTTTTAGATAATAACTATTCTACTGTAGCCAAACGCCAAAGAAAAAAATGAGGGGTACCCAGCCCCATCCATGTCAGCAAAGGCTGAGCAGGGAACCTAGACATTGACCCTTGAGAGGCTCTAACAAGGCAACGCCCCTCCTAGGGTGTTGTCAGGGAAGGCCAAGTAGGACGCTGAGCCTTTTATTCCTATCAGTTGATAACAACAAGTGGACCCCCTCCACCCCCACTGTGGGGTCAGCAAAGAACACATGGAGAGCCCTAACTTCCACCTGCACCTAGGAGTAGTGGGCACCCTCCCCATCTCCTCCTGGGCAGTGTCAGAGGAGGGCGAGTGGAGAGTCAGGACTATTACCATCACCCAGCAGCAACGAAGAAACCCACTGGAGGCTGAGTCGGGCCCCTGACTTGTCCCTCCTCCTGGCAGTATGAGGCAGCAGTCCCCCAGCCCCTTCCCCTGTCAGAGAAAGCCAAATAAAAGAGATGGCTTAAACTAGACATGGACTACAGCAGCGTAATATGAAAGTGTCTAGGTCTCCATCAAATATCCCTTATATCAAGAACCAGAAGATATAAAGTAGAATGAAACAAGTGTCAATAGTGAGATGACAGAGATATCAAGCTTATCTTACAACAATTTTAGAGCAGCCATGATAAAAATATTTTAATGAGCCACCATGAAGACACCTGAAGCAAATGAAATAATAAAAAGCCTCAGTGATGAAATGGAAGATACAAAGAAGAGTCCTATGGAGCTATCAGAACGGAAAAAACAAAATTACTAAAATAAGAAGCTTAGTGGATGGGCTCACAGCAGAATGAAGGAGACAGAGGAAGTATCAGTGAACTGAGACAAGCAATAGAAATTATTCACTGACGGCCGGGCGCGGTGGCTCACGCCTGTAATCCCAGCACTTTGGGAGGATAAGGAGGGTGGATCACGAGGTCAGGAGATCGAGACCATCCTGGCTAACACGGTGAAACCCCGTCTCCACTGAAAAAAAAATACAAAAAAATTAGCCGGGTGTGGTGGCGGGCGCTCATAGTCCCAGCTACTCAAGGGGGCTGACGCAGGAGAATGGTGTGAACCCGGGAGGCGGAGCTTACAGTGAGCCGAGATCACGCCACTGCACTCCAGCCTGGGATACAGAGCAAGACTCTGTCTCAAAAAAAAAAAAAAGAAAAAGAAAAAGAAAAAAAAAGAAATTATTCACTGAGCACAACAGAAAGAAAATAGAATAGAAAGAAATGAACAGAGTCTCAGGGAACCGTGGGATTACACTAAAAGAGTAATCTTTTACTCTTGTGTCACTGGAATTCCAGAAGAAGAGAAAGGGGGTGGGGCTAAAAAAGCATTCAAACAAATAATGGCTAAAAACTCCCTAAATTTGTCAAGTGGTTTAAATCTACAGATTAAAGAAGCTGAGCAGGGAACCTAGACTTTGACCCTTGAGAGGCTCTAACAAGGCGACACCCCTCCTAGGGTGTTGTCAGGGAAGGCCAAGTAGGACGCTTTGCAAATGAAAACGAGCAAATGCAAACAAATAGTTGCCAAGGCACATCATAGATAACTTCCGAAAAAAAATGACAAAAAAAGTCTTGAAAGCAACCAGAGAAAAATGACACCTTACACATAGAGAAAAACAATTTGAATAACGGGAGATTTTTCATCAGAAACCAGACACCAGAAAAAAAAAGCATCACAATGTGTTCCTAATGCTGAAAGAAAATAACTGTCAACCCAGAATCCTATAACCAGCAAAAATATCCTTTAGTAATGAAGGTGAAATCAAGACATTCTCCGTTAAGAAAAATGAAGAGTATTTGTCACTAGCAGACCTACCCTAAAGATATGGCCTAAGGAAGTCCTCTAAATAGGAAAAAAGCCATAAAAGAAGACTGTTAGATTATCAAAGGAGGAAGAAGCACAGTAAGTAAAAAATATGGGCAAATTCACTAGGCTTTTTTTTCTCCTCTGGAGTTTTCTAAATTATTTTGGACAGTTAAAGCAAAAATTACAACACTGATATGGTTCTCACTCTATGTATAGGAAATATTTAAAACAATCATAATGTAAATGAGGGAATAAAGGAATGTAAAGGAAAGTAAAAGTTTCTACACTTGAATTGGTACAATGATGACACCAGTAGTCTACTATAGTATACGTGTAATGTAATACTCAGAGTAATGACTAAAAAAAGCTATACAAAGAAAAAATAAATTCTAAAAACATGTTCGATTAGCCCACAGAAAGGCAGAAAAGAGAAAATAAACACAAAGTAAGTGAACAGACAAGAAACAAAAAACAAAATGGCAGACTTCGTTTTAACAGACTTAAACCCTACTGTATTAAATAATTACATTAAATGTAAATGTACAAATACATGATTTAAAGACAGGCAGGCAGAATAAATTAAATAACATGACCCAACTATATGCTGTCTGTAAGAAACTCACTTCAAATATAACAATATAGGTAGTAAAAAAATACAGATATATACACACAACTATATAATATACAAAATAAAAAGGGCATCTGACAAAGTAAACCTTGGAACAAAGAAAATTATCAGAGTGTTTGCTTTGGCAGCACATACACAAAAAGCAGAAAATTATCAGAGACAGAGAAGAACATTATGAAATGCCAAAAGGGTCAATTCATCAAGAAAACTTAGCAATCCTAAATATGCACTAAACAAAAAAGCTAAAAAATTTAAGATGCGGCCGGGCGCGGTGGCTCAAGCCTGTAATCCCAGCACTTTGGGAGGCCGAGACGGGCGGATCACGAGGTCAGGAGATCGAGACCATCCTGGCTAACACGGTGAAACCCTGTCTCTACTAAAAAAAATACAAAAAACTAGCCGGGCGAGGTGGCAGGCGCCTGTAGTCCCAGCTACTCGGGAGGCTGAGGCAGGAGAATGGCGTAAACCTGGAAGGCGGAGCTTGCAGTGAGCTGAGATCCGGCCACTGCACTCCAGCCTGGGCGACAGAGCGAGACTCCGTCTCAAAAAAAAAAAAATTTAAGATGCAACAGCTAATAAAACTGAAAGAAGAAACAGACAAACCCACAATTACAGTTGAAAACTTCATTATCCTTCTCAACAACTGATAGAAGAACTATACAGAAAATCACCAAGAGAGAACCCAGAAACACCATCAACCAAAAAGACCTGACATTTATAGAACACTCCACCAAATAGCAGAATACACATTTTTAAGTGCCCATGTAACATATTCCAAAATAGACTACAGTATTAGCCATAAACCAAACTACAACAAATTTAAAGTCCCCAAACACCTGAAAAGTAGAAAATACACTTCTAAATAATCCTTAGGTCAAAGGGAAAGTCTAAGCTGGGCACAGTGGTGTGTTCTCGTAGTGCCAACTACCCAGGAGGCTGAAGCAAAAGTATCCATTGAGCCCAGGAGTTCACAGCCAACCAGGGCAAAACACTGACACCCTATTTCTTAAAACGAAAATGAACTAAATACAAATGAAAACACAACACATCAAAATGTGTGAGACACAACTAAAGCAGCGTTGAGAGGGCAATTCACAGCACTAAATGAACATTCAAGAAAAGAGAAAAAGTTTCAAATTAATAATTTAAGTTCCTACCTCAAAATCAAGAAAAAGAACAAAATAAATCAAAAGTGAACAGAAGGCAGGAAATAACAGGAGAATTCAATCAATGGAACTGACAAGAAAAATACAAGAGAAAAATCAATGAAACAAACAGCTGATTCTTTCAAAAGATCAATAAAATGGACACACCTCTAACAAGACCGACAAAGAAAAAAAGGAGAAAAGGCACAAATTACCAATACCAGGAGTGAAACAAGGTATATAACTATAGACTCTGCAGACATCAGAATAATAAGGGGATACCATCAACAGCACCACACATACACATCTGACAACTTATAGGAAATGGACCAATTCCTTGAAAAGCACAAACTACCTCAATTCACTCAATATGACAGATAATTTGAACAGCCTGATAACTACTAAAGAAACTGAATTCAGATTTAAGATACTTGCAAAAAAGAAATCTCCAGGCCCACATGGTTTCATGGGAGAATTCTACCAAACAATTAAATAATTAAAAATAATTCTATACAAATAGCTCCACAAAATAGAAGACAGAGCACTTCCCAGTTGATTCTATGAAGTGTTATTCTGCGACCAAAACCAAAGTAAGTATCAAAAAAAGTGTATTATACGACAGTCTCCCTCATGAACACAGATTCAAAATCCTTAACAAAAGATTGGCAAATAGAATTTAGCTTTTTATAAAAAAAATTATTCCCCATAACCAAGTGGTGTTTATTCCAGGTATGCAAGGCTGGTTCAATATTTGAAAATAAATCAATGTTACCCACCACATTAACAGACTAAAAAAGAAAAATCACATGATCATACCAACCAATACAGAAAAAGTAGCTGACCAACCAAATTCAACATTGATTTACAATGAAAATGCTCAGAAAAAAAGGATGAGGTGCAGGAGAGTGGATGTAATAAAGTGCATTGTAAGAAATCTGCATCTAACATTATACTTATTGAGAGTAAATGATTTCTAATATCAGGAACAGGGTGAGAATGTCTTCTCTTACTACTCTTACCACAGTCCTGGAAGTTCTTGCCTCTGCAATAAGGCAATAAAAGGGAATAAAAAGTAAGTAGATCAGAAAATAAATAAAACTATTTACAGATGACATGATGACTGTCTACATGGAAAATCCTAAGCAATCTAGAAAAACAGTTCCTAGAGCTAAATAAGTGAGTTTGGCAAGCTTGCAGGATATAAGATCAGCACACAAAAATCCATTTCATCTCTATATGTTATCAATGAATATGTGGACATCAAAATTTGTATTTGCAAACCACATATCTGATAAAGAATTACGATCTAGAATGTATAAAGAACTCTCAAAACTCAGTATAAAAACAAATCATACAACTAGAAAATGGACAAAAGGCATGAAAAGACATTTCACTGAAGAGATGGCAAATATGCATACGAATGGATGTTCAACATCATTAGCCATCAGAAAAACATAAATTTCTCTCCACACCTATCAGACTGACTAAAAAAGTAGTGACAACATCAAATGCCTCTGAAGATGTGGAGAACCTCGATCATTCATATATTGCTGATGGGAACATAAAATGCTATAGACGCTTTGGAAAACAGTTTGGCAGTTCCTTTAAAAACTGTGCAATACTATAAACATAGCAACTGCATTTCTTGGCATGTATTCCACAGAAATAAAAACTTATGCTCACACAGCATGAATGTACATGAATGTTTAGAGCAGCTTTTTTTTTTTTTTCTTTTTTTTATAATAGCACAAAGCTGGCAACAACTCAGATGTCTTCAACAGGTAACTTCAATAATGGTGGTGCCTTCATGCCATGGAATAATACTCATCAATCAAAAGGAACCAACTCTGGATACAAGCAACAACTTGGATGAACCATCAGAGAATTACGCCAAATGAAAAAAGCCAACCCCAAAGCGTTGCCTACTGAATGATTCCATTTGTATAACATTCTTAAAAAGACAAAATTAACAAACAGAACAGATTAGTGGTTGCCAGGGGTTAAGGAGTGGGCAGGTGGGAGGAATGTGGGTGTGGCAACATGAAGGATCCTTGTGGTGACAGAAATGTTCTGCATCTTGACAATGACAAAGCCAATATCCTGGCTGTGAAACTGTTCATTCTGCAAGAGGTCCCCACTGGAAGACACTTAGGATTTCTGTATTATTTCTTACAAGTGCTTTTGAATCTACAATTATCTGAATGTAAAAAGTTTAATTTTAAAAAGATCTGTGAAGCAGCATGAACACAGACTTAGAGGAGTGATAGGACAGACTTCAGTCCATGAATGACCACTGCGCTGAGACCCACTATTGGCAAAGCATTAACACTGTTTACTGAAAGGAAGGAAATGAAGCATCAGACAGTGTCTATGCCTGACAAATTTATCAAAACAAATTTACCAAACACCATGTTTACCTCTAGCACTCATACATTCAAACACATTTCAGGCAGAATATTTAAAATTATGTAGCAGAATAAACAGGTTAGCAACTCACTGGAATCAGAAGTTTTAAGACACTGAGCAGGCCGGGCGCGGTGGCTCAAGCCTGTAATCCCAGCACTTTGGGAGGCCGAGGCGGGTGGATCACGAGGTCAGGAGATCGAGACTATCCTGGCTAACATGGTGAAACCCCATCTCTACTAAAAATACAAAAAACTAGCCGGGCGTGGTGGCGGGCGCCTGTAGTCTCAGCTACTTGGGAGGCTGAGGTGGGAGAATGGCGTGAACCCGGGAGGCGGAGCTTGCAGTGAGCCGAGATCACGCCACTGCACTCCAGCCTGGGAGACACAGCGAGACTCCATCTCAAAAAAAAAAAAAAAAAAAAAAAAAGACACTGAGCATAACACATGGAAGAGAATTTAGCCTGTTTCCTAGCAGTTTAAAAAAAAAAAAAAAAAAAAAAGAATGTATTTATCAAAGGAAGCGTATGAGTTCACCAGCAACCATCAACTTTTTCTGGACTTAAAAAGAATTTATAGTGGGGTGCTTGTGTATAAAGTGACACTGAATGACACTGCAGCTGTCTATAACTCTGCTTTTACTAAAAACCCAGAAACACTGTTTAAGTCAATGGCGCTCCAGTTAGTGATGAGTCTTCCACATTATTTTTTAAACTATGTGCCAAAAATTAATAAAAATATTCATTTTTATGCTCACATTAGTATACTACTTAGACCCAGGACATTTGCTGTAGTGCTCCTAGACTGTTGTAGAGCTATAGTGAGGAATGGGTCACATGTACTGCAGAAGCCCCAGGTAGAGTCAGCTCTGTAGTAATTGTGATAGAAAGTTCTGTCGCTGCACAAGCAAGAGTTCCAATGGTGAGTGGTAAGAGGCCAGTGCAGGGCTTGAGGGAGGCCAGGCTCTACCATATAGTTATCTGGCCCCTATTCTAAGCTCCAGCTTCCTTTCATTCATTTACTGAACTAGTGTTTATTGACCATTACTAAATGATAAATACTATTCTAAGTAATGGGCTCCCAGCAAGAAACAGAAGCAAATAACCACACAGATATAAAATTATAAACTATTACAAGTTCTACAAAATAAAAGTATAGTTAAGTATGAAGCAAATGAGCAGAGCAGAGTGTGTGTGAGAGTGTGTGTATGGGAGGGAGGCTTGAGAAGCAGGGTGACCTTGAGAGGCAGTTTGAGTGCTTGTGTGAGCATGGACAAACAAGAACAATAAATTCTCTCTGGTTGTAAGATTGTGTCCACATGCAGCAGGGGTCTTGACCTGCTCTGAGAGGTGTGGGATGGCTTCCCTGCAGAAGTATGTGTAGGATGAGAAGGTTAAGTAGGATAGGAGAGGAGGAACAGTGTTCTAGTCAGAACAAGCATGTGTGTGGGTCCCGAGGTGAGAGGACACTAGCATACAGGGCTGGCAAGGCTACAGCTTAAACACCTCAGGAAAATGGTACAAAATAAGCCTGAAAAAGTGGTGCAGAGCTCACAAGATCATACAAAGGACTTGGGTCTTCATTTTAGCAACAACAGAAGCTTTAAATTGTATTAAATAAAAAGTGACATAATAGGATTTACATTTTAAAAAGATTACTCTGGCTATGGTGTTAAAAAGGAAAAGAGGAGGCCAGGCGCAGTGGCTCAAGCCTGTAATCCCAGCACTTTGGGAGGCTGAGGCAGGCAAATCACCTGAGGTCAGGAGTTCAAGACCAGCCTAGCCAACATGGTGAAACCCCATCTCTACTAAAAATACAAAAAATTAGCAAAGCATGGTGGCAGGCACCTGTAATCCCAGCTACTTGGGAGGCTGAGGTAGGAGAATTGCTTGAACCCAGTAAGTGGAGCTTGCAGTGAGCTGAGATCACTTCATTATACTTCAGCCTGGGTGACAAGAGTGAAAGACCGTCTCAAAATAAAAAAATTAAAAGAAAGAAAGAAAAAAAAGGCCAGGAATGGTGGCTCACGCCTGTAATTCTAGCACTTTGGGAAGCCGAGGCGGGTGGATCACCTGAGGTCAGGAGTTCGAGACCAGCCTGGCCAACATGGTAAAACCCTATCTCTACGGATAATACATAAAATTAGCTGGGAGTGGTGGTGGGCACCTGTAATCCCAGCTACTTGGGAGACTGAGGCCGGAGAATTGCTTAGAGTTAGGAAGTGGAGGTTGCAGTGAGCTGAGATTGCGCCTCTGCACTCCAGCCCCAGCGACAAAGTGAGACTCCGTCTCAAAAAAAAAAAAAAAAAAAAAAAAAAAGGAAAAGAGAAAATAAAAGTAAATTTGAGACCCAAATTTTAGTCCACTCAAAGGACGACAGGGGCTTGGCCTGGGGCGGCGACAGATGCTTCTGACTGGTTTAATCAGCTGCCTGGAGCCTGCCAGCCCTTGCTTGGCTGCCCTCTGCCCTTCACAATAAATCTCCATAGCATGCATTCAGGACAGGCAGCGAGTGTGAAGATCTACTTGTGGGTAGTCAAGAAAGTGTCCAAGTCATGGCTCCTCTATTCTTAATAAGGTAGGAAGCAAGATCGGCTGAGGCCAGGAGACGGGGTGAACAGGTGATGAGACATGGAGAGACTTTGCCGGGCAGTCTGAGTGACAACGTGAGGTGGTGACCACGGATGAGGATAACACACAGCCACAGAGCTGCACAAAGAAGGCAGATAGCTGTCCTCATCCGGACATCAATAAAGAATTATCATGGCAGATAAATGACTACAGACACTGTTAAGCATCTTTTAAGTGAAGGTTTCACAAATTTTGAAACCTTTGGTGAGGTGACTTTCTTGAAAAACAATAAAAAGCAGTATTATTTTATGCAGATAACTTCTAATGAAGTATTTCTCTAAGGAATTTACCTCAGTATTATCTCAAAGGAATTGCTATTAGAAAACTAGGTAAAGGTTACTTACACAAAAACAATGTCCCCTCTTTTAGAGTAAGCAGGAATAGCACTGGCTATGGTGGCAAATCCATATGAGTATATAATGGCTTCTTCTGTCTTCATAAATTTTGCCAGGCGGTCTTCCAAATCCAAATGAACATCTATTTCAGTACAAAAATTAAATGGTTAAACTGTCTTATAATTCTTTTTCTCTACTAAAGAATAAATAAAAATGAACATCTATTTCAGTTAAAAAATTAAATGGTTAAACTGTCTTATAATTCTTTTTCTCTACTAAAGAATAAATAAAAATGAACATCTATTTCAGTTAAAAAATTAAATGGTTAAACTGTCTTATAATTCTTTTTCTCTATTAAAGAATAAATAAAAGAACACAAACAGTATAATTATCAGTACTTTCACCTTATGGCCAAAATGGAATGGTTTTTAAATGATAGATTATATAAGATCTATTAAAATAATTCCAGGCCCATACAACTTCTAAAATACACGAACTAAATCAGCTACTCATCTATCTGCAAAATGTGTTACTGGGGCAGTTCCAACTTCGGGTCATGCTTTGATATCACTCCACTGTAAGACTTCAAGGCCTACCAAGTTTCCCTGCGTTAACTGCCCTTGACCAAAACCACTGAGGTCTCACCAATGTCTGATGTTAACTTATTAATGTCTATTTGCATTTTAGCAAAAACAACTCTGTATACTTTGCATCAAGAAGGTGACACTTACTAGAACTCCAGTGACCATTCCTCTAACAATCTGTGTCAGCATTTAGTAGTGGCACCTCCCATCACTTTTTGGGGCTGGGATTCTGTCTGAATTTCTTATAAGTGTAATGAATAATAATTCAAATTTATAGTACAAAAGGAAATATAGTACTTTTATAGATGCACCATAAGAAGGATGTTGACATAACAATGAGGATAAATTATAATTATTAGACTGATTATTATTTTCCTCTGAAATCATGGCTCCTTACAGCCTTTTTTATTTTTTTTATTTTTTTTGAGATGGAGTCTCGCTCTGTCGCCCAGGCTGGAGTGCAGTAGCACGATCTGGCTCACTGCAAGCTCCGCCTCTCGGGTTCATGCCATTCTCCTGCCTCAGCCTCCTGAGTAGCTGGCACTACAGGTGCCCACCACCACGCCCGGCTAATTTTTTCTATTTTTAGTAGAGATAGGGTTTCACCGTGTTAGCCAGGATGGTCTTGATCTCCTGACCTCATGATCTGCCCGCCTCCGCCTCCCAAAGTGCTGGGACTACAGGCAAGAGCCACGCGCCTGGTCCTCCTTACAGCCTTTTAGCTCTCAGACTGAACCATGAGGCTTTATGCCCTCGGACGGAGGACCAGTGATGCTTAGAATAAACAGGCCACTGGCCAGTTTAGAATCTTAAAAAGTTTAAAGCAGTCTTAAAATGAGGTATTATCAAGGAGGGAAAGGGATTTTTTAAAAAAATTCCTTTAGCTCTTTTAACTATGGCAGGACCCAAGCCTGGAGGACTAGATAACAGAGTTTCACCACAGGTCCTGTGTGGGGAGGGCTCAGAGAAGCCAGGCCCCTCCAGTCTTAGAGCGCTATGTGAGAAAGGAGGGAAATCAGAGCCCACAGAGTTGGATTTTGAGACCCAGGATGAGGGAGCCGTGGTGTGCCTACTGATGAGAACCCAAGCACGGGCAACGGCAGGCGGTCTGGGCATTCCTGAGCTAGGGGCAGCAGAGAGGGCTGACGGCCTGGCAGGAGGCAGCGTATTTACAGACTTCCTAAAGAATGTTACAGAACTGTTAAATGAACTATTAATTTCACTCCTATCAAATAGTGATAAAATATGAGGCATGCTTCTTCCTATTTGTACGTTAACATGGTCAATATCATTTGATTTCCATTACCAATTGGTTATCGTTATTTTATAAAATGGACACTTTTCATTATACCAATATTAAACAAACGTGGGACTTTACAACACAGAGTTTAGAAGAACATATCCCAGGTGATCTTCGAGTGTAAGATCTCTGACATGACGATCACACGAAATCCAAGGTCGTGATCCCTTTTGTCTGCCAGCCACCCTCTAGGAGAGATGCTATCAGAAAAGGTTTCAGGTAAAATCTAGCAAGAAAGAGGAACACAGCCAAGGAGCTGAGCATGGGTTACTCTGGGGTATGTCTTCCTTCTCATCCTCATTACTGTTCTCTGAGTGCCACCACTTTGCCACCTCTCATGTTCCCAGGTTGGAGGCCTCCTTCAAATTATAATGGTGCTGCTAATTGAAAATTTCTGCCACAAACCTTCACAGTTCAGCCAGAAGGACAACCCGGGCCACAACGGTTTGCTTTCATTTGGTATCTCCATTTCAAAAAGAAAAACATGCTATGTATACAAACTATTTTTGCTAACCACAAAAGGGATTTTAAATCACTCTGTAGACTTCTTAGCTCTAAATGACTCTTTTCAGTGATGAATGATGAGACTGTAAAACTGAGTATGACCCTGTTTCAGGACTTTAGAGTGAGTTACCCAGTTGATGAAAATCAGCATGTTACAAATCTTCCTATCATTAGGTATACTCGTAACTGTTTATATACAGTTGCCATAAAGTGGGAAGAAGAATCTCGCAACAATAAATCAATGACTTATTTGTTCAAGCATAGTCCCAAAAGTTCAAAAAGACTAGTCTTTTCTTTCTATCAAAAGACACTGGGTTTTAGCTGATGACAGCCTTGCAAAGCAGGTTTTGTGACAGGTAAATATGGGTAACTGCAGAACTTGCTTCTCTTGATGCTCCTTTGTGCAATGAAGAAACTCTCAACCCAAGGGAGCGGAAGGCAGCAAGCAGGAAAACTACAAGGGCACCCACTTTTCTTCCATTTCTGATGTCCATATCTTCTGTATGTATGATCCACTTCACTAACTGGAGCTGTAGACTTGCATGGAATAAAACAAAAGTACTATATTCTACAATTCACTGTTAGCACTAAACATGGCAGAGAAGTGACCATGGAGGAAGGTGTCCTAGAATGCCTCCGCACACCTCACAGCCCTCGGCACTTTCTTGCACTTGCTGATCTGGTGTCTGGCTCCCTCACCAGAACCTCAGGGACGGGAGGCCTCATTACCTCCGTCATCACAGAGCTCAGACTGTAGTTAGGTCTGGGGGGGTCAGCCCTGGGCAGCCTCGGTGCCTTCCTCTGTCGAATAGGGGGGAGAGTCCTACCTTCCTCAAGGGTTAGCAGGAGGACTACATGAGTTAATGCTGATAAAACACTCAGAACACTGCCTGGCATGGAACAAGCAATACGCTATTTAAGAGTTTGTTTAATTACATTAATATTGTAGAATAAAAGAAAAGGTTTTATTTTAAAAGTAAAAACCTGGTCACACTTTAGGCAATCTTCTAATTAAGTTATCTGAATTCTGAATTGTTGAGGCTATCTTCTAATAAGAGCCACTTGGTTCAGCTTCTCACTTACAAGGAGGAGAGATTATGACCTTCCTGGATGTTCTCCAGAGAAAATACCATAAAATAGCTGACTTTAGGACAGTTTAGAAACAAACTACATTTTCTCTTAAGGCCTTCATATTTTTGCATACATACTGTCCTTTAAAAAAAAATCCCTAGAGGCCAGGTGTGGCGGCTCACACCTGTAATCCCAGCACTTTGGGAGGCTGAGGCAGGCAGATCACCTGAGGTCAGGAGTTTGAGACCAGCCTGACCAACATGGAGAAACCCCATCTCTACTTTAAAAAAAAAAAAAAAAAAATTAGTTGGGCATGGTGGTGTGTGCCTGTAATCCCAGCTACCCAGGAGGCTGAGGCAGGAGAATTGCCTGAACCTGGGGGACGGAGGTTGCGGTGAGCCAAGATCGCGCCACTGCACTCCAGCCTAGGCAACAAGAGTGAAACTCCGTCTCAACAACAACAACAACACACACACACACACACACACACACACACACACATCCCTAGAGACATGCACAATTTTTCTTCTTAAGAGTATAAATGATAGTGAAAGAAATCAGGCACATTCCTCAGCCCCGGGCTCAACACAAACAGGCCCAGTACAAACACATCCCACCATATCTCTCTCAACTTCCTGAGCCCAGTACAAACACATCCCACCATATATCTCTCAATTTCCTGAGCCCAGTACAAACACCACCTGGAAAATCCCCGATAAGGACACAGCCGTTTGTGGTTTTACTGAAAGCGCGGGAACCAATAGAAAAACTACTAAATGTGTAACTTAAAATGTAAACCAATTGTAATGCTGTAACCAAAAGAATTCCCTTGTTCCTCTGTAACTTTACGTATCCTATTTACATTGGGCTATAAAAGGCAAGCGCTCGCATTGTTCGGGGCCCTCTTGCATGCTGTGGAACGGAGGGACCAAGTTCGAACTTGCAGTAAAAGATCCTTGCCGCTTGGCTTTGACTCTGGACTCTGGTGGTCTTCTTTGGGGAACAAACGGTCTGGGCATTACATCAGCCCTTAGGTAGTCACTGGAACACACAGGGCCGAATGTCTTTCATGTTTTCACATGCAGTACCTTATGTGATCCGTAGCAAAGTGTTCTAAAGCCACGCAAGCAATGATTGTTCCCGCTCACACCTGAGAAAACCATGATTCCCACGACTGGTAAGAAGAAGTGGCAGATCTAGGAATTTTATGACCAAATTGTAAGGTCCCCTGAGAGCAGGCTGTGCCATGGTCAAGTCATCGTGACCCCTGTGACCCACACATATACATCCAGAAGGTCTCCTGCAGCCAGAAAGTCTGGGACAACAGGAAAACCACGAAAGAAGAAAAACGGCTTGTACCTGTCTTAGCTGATTAGCCAACCTTGTGGCATTCTACCATTGTAACAGGCTCTACCCTATGTGATCAATCAATCTCGTGATAATGTATCTTGTGACATTCTTCCCCTACCCGCAAAAACTGGCCCTTAACTGTAACTTTCCACTGCCTACCCCTAATCTATAAAACCATCTCCAATCTCACCACCCTCTGCTGACTCCCTTTTCGGACTCAGCTCGCTCGCACGCGGGTGAATAAACAGCCTTGTTGCTCACACTTAGCCTGTTCAGGTTGTCTCTTCAATTAGGCACGTGCATAACACAAATGTTCTTCCTACTGAAAAAGGTGGTCATGGATCAGTTGACTGTTCTAAAACAAAGAAGGCAAATATTTTTATAAACTACTGAAATGAACAACTTTTACTCTAGACTGGCTCTAGAACACAATTAAATGCTATTATCTCTCATAATGAAACCTTGCCACCCAATTGTTTTTTGACCTAGTTTAAGACAATGAATCATTACATATGCAAAACAGACCCCAGGGAACCAGGGATAAATCACATGTGAATAAGACCTAAATGTACTAAAAACAAAGAAAGAAACAAACAAAAAGTTTACCAACAGACACTATCCTAAGTACAATGGGATCCCACAGGCCTTAGAGGAAAGGAAGGTTCCATGACTCAATGAAACCACTTGCTGAGTTCTAAAATACACATCAGTGGGTGGGAAGAAATCTAGTTCACATGGTCCTAAGGCAACTGTTCTAATAACTTGCTGAGTTCTACACGCCTGGCCTTGAGGAGGTAGGGGAATGTTTAGCCTTAAAAAACTAGATGAATCTTAATCCAGTCATTGCTCCATTACTTTTTCTGAATTAATCATTCAACAGATATGTTACCGTGAAATAGCAAACAAGAGAGAATGTTTAATAAGGAAATTGACTCTTAAAAGTGATTCACATTCACTATTTCACGAGTTGGGAAGAAAGCTACAAGCGGTGTGCTTTGAAACTAGTTGCGATACATTGGAGGGCGAGAAAGACAATATTAAAAGCAATCATGTGGGAGTCCAGGGAAAGCTATCCTACACTTCAAATTAAACTCTTCAAGAATACATAAGCAATTGTAAACGAGAGAAACAGGGCTTCATGTCTGCGTTATTGCTCGGTGCAAAAGGCAAACATCCCCGACATATTTAGAATAATTTAAATGTATACGGTATTTTAGACATACAATTTAGCCTTAGATAGGCCGGGCGCGGTGGCTCAAGCCTGTAATCCCAGCACTTTGGGAGGCCGAGACGGGCGGATCACGAGGTCAGGAGATCGAGACCATCCTGGCTAACACGGTGAAACCCCGTCTCTACTAAAAATACAAGAAAATTAGCCGGGCGAGGTGGCGGGCGCCTGTAGTCCCAGCTACTCGGGAGGCTGAGGCAGGAGAATGGCGTGAACCCGGGGAGGCGGAGCTTGCAGTGAGCCGAGATCGCGCCACTGCACTCCAGCCTGGGGCACAGAGCAAGACTCCGTCTCAAAAAAAAAAAAAAAAAAAAAAAAACAATTTAGCCTTAGATGACTTCATGTAGCTTCTCCAATTGTAACTAATGCTAAAATTTCAAAGTATTTTAATACAACTGTAATAATTCAAGTTATTACTTCCAGAATAAGAAAAGACACAGAAAAAAATCCTGTCAGAAAATTTAAAAAGTACAAATATGGGCAATACATATATTTAAAGAAAGGAAAAACGATGACAAGTAAACATGGGCAACTGTTCAGAATGAATAAAACCATGTTTATCTGAAGGACAATGCACTCAGAAAACATTACACATTACTTTAAGTTGTAGATTTGGTGTCTTGTTTGAAAATAGTCCCACTGCAAATTATCTTGCAACCTTTGTCCAGAAGCCACAGTCTGTCTGAACCTGCACCTATAGCTTTAGGATAAGGATGATTCCTACCCTAAAGTGACCAATAAAGTGGCTTACAGAGGATGTGATCTATGCTTGTGCGTTCATTGCCTCTGACTGCATAGTTAGACATCTGAAGGATCAAACTCAGTTTAAATTTAAAACACACTCACTTCAACAGCAAGGTACAGAAAAATGTGTACGGTATGCTAGCATTTTTCTAACAATGGAGGAAAAAAAGAAATACGTGGAAGTGGTTCACATACGTTGATAAAAGGTCTCTGGAAGAATTAACAAGAAACTACTGACAGTAGCTTGTCTTTAGGTGGTAGGATGGCAGTGAGGAAAATAGGACCTGAGGTTAGGAGATTACTCATGTCTATCTTTGTACACTTTTTGAAGTTTCTATCATGTATTGAATTACCCAATCAAGAAAATTAATTAAAAAACCATTAATCTAAAGATCCCATGTTTGGAAACATCTAGCATGCTATTATGCAGGTGATTCAAAGGGAAAGGTGACTAGGATATTTTAACAATATATTTCACAGCTTTCAGAAAACTTGCCTTGAAGATTTGAAACTTTCACAGTTGGACTTGTCAATAAATCTCTCATTTGTCCAGATCAAGACTCAAGCGGGGCCAAGGTTACACAAGCCAATAAAATCCACTAGAAAGAGAGGCTTTTAAGAAACAATTCCTTTACCTCAGTAAGCAGTCACAGAAAGCCTTCATCAGATTACAACTGACAATGCCATAAAATGTGACTTTTCTAGTTTTCTAATACCTGCCAAGAAAATAATTCCCTACCAATTAAAAACCAAGCAAACAACCCCTGTTTGTATTAGACTGGAGGAACGTGGGAGGCTCTGATACGAGCTCATTTCTTCAAACTTGCCATCAAGAATGGAAGTCAGGATACTTGGTTTATATTATTATTATTATTATTATTTTTGAGATGGTCTCGCTCTGTCATCCAGGCTGAACTGCAATGGTATGAACACAGCTCATCACAGCCTCAACCTCCTGGGATCAAGGGATCCTCCTGCGTCAGCCACCCGTGTAGCTCGGACTACAGGTGCACACTAGTGCCCAGTTTATTTTTATTTTTTGTAAACACAGGGTCTCGCTACATTGCCCAGGCTAGTCTCAAATGCCTAGGCTCAAGCAATCCTCCCTTCTCGGCCTCCCAAAGTGTTAGGATTACAGGCGTGAGCCACTAAATCTGGCCAGTTTCTAATTTTAGGGTTAGAACTAAAGATTTTAAAGATCACTTTCAGCTGTAGGATTCCTGGACACTAATTCTCCTCATCTGTTTCCAAGACAAATAATGTAATCACCAAACTAGCTTAGGGATAATGTAAGGTGCTCCCTTACGTAAAAAAAATCACAAAAGTAAAAAACTTAACTGTTAAAGTAAAAAACTACAAAAAGATCCAGAAATGGAAATAAGAATAGAAGATGGAAGATATTTCCCTTGGTCTGCTTTCCCCACACTGTGACAATTTTTTATAAGCCAAAATGTTATTTCCAGCAAAAAATTCATCTGAACAATTTTATTATTTACTTATTTAGAGACAGAGTCTCCCTCTGTTGCCCAGGCTAGAGTGCACTGGCATGATCTCGGCTCACTGCAACCTCTGCCTCCCAGGTTGAAGCGATTCTCCCACCTCAGCCTCCCAAGTAGCTGGGACTACAGGTACCCACCACCATGCCCGGCTAATTTTTGTATTTTTAGTAGAGACGAGGTTTCACCATGTTAGCCAGGGGGGTTTTGAACTCCTGACCTCAGGTGATCCGCCCACCTAAGTCTTCCAAAGTGCTGGGATTACAGGCATGAGCCACCATGCCTGGCCTGAACAATTATTTAATAACATTTTCAGGAGCAAAGAATATACACTTAATAAAAACAACCATAAAATGCCAGAGTCTTTTTTGACGACTCCCAGGGAATTCACTGTATTTGAAATCATACACTCATCAAATATTTAGTTGGCCTGTTTCTGGCTTATCCATACACAAGGAAATCAATGATCCTTCATCTTCATTCTAGAAAGAAAAAAAACTACACTTTATCCCCCCTCCCTCCACCCCAGGCAATCTGCTCTCCACTTTCTTCCTAGAGCTGTTTCTCAGCCCCCTGCATGGCTAGTCAGGGCAGGGGTTCTGCTCTCATCAGTGGACTGTGGGCAGAAGTATGAGGCCATCTCCCCTGCAGAGAGAGTCCTGCTGCTCTGCCCTCGTTTCCCCACACTGCAATCCCCACACATGCACACGAGGATGAGCCCACCATGCCCGGCTAATTTTATTATTTTTTCTAGAGACAGGGTCTCCCTATATTGCCCATGCTGGTCTCAAATTCCTAGGCTCAAACAATCCTCCCACCTCAGCCTCTCCAAAGTGCTGGGATTACAGGTGTGAACCACCGTGCCTGGCCTAAAATCGAATCTTAACTATTGAAAGTAGTAGTCTGAAAGAGAACACAACAAAAACTTACCAAATGTGCCATAAAATCCTCTGGGTCCACAAGTCCCCACGCCATACTTCTTTAGAGATGCTAAAGCTGCTGCCTTTATTGAAGTAAAATAATTATACTTTAATAATTTATCTTGAAGAGTTCAAAACGAACATTTCCTATTTTTTAACCCATAGAGCTCCTTCCACCCTCCTCCACTTTTCTTCCTTTCTTAGAACTACGGCGACTCGAACAGAATATAAAGACAGATGTAAAGACTGAGGATATGACTTAAAACATGGAAAAGTTATACTAGCCTGATTCTCAAAACCTGGTTAACTTTTCTGCATTTGTGGGCCAAGTCTCTCCTGGAAAATGCCTGTTAGCCCACAATCCCAATAGGAGAGAGAGCAATTTCCTAGGCCCTTCTCCAGCTATTCTCCAGGTCTGGCCTGTTCAGTTCTGTGGTTGTTGCCCAACACTGAGCCACATAAGACACTCTTGCCCCTCTCTGTCTAGGTCCAGATCACAACGCTTGTCAGACAAAAAGTAATGGGAAAAACTTGCATAGCCCTTTCCGATACTCTTTTTTTTTTTTTGGAGACAGTGCAGTGGCACCATCTCGGCTCACTGCAACCTCCACCTCCTGGGTTCAAGAAATTCTCCCACCCCAGCCTCCCGAGTAGCTGGGACTACTACAGGCATGTGCCACCATGCCTGACTAATTTTTGCATTTTTTGGTAGAGATGGGGTTTCACCATGTTGGCCAGGCTGGTCTTAAACTCCTGACCTCAAGTGATCCACCGCGCCCAGCCTGCATTTGTCTTTTACGTCCAGTTTCTTAAATCAGTAATGTTATCTGTCCACTTCAGCATTATGTGCTACTCACCTTAACCCTAGGGTTATCCAACAATCCAAGAAAATTAAATGAGGCAAAATTTATACATTCTTTTCCATTCACCACAATTTTGTGGCTTGGAGGGCTAGGGAAGAGATCAAGAGAGGTACACGTCAATTACACATTCACGTTACATGTTATTACATTACCCTGGTGGCAGGCACAACAACAAAGCGTTGTCATCCTACCCTATTTGCATACTGGTCTTTGATTTCTTGTTTTTAACAAGTAGTATTAGAGCATGGTACATTAAAAATAAGATATTTTTCCATTATTTTTATTTTTAATAAACTACCTGTACTACTAAAATAAAAAAAGAAAAATAAGCTAGAATTCCAAGATGAATGAGTGGCAAATCTTAAATGCTTTGGTTTTAAAACTCGCTTAAGAAAGAAGCTGCCAAATAAAGTATCTCAGAAAAATCTGGAATAAGCCAAACAGAAAGAAAATATAAAATAAGATCAAAGGCAAGAAAAGGCAGAATGAGTTATGAATAGTTAAGTGGCTTAAAAAGAAATGGTATCTATAGGAAGTCACTAAAGAGTAAGTGGGATATGTTCCCAATGTCTAAAGTTAACGCTGGAATGCTGTTGAAGAGGAATCCCCATACTCCTGGGGAGTGGGGAGAATGTGGGTGGCAGCTACACTGGAGCCGGATATGAGCCCGGCTGGGACAGGAGAATGGGCTCCTGAGGATACTTCTGTTAAGCCCTCTGCAGATCTATATTCTAGCCATGAGCCATGCTTCAAAATCATGGGCTCAAATTATGGGTTGCAAACTGTTAAAGGGCTGTGAGACCAAGTTAGTTGGTCACAATCAGCCTATTTTAACCAGAGGAAACAGTAAAACAAAATAGAATGGAAAAGAAAACATCAGAACCATGGCACAGGGTGAGTGATGGGACTATGTATCTGTACTGGGCCATGTACTGGGTTGCTCGATAAAACGCACTGTAGCCAGAAAAGATGGAGAAACACTATTCTCATCGATACCTTTTAACAGCATTGGTCATCCTTGAGAAAACACAGATGCTGGGAAACCAGGAAAAGGAAAGAATGACAACGTGAAGTAAATTCATGAAAGCTAACTAACTCATAAAAAAGGCAAGAAGACTCAGTGAAAACAACAGGGGTTGTAGAGTCTGTCAGACAGGCCCCCTCTGTATTACGACTACTGATGACTTCAGAAGCTTAGGGACATCACTGACCTCTGGGATTCTCAGTTTCTTCATCATTAAAGTAGGCGGAGAGCCTACCTCCCAGGGAAACTGCTATTATGGAAGTGCCTGGCTCATAAGAGGTACTCTCCAAATATTTTCTTCCTTCTTCCCTAAGGCTTCAAGGGCTTCTCTTTCAAATCCAGTGCCACTCACTTCCTCAACTGTGATTCTGATTTTATCATGTTATTTAGGTTCCTACTTCTCAGGGTTTCCTTAAGTTTCTTAAGTCCTCCCTGATTCCACAGTCAGAAATTGGCAGTCACAAAAAGATTTTAAAAAACAAACAAACAAACAGCTAGGTAGACCACCTCTGTACCAAAGGTGCTGCAAACACTGAGACCATTCTACAAAAACTGTAATACACAGAAAACAAATGATTAAGAACAAGTACATCCAAAACCCCTCACCACGGCTCAAAAGCTATCAGGAGGCAGCATGATGTGATGCAGGGATGCTATTGCTGTCCAGCACTTGGAGTAGGGAAGGAACAAAGTTTCCAGTGAGAAATGGAAGTCTCAGACCTGTGCCCCATGCAGGCTAGCAGGAACAGGTCATAACGGGCACCTGATACAGGAATCCTGGAACCTAAAATCTTACAGGGTACGCTGCAGAATCAGGTAAAACCAACCAGAAAGACATCTCCACAATCAAGACCCGAGAGGACTCAAGAGAGAAAACAACTTTCCCAATCAAAAACCACAAACCCACCATGAGTGACAGTCAACACACAAGACATGCAGAAGGGCTGCCACCCAAGAACACGAGATGCTGGACATAGAAAGTGCTGAGGACCAAGAGCATAAATATAAGGAAAGATTAAAAAGCTACTAAGAAAACGACAGGCTGGGTTGGGCGCAGTGGCTCACGCCTGTAATCCCAGCACTTTGGGAGGCCGAGGCGGGCAGATTACCTGAGGTCAGAAGTTCAAGACCAGCCTGACCAACATGGTGAAACCCCATCTCCACTAATAATACAAAAAAATTAGCTAGGCATGGTGGCACACGCCCGTAATGCCAGCTACTCAGAAGGCTAAAGCAGGAGAATCGCTTGAACCCAGGAGGCGGAGGTTGCAGTGAGGCGAGACTGTGCCACTGCACTCCAGCCTGGGCAACAAGAATGAAATTCCATCTGAAAAAAAAAAAAAAAAAAAAAAAAAAACGAAAAAGGACAGGTTAACTTGCTAAATAGTCAAATATAACTTCCGGAAATAAAATCTAAGAGTCAATAAAATTAGAAATCCAAAAGACAGATTAAATACCCCATCAGACACAGCAGAAAAATGAAAGACAGAGCTGAGATTACCAAGAGATGCAAAAATATGAAAGAGTACATACTGAACATGCAGGATATGAAGGTTAAAAGTACACTGAACATTAGTTCTACTGGGAAAAACTGGAGGAAAAAAGTGAGAGACAATGTTTGAACAGATAACAGCTAAAAACGTCCCAGAATTCACGGGACACAGATCCACAGACTGAAGTAGAAAAATGAATCCCAAGTAGGATAAATATGAATAAATTACAACAAGACACATGACAGTGAAACTGTAGAATTTTACAGAGAAAAAGAACTGTGAAAGCCACTAGAAAAAACAGAAGATGAACAACAATTAGACTGACACAGTCTTTTCAGAGGCCAGGCCATGATAAAGAAATCCTCCAAGGGCCGCAGGGCAAATAATGATCCACTTAGAACTTATTATCCACTAACTGTCATCCAAGGAGGTAAAATAAAAACATTTCTCATTAAGAGACACAGATTACCTTCTCTGAATCTCCACATAACAATCTAATAGAGAATATATTTTAGAAAAAGGAATTTTAAGCCCGAAGAAGTTGCACAGATAAAGAAATAAATACCTAAAGATTGGCAATAAGAAACTGGTAAATAGGTAAAGAAGGTGATTCTCCTATAATAATCCTGGAGGATGTAAAATAAGTGGAAGTCAAATATCAGACCAGGACATCAAGAAAGGGGGAGTGGGGATGGGGAACAACTGAAGTAGGAGTCTAGTAAGTCCCTGTACTGCTCAGTAAGGAGAGAGGAAGATTAATTAACATTTGGGGCAAGGTGGCTCATGCCTGCAAACCCGGCACTTTGGGAGGCCAAAGTGGGAGGGGGATCATTTGAGGTCCGCAGTCCGAGACCAGTCTGGCCAACATGGTGAAACCCTGTCTCTACTAAAAATACAAACAATATTAGCTGGGCGTGGTGGTGCATGCATGTAATCCCAGCTACTCCAGAGGCGCAGGCAGGAGAATCCCCTGAATCCAGGAGAGAGACGCTGCAGTGAGCCGAGACGGTGCCACTGCATTCCAGCCTGGGCAACAGAGTGAGACTCTGTCTCAAAAAACAAAAAAAACTGGACAGGAATTGCTTATGTGAAGCATGAGGAGAAGAAAAGAATAAAGGAAGTCTAATCAAGAAAACCTGATCAAGCAGACTAAAGGCAAGGGGAAAAAAAAAAAAAAAGAAATGAAATAATTAAGGCCACTGCCCTGGAACAAAAGACCACATCTGTCAGCTGCTCCTGCAACTAGGTGTGGCCAGCGTTGAGGTCACCAAGCTGACAGGGCCAGAAGGAGCCTCTTTTCTGCCCGTCTGCCCGCCATCTTCCCTTAAGGTGACCACGAATGGAAGACACACACCTCAAGGGCAGAGCAGCAGGATGGTAGCCTGGGTCCCTGATCATCTGTGGCGCTAGCTACCTCGCTCCACACTTGTGAGGGCAAATAAACTTGTACTTTGCCGGAGCCACCTAAGTTTGGGTTTCCTATTATATGCAGTTGTACCCACTGCTAATTAGTTACAACTTCAACCCAGAATGATCTCTAACAATGCTACCTTTAGGTGTTTTGAAGAAATCAGTTTTGTTTTTTTTTTTTAAAGGGAGAGAAAATAATTTGACACAAATACTGTACTTATTTCCCACACATAATACATATTCCTGGGAGAGGGACTTCACAGTGAAACACTATACAACCAAGGAAGCAAGGCTTTTTAAAGACCACAACAAAAAGCAACCCTGAAAGGGGTCAAGCGTAGAATCACAAATACCGAATGAGCGTTGGGTAACCTTTTGAGGGACAGCAGCATACACAGATTCAAAAAGTTACGCATCCAGGTATTCAGACAGAAGTGAAAATGACAGACTTTAAACATACATTTTTCAATGCTTCTAATGGTATCCCAGATGCCTAGGAAGACTTAGGATAAAACTGCTGCATGGGGCAAAGGAAGCAGCAGTATTTTTGAATATATTATTTGCACAATGACATTTTAAATATATACGTGCAATTAAATTAATAAATCAAATAACATTATTTTTGGCTATTTCCTCTTTAAGTTTACATATCAAATGGGCCAACAAACTGTTTTAAACGTCATTGGGAAAATTGTGAATCACCTCATATTTCAGCAGAAATAGTGTTTCCTACACAAATGAGTAATCAAAATAAATGTAAACAGATTAAACTCCTCAGTTAAAAAATGATACTAGGATTAAAATCCAATTATGTACAAAAGAACTACACACAATGACACAGTAAAACTGAAAATGGAGTCCTATTAATCACATAATAACTAAATGAAAGGTGGTGTAGCTACACTGCTATCAGACAAATGGACTCTAAGGTAAAACGTAAGTTTTGTTAGAGATAAGGGACATTAAAAAAGATGTAGAAATGCTGAGCCCACATACATCTAATAACATACCTTCGAACTAAACAAGTTAAAAACAAAACAGAGACAGAGAATGAATCCACATGGGGGGTAATACTGATCTTCACTGTCTCTTTCTTTCTCATTCACTTACATACCAGACAGAAAATGGCTAAGACTGTCAACTATTTGAATAATAACTAAAATGCTTGATGTAATAGACACAAGACACCTTGAATAAAAGGAATACATAATATAAATTTTTGTGATAAAGCCGTGGAACATTTGCAAAATTTACAATGAAGACATAAAGCAAGTCTCAACAAGAGCAGCAGAATCATTCAGGAAAGCTGTCATCCAGAACATGTTTTTTAATCACATAGCAATAAATTATAAATTACTGAAAAGACAAAAACTCAAGGAAAACATTATGCTTTAGTCAAAGAAAAAAAAAACCACAAAAAAAATTAGAAAATATTTAGGTCTGGGCCGGGCATGGTGGCTCACGCCTGTAATCCCAGCACTTTGGAAGGCCGAGGCAGGCAGATCACCTGAGGTCAGAAGTTCTAGACCAGCCTGACCAACACAGAGAAACCCTATCTCTACTAAAATACCAAAGAATTAGCCAGGCATGGTGGCGCATCCCTACAATCCCAGCTACTCGGGAGGCTGAGGCAGAAGAATCACTTGAACCTGGGAGGCGGAGGTTGCGGTGAGCCGAGATCGCGCCATTGCACTCCAGCCTGGGCAACAAGAGTGAAACTCCATCTCAAAAATATAAATAAATAAATAAAATATTTAGGTCTGAATAACACACATTAAAATACAGCCTACAGGCTGGGTGCAGTGACTCAGGCCTGTAATACCAGCACTTTGGGAGGCTAAGGTATGTGGATCACCTGAGGTCAGGAGATTGAGACCATCCTGGCCAACACGGTGAAACCTCATCTCTATTTAAAAAAAAAAAAAAAATTAGCTGGGCGTGCTGGCGGGCGCCTGTAGTTCCAGCTACTGGGGAAGTTGAGGCAGGAGAATGGCTTGAACCCGGGAGGCGGAGGTTGCAGTGAGTCGAGATCGCACCACTGCACTCCAGCCTGGGTGACAGAGCGAGACTCCATTCCCCCCGCCCCCCCAAAAAAGTATAGCCTACAGCGGAATAGTACTTAGAAAGGAATTTATAGGCTTAAACACAGAAAAGTTCATTATCCCTCATACACAATTTTGAAAGTTTGCAGCAAGTTCATTAAGTAGCAAAACCTGTCCTAAACATACATGAAACTCTTTACTGATTTTATTTATTCAATGGAATGAAACTATTCTGGGGGTGCTGCCCTAGACTACATGAGAGTGGTTCTGTAATAAGGAATATGTACTTTATTATCTTTCAAAACCTTTTTTTAAGCCTGAATTCTGAATTACACTCAGGGTCTTTTGTAAAGAGAATGTGAATCAGTACTAGAAAAGATCAAAAATGTAAATTAAGTGTTCAGCTAAGTTAGAAAAAGAACAGAGTATATCTAAGAGATATATGAATAGAAGTTAAATAACAAGAATTTCAGAAAATACAACATAATAAAGAAAAGTCATGCAATGATCTTAGATGCAGAAGTGACATTTGATGAAGTTTAATATCTATTTATAAAACTTAGAAAACTAGGATCGGGGGGAATGGTCTCGAACTGATTAGACTATAATACCTAAAATCTACAGATATTAACTGGGAAACAAGAGAGGCTTACTTTTACGAACATGAACAAAACAGATGCTTGGTATCTTTTCACTATTCAGCATATTACTAAAGACCATACCAGTAAAACTGTAAGTCCAAAAATGTGAATAAACAAGTGTGCCCACACACACACGTCTGAGAAGAGTCACATCGTTATCAGCAGGTGATATGATCACCTTACATAAAAAACTCAATGAAATCAACAAACCATTGGAATTAATAGTAATAAAGGCAACAAAATATAAAGTATTTACAGTATCAAGAAAAATATAAAGACAGTAATAAATGATAAGATATAATGGCTCAACATTTTAAAGATATTATATTTTGCCAAAATAAACTACAAACTCAATGCAATCACAATTAAAATTCCACCAGAATGTCTAACAGAACTCTATAAACTTCAATAATTACACAGAAGGATACAAGTTCAGGAATGACTAACTGAATTTAGAAACAGGGAGGTGCTTTCCCGGAAGGAAGCAAATATTACAGACCCCTGTTAACAACAGGTTTGGTACTGCAGCAGGTAGGCAGAGACCAATGAAAGAATCTAGAACTCAAGAGAGCTGTGTACATATGAATACCTGGAAAATGACAGCAGTTACCCCACAAACCACTAGGTTTCATACAAATTTTTCTCTATGGATAAAGTTGAACAGCCTGGTACAAAGTGAATTCCAGATATATTAAAAACCTAAAAGGTATTTTAGAAAAGATAACAAAAAGTGGAAGAATGTCTTTGGGACCTCAGGATAGGAGGGTAGGATATGATTTCTTAACCAAGTCTCCAAGAACACAAACCAAGCCAAGATGGATGCATTTGACTAAGTCAAAATTAAGAAATTTGGTTCAGCGAAAGATACCGAAGATAAAGTTAACAGACGGATGATAGAAGAGGTTTATTGTATTTCACTGAATCTAAGATGTCATCAATTGCATTTTATCCATCACTAAGGAAGAGAAAGTGTCAATTAAAATACATTGATATTTTCTTGTCATGTACAGCTTTTTAGTTTATGCTTAATGAAAAGGTCTATTATACATTCTTAGATACAGATTTTTGTTACACTACATTTGTACTTATGAAAAGGAAAATAGAAGCAAGATAAATCAGTCGAGATATTCCTAAAACCTCTTTAGCTGAGTTCTGTCCCTCTCCTCTAAGTCACTGATACCACAAGTTTTCATACCATGATCTCCTTCTTGCTCTTGGCAGTATCTTGGCATTTTTTACCAGCATGCTCCACTATCATTTCTGAGATTATCTGACATGTTAACTGTCACCCATTCTCAAGTTCTGATGCTGCAACTTTCCTATTGAATCAACCTCACAGTTTTATCATCCTTCCAATTAAATCACGTTTCTAGAAAGTGAGCTGATACTACCCAAAGGCAACAGGAAGTCTGACAAAGAGATCTTCAAAGCCTTTCGTCATCCTAGCCTCTGTGAGCCTCTGCTCTGCAGATCTGGCCATTTCTCCGGCCATCAGCTGACCAGCAGGGCACGCACCTCAGCTGGAGTGCTGACAGTAAGCTCACCACCACCAAGTTCACCGGTATATAGGCAATGAGAACCATGCCACAAACTCCCTTCCTGGCTGACAATGACTCACCAGTGACTCTCAGCAGCTTTAAGATTCATCCCCACTTCAGGGATCTTAAACTAGGGAAAAAACAGTATGTGTCTTAGAATCAATGTAATACAGTACTAAATCAAAAACTGACTAAGGATTCAAATCTACAAGGTATACAGAACTTTTGCTAATCAAAAGACAGACTGGGAATCCAGTGGAAAAATAGGTAAAAGATATGAAGACACATTCAAAGAAGCAGAAAACTCCAACAGCTAAAAAGTAGATGAAATGATGCTCAAAGGCTCAAATAGCAAAAGAAATCCAAAGCAAACAGTATTGCTAAACAGAGATGTAGGGAAAACTTGAATTCCTGTATACTATCTCAGGGGACCACAGACGACACAGGAAGGTCCTAAGGGAAAATCAGGCAGGCATGTATCAGTATCCTATTCCTGGCTCTATACCCCCAGAGAAATTCAAGGGAATATTAGGTTCATGGGGGAATATTAATCAGAGGATTCTTTGCAGCAGTGGGAAATGGGGGCGGTTTAGGTGTCTATCATGAGGAAAATGGAGAAGTGAAATTTGGTGGCTGTACACAACAGAAGAATATGTGACAGTCAAAAGAAATGAACAGGCCGGGCGCGGTGGCTCAAGCCTGTAATCCCAGCACTTTGGGAGGCTGAGACGGGCGGATCACAAGGTCAGGAGATCGAGACCATCCTGGCTAACCCGGTGAAACCCCGTCTCTACTAAAAAAATACAAAAAACTAGCCGGGCGAGGTGGTGGGTGCCTGTAGTCCCAGCTACTCGGGAGGCTGAGGCAGGAGAATGGCCTGAACCCAGGAGGCGGAGCTTGCGGTGAGCTGCGATCCGGCCACTGCACTCCAGCCTGGGCCACAGAACGAGACTCCGCCTCAAAAAAAAAAAAAAAAAAAAAAAAGAAATGAACAAGAAATACATGCAGCAACCCCACCTCTCTTTACTGACCCTGCTTTGATATTTCTTCATCCCATTTAATATTAGCTAACATTAAAAACCACCTCACCCCTTGATCTCCTCTGAAAGCACACTCGGAAAGCAAATGCAAAATGCATACAAAGTTTAAAGGTCTAAACCTACCCAGACCAGAACAAGGAGAAGAGCTGACAAAATGTTGGAAACCGGAAAGCAAATGGACAAGTTATATTTGATAAGTCAAAGAGATCAAAGAGAAAGACAAGCCTGGGCCAGCAGTGAAAAGCCAAGCAGCAATGCCTGAAACATGCTCCCAAACTGGGGTACCAGCTTCCTCTAAACATGGGAAAATGGGAAAGGCTGACAACAGGAGGACTGGCTGGGTGCCTAGACAACAGGCAGTCACTCCCCTCCACCTTGAAGAAATGCTCTCTGGAAAGGCTGTGTATAAACTGGAAGTCCTTAAGAGAAAGAACAAGTGAAGGCAGGGGTGCCACTCTGAAGACAAAAATTAGTGTAAGTTACATAATGAATGGTAAGACCCTGGGCCTCTTGCCTTCAACTCAGCTCCCAAATGGTGGAAAGCAGCTTTTTACCTGCAAAGTAACAGATTAGAGGACTCCTCTCCTGGGAAACACAAAGCCAAGAGAATAAAAACTACAAATACTAAGTTTGGGGGTCCCCTCAAATAAACGAGCAGGTCCCTGTCTGATTATCCTAGTGCAAGCCCCTCAGTCAAAAAGCCCACCCCATCCTCACCCCTCTAAAACACAAACGGTAACTATATGTGGTGATTGATATGTTAATTAATTTGATTGTGATCACTATTTCACAATGTGTGTGTGTGTGTGTGTGTGTTTGTGTGTGTATACATAAAAATATAAAATCATTATACACCTTGAATATATACAATTTTTATTTGGCAATTATGCCTCAGTAAAACTGAAGAAAATTAACAGGGCTCTCAATGACCGTTTTAGTGTGTCATTCTTGAAAATAGATAGACCATCCTTAGATTTATGGTCAACTGATTTTCAACAAGACAACTCAGAAGGGAAATAGTCTTTTCAACAAATGGTGCTAGGACAACTTGACATCCACCTGCAAAAAAGATAAAGATAGGCCTCTACCTCACACCATATACAAAAATTAACTTGAATTACACACTAAATTGTTAAGGGCAAAAACTATAAACGGTTAGAAGACAGCAAAGAGTAAATCTTCATAACCTTAGATTAAGCCAAAGTTTTTACAGATGACAAAAAAACACAAGCAACAAAAGGAAAAATAGGTTAGACTTCATTAAAATAAACTTTTGAATTTCAAAGATCACTATCAAAGAAGTAAAATAAAATCCCACAGAATGAAAAAAAAATCTGCAAATCATATATCTGACAAGGGACAAGAATTCAAAATATATAAAGAACTTTTACAGTTTTAATGACAGAAAGAACCCCCAACTGAAAACATTCAAGTGATTAAAGTAGACTTTTCTCCAAAGAAAACATACAAATGGCCAATAAGCCGATGAAAAGATGCTCAACATCATTAGTTATCTGGGAAATGCAAATTAAAACCACAAGATCCCACTTCCCACCTACTAGGATGGCTACAATAAAATAGAAAATAATAAGCATTGCTGAGGATGTGAAGATACTATAAACCTCATATGTAGCTAGTGGGAATACAAAATGATGCAACCACTTTGGAAAACAGTTTGGGGATTCCTCAAAATGTTAAACACAGAGTTATCATTATGACCCAGCAATCCTACTCCTAGATACATATCTAAGAAAAATTAAAACATTATGCCCACGCAAAAATGTGTACACATTATTTCATAGCAGTTTTATTCATACATATTTTATTTTTTCATATACTCTTACGAGGGAAAAAACCCAATTGTGCTTCAACTGATTAATGTATAAACAAAATGTGTATATTCATAAACTGAAATATTATTCCATGATAAAATGAAGTATGGATACATGCTACAATGTGGATGAGTCCTGAAAACATTACGCTAAATGAAAGAACCCAGAAACTAAGGCTAAGTATTGTTTATTCCTTTTAATGTGAAATGTCCTGAATAGGCAAGTCCATAAAGAAAGTAGATAAATGGTTGCTAAGGCCTGCGCAGAGGAAGGAGTGGGAAGTGACTGCTAATGGCTTTGGGATTTCTTTTGGGGTGATAAAAATGTTCCAGAATTAGATGGTGGTGATAGTTGTATAACTCTGGGAATATGCTAAAAACCACTTAATTATACACTTCAAAATGATGGATTTTACGCTACATAGATTATGTATCAATATGGCTGCTGTTTAAAGTCAAAAAATCTTACACTTCAAAATGGTAAATTTTATGGTATATAGATTATATATCAATAAGGCTGCTGTTTAAAGAAAAAAACTTAAGTAAATTCACTTACTCTTGTGTCAACTCAGTACTGAATATAAATAGGTATTGCATAAGTTGAAGAAAAGTAACACTCAACGTATGACTATCAACAAAACATCCTTCTATTTTCTTGTAGTTTTCTGCAAACAATTTACATAATGTTCTTGATGACAATAAAAATATTGTGCATATTGGAAAAAAAGAAGGGATGTTAACAATCACCAGATATTGAGGAAGTGTCTAACAGATCAATAAAAACTGATAAAACAATCAGTACAGTGCAAAAGGGTAAAAATAAAAAATTTTAAGATGTGTAGGTTTCAAAAAAGAAATTCACCTCCCATGACCCTTCTCCGAAATCCATCTATAATCTACTGTAAACCAAGAGATAGGAAATAGCCAATGCAGAACAGAGAAATGAAATTCTCAAGCTAATGGTGATTGGACACACCAGGGCCACCCTGTGTAGCGGCTGCAAATAACCAGTCAGGAATGGAGCAGGATAGAGAAAGAACAAAGAAAGTGAATCCAGCAGATAACTAACGTGTGAACATTCCGAATGGAGTTTTATGCTTCTAGAGGAAAACAACATTAAATTAAAGACCAGTATAGAACCAATCAAGTGACCAAACAAAAATGATTACCTCTGGGGAAAACGAAAGTATCCGATAAAGAAAATACAGTCTCATAACATTGGCCTAACTAATGAGTAATACTAATGAAGTCATAAAAATATAACCACTAAATTATTTAAGGACACATTATGCTATATCTGAACTCTGCCAGAAGAAAGAGCAGCGCAAGGCCGCTGCATGAGCTGGGGTCCTAGAAGGGGCACCCAAGTGTTGGCACCACAGCCCAAGGTCTGCACCAGGCTGCTGCACTTGCTGGAGGAAGAGTACCCTCCCCTAATCCACACAAAGGCACGACAGGAGCTAGTCCAGGCCTGGGGACAGTGAGTGTAGATGTGTTTTCCGAGAGCCAGTCTCAATCACCTACAATTAATGGATATACAGTCATGTGCCACATAACGACATCTCAATTGACAAAATGGACCACATATACAACAGTAGTCCTATAAGATTATAATACTGTATTTTTACTGTACTTTTTTTTGGGGGGGGGGACAGGGTCTGGCTGTGTTGCCTAGGATGGAGCACAGTGGCGCAATCTTGTCTCACTGCAACCTCCACCTCCCGGGCTCAAGCCATCCTCCCACCTCATCCTCCCAAGTAGCTGGGACTACAGGCCTATACCACCACACCCAGCTAATTTTTTGGATTCTTTGGTAGAGAAGGGGTTTTGTCATGTTGCCCAGGCTGGTCTCAAATTCCTGGGCTCAAGTGACCTGCCCACCTTAGCCTCCCAAAGTGCTGATATCACAGGCATAAGCCACCATGCCTGGCCCTACTGTACCTTCTCTATGCTTAAATATATTTAGATACACAAATACAAGTTTGCTACAACTGCCTAGAGCATTCAGTAGAGTAACATGCTGTATAGTTTGTAACTTAGGAGTAACAGGCTATACCACATAGCCTAGGTGTACCAGGTTATAGGTACACACTACACATCTAGGTCTGTGTAAGTTTACTCGATGATGTTTGCATGACAATGGAATTGCCTAACACATTTCTCAGAACGTATCTACGTCATTAAGTGATGCATGATTGTAAGGAAACCTGGGGGAAAAAAATCAAGAAGAAAATAAAGAACAACATAAGCAAGTTTCTTTAAAAAAAAAAAAAGGTAGGCCAGGTATGGTGGCTCACGCCTGTAATCCCAGCACTTTGGGAGGCCGACGCGGGCAGATTACCAGAGGTCAGGAGTTTGAGACCAACCTGACCAACACAGAGAAACCCCATCTCTAGCAGCCTAGTTTAGGGAGCTGCTTGATGTCCACAGGGCTATACTGCCCCAGAGAAGGAGCGCACATACAGCACCATCTAGAAAACCAAGCCATAGCTGTGTATATCTGCTCCATGAACTAGTGGTCACTGCCTCCTCTGAAATGACAGAGGCTACCCTGTCATTACAACAGCGTTCTCCAGGAAAGCAGCTACTGCTCTCTCTATCCTAGAAACAAACTCTCAAAGAGGTCTGCCTTCCACATCCTAGTGACTGCGACACTCTAACTGTGGGCTGATTTCTCATGCCATTGGTGTGCTCACCAACTGGGCCTGTTGCTTCCAGAGGATCCCCATCTCAAGCCTGCAGACCAGCCCCAGTAATCCACAGCCAGGCGAGTGTTTCCAGGAGAGTCCCATCTCAAACTGGTGAACCAACCCTTATGACTCAGTAACACACTCACTAGCTAGGCATGCAGCTTCCTGAGACTGCCGCCTTCCTCCACAACCCCCAGTCCTGAGCAGAAAAACAAACTGCACATGCTCCTGCAGCCTAGGTCACCAAGGCACTCAGAGGTATCGCCAAAATGGATAATAGCAAAAGAAAAAAAAAAGGCAAGAGAAAAGCACAGATACTACATTATTCTGTCCTCCCGGAACTAAAGCAGATGCAGCCCATCCAACTGTCACCCTAAGACACTTCTCCAGGTGAAAGTCTTTCTCTACATAAACTACTCTATACAACTGGAAAAGGTGACCATGTCAACAGTATCATAAATATAAACATAGGAGATAAGAAACATGAAAATGCAATGAAACTCGACACCACCAAAGGTGCATAATGTTTCACAAAGTTACCCTAAATAAATGGCAATTTTCAAACTGCCTTAAAAGGAATTTCAAATATTGATCTTAAGAAAATTCAATGAGATACAAGAGAATACAGATAGAAAACCTAACAAATAATTTAAAAAAGCCATAACCTGAATGAGAAATTCAACAAAGACATAGATATCATTAAAGAAAACAAACCAACAGAAACCTTAGGAATGAAGAACTGAACGAGTGAAATAAAAAGCACAACTGAGCTTCAACGGCACACTAGGTCAAACAAAAGAAAGAATTTCTGAACTTGCAGACAGGACTTTTGAAATAACCCAGCCTGAGGGAAAAAAGGAGAAAAAAAGAGGAAAAAGAATCAAAGAAAGCCTATGAGACTTGTGCCATGACATTACGATAACAGATTTTGGAAATATAGAAGAGAAACAGAGAGAAGAGACAGACAAAGACACAGAAAACTTATTTAACAAAATAATAGCTGAAAATCTCCCAATTCTTGGGAGACATATGGACACCCAGTTCCATGAAGCTTAAAGGGTCTAATACATATTCAACCCAAAAAGGCCTTGTCTAAGGTACATTATAATCAATTTGTCAAAAGTCAAACACAAAGAAAAAATTCTAAAATTAGCAAGAGAGAAGCATCAAATCCCAAGTAAGCAAGTCTCCTTTAGACTATCAGGAGTTTTCACAGCAGAAACCTTGAAGGCTAGGAGACATTAGGATGATATATTCAAACAAAGTGCTAATGAGAAATCTGTCAGCAAAGAGTACTGTACTTAGCACAGCTACCCATCAGAAATTAAAGAAATAAAGTCTTTACCAGACAAGCAAATGCTTATGGAATTCATCACCATAAGACCAGCCTGACAAGAAATGCTTAAGGGAGTGCTTCAATCACAAGTGAAAGAACAATAACTACTAATGCAAAAACACAGGACATTACCAACCTGTTAAAAATAAATTAACATTCAAATTGAGAATTCTACATTACTGAAATGATGCTTTAGAATCTTTCAAATCACCCTTGAGAAAGGTGAACATCAAAATAGTCAAAGATATTTATATCCACAATGAGTTCTTAACAAATGCCCAATACAGAACAATATAAATTAAGGCAAAAAAGTACAAATTCTGTGCATTGACAGGGGATGTGGGGACAGTATAGCAGGTTCGTGTGTGATCAAAACTTTTTATCAGCTTTAAATAGTCTATCACAACTATAAATTTTTAAATGGAAGAGTAACCAAAGAGAAAAAAATTACACCAGATATGTCAATGAAATAAAGAATCAAAGTTTATCAGTACAGAAACTCACCAAACCATAAAGCGAACAAAAGAAACAAAAGATCTACAAAACAACCAGAAAACAATTAACAAAATGACAGAAGTTAACTTCTTGCCTTTTAATAATATCTTTGAATACAGACAGTTTCAATTCTCCAATAAAAAGATGTAGAGTGGCTGAATGGTTTTTCATACATGTTTCCCTAGTCCAGACACCCAAGAGTATGTCCTTCTCTAGGGCATAAGAAAATCTAGAGTTACATTTAGGGCATCATAATGTGTGGTGAATAGTTGACTGAGCTGGCATGCTCACAATGACCAAATTATGTTCGCCATATTTTAATCCAATACATTGATCTACTATTAACTTGTAAATAATGTATTTGTTTTCTAGACACATTCCAGGAAGACCAGAGAAACTGACTTTTATCTATATGGAATAATCCACTGGCAAATTTCTTTTAGGATAGACCAAAGCTGATCTAGAACATAATCTTTACATACTTGGATCCTTCCCATCAGACAAGAAAGAACATCTGGGGTGAAAGGTTCCATTAGAAGAGCAATGTGGGATGGTGCTGTGTTAATTGGTAGTCCCTGCCCTACATCTTTGTAGAGGACTGGAGCCCAGAGTGGGCCATGGTCAACTTACATGTTGAAGTGAAGACCTCCTTCTAGGTGTGCATGTGCTTATTACAGATATGCCACGGTGTGAAGTACCCCAGGACTACAGGAATAAATAAGAATACGTGCTGTATCCATGATCATGAGGCACACAGGCCAGAGTGCCAGCTGTGGAATAGCACAGCTCGGGTCCAAAGCCTGGCTGGGCCATGACCACCTGACTGACTTGAGTAATGATCTCAGACAAATTTGTAAAAAGAAGTGGAGGCCCTGCCTGCCAGGGGGCTATGCGGTAAGAGGCAGCATCCAGTCAGGTCAGGGCACCGTGTCCTCTCCTTGGAAACCTGCTCAGCGAGGCTGGAGGTCCTCAAGGCCACGGCAGCCATGGAGAAGGCGGGCCTGGCTCCAGGCGGCACAGAAGCAATGGAGAGGCCCTGGGGAGCCTGATGAGATCTGGCTGGTCCTGCCCCTGCTTCCAGCAAGTTCTGGCACTGTAACCCGGGGAACAGGGCCAGCCAAGACAGGGCCACTGGGTGCCAGCCAGCACCTGGGCCAGGCACTAGGCGGGAAGGGCTCTGGCGGATCAGCCCTGCACCCCCAACAGCCCCCAGGCCCCATCCAGAGCCACACATGTGCCCCCAGGAGCAGGTCGTCCCTGAGGCTAGAGTCCAGCTGGACCGGTGGAGGGGCCCCGCCCTTTGTCCTTTGACTCCTCTTGCAGGCGCCCTCGCTGGGCTCCTAAGCACTGCTCCACACCCTGGCTCTGTTACCAGCCCCATGGTGATGTCATAAGCTCCCAGGTGCCCAGTGCGCACCCAGCCACAGAGAAGTGGGTGACTTAGGAGTATCCTCTCCACTTCTGACCCCTAGTTTCGTCCGCGCACAACTTGCTCAAAATGGGCAACTCACTAAGCATATTTTGTTCCTGGTTCCGCCGCAGGTCCCGGCGAGGCCAACGGCAACGTGCTCGTCTCAGCGTATTTTGTTCCTGGTTCCACCACAGGTCCCCGCCATGCCATTGGCAACCTGCTCGTGTTATCCGTGAGGCCTTACCAGCTGGCAGGGCTCACCCTGCGGCTCCTGCACCTATGCCTGCCCCTGGAACCCTGGGCTGTTCCCGATTCCTCTTCTACCCTCAGCGACATCCTGGGCCTTCTTTTCCAGCCAGGTGGGACGGCGCCCCTACGAGGCTGTGTCTTCTCCCTCGGAACAGGGGCACCCCACCGAGGGTCCCGCGTCCTGTGGTATGGAGCCCCCCCTCAAGGAAGAAACCCGTGCTGTCTGCTCGCAACTCCATGATGTTCGGACACCCCAGCACCGTGAGGATCCCTCGTCTCAGACGCACGTTTAACCTCCGACTGCCTTCATTAGATGAGCAGGTGATCCCAGCCAGGCTCCCGAAGACGGAGGTGAGGGCAGAAGAGCCCAAAGAAGCAACGGAGGTGAAAGACCAGGTAGAGACGCAGGGGCAGGAGGACAATAAAAGGGGCCCCTGTAGCAATGGGGAAGCAGCCTCCACCTCTAGGCCCCTGGAGACTCAGGGAAACCTCACTTCCTCCTGGTGCAGTCCCAGGCCCTTGGACGGAAATGCCCACCTCAAGAGCTTGACAGAAAAGAACCAGAGTGACAAGGCCCAGGTGCATGCAGTGAGTTTCTACTCCAAGGACCATGGAGTTTCCAGCTCACACAGCCCTGCTGGAGGCATCCTTCCCTTTGGGAAGCCTGACCCAGCTCCAATAGTGCTCCCTGCCCCAGTTCCGGGCTGCTCCCTGTGGCCAGAGAAGGCAGCCTTGAAGGTGCTGGGTAAAGACCACCTGCCCAGCTCTCCAGGCTTGCTGATCGCGGGGAAGGACATGCAGCTCAAAGATCCTGCAGCCCTTCTTGGATCAAGTAGCTCTTCTCCACCCAGAGCTGCCGGCCACGGGTCCCGCAAAAGAAAGCTGTCAGGGCCACCACTGCAGCTGCAACCCACCCCTCCCCTGCAACTGAGGTGGGATAGAAACGAGCGGGCCCCACCCGCTAAGCTTCCCTGCCTATCTCCTGAGGCACTGTTAGAGCTGGGTCAGGCTTCCCAAAGGGAAGGACGCCTCCAGCTGGGCAACATGGATAAGAACATGGGGGTGTTAAGTAGAATATCAAAATCCAGGAGACGAAAACAGCCGCTTGGGAGGAGAAAGAAGATACGGCAGCGCAGGCGCGGTGGCTCACGCCTGTAATCCAGCACTCTGGGAGGCCGAGGCGGTGGATCAGGAGGTCAAGAGATCAAGACCTGAAGAGCATCTCTGCCTGGTCCCCGCACCATCTGGGCAGTGACGAGCGCCTCTGCCTGGCCCCCCGCCCGGTCTGGGCAGTGAGGAGCGCCTCTGCCCCGCTGCCTCACAGTCTGGAAAGAGAAGAGCACCTCTTTCTGGCCGCCGTCCCATCTTGGCAGTAAGAAGCGCCTCTGCTCGGCCCCCTCACCGTCTCTGTCCGGCCCCCTCACCGTCTGGGAAATGAGGAGCGCCTCTGCCAGGCCACCACCCCGTCTGCGAAGTGAGGACCCCTTCTGCCTGGCCTCCGCCCTGTCTAGGCAATGAGGAGCACCTCTGCCCGGGCCCCTCACCATTTGTTAAGGGAGGAGCGCCTCTGCCCAGCCCCTGCACCCTCTGGGAAGTGAGGAGCGCTTCTGCCCGGCCACCGCCCTGTCTGGGAAGTGAGGAGCACCTCCGCTCGGCCCCCTCACCATCTGGGAAGCGAGGAGCGTCTCTGCCGGGCTGCTGTGCAGCCCTCCAGGTGTGAAGTGACAGTCTTGTGTGTGATTTTTCTGCCCTTCCCAACTTTGTATTTTTGACATTAAAGCTTTTAATTAAAAAAAAAGAGATCGAGACCATTCTGGCCACCATGGTGAAACTCCATCTCTACCGAAAATACAAAAATTAGCCAGGCATGGTGGCTCGTGCCTGTAGTCCCAGCTACTCGGGAGGTTGAGGCAGAAGAATGGCTTGAACCCGGGAGGCGGAGGTTGCAGTGAGCCAAGATTGCGCCACTGCACTCCAGCCTGGCGACAGAGCAAGACTCAAGTATACAAGACAAAAGACCCAAGTATGCAAGCAATATATATCACATAAATGGGTAGTGAGATTAAGTATCAGCAAGATACCAAGCCTCCTAAATTAATCCATAAATTCAACACACTTCTAATAAAAAACCCAAATGCATTTTTTTGGTTAAGTATGATCACCCAAACCTAAACTCACAGTGAAGAAGGGTCAAGAATAGCCTAGACAATTCTGAAGAACATGGAGGTAGAAAGACACTCTAATCAACGTTTATTATAAAGCTGTGGTATATATGAATGAGTCTCTGGTACACAGAGATACAAATATACCCAATGAATAAAAATAAAAGCCAGAAACAGACCCTTTAGAAGGGAATCTGGCTTACCAAAGAAGGGAAATTTCCAAGCAGTAGGTAAATACTAGATTATTCAACTAATAATGCTGGGACAACTGGCCATCATATGGAAAACAATCAAATTAGACCTTTTGGGTAGGAAAGGATTCCCTAAGACCTCAAAAGACCAAATTATAAAAGACTGCTAAGTTTGGGCCGGGCGCGGTGGCTCACATCTGTAATCCCAGCACTTTGGGAGGCCAAGGCGGGCAGATCACAAGGTCAGGAGATCGAGACCATCCTGGCTAACACAGTGAAACTCCGTCTCTACTAAAAACACAAAAAATTAGCCAGGTGTGCCGGTGTGTGCCTGTAGTCCCAGCTACTGGGGAGGCTGAGGCAGGAGAATGGCGAGAACCCGGGGGCGGAGCTTGCAGTGAGCCAAGATCGCGCCACCGCACTCCAGCCTGGGCGACAGAGCGAGACTCTTGTCTCAAAAAAAAAAAAAAAAAAAGATTGGTAGGTTTGATTTCAGAATATATAAAACTTTTATAAGACTAAAGAGATCTTCAGAAGTGAAGAATAAAAGCTTCTCTGTGATCAGATCAGAATCAGAACAATAATACTCAGGAAAATATCTCGTATCACATTCTAAAATAAACTAAATATTTTTATGGCAACAGGCATATATGGTAAAATTATAAATATAAGCAAAGACAATCACCAACTTCAAGACGGTGGTTATCTGTATGAGAGGCAAGAGTAAATGACGGAGGCGAAGGAATTTCTTAAGATACATTTGTAATATTGTATTTATCTGTAAAAGTAAGTTTGAATTAAAAATAGCAAACTGTTAACACCTATTAATTCTGGATGGCAGGTATATAGGTGTCTGATATCAACTTTCTGTATTCTTAATATATTTCTTAACTAATGAAAATACATACAATATAGCAAAGATAGCCAAGAGAATGAAAAGTGAAAAATAGATGAGACACTGGAAGCAAGCAGGGAAGAGGCGTAAGTGAGCAGAAGCTCCATAATTCATACTGTGGGATCAACAGGTGTTGTCTGTAGTTGGTGAATCAACAAACAGTAGTTAAGCATACTATAGTATCTAGAATTATGAAGGTAACATGTAACAGATTTAAAATCAGAAAATAACCAGATGGGTAAAAACCAGGAGTCTGTTGCTTTTCATTTTAAGTGTTCGACCATTTGAAATATTAACACGTGCACATTCTTGGAAAAAAGGGCAAGCATTAATGCTTACATTGGAGATTTTAAAAAATGTCTATATCATCCCTAGAATAAATTTTTTAAAATCAGGAGCTAAAGCTGTTACTCCTGGGAACTTTTTTTTTTTTTTTTTGAGACGGAGTCTCGCTCTGTCGCCCAGGCTGGAGTGCAGTGGCCGGATCTCAGCTCACTGCAAGCTCCGCCTCCCGGGTTCACGCCATTCTCCTGCCTCAGCCTCCCAAGTAGCTGGGACTACAGGCGCCCACCACCTCGCCAGGCTAGTTTTTTGTATTTTTTTAGTAGAGACGGGGTTTCACCGTGTTAGCCAGGATGGTCTCGATCTCCCGACCTCGTGATCTGCCCGTCTCGGCCTCCCAAAGTGCTGAGATTACAGGCTTGAGCCACCGCGCCCGGCCTACTCCTGGGAACTTCTAAACGTCTTGTTTCAGATAAAAAAGGACTACTACATATAAAGCACTATACACTGCAAGTTACTACAAGAAGCCAAATACAAGTATTTCAGGTAGCAAAATCAATTTACCCTGAAACGATGTTGTAGTTGAGAGCGGGATGGTCTTTCGGGACAGGAGGAACAAGAGGTTCTGGCTGCCACTCTTCAATCAGTTCTTCTTTTTCCTACAGGAGAAAAAGAATTAAAATACAGTGCAGTGCTAATATTATCAATTATGAGTGTCTCTGCTACTTCACTATCTCTTATTATTCTAATTCTACTAACTATTCTCAAGTTCGCTGTCACTCTTATTCAAGCTTATGTCTTCACATTATTAGTAAGTCTTTGTTTGCATGATAATACATAATGACCCACCAGATACATGCCTACCATATAGTTGTACCTAGCCCTTGACCGCTAACAGGAGCTCTCTCGGCTCTCCGAATAACATCTGGCCTAACCATAGGATTACTTTAATTCTACCACTCTTAAAAGTTAAAACTTTAGGCCTACTAACCAACACACTGACTATATATCAATGATGACGTGATATTGTCCGAGAAAGTACATTCCAAGGCCACCACACAGCAGTTGTCCAAAAAGGCCTGATACGGGATGCTCCTATTATCTCTGAAGTATTCTTCTTCGCCAGTTTTTTCTGGGCATTCTATCACTCCAGTTTAGCACCAACCCCAGAATTAGGAGGACACTGACCCCCAACAGGTATTCTTCCTCTGAACCCTTTAGAAGTACCTCTCCTAAATACGTCTGTATTATTGCATCAGGAGTTCCAATTACTTGAGCCCATCACAGCCTAATAGAAGGTAACCAAAAACAAGTAATTCAAGCACTATTTACCACAATCCTCTTAGGAGTCTATCTCACCCTTCTAAAATCTCAGAATATTTCGAGGCCCCCTTTATTATCTCTGATGGAATCTACAGCTCAACATTCTTTACAGCCACAGGCTTTCATGGACTTCATGTTATTATTGGATCAACAATTCTCACCATCTGCCTTCTCTGCCAATTAAAATTTCATTTTAGGCCAGGCATAGTGGCTCATGCCTGTAATCCCAGCACTTTGGGAGGCCGAGGTGGGCAGATCACCTGAGGTCGGGAGTTCGAGACCAGCCCGACCAACATGGAGAAACACCGTCTCTAATAAAAATACAAAATTTGCGCGTGCCTATGATCCCAACTACTCGGGCAGGCTGAGGCAGGAGAATTGCTTGAACCTGGGAGGCAGAGGCTGCGGTGAGGCGAGATTGCGCCATTGCACTCCAGCCTGGGCAGCAAGAGCAAAACTCTGTTTCAAAAAAAAAAAATTCATTTTACATCCAACCACCATTTGACTTTGAAGCCGCCACCTGATATTGACACTCTGTAGATGTCGTATGACTATTCCTATGTGTCTCTATCTACTGATGAGGGTCCTACTACTCTTTTAGTATAAGCAGTACCACTGACTTCCAATCAACTAGTTTCGACAAAGTCTGAAAAAGAGTAATTAACCTAGCACTAGCCCTAATAACTGACACCTTATTAACTCTATTAGTAGTAATTACATTTTGACTCCCATAACTTAATACTTATATAGAAAAATCCAGCCCTTATGAATGTGGATTTGATCCATTAACCTCTACCTGCCTCCTCTTCTCCATAAAATTCTTCCTAGTAGCCATCACATTTCTCCTATTCGATTTAGAAATCGCCCTACTACTACCCCTGCCATGAGCCCTTCAAACAAATAACCTTATCCTAATAATCAGCACAGCCCTTCTACTAATTACCATTCTAATCCTAGGCCTAATTTATGAATGAACCCAAAAAAGGATTAGATTGAGTTAAATTGGTAAATAGTTTAAATTAAATGATTTCGACTCATTAGATTATGATAGACCATATTTACCAAATGCCATTTATTTATATTAACATTGTATTAGCATACACCGTAGCACTGCTGGGAGTACTAATCTATCGATCCCACCTAACATCATCCCGATTATGCCTAGAAGGCATCATACTGTCAATATTTATCATAAATATGCTCGTAACTGTAAACATGCATTTCACTCTAGGATTCCTCATACCCACTATCCTCTTGGTATTTGCTGCCTGCAGAGCCGCAGTAGGCCTTGCTTTGCTAGTCTCCATCTCCAACGCATCTGGCCTAGACTATGTACAAAATCTAAATTGACTCCAATGCCAAAAATTATCATTCCAACAACTATAGTGTTACAATATGACTCTCCAAAAACTCTATAATCTGAATATAGCTACTCGTAGCCTATTCATCCGCCTCACTACCCTATTTTTTAATCAACCTAACAATAATTCATCTAACTTCTCATTAACTTTTTCTTCTGACCCATTAACATCACCTCTTCCAATCCAAACAGCCTGACTACTACCTCTTATAATCTCAGCAGGCCAACATCACCTGTCTAATGAATCACCCCTATGGAAAAACACTCAATATTTCCAAATTAATTTTCCTACAAACTTTTTAAATTACAGCATTTACAGCCACAGAACTAGTTATATTTTACATTCTTTTCAAAGCTACAGTCATCCCTACCCTAATCGTTATTACCCGCTGAGGTAACCAACCAGAATGCCTAATGCAAGCTCATATTTATTTTATACACTAGTAGGATCCCCTCCCTTACTTATTACACTCATCCATACCTGAAATAGCTCAGGTTCACTAAATATCCTAATAATAATGTTTACTAATTAAGAACTATTGAACTCCTGATCTAACAACCTTATATGACTAGTATGTATTATGGCTTCTATAGTAAAAATACCTCTACATGGACTTCACCTATGACTCCCTAAAGCCCACATAGAAGTCCCTATTGCCAGCTCAATAGTACTTGCAGCAGTACTACTAAAACTAGGCGGCTACGGTATCATATGACTTACCCTCGTCCTCAGCCCCCTAACAGAATATATATCCTATCCCTTCCTCATACTAGCCTTATGAGGAATAGTTATAACAAGCTCTATTTGTCTAAGCCAAACTGACTTAACATCACTTATCGCTTATTCCTCTGTAAGCCACATAGCACTTGTTATCGTAGCTATCCTTATTCAAACCCCCTGAAGCTTTTCAGGCGCAGTCACTTTACATCAACTTCGGCAGTATCAAAATTGTCTGTTGCAACGCAAAAGTCACAGGGAATACACTGCTAGAAATACCATGTCTAGGTGTGGCTAGAATAAAAACAGAATCACTTGTGAGTTTTGTGCACTTACCACGCGCGCCTCTTTCCTTATCACTAGAGCTAGAGGCTCTTTTCCATGTAGTTTTGTGGGTGACTTGACAATTTATGAAAATTTAACTTCTATGCTCAGAATTTTTTTTTCTTTACCATACACAACACATCAAAATTCCATGTGGGGTGGGTATGAGGAGGATTCTTTTCTACTCTGACTCTCCTTCAGGAAGCCCACAGGGGAGACTTCATCCCACACTTCAGAAATACTTGTGCTATTCTGCAGCAACTCACACAACCCTCATATGAACATTCAAACTCCAGCAGCCGCTCAGGCTTCCTCTAACCATCTATTTGCAAGACTGCTGTTGACTCCTAGCAAAGTATCCAAGACATAATATGGTCTTCATTTGGGTACTGACTTTATTTCTAGATTTCCCCATATTTTGCCTACCCTGATATTTCATTCCCCTTGATTTCCTTACATTACAGAAAATGCTTTAACACACATAGTTGAGCCACCAAAAATCCTTTCTGGAAGGACAGAGCAACTATAATCACATACTCAATAATTAAAACAGATTTAATTTCTTACCTTGACTGTAAGATCAGATCGTTCTTGTAATTTGTAAGTCTTAGAGAAAAGAAGTCTGATTATCCAGAGTATCAGAATCCCTTCCAAAATAAGATGGTAAGCAGGAGCCTAAGAGTGAGTCAAATACAAGTAAGAAATGAACCATACACTTCTAACACCTGCACATAAAATTTACTACACCTGCATATACTGCCGCCTATGACTTTTAGCCTATTCGTAACAATTTACTTTAGAAGCTCCCTTAATTTCTATTCATTCCTTTCCCCATTTCTAATAGCAGGCGATTTCTCCTTCACATGAAAAACCCCTAATATTTTTAGCTTTTAAAACTTCTTTGGGAATAAAAATTTAAAAAATAAAATCTAGGCCGGGCGTAGTGGCTCATACCTGTAATCCCAGCACTTTGGGAGGCCGAGGTGGGCAGATTACCTGAGGTAGGAAGTTCGAGACCAGCCTGACTAACATGGAGAAACCCTGTCTCTACTAAAAATACAAAATTAGCTGGGTGTGGTGGCGCACGCCTGTAATCCCAGCTACTTGGGAGGCTGAGGCAGGAGAATCGCTTGAACCCAGGAGGTGGAGGTTGTGGTGAGCCGAGATCATACTGCTGCACTCCAGCCTAGGCAACAGGAGCAAAACTCCATCTCAAATAAATAAATAAATAAAATCTAACACAGAATCCCAATATTTAAAACAATATCAACTATCAGATTATTTAATTTCAGTGGTTATTTCTTTTTTGGGTACACTATACAAGATACTCATATTCTACATTCAATGTGCATAGGAATTGGGAGTAAGAAGTTTATTTTTATCAATTTTAAAATTTGCTCATCCCCCTAAATACAATTCATTTATGAATGTCTAAATACCCTTTTAGTTTTCTCAATAGTTGGATTCTAGCAAGCAAACATCTACCCAAGCCACTAGTTAAGAGTTCACTCCAAAAAGAAATCACCTAAGTTGAGAAACTATTTGTCTAGTGAATAAAAATCACAAACGCCCCTTCTTTTCCTTCCCAGGAAATGTTACATAAAGGAGTTCTCCCAAGTCTCACTGCTGGACAGTTTTGGGGAATGAAAAGTTACATTACTGTCAATCTTCAAAAAGGAAGCAAACAACATTTAACAGAAAATAATCCATTTCTTTAAAAAATCATTTATAAAAAAGATTATTCAATTTTAGTGACTCATTTTAGGTCACTATAATTAATCTAATATTGGGCATCACTTAATATATGAGCATAAGACAGAGCCATATCTGCTGTCTCTGCTATGTTTCAAGATAAAATTTCCAGTATGTCCTGCAATGGAAGACACCATCATTACCCCTACCAGTAGACAGTGATATGAAGTTTGGTGACACTAAGTCATTAAAAGTAACGTGAAATTCACTTGAAATGAATGTAAGCTCTATAGGCACAGGCACTTTTGCCTATTTGTTCACCGCACTATCCCTAGCATCTAGACTTGTGTGGTCCAATGTGGACAGTCACTAAGTTACATGGGGCTATTTAAGTGAAATTTAAAATTCAGTTGCAGCTGGGTGTGGTGGCTCATGCCTGTAATCCCGGCACTTCGAGAGGCCAAAGCAGGAGGACTGCTTGAGGCCAGGAGTTCGAGGCCAGCCTGGGCAACATAGCAAGTACCCCGTCTCTATTTAAAAAATAAAAATAAAAAGATTACTTGGGTGTGGTGGTATCTGGTCCTAGCTACTTGGGAGTCTAAGGCAGGAGAATCGCTGGAACCTGGGAGGCGGAGGTTGTAGTGAGCCGAGATCGCGCCATTGCACTCCAGCTTGAGCAACAATAGCGAAATTCCGTCTCAATAAATAAGTATCTACTAAACTAGTTGTATCTTTATAAGATAGAAAACTGACGTGCGCAGAAGAATGACAAACTATTTCTTATTCACAGATCCTAAATCACTTGGTTTCTTTTCGACAAAAACAAACTCCAATTTATTACAATTTTATTCCCCAACGAACTGTTCCATAGTTCCAAAGAACTGACTTCCTCAGGACGTTCCCAGACCAAGGTTTTCCACTCATTTTCACCACTTCGTTTTATCGTCCGTCTAAACTCTGGTTTTTGCAGACCTGTCTCCTGCGACCCCTTACACATGTTCCTTTCCTGACCCTCCAGGGGACCCGGAGCATAAGAACTCAAACCGAGACCCTCGGTCCCAGCCCCCACCCGTTCCTCCCTACACTCAACCGCTGGGAATAGAAGCTCCCGGCAGTCCTTCCAGCAAGAGACGCCGAGTCTGGGCGTGACCGAGCCAGTCCCGCCGAGGTCCCAGGCCACAAATCCACACGCGCCGTCCCACCCTCCCCAGGCCCGGGTGTGGTCGCGGACCGCTCACGGCGCGGAGCCCACCTCGTAGAGTGCCTGAACCATCTCCACCAGGACCCACTGCTCCGTGGCGGTCGCCATAGTTAACCGCTTCCTTACGGAAGGCGGGTCACAAACACGTTTTAAAAGTGCGCGTCGCCGCTCAGTGACGTCTTCGCCTCCGAGGAGGGCGGGGCGGTGGAGCGCTGGGCACCGCCTCCTCGCACTCGCGCACTGGTTGAGGGGAGGCTGGGAGGGGTCGGGTGGGATTCCGCAAAATTCTTCCAGGGATTGTTTACCTTGTGTCCATTACGCACTCTGCTGGATTTGGGATGGAGAAAGTAGTAATGAACGGGCCTTACCCTTGGCCATCAGTTGGGCGCAGAGTATTAAAATGATTGAAATACGTTTACTTTTTTTTTTTTTGAGACGGAGTTTCGCTCTTGCCCAGGCTGGAGTGCAATGGCACGATCTTGGCTCACCGCAACCTCAGCCTCCCGGGTGCAAGCGATTCTCCTGCCTCAGCCTCCCGAGTAGCTGAGATTAGAGGCGTGCGCCACCACGCCTGGCTAATTTTGTATTTTTAGTAGAGACGGGGTTTCTCCATGTTGGTCAGGCTGGTCTCAAACTCCCGACCTCGGGTGATCCGCCCGCCTGGGCCTCCCAAAGCGCTGGGATTAGAGGCGTGAGCCACCGCGCCTGGCCAATACGTTTACGTTTAGTAACATAAGTAATCCAGGAATGCATTATCATTAAGAAATGCATAATTATACACAAAAATAGCCAACTCAAATAGCACTTCTATTTGTCAGACACAGGCCAAGGCTTTGCAGGTATTAAATCTATAGCAGTTTGGTGCAGAACCTTTTGGAGCCTTACAATGCATATGCAAGCAGTATGCACGCACACATACTTAATTGGATTGGATTTCTTAAATATGATTGAGATCATAGGGACAATACTCTTCTACAACTTACTTTTTTTTTTTTCCCAGCATTTTTTCCCCTAATATATCTCGTATTTAATGGCTGAAGACTTTAATGGAATAATTTATGTATATTTCTCGTTCCATTTTATTTAAACATTTACCTATTGGTGAATACTTATGTTGTTCCCACCTTTCCTCTCTTACAAATAATGCTGCCATAACTGTCGATGTTCCTCCTATGTATATCTTTCTGTGCATGTTGGAGTTTTTCTGACTGGTTTCTTCAAAATGGAATATATCTAAAGACTATGCACGTTATTAATTTTGATAAGTACTGCCAAAATGGCTCAACCAATTAAAATAATTTGAAAGTTTTTCCATGCTGTAGTCCATGATGGATATTATCAATCTTTTAAAAAAATTTGCCAGTTTAATGGAGATAAAATGATACCTCACTAACCTTCATTATTGATGCTTCTGGTTACTCATGAGGTTGCGCAGCTTCTTATATATTTAGTGGCATTTATAGACTGTATGAATCGCCAATTAATATTCTTAATCCATTTTTCTATTGGTTATTTTTGCTTTCTTATGGATTTATAGGAACTCTATACATTCTGCATATCTTACATTTTTCTGTTTCCTATGTGAAAACTATTTTTGCTCAGTTTCCACCTAGTGGTTTCTGCTCTTTCATCATACTTTAATTTTAAATTTTATGCAGTGCTTCAGTCTGTTCCCTTTTTGTCTCTGGATCTGCATATTGCTTAGAAAGGCCTTCTTCACCACATCTGTGATTTCCAACCATTCATGCAGCAGTTTGTTGTTATTTGCAATTAGCTCTTTATTCTGGAAACTACATTTTTGTATAATGAGAGTTAAGGGACTTAATTATGTTTTTTTCTAAAGGAATAACGATTTTTTGAGTGCCATTTATTTGAGTAACCCTGACTTTCCCCAGTACTCTGAAATGGTACCAGTGATATTGATACAGGAGTTAAAAAGCAATTATTTAGGCAGATAGTGAGGGTAAGAGAGTCCTCAGCAGAGCTTCCTTCTGAACAAAAAGCAACCCCAAAATTATTTCTTTACTGACAAAGAGCAGCCTGAAAAATTGAGCTGGAAACATAGATAAGCAAGCTGGAAGCGCATAGGAGAATGCTGGCAGTTGTGCCAATAGAAAAGGGCTACCTGGAAACCAGGTATGTTCAACATGGAGACTCCGTCTTCCATTTTCTTTTTCACCACGTGTACAGTGAAGGAACAGGCAACAGGGCATCAGCCAGGTAGAGAAGCCATCTGCATAATCAAAGATTAGGGTGGGAGGCTAGCTTCTTCATGCACTGTGCAAATGGCACACCCGGTCCAACCAATCTTTCATTCCCTATGTAAATCAGACACTGCTTCCTCAAGCTCATCCATAAAACCCTGTGCATTTTACCGCAGAACTGGCAACCCATTTTCTCTGGGACCCCTTTCTCTGCACAGAGAGCTCTTCTCTTTCGTTTGCCTATTAAACTTCTGCTCTTAACCTCACTCTGGTGTGTCGCATCCTAGTTTTCTGTGGCTGTGGACCTCAGATATTACCCCAGATCATGATGCCGCTACATTATGTCCTACATTTCCACATAAGTTGGCACTATGGAACCCGTGTCAGTGCTCTGCCCACAGTCCTGTGCTTGCGTGCATTTCCTCCCCCAGGTGCTTTCCTTCCAGCAGCCACGCCTGCATTTCTCAGAGGACCCCCTCGAAGGCTGCCATTCCTACATTTCCTGCTCTCCTAGAGAGTTGGAAGTATCTGAGAATGTATCTTCTCCTGGGCAGTACTTACACTGTGGATGACGGATGGTAGCTGGAATATAAATATTGCAGCTTCCTTGCCCCACTTAGCAAGACAACTCTGAGGGGTGAACTTCACCATACTCTCTGCAATTCTGAGTCAATGGTACTATCTGCAAATTCTTTTATATACTTATCAAAAGGTGGAGTCTATTTTTCCTCTCCTTGAGACTGGGCGTATCTTTGTGGCAGCTTCTATAAGAGAATGCAGCTGCCATGTAGAAAGATCATGTGAGAATCACATAGAGGGGGAAAGAGATGACTAAGGGGCCCCAGCTGCCCCAGCCCCTGGCTGTTTGAGTCTTACTAGTCCAGGTACCAGACGTATGAGGGATGACACCTTCAAGGTGGCTCCAGTTCCAGCCACCATCTGGTTACCACCACTGAGAGACCCTGGGTGAGGTATGCCTAGCTAAGCCCAGATGACACCCAAATGTGTGGGCAAAATAAACGATTGTTATTGTTCTAAGCCACTGCTTTGGGATTGTTATATTTTGGGATAACTGGAAGGAACACACCGTGGGATTTTGCTTGATTTGGCACTTTTGCTTGGCCTCTGTATCAGTTTCCTAGGGATACTGTAACACATGATCAAAAACTGGATGCTTTGAAACAACAGAAATTAATTTTCTCACATTTCTGGAGGCCAGATATACAAAATGAAGGTGTTGACAGGGCTATACTCCATCCAAAGGCTCTGGGGGAGAAGACTTTTTTGCCTCTTCCAGCGAGAGCCTTAACTTGGTTACATCTGTAAAGAACCTTTTTCCACATAGGCCATGTTCCCAGGTTCTAATCCCTGGTTCGAATGTTAACATGTCTTTTTGGGGTCTGCCATTTAACCTACTACAGTCCAACCTCTGGCCTTCCAAATTCACGTCTGCCTCATGTGCAAAATACATTCATTCCATCTCAACATCTCCAAAGGTCTTAACTCTCATCTAAATATCATAAAAATTAGTTCAAAGAGTCTCAAATATTCACATACAAATAATCTAATACTCAGGTGTAGGTGACTCTATGGGGATGAACTAGGAAAGGGCCATATTCCTCTGCATCTATTGACTGGTGAGACTAGAAAACAAGTTACCTGCTTCCAAAACACAAAGGTGGGCCATGTATATGATAAACAATCTCACTGCAAAGCAGAGAAAATAGAAGGAATAAAAGGGTCATCAATCCCAAGCAAGTTAGAAACCCAGCAAGGCAAAGTCATTTGGTTTCAAGGTCTGGGAATAATCCTCTGTGGCTTGAAGCTGTGTCTTTTGGGCCCATGTCTTCACAGGTCTCTTTGCTCATGGCAGCTCGGTAGGTCTCTACTCTTGAACATTCAGCCTCTACCCCTGTGCCCATGACCCTGTCCTCAGAGTCATTCTTCCTTTTTCTTGCAAGGCAGCGCATGCTGATACCTGAGTAGTTCTATCAGTCCTCTTCTTGCCTGAAGAATTGTGCATATCTAACAGCCTGTCTTTCACTTTGTCCTGTCTCAGTCCCTTCAGGCCAAGCGGACAGTGTTTCTTCTGGTACAACCTGCTCAAGAACTTTTGAGGCTCCCTCACAGGGATCCATGCCATTCGATAAAAGAACCCCCACAGATCTTTCCTGGATAACCCTGGATCTATCCTTGGATCTGTGAGATAATTGAGGGATCCATCAGTTGTACAGCAGATCTCTTCAGTGCAATATTGTCTAGGCACACCCTCTATCCAGAGTATACTTTCCCAACAGTGAATTTCCCAATTTTAGCATCTTTTGCAATCTGAATAGGCCAATAAACTCTCAATCATCAAGTGTTGTTTCTTTTAGCTTAACAGCTGCTTCCTCAATTTACTTCTTTCCTTTTGTATTTTATTACAAACAGAACGAAGAAACCAGGCTGCACCTTCCACACTTCGCTTAGAAATCTCCTCAGCTAAATATCCAAGTTCATTGCCTACAAATTTTGCTATCCACCTAAGTAAAGGACACAATTCATCCAAATTCTTTGCCACTGTGTCACAAGGATCACTTTGCCTTCGGTTTCCAATAACAGGTTCCTCATTTCCTTCTTAGCCTTCAACATAAACCACCTTTAATATCCACATTTCTACTGACATTCTGCTCATGCTGAGATATACATTTCTAAGATGATGGAAGAATTCTCTACCATACCCTTCACTTCCTTCTGTTCCCTCACCAGAATTGCCTTTAAAATCCATAACTCCACTAACAGTCTCTTCAAGAAAGTCTACGACTTTTCTCTCAAGTACCTCAAAAACCATCCAACCTCTATTTGTTACTCAGTTCCAAAGTCACTTCCACAATTTGAGGTCTTTATTACAGTAGCACCCACTTCCTGGTACCAAAATCTGTATTAGTTTTCTAGAGCTGCCATAACAAATTGCCACAAACTACTGTGGCTTAAAACAGACAAAACTTTTTTCTCCAAAGTCTGGAGATCAGAAATCCAACATCACAGTATTGATGGAGCCGCTCTCTGTCTGAAGGTTCTAGGAGAGTATCATTCTTGCCCCTTCCAGGTCCTGGTGGCTCCAGGAATTCTTGGCTTGTGGCAGCATCACTGTAATTTCTACCTTAGTCTTTTAATGGCCTTCTCTTCCTGTATGTGTCTCTCCTCTGTGTCTCTTATAAAGTCACTTCTCATTAGATTTAGAGCCCACCTGGATAATTCAGGATGATCTCATCTTGAGATCCTTCATTACATCTGTTAGGACCCTTTCACCAAATAAGGTCACATTGACATGTTCTGGGGTATAATAGGGCTCTCCAGGGAAACAGGATAAATAAAACACATATAGATCTCTACATAAGAGGAGATTTATTACAATGATTGGCTTGGCCGGGTACAGTGGCTCACGCCTGTAATCCCAGCACTCTGGGAGGCTGAGGCGGGTGGATCACCTGAGGTCAGGAGTTCGAGACCAGCCTGGCCAACATGGTGAAACCCCGTCTCTACTTAAAATACAAAAAATTAGCTGGGCATGGTGGTACGCACCTGTAATCCCAGCTACTTGGAAGGTTAAGGCAGGAGAATTGCTTGAAAACAGGAGGTGGAAATTGCAGTGAGCCAAGATCACACACATTGCACTCCAGACTGGGGGACAAGAGTGAGACTTTGCCTCAAGAAAAAAAAAAAAAAGGCTCACATGATTATGGAAGTTGAGAAGTCACACAACTGCCATCTGCAAATTGGAGAACAAGGAACATCAGTGGTGTAATTTAGTCCTCGTCCAAAGGTTTAAGAACCAGGAGCACCAAAGTCCAGGGGCCGGAGAATATGGATGTCCCAGCTTACACAGAATGAAATGTACCCTTCCTCTGCTTTTTTATTCTACTCAAGCTTTCCATGGATTGAATCATGCCCACTCACATTAGTGAAGGCAATCTGCTTTATTTAGTCTATGAATGCAAATGCTAGTCTCTTCTGGAAATACCCTTACAGACGCACCCAGAAATAAATTTTACCAGCTATGTGAGGACCCCTTAGCGCAGTCAAGTTGACACCTAAAACTAACCATCACATGGAGATTAGGACATAGGCATGCCTGTTTGAGATCCACCATTCAACTCATTCCAGTTGCCTTCCCTTCCTCATCCCAACTCCCCTCTCTTTTACCATTTTTTTTTTTGTGAGACTGCTCACTAATAAATTACTTTTACACAAATCCTTGTTTTGTGGTCTGCTTCTGGGGAAACAAACCTAATAGGGTTTATATGTGGAGTCTCTATTTCATTTCATTTGTCTATTTGTTTGTACCATACCAATACAATATTGCTTTAAAAATTATTTATTCTGGGATATTTGTTGATTCACATGCAGTTGTAAGAAATAATTCAGAAATAGCACATCCACTCTTTACCATCAATGTCATCAATATCCAGTTTTCCTCAGTGTTAACATCTTCCAAAACTATAGTACAATATCACAACCAGGACATTGACATTGACACTGTCAAGATACGGAATCATTTGTTTGCCACAAGGATCTCTCATGTTGTCTTTTTACCACTGCACCCAGTTCCCTTCCTCTCCCTGCCTTGGCCCCTGTCATCCACTAACCTTCTCTTCATTTCTATAGTTTTGGGTTTCTAGAATGTTATGAAAATGGAATCATACAATAGGAGACCTTTCAGGATTAACTTTTTTCATTGAGCATAATTCCCTAGAGATTCATCCAGGAAGGTGCATGGAATACTGGTTTGTTCCTTTTGATGGCCATGTAGCATTCATAGTATGAGTGTACCACAGTTTGTTTAGCTATTCACATATTAAAGGACATCTGGATAGTTTGCAGTTTTAGGTGGTAATGAATAAAAGATGCTATAAACATTTGTGTACAGATTTTTGCGTGAACATCAATTTTCATTTTTCTGGGATACTTGCCCAGGATTGCCATTGGTGGATCACATGGTAGTTTTATAAAAAATGTCCAAACTATTTTCCAGAGTGGCTGCATCATTTTGCATTCCCACCCGCAATATATGAGATGTTGAGATGATGCCAGTTGGGGCCCCAGGTGGACCACAGCTCCTGTTACAGTGGTAACAGGACACACAGACTTTATACTCAGCACCACGCCAGCATGCCTCCCATTCCAAGGTCCCGCTTTGAATACCCTCTTCCCAGCCTGAAGTTTGAAGCCATTTCTGGATGTGTAAACTGGCTACTTTCCCACTGCTAGCTCAAATACAGTCACTTTCCTATCCCTGTACTTCATCCTTGTTACCAGCTGTGCAAACTGCGAGCGGCCAGGCCTGAGTTTGGTTACAGTGCAAACTTAAAGACTCCAGATGAGATCACCCGAGGAAGGAATGGAGAGAGAAGAGGCTCAAGCCTGAGCCCCTAGGGACAGCCAGCCAAGGGGACTGAATGGGAATGTCCGGAATGTCTGAGGAAAACCAGGAGAGGGCTCTGGGACAATGGAGTGGCCACCTGGTTGAGCAGTGCTAAAAGGCCGAGAGGTAGACAAAGAAGTGACCACAGCTTTAGCAATGTGGGCATCACTGATGACCTCAGTAAGAGCAGTTTTGGTGGAGTGGTGGAGATGATGACCTGGTTGCAGGGGCAGTAGGAAAACGGGGGCGGGGGGAGAAAAACTGAATGTAACGCATATAAAACAATTTCACTTGTTCCTCTGAGAATGCAATTATACTTACCTCAGTGTTTCCAAGTATTTGATTTATTAACTGTTTCCAGGAGTAGTAATTCTCATTCAGGTGTTGATTTTCTACAACTTCTTAGTAATATCTGGGTATACATATTTTTAATTTTTATTTGCATTTATTTTATGCTGAATTTCCTCCCTGGCAATAAGTTTCTGTTTCTTCAGTCTCTTCTGAGGTATCCTTTTATTCTTTGCGAACTCCTCTTCTGGTTTAGGAACAATTTTTTTTTTTTTCAGTAAGGATCTGCTCAAGGGACACTCATGTGTGGGTTATCCTGACCATGAACTCTGCAAATATAATTGGACGCACATCTCAAGGGGCTTTGTTCCCCAGGATAAGCTCAATGACCAGCCAATCTGCAGCTAAACCCTTGAGTTCAGCAGGACTCTCTGCATTGTTAAGCACGTGCAGCGAACATTCAGCTCTCTTTTTAGGCCACCAACCCTCTGTCCAGCCCCACTATATGGCCTGCACACACTCACCATCTCCACCCTGGTAATGATGGAGAGGCACACATTGCTTTTGTAAGGTGGCATCTTTCACATACATGGTGGCTTTTTGTGTATGCATACTGGGATGGCCTGGGCAGTTTCTTGGATGCTCCTAAAGTGAATACCAAGATTTGAACCACTGGATTTGCATAATTTTGTGGGGTGTTCTGGGTCAAAGGGAATAGTGAACTGTTTTTTTGTTTGTTTGTTTAGATGGAGTCTTGCTCTGTGGCCCAGGCTGGAGTGTAGTGGTGCAATCTCAGCTCACTGGAACCTCCGCCTCCTGGGTTCAAGTGATTGTCATGCCTTAGCCTCCCCAGTAGCTGGGATTACAGGAGTGTGCCACCATGCCCAGCTAATTTTTGTATTTTTAGTAGAGATGGGGTTTCATGTTGGCCAGGCTGGTCTCGAACTCCTGACCTCAAGTGATCCACCCACTTCGGCCTCCCTCCTCGCTCTGGGATTACAGGCAGGAGCCACTGTGCCTGGCCCTGTGTGTGCTTTTTGATGTTTGATTTCTCCTGTTGATGTTTCTTCAAATGCGGTATGTTTTATCTCAGCCTTTCCACAGAGGATTGTTTCTTTTATTATAATTAAGTGATCCTGTTTGTCCTATTTCATGTTTGTATCTTGGAGGCTGGTTTGTGTGATGTCTGTAGTTCTCTACCTCCTTTTGTTAGATTGATCTGTTGACCTGTTACCTTGAAAATTTTCTAGAATGTGAAAAATATACATCCAGTTTATTTTTACCCACATTTACATGAATCAATAAGGATACATCTCAAAGACACTGTGCTGATGGAAAAAGCATATTTTCAGAGGATATGATCTATTTATGTGTGTGCTTAAGTGCATGTAACAATATAGCATGTACCTGTGTATATATACATATAGGTATTATGGATAGTAAAGATAACCATTTTTATTTATTCTGCTGGATACTAGGTATGTTTCTTCAAGCTGAAGAATTGTATCTTTCTTCAGTTCTAGAACAATTGTTTTCAATTTTTTTTTGTTTTTACTATTTCTTCCTCATTATTTATGTTCTTTCTTAAAACAAACAAACAAACAAACAAACAAAAAGTCCTCCTGTTTCTGGAAGGAAATATTTGCAAAGCCTATATCTAATAAGGACTTAACATCCAGAATATATAAAAACAACTCCTACAGCTTAACCACAGCAGCAACAAACTCAGTTCAAAAATGGGCAAAAGACTTGAATAGACATTTCTCCAAAGAAGATATACAAATGGCCAAGAAGCACATGAAAAGATGCTTAATGCCACTAACTTATACACTTAAAAATGATGAAAATGGTAAACTTTATATTTATGTATATTTTGAAACGATAAAAATTCCCTTTTCTTTAAATATATGTATACATTTATCTTTTATATACATTAACTTTTTCCAACATTTTCAATTTTTGTCCTTTTCTGTTTCATTTTGGCAAGATTCCTGATGTTAATATTCTAGTAAACTGATTTTATCTTCAGTTGTGCCTGCTTACCCCATCAGACCAGTCCGTTAGACTTTCATTTCAGCTTTAATTTCACTTCATCCATTCATTCGTTCACTCATATTCAGCATTGACTCTCTTAGTCACTGGAGATGTAGAAATGCATAAAATCATGTTTGATTTCCTGGGAACTTACATTCTAGTGGGTAGTTGACAATAAACAGATAGAGAACTAAATATTTAAGTTAACATCATAAAGTGCTATGAAGAAAGCGAAAGTATGTGTGGAGATAAAGAATTACAGAGAGTGGACAGGGAAGGCCTCTCCAAAGAGGTATTGTTGGAACGGAACTATTTTTAAAGTAAAGGAATGAGATCGATGAACGTTTGGTGAAAAGGTGAGCTAAGAAGGCAGAAGACCAAGTGCAAATGTTTTGAGACGGGAAAATGCGAGTGTGGCAGGAGAGCATGAGTGAAGTAGCTGCGCAAGTCCTGACTGAGGCCCAGTGGTGGTGATGGTGAGGTGAGAAGTTGTCACACCTGAGACATCAGTGGAAGACAGGATTGGCTGCTGTAGGATGAGAGCAAAAGGGGGATCGAGGGTGCCCCCAGCTCTTTAGCCTGAACTGTGAGTGAATGGAATGACCATTTTTGAAGGTGGAGAGATTAAATGAAGAACAAGTTTGGGAGTGGATGTTACATACCCAAATAGAGAAGTCCCACAGGCGGCAGGATTCTTGGATCTGCAGTTCAGAGGAAAGATGGGAAATAGAAATATGAAGTGGATGGTCCAGTGACCAGGTGACATTTTGCCAGAAGAGGCATGAAGACCCTGCCTTAGAGTACTCCTTACCAGGCATGTCGATTATATTTACTTTAAAAATGTCTTCTGTTTTCCCAAATAACTATATTTCTTAGCTATCCTTTTTTAATTTTAATTTTAATTTTTTAAATTTGAGACGGAGCCTCGCTCTTTCACCAGGCTGGAGTGCTGTGGTGCAATCTTGGCTCATTGCAACCTCCGCCTTCTGGGTTCAAGCGATTCTCTTGCCTCAGACTCCCAAGTAGCTGGGACCACAGGCACATGCCACCACACCCGGCTAATTTTTTGTAATTTTAGTAGAGACGAGGTTTCGCCGTATTAGCCAGGATGGTCTCAAACTCCTGACCTCATGATCTGCCCACCTCGGCCTCCCAAATTGCTGGGATTACAGGACTGAGCCACCGCTCCCGGCCTTATTTCGGTTTTTTTAAGAGACAGGATCTTTCTCTGTCACATAGGCTGGAGTGCAGTGGTACAATCACAGCTTTCTGAAATGCAGTGGTGTGATCACAGCTCACTGAAGCCTTGAACTCCTGGCCTCAAGCAATCCTCCTGCCTCAGCCTCCCAAGTAGCTGGGACTAGAGGTGTGTGTGCCACCATGACTGGCTATTTTTTTTATTATTTTTTATAGAGACAAGGTCTCATCAAAGAGGCTGGTCTCAAACTCCTGGCCTTAAGCAAACCTTCTGTCTTGGCCTCCCAAAGCACTGGGATTGCAGGTGTGAGCCACCACACTCATCCTAGATTTCATTTCTACTTGATCGTATTACATATCAATTTCTAGTTAGTGTATTTCGGGAGAAAAAAAGCAGAATTTTAAACATTCTAAAATTTTAGCTTTTTCCTGCTGTGGACTATTCCCCTCGAGAGAGACTGAATCCGTGGATATTTATATAGTGTCAGACTCACGATAGTCTCTAGAAAGACTTTATTTAAGCTCATCAAAAATCTGTTTATTTATCTAGAGTGTCCTAGCTGTTAAACATAAAATGGCCATCGAGAGTCACCACGGAATTGAGGAAAGCCTCTAGGATGAAAGATCAATTCCAAAGAGTAAAAAGAACTTGGTAACATTGGCTCCTTGTGACAGATATTGTGACAAATGTGCCATTCTAATGCAAGCTGTTAATACCAGGAGAAACCGGGTGTGGGGTAGAGAAGAACGCTTTGTACTACCTTTGTAATTTTTCTGTGACATTAAAGCTATTCTAAAATAAAAATCTTATTTAAAAAAAAGAACTTGGAGAAGCAGAGTTAATGCACAGAGGAGAAGGAAAAACATAACATTGATATGTTCAGGGACAAAAGAAGAATATATTGTATTCAGGAGAAAACAGCCTATGATATATAAAGGAACATTTAGATAAGAAAGAGCTTTGGGGGCTGGACGTGGTGGCTCACGCCTGTAATCCCAGCACTTTGGGAAGCTGAGGCAGGTGGATCGCTTGAGCTCAGGAGTTTGAGACCAGCCTTGGCGACATGGTGAAACCCTGTCTCTACAAAAAATACAAAAGTTAGCTGGAGATGGCAGTGTGTGCCTGCAGTCCCAGCTACTTGGGAGGCTGAGGTGGGAGGATCATTTGAGCCCTAGAAATCGAGACTGCAGCGAGCTGTGATTGCGCCACTGCACTCCAGCCTGGGTTACAGAGTGAGACCCTGTTTCAAAAAAAAAAAAAAAAAAAAGAAAGAAAAAAAGAAAAAGAAAAAGAAAGGAAAGAAAATTTCTTTAAGTCTCTCATAAATCTACAGTATTTTGGCATACATGTAGTTTTGAATACACACCCTTGACTCCATTCCTGAAACTTTTCCTTAGATGTCTTTTAAGTGCCTTCAGTTCATCATGAGGTTTTTCAATGTAGGGGTATAAAACTGAGTTATTCAGACTAAGTTTAAAATAACTTGTAGTTCATTTATTTATCCACCGGCATATTTTCCCGTTTGCATCAGAGCCTCACTCGCATTCCCATCCCTTGTCCTTCTGCATACTCACTCTAATGCCTTTGAGTATACTTGTAGCTTTGCAAGACATACAATGCCATTCAGTGTCCCAATTAGTCATGTAAAATTTAAAAAATGAGGTTCAGTCCACCCCAAGATAGCTCTAGTCCTGTGGCCCAACAAAGCCATTGAAGACCCTAGTTCCTTTGAGATCCTTGCTCTGCTACCTACCAGAATATTAACTTCCATTTAAGACCAATATCAAGATCATCTGAAGGCCAACATTCCTCACTGGTTATAAGACATCAGTCAACAGTCAACGGTTCTGTATGATTGCATTTACGCCTAGGCAAAGAGAGACTGGTTTCCTGAGGTTTTTCTTAAAAGCAAGTAACCAGCTTTCTCAGAGACTCTCAGAGCCCGGCTCAAATCTCAGAGACTCAAATTGGCTTAGCTCTGCCCATCCCTGAAACAATCAATGTAAAGAAAGGAAGGAATGATCCTAACAAGGTCCACCTTGGAGCTGTAATCTATCACTTAGATGGTACCATTGCTACCCAATGGGAAGGATAGAATGAGTATTGGGAGTCACAATCCTCTAAAGCCACCTCACTGTCTCCCTGACTTTATTTTGCTTTCCTCCAATTCATACAACACAGCAACCGTCTGACTGTGTAACGCATCACTTATAACCCTTCCATGGTATGGTAGCTGGTCTTCAAAGATGGCCCTCCCACTTAATTATACCATCTAGTATTCCACCTTGAATCTGGGTTGTGTCAGTATTTGCTTTTGACCAGTACAGTATAGTGGAAATGATGCCATGTGACTTCCAAAAGCAGATAATAAAAAAACCTTACTGGCTCTGCCTGAGACTCTAGAAACACTTTTTCAGGATATCCCCTCTAGGAAACTAGTCTCCATACTGTGAGATGCCCCAGCCACAGGAAGCAGCCATGTGTAGGCACAGTGATTGACAGCCCCAGCTGAGCTCCCAGCAGCAGCTGGCATCAATCACCAGCCGTGTCAGTGAACCACCCTGGACATCCTGCCCAGCTGAGCATTCGGATGACTGCAGCCCCCAGCCAAGCCTTCACATGACTTCCCCGACTGACACCTCTCCCTATGTGAGACCTCAACTGAGAACCATCCAGCTGAGCATGGTCAACCTACAGGACTGGGATAGATAATATTACATTGTTGCTATTAAACTGTTGCTTTATGCCATTAAGTTTTGGCATAAAGTAACAGTTTAATATTATCTACCCCAGTCGTGGGATAAAACACCCTCTGAGAACTCTAACTTTAGAATGGCATAAAACCCCCTCTTAGAAATCTGCACTGCTTTGTTTCACATGATGAAACCTAAGGACGTTATTGTGTATGAATGGACTAACATCTGCCTTCTCCATAGATCAAAGATTGGAGCTGGGACTATATATGTATATGTATATTTTTGTTTGTTTATTTGCTTTGTTTTGTTTTGGTTTGAGAGGGAGTCTCACTGTCACCCAGCCTGGAATGCAATGGTGCGATCTCAGCTCACTGCAGCCTCTGCCTCCTGGGTTCAAGCGATTCTCCTTCCTCAGCCTCCTGAGTAGCTGGGACTACAGGCATGTGCCACCACACCTGGCAAATTTTTGTATTTTTAGTAGCGACGTGGTTTCACCCTGTTGGTCAGGCTGGTCTGAAACTCCTGACCTCAAACAATTCACCCGATTTGGCCTCCCAAAGTGCTGGGATTACAGTCATAAGCCACCTCACCCAGCAGGGACAATATTTTTGTTACTGTATTCTCAAATATCTAGAAGATAATAAAGAATTATTAAATAAATGAGCACCTGTTTTGCTCCCTTAACTCCACCCACACCTCTCTATGATAAACACACATGTCATTTAAAAAAGTTATTTTGGACCCTAAGTCCTGAAAATGTTCAACAGGGTGGTCTTAAATGGCCCGTAAACTAAATTCCGTTTTGCTTAAATAGGAGCTTATTTTATGCTTGGAGAAATTTACAAGTTTCTGTTCAGGATACTACAAATAAGCAATTTATGATGATACAGAATCATCTCCCAAATCTTGCATTACTATGTCACACACTTTTTAAAAAGTCTAGATTAACATGTTTAGACGACCCTCCCTTAAGGATGAACTAAGTTGATTGTCTAACTGATGTATTTCATTAATATGCCCAACTGCTAGTGCTTAGGGATGACCAGTGAGGAGGTTTTTGGGGGAATTAAATCTTAGTATTGTCTGGGCGCGGTGGCTCATGCCTATAATCCCAACGCTTTGGGAGGCCGAGGCGGATGGATCATGAGGTCAGAAGTTCGAGATCAGACTGGCCAACATAGTGAAACCCCGTCTCTACTAAAAATACAAAAGTTAGCCAGGCACGATGGCGTGCGCCTGTAGTCCCAGCTACTCGGGAGGCTGAGGCAGAAGAATCGCTTGAACCCGGGAGGCGGAGGTTGTGATGAGCTGAGATCGTGTCACTGCGCTCCAGCCTGGGCAACAGAGGGGGACTCCATGTCAAAAAAAAAAAAAAAAAAAAATCCTAGTATTGGAGGAGGTCTTGAAAGTTAGAGTCTTTGGTAGTGGACAAATATTCTACACATAGATGTTAAAAACAATCTTTTCATACTCTATTATAAAAAAGTGGAAACATCATTCAAAGTTATGGCTGGCTGTTATGAATGTTTCTCCTACACATACTATCTGTGTGACCTTGGGTGGGTTGCATAACCTCTCTGGACCTAGTTTCTTCAACTGTCAAATGGAGATAAGACTGTGGATTGGGCGAAATTAGTACCTGCAATGTGCTGAGGACGGGGCTGGCCCTAAGAGAGTGCTGACTGCGGGCTTTTTATCCCAGTGTCTATCACGGCAGCAGGATCTCGATGCACAGTCACTAAAAACACGGTGTTCAAGGTCTGAACCCAGACTCCATGGCTTAACCGGCTCTAAGACTGTTGATAAATTATTTAACTTCTCTAAACCTCTGTTTTCTCATCCATGAAATGGGGATATTAATAGCTACCTGATGAAATGAAGATTGGATGAAATCAAGCTGTGGCTGTTAGCACCTGGCACACTGTACCTCCCTCCCTCCAGGAATGCCAGGCCACAGCTTGTATGACTGTTGGGCAGGAAGGACCTTAGGAAGCCATCGAGTTCAAGTTCTGTCATTTTTCAGAGGCAAGAAGCCACGGCCTGAGGGAGAGGGGATGAAGTGACTTGTTCGAAGGCACCCAGTGGAGACAGAGACAAGTAGAACCCGTGTTATAAATGAAAACAACCATGTATAGCTGTGTTCTATGATAACATCTACATTTCCACTGTGTTACTTTGCAGTGGCATGGTGCCTTTGATTCCAGAATTTGGAAACATTTCCTGTTATCCTGCTGTTACTCAATGGGATACAGAGAAGCAGGCATGAACTTGTCCCAATCACCAGCCCCCTTACCCCTCAACTGTCTTTTAGTAACGTTGTCACAGACAGTGGGTCCTCTGTGGAGGAGGGGCTCAGCACTGGGGGACCTCTGCCCCTTAGGGCCTGGGGCAGAGGCTGCTGGGGCCAGGAGTCCTGGCTTCTTTCAAATGACTGTATTGGTTTTTCATGAAAATTAGTTGCTTAAAAATCAGCAATCTTTAATACTACTATTGTGCATCTAAAGAGAATATCTACAAAGAGTGTCAAAGGCAGAATCTGATACATATTTGGAATGTGGAAAATGGTCCCAGTGCCTCACCTCCCTTGGAGGCTCATTGAGACAAACCTGGAGGGGGGTCATGAGCGACCACTGAGTGACCCCCCCAGGGAGCTGGGCCGCTCCAGGACCTGACACGCCTCTCTGGGGCGGCTGGGGCAACTCACCGTCACAGCAGAGTGCTGGAGCTCTGCCTCTCACATGAGAAGCTGTTGCTTAGTGTGGCTGCTCCTGAACTGGGCATTGCAGGAGACCCTGATGCTCTGTCTCTGGATCAACCCAGACCTGCTCCAGTTCAGCTGGGGAAATCCCCTCCGCCTCCTGAAAGAACAGAGTCTCACTCACTTTTCAAGTCTGAGTGCCACTTTATTTTTATAAAGAAAACAACATTTCATCTACGTCTAATTTCCACAACAAAGAAAATAAATCTAGTTTCCTGTGGAAGGAAGAGAGTGAAGATTCACACGGCCAAGGAGACAAAGTTAACAATCAAACTGCTTATAGGACACTTTAATCATGAATTTCAACTGCTAAAACGAACACATGTAAGAGGAAAAAAAATCCCATTTCCATGTTTAACTCTGCTGGCCACACCAGACAGAACAGCCAACCTAAAGTGACTAGGTCCTTGGGCCTCAGTGAAAGGAAATTTGATTTTGAGGTGACCTTCCGATCCTGCAGGGTCTGTGCTTAGGGTCAGAGGAGAGCCAGAGGCTGCGGGAGGGGTTAGGCGTTTGGGTTTAAATTCCGCGACCACGCCCCCTGCTTTCTGTCCTTGCCACACAGGAACAGAGCAGGACTCGCCTCCTGGGCCATTGCAGGGAACAAAGGAGATGGCACCTAGTGAGTGCTTAGGACCACACCTGGCACATAGGCCTTTGCTATTATTATGATGTCCCAGAAGAATCCTAATGTTTCAAAATGAAAACTTTCCACAAAAAAAAAAAAAAAAAAAAAATCTCTCTACATTTTAACTTTCATTTTGCTTTCTGTTCATCTGATTTTCAACATACTCATGATACTTCTGACTTTTGAGTACCTGTCACATTTTAGGCTTGATGACGGGAGATTTATTGTAGCTCATCTCCATTACTCCTCACAACAAAGAATAACTTCACAAGGTGCGTAGGGTTTCAGACTAGGAAAGTGGAACTGTGAGCTGCCATTGGTCAGGGACACTGTCCTGGAGCAGATAAGACTCAAGTTGGGTCATTTGGGAGGTGGAAGGTGACTGAGAAGGGCTGGGTAGAGGGTTGGCAGAGGAAGTTTTCCAGGGGAAGGGAACGGCCTGGGCAAAGGCGCGGAGGCAGGGGTGGGTCACCGTTTACCTGCTCAGCCAGGCCACCTTCCCCAGGGAAGAAATCAAAGCTCCCCAGATCCGCCAGCGGTCTCTGAATGCCACTGATAAATTCAGTTGCCCAGGCGTCTCCTATTCCTGTTCTACTGGCTGAGATGGGTAACTTGGCCTGAAATGCAGAAAGTAGCTTTTCAAAGGCCTTTAGCATGTCCATTTTAGCATGACTTACATGCATGTTCAACCGAGTCTTTATAGATTTTATGCATTAGAATACATTACCTATATATTCATATATCTACACACACCTACATATATTTACACACTCATGTATGTGTGAGGTATATATACATAGCTATCAATATTCTATTGGTGCACTACTACAGGTATCTTCAGGGTAATAAAATATCCTGATATAAGAAGGTTTTGCTTTAATAACTCTGTCTCTCCCTTCTTCCATCTCTTCTTTCTTTCCTCTCCTTCCCATCTAATACATTTCTTTGTTAGAGGAAGGTCCTGAGCATGAAATAATTGAGTCAATCCTGCTTGTTAGATTGTCAAGGATCATGGGGCTCTGGACCCAGCTTGGGTTCCAGATGTGGCGTGAGCATGGAGGAAGACAGAATTAAAATTGGGTTCTCTTGAGAGGGTTCACATTTGGGGGAGCTGGGCTGTGGAAGGAGGCTACAGCCAGCAGAAAGCACAGGAGAACCAATATAACCCAAGACCAGTGAGATGGATTGGCCTCAAGTCCTAGCTTTAAGGCTCTCAGCACATTAAGAAATCCCTGTTCTTTTGGTTTACTCATCTGTACAATGGGGATGGATAATCATGAAGATAAAATAGGTAAATAAGAAGTACCTAGCAGGAACTAATAGACAGTAATGATTAGCAGGTGCTGTTATCATTAGACAAGTTCCAGATTGAACGGGGACAGGAAGGCAGGGAGCCTTTGCCAGAGCCAGCTCAGGGAGTGACTGTCTCCTGGTGATCCAGCAAGATCCCCTGCCAAGATAGGACCAGACATGCCCATATGTGGCTTCGTCAGGTCGCCTGGGATGAAGAAAGCATTCACACATCGTCTGGATAAAAAACGGCTGGTGGATGAGAAAAAAGGAACAGGTTTATGATTTCAGCTCCCTTCTTCCTTCCTGCATGTCAGGGTTAGGGTTAGACTGAGTTAGATCCTGTGAAAGGAAATTAAAATTTGAGACCCCAAACTCATATAGCCAAAGGGAAAAGTAAAGCTGGGAACTGGGTCACGCAAACCTCCCTCCCCCTTTTGGCTCCTAAATAAGATGGCTACAAGATGAAAAGCTCCTTGCCTCCGCCATATTTTGCCCACAAGGAAATTCCTAGTGAGCTGTTAACATTTCACCATGACAGTGTAAATTCCTAGCTTATGATTACAGACGCAGTCACCCCTGGCCCACCAGACACAAATGCATATGGGATTGTTTCCCTGCTCTGTTTTCTCCATGTTATCTTATGTAAAATACAGATTCCCTGCATTTTTCCTCTGCCCCATTTGTCTATGTTATCTTATGTAAAAATGCAGATTCACTGAACCAGACAAAAAGGCATGAATGACTATTTTTCCCTACCCGCCTCTTACATGAAAATTATGTACTTCTCAATATATCGCCCTTTCCCCTTTAAATTTGGAGCCCTCAAAATCATCTTCGGAGAAAGGCATAGACCTGTCTCCCAGGCACGTCCTTAACTTTGGCAAATAAACTTCCTAAAATGATTGAGACTTGCCTCGTTGTTTTTCTCAATTGAAAATCCCATTAGATCTTTAACACAAAACTCTATTGTACTTTGTGTTTGAAACCTCAAGCTCCCAAATGGAGTTGCTGGTTATTTATGCCACTGGCTGGAAGACATTAACGACCACTGTTGCTTCACTCCAACTGTGTGAGTGTCCAGGTGCGTGGTCACGCTTGTCCTGAACCCAGACAGCATCTTCTTTGGGTGGGAAAAGTTGAAGGAGCCAAGGAAAGGAGGCGTGTCCTTTGGCTTCTTGAATATCTTGATTAGGATCAAGTCCCGGGGTTTCTGGAGTAAAAACACGGGAGAGCTACAAGGAGCAGAACGAGTTCGACAGCATCAAATCTCCTTTGCTGGACTCCTTTGAGCCCGATTTCCTAACAGCAGGTTTGCACAATAGCCTCCAGGAGGTTACAGGGCTACCCATTTTCCCACTGTGTTCCCTTTTCATTCCTGGGATTAAATACGGGTTTAAACCCTGGAAAATCTGTTCCAGAGTAAGCGGTTTCCCCATTCCAAACCATTGCTATGGACACATGAGTGCTGAAACCTTTCAGGATTCCTGAGGGAATGAGCAGGTGGTTAGAAATGTACTGACTGGCTGGGTGTGGTGGTTCACGCCTATAGTCCCAGCACTTTGGGAGGCCGAGAAGGGTGGATCACTTGAGGTCGGGAGTTTGAGACCAGCCTGGCCAGCATGGAGAAACCCCGTCTCTACTAAAAATACAAAAAATTAGCTGGGTGTGGTGGCGAGCGCCTGTAATCCCAGCTACTTGGGAGGCTGAGGCAGGAGAGTTGCTTGAACCCGGGAGGCAGAGGTTGCAGTGAGCTGAGATCACACCACTGCACTCCAGCCTGGGCGACAGAGCAAGACTCAGTCTCAAAAAATAAAATAAAATAAAATAAAATAAAATAATAAAGTACTGACAAAATAAAATAAAATAAAATAAAGGTACTGACTAACATGCGTTGCTGGCCCTACTTCTTCTCTCCCTGTAAGGAGAATTGGCCATGTAATCACCATAAAAATAATGAGGGCACAATATTGTTGGTGCCTTTGCTCCTCTAGTTATGTTGTTATTCTACACATCCTTGTTGTAAAAGACTCAAGGCATGATTAAGGGTATAGAAGAAAACACAGGGCTTTTTTACCCACACGCCTATTGTCACTTCCCTTCCCAGCAGAGGCAAACACTTAACATTTGGTGTGTCTATCCTGGGATCTTTTTCAAAGAATTTACGTTCATATTTATGGGTACATTCACCTATGTCTTTTACAAAAACATCAATGTTACCTTACCACACTTTTACATTTATTCAGAAATATGTGGCCAGGTGCTGTGGCTCATGCCTGTAATCCCAGCACTTTGGAAGGCTGAGGCAGGAGGATTGCTTGAGCCCAGGAGTTCAAGACCAACCTGGGCAACATGGTGAGACCCCCATCTCTACCAAAAATTGAAAAAATTAGCCGGGTATCATGGCACACACCTATAGTCCCAGCTACTCGGGAGGCTGAGGTGAGAGAATTGCTTGAGCCCAGGAGTTGAGGCTGCAATGAGCTGAGATGGTGCCACTGCACTCCAGTGTGAGCAACAGAGCAAGACCTTGCCTCAAAAACAAGCTAGCTAACTAACTAGCTAACTAACTAGCTAACTAACCAGCTAACTAATGAAATGTGTGGCAGGGCCTGTGAGGAAGATAAAATGGTAAGAAAACTAGACCCAGTCTTCATGGCACTGCTTAGGGCAGGAGACAGAGATGAATCCCAAATCGCACACACACAGACCGTCCTCTGGCAGGCACAATCCAGGAGCAGAGGAGACAGTGCTCCCAGTGTCTGGGGGAACAGCATATGCACAGGGCTTTCAGGGAACTGAGCGGGCAGAGGGCCAGGGCAAGGCGAGGCAGAAAATGTTCTGGAGCTTCAGCTTCCTTTTTAAAGGTGAAAAATGTCTTTGAGACACTTCCTTGTCAGTATCAATATGACAGGGCATTTGGATAGCTTTCTTGTCGCAGACAAAAGCTGCACAGGAGATTTTGCAAGAAATGAGTCAGATTGGGAAACTAGGTCGATGCTCCAAGCATTGGGGGTGTGTAAGAGAAAGAGGGAAACCAGCACGCCCTGTGGGGAGGAGTGAGTCATCCATTCACCCGTTCAATAGGTACTTCCTGAGCACCTAGTGTATGCCAGGCACTGCTTTGGGTCCTGAGAAGGCAGCAGTAAAGAAAGCCCTCGTGGAGACCATCAGTAAAGGAGGTGAGACACATGGGAAGACAAGTAGTCAGGAATTAATAGACCTGGTACGGTGGCTCATGCCTGTAATCCCAGAGCTTTGGGAGGTCAATGCAGGAGGATCGCTCAAGACCAGAGTTTAGGACCAGCCTGGGCAGCATAGCAAGACCCCATCTCTACATAAAATAAATGATCACAGTGGTGTGCACTTGTAGTCCCAGCTACTTGGGAAGCTGAAGCAGGAGGACTGATGGAGCCTAGGAGGTCAAGGCTGCAGTGACCTGAGATTGCACCACCTCACTCCAGCCTGGGGAACAGAGTGAGACTCTGTTTCAAAACAAAAACAAAAACAAAGAATTAATAAGTAGAGTTGGAGTTGATTGCTATTCTCACGAGCCTCCTGAATTTTTTTCTTTTAGTAACTCAAATCTGGGCTAAGGAAAAATGATAAACAGAGGTACTGGCCACAGGGAGCGGAAAAATCCAAAACACGACTAAGAAATTCAGCTTTGGATGAGGTCATTGTTATGTGCCGAATTTTGTCTCCTCAAATTCACATGTTGAAGTCCTGAGCCCCAGTACCTCAGAATGGGACTGTATTTGGAGGCAGGGCCTCTAAAGAGGTAAGTTAAAACAGGGTCATTAGCCTGTAATCCCAGCCCTTTAGGAGGCTGAGGCGGGCGGATCACCTGAGGTTGGGAGTTCGAGACCCACCCCCGCCTCCCAAAGTCCTGGGATTACAGGTGTGAGCCACCACACCTGGCCCTAATTTTCCTCTTATATGAAGTTATCTTGACTGTCTAGTCTTTAATGTCTGGCTCCCAAAGTGGTGCAATAACAATGGACACCCATCCCTTTGTGTCTCTGTGATCAGAAGTAGCAATCACTAATCAGACCACAGATCCCCAGTAGTTGCAGAATAGGGATTTTTTTGCCTACCCTGGTTCCTGCAGGCTGTGTGCAAGTTGCTTCAGGAACATGTACACAGCTGCCTGCCAGGGTCTGGGGGGCTGGTGGTGGTGGTGGGCAGCTGCTATTGTGTTAGGAGATGAAATTGACCAAAATCAACTACAAGTAATCCCAGCCTTCCCCTGAAAGTTAGAAGCCTTCAATAGACTCTAGATTTTCAAAATACTACATCAGAAAGATTCCGCCAGTGCAGTTGTTGTCTCGGTGGGGAGACAGACTCCGGGTGCCTCCTACTCTGCCATCTACCCAGAATTCTCTCAGGAGCTCAGTCACTTTTGCACAAGTGGAGGAGCAAAGCCACTTCTGAGTGGAGCCACAGCAAAGCTTCCTGACACCCCGCTGTGTCCCTCCATGTACTCTCCACTCACAGAAGTAGCACCTCATCCATCACACTGAGCTGGCCAGGGCCCATTGTGGTTAACACAGGGAAGACAGTGGTAGCAGGTGGAGTGGTCTTACAAGGAGGCTAGAGCCCTGGCTCTGCTGCAAACTGGCTGGGTGACTTTGAACTGGCCTTCACTTTCTCATTTGTAAGATGTAGTCGCTGGAGTCAAAATCATTGGAGAACCTGAATAAAGCTGTATTCAGGCCCACCAGATGATACAGCCATCCTGTGACCAGGAGAGCACCTTAAGGATAGAAGGCTTATGTTAAGTTTTGTGCAACAGAAATATAGAGGAGCCTGGGCTCCACTGCCCATTTTTGGGTTTCTTTTCTTAGAGAGAAAATAATTTGGGGTCCCTGTGACAGTGGCTTATGTATTTTTTTTATTGTCTGCCCCCTTCCTGCCCCACGGGAATAAGAATTTGCCTAAATGTCTAGTAGAACGCTTGGCACAAAAGAAATGCTCAATAAATATTTTAAAAGCAGTTTTGTTGAGATATTCACTTACTATACAATTCACTCATTTAAAGTATATGCTTTTAGTATATTCACAGAGTTGGGCATAGAGTCTCACTCTGTCACCCAGGCTGGAGTGCAGTGGTGGGATCTTGGCTCACTGCAACCTCTGCCTCCCGGGTTCAAGCAATTCTCGTGCCTCAGCCTCCTGAGTAGCTGGGATTACAGACGCCCGCCACCACGCCTGGCTAAGTTTTGTATTTTTAGTAGAGACTGGGCTTCACCATTTTGCCCAGGCTGGTCTCAAACTCCTGACCTCAGGTGATCTGCCCGCTTCAGCCTCCCAAAGTGCTGGGATTATAAGCACATTAAATTTTAGAGTGTTTTTATTACCCTCAGAAGACACATCATGCCCCTTCTCCATCACCCTCCACCCCAGCCATTCCTACTAAATCCTAGGAAAACACTAGTCTACTTTCTTTCTTTCTATATTTGTCTATCCTGAGCATTTCATATAAATGGAATCATGCAATATATAGTCTTTTGTGACGGCTTCTTTCACTCAGCAGAATGTTTTCAGATTTGTCCATGTTGTGGCACAGATCAGTACTTCATTCCATTTGATAGCTGAATAATATTCCACTGGATGGATATACCCTCTTTTTTTTTTTGAGATGGAGTTTCACTCTTGTCACCCAGGCTGGAGTGCAATGGTACAATCTCAGCTCACTGCAACCTCTGCCTCCCAGGTTCAAGCAATTCTCCTGCCTCAGCATCCCAAGTAGCTGGGATTCAGGTGCCCACCACCATGCCTGGCTAATTTTTGTATTTTTAGTAGAGATGGGGTTTCACCACATTGGCCAGGCTGGTCTCGAACTCCTGACCTCAGGTGATCCTCCCGCCTCGGCCTCCCAAAGTGCTGGGATTACAGGTGTGAGCCACTGCGCCCGACCGGGAAATACCCTCTTTTGTTTGTCCATTCATCATTTAGACATTTGGGTTGTTTGGACTTTTTGGCTATGATGAATAATGCTGCTGTGAACATTGTGTAGACATACATTTTCAATTCTCTTGCAGATCTAGGAGTGAAACCTCTGGGCTATAGAGTAACTCTGTTCAAACTTTTGAGGAACTGCCAGAATTTTTTCCTACACCAACTGCACCATTGTATCTTCCTCCCAGAAGAGTATGAGGTTTCTAATTTCTCTATAGTCTTGACAAGACATGTTGTTATCTGTCTCAATAAATGTTTTGTGACCCACGAACGAATGAAGGGGAGGGACCAGAACAATGCAAAAAGGATGCTGAGATAAGAAGGGATTGAGATAAACCTGTGAGAATGGGGAGCAGGGGGAGGGGAGAGCAAGCAGAGACCGGGCTGGGTGTAGGGAAGGCTGGAGGAAAGTGAGGTGTGAACAGGGAACATGTGAAGTAACGGGAAGGACAAAAGCACATTCTCCATATGGTTGCATTCTTTTAAGTTTACTGAAGTATGACCTGGATATGATCTATCTTGCTGAATGTTCTGCATGTACTGGAAAAGAACGTGGATTCTACTCTTTTTGGGTGCTTATGTTGTAATTGTCCTATGTATTGCACATATATCCAAGACTCTATATGACAATGTTATCATTTTTATTTTAATTGTCATACATATTTTAAAGGACTTAAGCAGAGAAAAATTATTATATTCACTTACATAGTTAGTATTTCTTTTGCTCTTCCTTCTTTCCTGAAGTTCTCATTTTTCCTTGAGCATCATTTCACTTTCATCTGAAGCAATTCCTTCAGTCTTTCTTTTAGAGCATGTCGGCTGGTGACAAATTCTTAGTTTCCTTTCATCTGAGAATAGAACAATTTTGCCTTCATTCCTGAAGGATATTGTAACTGGATATAGATTTCTAGGTTTACTTCATTTTTTCTAGCACTTACAAAACATTCCACCCAGGCACGGTGGCTCACACCTGTAATCCCAGCACTTTGGGAGGCAAAGGTGAGCAGATCACCTGAGGTCAGGAGTTCAAGACCGGCTTGACCAACATGGTAAAACCCAATCTCTACTAAAAATACAAAATTAACTGGGCATGGTGGCGCATGCCTGTAATCCCAGCTACTTGGGAGGCTGAAGCAGAAGAATTGCTTGAACCTGGGAGGTGGAGGTTGCAGTGAGCCAAGATCTCGCCACTGCACTCCAGCCTCGGTGACAGAGCAAGACTCCATCTCAAAAACAAAAACAAAAACAAAAACACAAAAAACATTCCACTGTCTTCTGACCTCCATGGTTTCAATGAGAAACATGTATCATTCAGATTACTGTTCCTCTATGTGTAATGCATTATTTTTCTGTTTTTTTTTTCTATAGTTTCCAGCAGTTTGATTGTGATACATTGAACATGGGTTTATTTGAATTTGCCAAGTTTTTTGAATCCTAATATTGGGAAATTTTCAGCTGCTATTACAAAACAATTATTTTTTTATCTACCACAATCTTTCTCTTCTTTTCTGGGATGTCAATGACATAAATATTAAACTTTTTGGCTTTGTCTAACAGGTTTTTGAGGCTGTATTCCTTTTTTTGTTTTTCAATCTTTTTTTCTGTCTAATGTATTTCAATCCATGTATTTTTCTATTGCTGCACAACAAATTACAATAAATGTAATGACCTGAAACAAGATGTACATTTATGATCTCACGGTTTCTATGGGTCAGGAATCCAGACACAATTCAGGTGGGTCTTCTGCTCAGTTCTTCATAAAGTTGTAATCAAAGTGCTGGTCAGGGTGTGTTCTCATCTGGAGGCTTGACTGGGGAAGCATCTACTTTTAAGTTCATTCCTGTTGTTGGCAAAATTTATTTTCTTGCAGCTGTATAACTTTTTGCTAACAATCAACTGGAGTCTACCTTCAGATCCTAGAGGCCATCTGCTTTTATTTGTCATGTGAGCTTTGTCAACCTGACTACTTACTTCACCAAATGCTGCAGGAGACTCTGTATCTTTAGTCTGCTAGCAGGATGGAGTCTAATACAATGTAATGCAATCACAGCTGTGACATCTTGTCATCTTTAGCATATTCTATAGGCTAAAAGGAAGTCACAAGTCCCATCCACACTTAAGGGGAGAGGTATATAAGAGCATACCAGAAGACAGGGGTCACTGGAGAGATCACCTCAGGGTCTGCCTGTCAGAGTCCACCCTCTGTCTCCAATGCTTCATACTAGTTCCTGTGTAAAAAATACATCCATCCTTTCCCAAGGTCCCCAAGAGTTTCATCCCATTGTAGCATCAGCTGAAAATCCAAAATCTCTTTATTTAAATCAAGTCAAGGTGGTACAGATGAGGCTCCTGAGTCTAATCTATTAAATGTAGCTCTTAGGGCATAATTCCTCTTTTCCATGTGTAGATCCGTGAAAATAAAGAGACAAGTTATCTGCCCCAAACTTACTCAAAATATAATAGTTGGGCAGGCGAAGCATTACAACTGTAGACATTCTGGTTTAAAAGGGGAAAAATGGAAGATTAAAAAGGAGTCACTGATCCATCAAAGTTCTGAAGTCCAGCCAGGCAAAATGTTGGAAGTTCCTCAATTAGGTTTCAAGTCTTCCAGGTCTTGGCTCCAGCTCTTGGCTCTTGATTCTGTCCTCTGAGTCATCCTTTATTATTTTGTGAAAGGATGATGAGAAACAGAAGCCTTCTCTTGGAATTCATTCTATTCACATCAAGCATGCAATTTCAGGTTTCAAGCTGTTTTGAATCCAGGCCAGAGGATTCCAACGGAAAAACAAATCCAAGAACTTCATGGCTGCATTGTTCTTACTTGGGCTCTAATCTCCTACAGTGTTCCTGCCATCATCTACTTTTCAGAGTCCATAGACAGTCGCTTCATTCAATCCAAGGTTTGAGCTGCATGCTATCGCAGAGATAGGGTATTGTGCTTATTCCATCTTCACCAGAACCAAAACCATCAATTATTTATCTAAAACATTTAAAAATAGAATAGACAGTAAATTTACATGGTACAGAAGAGTGAAAAACCTCTGTTTGCACTGTCTGCCACTTCTCAGTTCCCTTCTCTGGAGGCTAGCAATGTTGTTAATTTCCAATGTATTTGTTCAAAGAAAATTTACACATATGCATGCAAATACTAGTATAAACTTTGTGTCCCTCCTTTTCACAAAAAGTTGCACACTATATACTGTTAGACGTTTTGCTTTTTTTTTTTTTTTGCTTTTTTCAACATGATGGAGATTAATCCATCAATACGGCAGCATTTTCTTGATGTCTTATATATGGCTGCTTAGTATTCCATTGTGTTGAAGTACTAAGATCTGTTTAACTATTTACTACCCTGAAAACAAAGCCACAGTGAATAATAAACTTACCCACACATTCTTCCAAACAAGTAAGAGTTTATTTGTAGTATAAATTCTTACAAGTGGAATGGTTTAGTGAAAGAGTATGGTGAGTTTCTAATTGTTATAGATATGGTCAAAATTTCCTAAGAGTTCATATCAAGTTATATCCCCTCCCCCTACAATCTGGGAGAGTCCCTGTTTCCCCACATCCCTGTTAACACAGCAAACTATTATAGTTTTAATCTAAAAATATTGTAGTGTCATTGTATTGGCAAACTTCCTTTTAATAGAGATAAAATCATCCATATGATAAAGTTGAAAATATTACATTTAATAAAGTGAGTACTCCTGTGAAATCTCCATCCAGATCAAGTAAGAGAATACCACCAATCCACCAGAAGGCCCTCAGCTTCCCTCTTGGTTATCAACCCTCCCCAAAATAGCTACTCTTCTGAGTCTATTACTGTGGAAAGTTTGCCTACTCTTGAGAGTGTATCAGTAGAATCATGCACTACGGGCCTTTGGACATCTGGCTTTTCCCCTCCTTAGTATTATGTGTGAGAGGTTTATTTATGTTGTTGCATATAGCAATATTTTATCATTGTTGATGCATTCCTTTATGTGAATGCAAAATACTTGTAAAATATATTCTCCTCTTGATTGATGTCTGTATTATTTTGTTTCTTGGCAAGCACAAAATAATGTGCTATGAACATTTGTGTCCATGTCTTCTAGTCTATATATCTAGGCATTTGTATTGTGTTGCCGGGGGCAGAATCACTGCATTCTAAGGGACACATACGTTCAGCTTCAAAAGATGCTGCGAATCAGTTTCCAAAACAGTTTTTATCAATTTACTTTCTCCCTAGAAATGTGTGGAAGTTCCAGTTCCTCAACACCCTCACTGACTTGGCATTTCCTGTCTTTTAAATTCTAGCCATTTTGGTGGTCCTGTGGTGGTATCACACTGAGGTTTTAATTTGTGTCTCCCTGATGAAGGTAAAGTTGATATCTCTAAGGCGGTGCCTGCCTTTTTCTCGTTGGTTGTATGTATGCATGCGTATACACTCATAAAGTACATTATACATAAAAGGCATATAATTTGTATATTTTGTATACCCATAACTGATGTCTAGATACACCCTGGATATGAGCCTTTACATAGACACATGAATTGCTAATATCTTCTACTCAGAGACTGGTCTTTTTGTTCTCTTTTGGTCAATGGAAGCTCTTAATTTAAGGTACTTCAATTTATTGTGTCTTCCTTTAAAATTGGTAGTTTTTGTGTTTTATTTGAGGAAACTGCCTATCTCAAGTTCATCACAATCATCTCCTAAGTTTCCTTTTAAATGTTTAATACTTCACCTTTAGATTTATCATCCACATAAAATTTAGAATGTATTGACAGTGTGAGAACCCTAAAACATGAGCTCCACTTAATTCCTTTCTGCCACTTGTGATATTATCATTTATGTCCACATATATTTTAAAGCCCTTGTTATGACTGCTGTTTGAATAGTCACTGTTTATTTAGACTTATCCCTATATTGGCCATATATTGGTTCTCTTTATTCTTTTCTGCATTAACATATTTTCATCTATAATCCCTTCTGACTCAAAACTTCCTTTTAGTATTTCTTTTAGTGTAGGCCTGTGGAGGTGAATTTTTTTTTAACTTTTTGCTTGTGTGAAAAGCTTTAACCACTTTCATTTTTGAAGTACAGGTGACTCTTGAACAACATGGGTTTGAACTATGCAGGCCCACTTACATATAGATTTTCTTCCATCGCTGTCACCCTGAGACAGCGAGACCAAGCCCTCTTGCTCCTTCTCCTCCTCACCTACTGTATGTGAAGATAACAGGATAAAGACTTGTATGATAAACTACTTCCACTTAATAGTAGATATAGTTTCTCTTTCTTACCATTTTCTTCTTTTTTTTTTTTTTTTTGAGATGGAGTCTCGCTCTGTCGCCCAGGCTGGAGCGCAGTGGTGTGATCTCGGCCCACCGCAAGCTCTGCCCCCTGGGTTCACGCCATTCTCCTGCCTCAGCCTCCTGAGTAGCTGGGGCCACAGGCGCCTGCCACCACACCCGGCTAATTTTTTTTTGTATTTTTAGTAGAGACGGGGTTTCACTGTGTTAGCCAGGATGGTCTCGATCTCCTGACCTCATGATGCACCTGCCTCAGCCTCCCAAAGTGTTGGGATTACAGGTGTGAGCCACTGTGCCTGCCCCTCTTACCATTTTCTTAATACCATTTTCTTTCTTTAGCTTACTTTATTGTAAGAATACAGTATAGAATAAATGTAACATACAAAATATGTATTAATCAACTGTTTATATTATGGGTAAGTTTCCAGTCAGTAGTAGTTAAGTGGTTAAGTTTCTGGGGAGTCAAAAGTTATAGATTTTCGACTCCATGAGGCATCAGCAGCCCAGCCCCTGCATCACACTAGGGTATAGGATTATAAGCTGACAGTTTCATTAAAGTACCTCAAAGATGTCATTCCATTATTTTCTCACTTTCATGATTTTTTGAGGAAAAGTCTTATTGTTGTTTCTTGGAAAGCAAAGTGTCCCCACCCTCACCCAGACCCATTCTCATGAATTTGCAGCAGTTTAGTAAGATAAGCCTAGGTGTGGTCCTGTATTTATTAGGTTCAAGGTTTGTAGAACTTCCGAGCACTACAGAAGTTATGTAGAGTATCTTTACTCTGTGGTTCGATATTAATTTTGGAAAATTCTTGGCCAGTATTTCTAACATTGCCTTTGTTCAATTCTCTCTTCACTCCCCTTGTACTCCAATACGTTCATGTTATACATTTTCACTGTTTTCATGTGGTACTTTGATAATTTTCTGTATTTCCCATTCCTTCCCCCATTGGTCTATCTGAAATATTTGTATTCATTCATTTTCCTGTTCACTAATCCTTTCTTTTGGGTTTACCCTATAGTTAAACCCATGTATTGGATCACTATTTCCAATGACGTGTTTGTGTGCTATAATTACCATGTGTGATGGCCATGAGAATGCACCCCTCTCTCCAGCTGCAGGGAGTGTAACTGACCATTGGTTTCCACAACTGCGCTCTGACATCTATCACTGTGTTTGTGCCAACGCTGTGATTCCCACAGGCTGCTCCCAGCCAATGGCTGAGCTCAGCAGGGATAGGACGCTGGCCTGACTCTGAGAGATGGGGAGCTGATTGGACAGGAGAGTGTGGCTTAAGAACACTCAATATCCTTGGCAAACATGCCTTAAAACTGTGCTGCAGCCAAAAGTCCTTCTACGTAATCTTCCTTCACTTCCTCCTTTCTTCTCCCAGGGACACAGGAGAAGGATTTTCCCAACGGATTTCTGGTTAATTTATCCTATCTAGATGTGTTATTGAATACGGTATCCTGAAAAGATGCATGGTTTTCAAATTTTCAATATTTGTGTATGTGCGTGTGGTGTGCATGTGCATGTGTATGTGTGTGGAGTGTACATGTAGTTGTATTTTTGTGTGTGGGGTTGTATGTGCATGTGTGTGCGCACGTCTATGTGTGGGGGTGCATATGTGTGTTTGTATTTGTGTGTGGTATGTGCATGTGTGTGTTGGGGGCTGTACCAGGGGTGGTGGAGAATGAAAGGACACACACAAAGACAAAGACACACAGAGAACATGGCGGCCGCGCTCAGAGCCTCCGCCTCACTTTATTTATACTCCATAAACCTCACGTCAGCAGAAAGAATGCAATGCAAAACAAACTTTCTTTTCCCACATGTAACCTTTTACTCAGTTCCTTGTTTCTATGCTCTTTCTTATCTGCCCGCCTTCTTGGCGCCTATAGGAGTTCATTAAAAGTTCAACTGGAGATGCTGTCCTTGAGCCCTATCTATTCTCAGCATACTGTTTTCAAAGGCCCCTGCATTTTTTCCCTTTTAATTTTGTTTTGCCTCAATCCTAAAAAGGTAGCCCGTATTTGTTTCTGTGTTTTCTTTTGTTTTTGGAGGCGACGGAGGGAGCATCAAATCACCAAAAGAAGTAGACCCAAACTAAGTGCCCAAAGCAATATACTTCTAGAGATTGTAGAAATCCATGTTTTCATCTGGGTCCATGGGTTAAAGGCAGCAAGGCGCTGCCCCAGCTCCTGCAGGGTTACAGTTCCAGACAACACATGCAATTGTTGTCGAAATGCTTCGGAAATGTTCTGAGTGAGCTCTTGAATGTCCAAACTAATATTTTTATGGCCAACTAATAATTTTCGGATTACAGTCCAATTTTGAGAGATGTTAAAAGGCACAGGCGTTACACAAAATTGAGTGGAATTCCAATCACATTGTAATGTTACTCGAGTACTGAGTACAGTGAGCTGATCTCCAAGCCATGTCAATGCTTGCTCCATGTTGTCCAATCTTTCAGCAAGTTGAGAATCAATGTTTCGTTGTTGAAGCCATAACCGGTGAGATTATTCGTGCCATTGCTGCACAAATTCAGCATTTTGTATGCTTTGATGAAGAGCAAGTCCTGCTACGGCCGCAGTGGAGGCGATGGCAACAAAACTCATCACCGAGGCAATTATAAGTCCAAGGGCACGGCGGGTTCGCTGAAGAGAAGTCCAAATATAAGTTTCAAGAGGTGATGCCCCCCACGGTCGCATAAGGTTAACAGGTAGCCAAATTTCCTTACGAGCCCTGAGGATATAAATATCCCCAGCAAAGTTGTGCCACCAGGAATGATTGAGGCAAGACAAAAATGTACACATATCTGTACAATTAACAATCCCCATATCATTATCCCATGTCAAATTCCCTGCTAATAATAGGTAGGGCTTACGGACACAAGCAATAATATATCGAGAGGTATTTCGATATAACTGAATATAAAAGGAGTTAGTTGGGTTAGAAAGATTAAGGGACATATTCCCCACAAAAGTGCTAATGGCATCGCCTGCAGCTAACAACTTCCAAAGATGACTCTGTACTTGTAAAGAGTGTCTAAGATGCGGCATAGGTGGCGACAGGCCTCCTTCACGCCAAACCAAGGTTTCATTACCATCAGCAGCAATACTTTTATTTACCCGGTGCCATTTCAAAGGTATGTGACTAAATTTTGTTTGAAAATCACCGTGTACACTCCAATCAGTTATTTGCATACCATTGTATTCTAATAAAATCCAGGGTTTAGTTCCCCTACATTGTTGCCATTCCAATACCTCTATATTAGGGGAAACCTCTGGAATAGGACAAACAGGTAAAGAACTAGGAATAGTCTCATTACTATAGACAATATGATTATACTGAAAACTTCTAGTTACAATAATAACAGTATTAGCAGCCACATGACTATGATTATAGCGAACAGCCCAAGCTTCATGCGATTTTCGGAGACAATGAGGACTATTTCCCATACATATTGGAAGTCCTTCCACACCAAATTGGTATGTGTTGTTTATAATTCCCGTTTCCCGTTCTATATTGTCTTTGTCTATATAGGGGGACGGCATCCAAGTAGTGTCATTGGTGAAAACCTTAATTTCCGCCTCTCCCCAGGCGACTCCCTGATACAAGGGCGGAAAGGGAATATAAGTCCAATATTCATACAAAGCCTCACTAAGAGAAATAAGTCCCCCGCCGAGGCACATCCAACAAAGGAAGAAATGCATGCTGAATCCAGTTTTCTTTTCAACAGGGTTTCAATCGTCTTATAGGAAACCACTCAGGTCCGCTCCCTGTAAGGACAAGAGCATATCCCCGTCCCTGCTTTAGAACTTGGCCCTGTACATACTTATCTTCTTCATTAGGATACCAGACCTTTAAATTGTCAGCAGGGACTATCACCGAGGGAGGTGAGGAAAGGTGAATTACGGCAGCGGAGTCTTGCAATTGTCTCCACTGATTCAAAAAATTTAAAGTAAAAAGAACCTTCAAAATCTGGTTTCTGGGGGACTCATTTTTTCCTTTTTGTTTTAATAGTTGAGTTTTTAAAGTTAAATTTGCGTGCTCAATGATGGCTTGACCTTGACTGTTGCCCGGGATCCCGGTGATATGTTGAATATTGTATTGCTGTAAGAAAACTTGTAATTTATGAGAGACATAGGCAGGGGCATTATCAGTTTTAAGTATAAGAGGAATGCCCATGATAGCGAAACAAGCTAAGAGATGTGTAATAACAGAATCAGCTTTCTCAGATGGCAACGGAGTGGCCCATTGAAAATGAGAAAAAGTATCAATGGTATGATGAACATATTTTAATCGTCCAAAAGAAGGAATATGTATAACATCCATTTGCCAAATTTGATTAACTTGAGTACCTCTCGGATTAACTTCAGGATGGAAAGATGGAATGCTCAAAGGAGCACAGGAAGGACAAGCTCGAATAAGAGAACGAGCTTGTTTACGAGTTAAATGAAACTGTCGTTGAAGGCCAGAACTATTAGTGTGATGTAGAGCATGTTCTTGTTCTGCAGCCTGCAAGTGGCTAATTAGAAGTGAATCAATCTGAGTATTACCATGAACTAATGGTCCAGGAAGTTGAGAATGAGAACGAAGATGAGTGATGAATAAAGGAGCTTGACGTTGGCTCAAAGTAGAAAATAACAAGGAAAAGAGTTTCTGAAGAGAAGAAGTAGCACAAAGAGGTAAAGTGGCCTGAGAAATATAAGAAGTAACATAAACGGTATATTGAGAATCACTAACAATATTACAACCAGTAGTAGGGAAATCAAGTAAGACCATGAGAATAGTAAACAATTCTCCCTGTTGCACTGAGGGATAAGGATAAACTGTAACTCGAGATTGATGAACACTCCAATATCCAGCCTTACTATTGCTACTAGCATTGGTAAAAAAGGTAGGACCTTGAACAGGAAATACAGAGATTGGTGAAAAAGGCAACACAGAATGTTGCCTAAAAAATGAAAAGATCGGAGATTTAGGATATTGGGTAGAAAATTGTCCAACAAAAGAAGCGCAAGCAACTTGCCAAGAATCAGAAGTTGCAAGAAGATGAGTGATCTGACTATCAGTGAATTGAGAAATAATTACGGAAGGGTCTCCTCCCCAAAGTTGTCGACAACGATGTCGTCCTTTGATGATCAGTTCAGCTAAACGATCAATATAAATAGTTAAGCATTTAGATGTTTTATTGGACAAAAAGATCCATTCTAGCGGCCGATTGGTCTGATGAATCATTCCTGTAGGAGAATGCAAAGTATGAAATAAACAAAGGGAAAGGGGAACATCAGGAAGGATATAATGTAAATGGGCCTTTTGAAGTTGCTCTTCCACAAGCTGGAGTTCCTGTAAAGCCAAAGGAGTTAAATGACGTGAGCTGTCCAAGTGACTGTCTCCTTCTAGAATAGAAAAAAGATGTTGTAACTGATATGTTGGTATTCCTAAAACAGGACGCATCCAATTAATGTCTCCTAGAAGCTTTTGAAAATCATTTAATGTTTTTAAATGATCACGTCGAATTTGAATTCTTTGGGGTCGAATATTTTGCGCCCCCAAGGTATAGCCTAAATATTGAATAGGAAAATCTAGTTGAATTTTTTTCCTGAGCAATATTAAGTGAATAAAAGGAAAGCTGAGTTTATAATGATACAAAAGCATCTTGCTGCTTTTCTCTGGTGGGTGCAGCAAGAAGAATGTCATCCATATAATGATATAAAAGAACAGAAGGATGACGCTTTCGAACAGGATCCAAGGCCCTATGGACAAATTCTTGACACAAGGTAGGGCTGTTTAACATACCTTGAGGTAAAACTTTCCATTGATATTGAGAAAGTGGTTGTGAATTATTAAAAACAGGGACAGAAAAGGCAAAATGCTCACAATCTTTTTGATCCAAAGGAATAGAAAAAAAACAATCTCTTAAATCAATAACCATGAGCACCCAGTCTTGAGGAATCATAGAAGGATTAGGAAGGCCAGGTTGTAAAGATCCCATAGGTTGAATACATGTATTAATAGCATGAAGATCTGTTAATAATCTCCATTTTCCATTCTTTTTCTTTATGACAAAGACAGGGGAATTCCATGGAGAAGTACTAGGCTCTACATGGCCTAAGGATAATTGTTCCTGAACTAAGTTTTCCAAGGCTTCAAGCTTTTCACGTGTTAAAGGCCACTGTTCAACCCATACAAGAATATTAGTTTTCCACTTTAAGGGAAGGGCTTGAGGCTGCTGAACAGTGGCTACATGTTTAAAGACTTTTTAAGGGGGTTGTAGCCCATGCGGAACATCATATTGTTGGCAGAATTAGAAACATGAGGAATAGAAACAAAAGCTCCAAATTGTTGTAATAAATTTCGCCCCCATAAATTTAGGGCAATAGGAACAATATAAAATTGGACTTGGGCCATTTGACCATTTGGCCCTCGACAATTCAAAGATTGGGAACTTTGATACACCTCTGAAGTGGAACCTAATCCAGTAAGAGACACAGCAACAGGCTGTTTAGGCCATTGTAAAGGCCATTGGTCAGAGGCAATAATGGAAACATTAGCTCCTGTATCTACCAAGCCCTGAAAAATTTGTCCCTCTATTTCGAGAGAAAACAAGGGTTTTTGTTGAGTTACTAACGTTTCCCAAAAAATATGTTTACCTGTGCTTCCAAAACCTCCAGTTCTTTTTTGCTTTCGTGAAGGAAACTGAAAATAGGGTAATAAAAGGAGCTGTGCAATTCGTTGCCCCTCTTTAAGGGATATGGGTTTATGAGCCTGTGCCATAATTTGAATTTCTCCTTTATAATCAGAATTTATAACACCCAAATGAACTTGTAAACTCTTTAAAATACTACTACTACGTCTTATAAGCAATCCAACAGTATGTGGAGGTAATGGCCCAAAAATACCTGTAGGCAATTTAACAACTCCCATTTCTGGGGTGAGTTCAACAGTCTGTAAAATTGACACATCAGCAGCAGCGCTACCAGAAGTAGCGGAAAAAAGTTGAGTTAGTGAAAATTGGGGGTTAACATTGATTGATTTGCCTGCTGATGTTGGTACCCCGAGCTGATTGGAAATTGCAAATGAAGAGGGCTTGTATTGTTGCTGGGGCCCCAAGCTGAAGGGCCCCTCTGCAAGTTTCCTGATTCGGAGGTTAAAGGGTTACCGTATTTGTCTACTTCAGAGTGACATCGGTTAGTCCAGTGTCGCCCTTTGCCACAACGGCGACAGAGCTCAGTGGGAAGCTTTTTAAATCCTGTTTTAGGGGAGTCACTCTTATTAAGTAACTTACGACACTCCTTTTTAAAATGACTAGTCTTTCCACATTGAAAACAGACCCCCCTTTTTTCCATGAGTACTTTAGATAAAGCTCTAGCAAACAATTGTGCGTTATAGGCAGCCCCTCCCACTCCGGCACAGGCTCTAATAAAATCTTCTATTTGCAAATTTCCAGCAGCCTTTAGAGGGCGCAACAACCTCTGACATTCTTGATTAGCATTTTCAAAAGCTAGTGTGGTTATCAGAATTTTGCTTGCTGTCCCATTACCCACAGTTTTCATTACAGCATGTTGGAGCCGAGCAACAAAATCAGGGTATGGTTCGTTAGCACCTTGTAAAATCTTAACAAAAGACAAAGCAGTTTTTCCCGATGGTTCTACTTTACACCAAGCTTTTAAAAAAAGTCCTTTAACTTGTGATAATGCTATGTCATCGAGCCCAGATTGAGCCGCTACGGTAACAAACTGACTAGTACCTGTTAATTGCTCCTCTGTTGGTCCTGGAGGATTTCTAGCAGCATTGCAGCGGGCCTGTTCTTTGGCATCCTCCAGCCACCAACTACGTAACTGGAGCCACTGAGAACGGTCCAAAACAGCCTTCCCCAAAGTCTCCCAATCAATAGGCAAAAATAAATTTTCAGAGGAGAAAGAGTCTAAAAGCCCCATGACAAATGGAGATTGAGGGCCATAATTAGCAATAGCTGCCTTCATTTCTTTAAGGAACTTAAATTGAAGGACATTATACTGCACATTCACACCTCCTTGAGGAAATTGATCATTAGGGCCAAAAGGTTGCCTAGTAATGGGGAACAACTGTAAAAGATCCTCATCCTCTTGAGAATCCAATACCTTAATTACAGCTTTAGCAGTAGAAGCAGGGACAGTAAAAACCGTGCCTGAACGAGGCAACATTTCCACCGGCGGTGGTGGTGGTGGAAAACTATCCTCCTCTGCTGCTTTAGGTGCTGGCAGAGATGGATGAGCCACGGGAAAAGTAAAAACAGGAGTGGCTGGAGGAGTAGGGTGAGGGGGAGATAACTGCAATTGCAAAATTTGTTGTAACAATTGAACAACGGGCTGAAGCTCCTTTTGAATTTTTGATTCCTTTTCCTGAGACACATCATTGTGCAAAGGACCTTCCCCCTCAGTTACAGAATTATCTAAAGGAGGGGAAATAGCTATCGGAGACTTCAAAGATTCCTCATCTTTACCCTCCTCTTTTTCAGAATCTGTCTCTAAGAGCTCCAAAGCCTGAGTAATAGAGGCACAGAGAGCCCACAAAGGTGCCGGCATTACATCACCGCGCTGATGCGCTTGACGAAGGGTCTTAACAACCTGTTGCCAATCTCGTTTATTTAACTGGACTTCAGTTTGATATTGAAACCAATCACAATGTTGTTCCACATGAGCAAACAATTTCCGCAAAGTTCTCTCTTTTGTATCAACTCCAGTTGAAAGTAAAAGCCCTTGTAATAATCTTAAATATTCTGAGGCCAAGGAACTGGAATTCCCCATAATGAAAGCTTAAGAAGGTTCCCCTTAATAATATCCAGGCCTTACCCGCCCCTAGGGGGTTCCCCTTCTTGTTCTCCCCTACTCACCCGTGCTGACCCTGCTCGCTGCGCCACTTGTTGGGGGCCGCACCGGGGGTGGTGGAGAATGAAAGGACACACACAAAGACAAAGACACACAGAGAACATGGCGGCCGCGCTCAGAGCCTCCGCCTCACTTTATTTATACTCCATAAACCTCACGTCAGCAGGAAGAATGCAATGCAAAACAAACTTTCTTTTCCCACATGTAACCTTTTACTCAGTTCCTTGTTTCTATGCTCTTTCTTATCTGCCCGCCTTCTTGGCGCCTATAGGAGTTCATTAAAAGTTCAACTGGAGATGCTGTCCTTGAGCCCTATCTATTCTCAGCATACTGTTTTCAAAGGCCCCTGCATGTGTGTGTGTGCGGGGTGTGTATGTGTGTTTATATTTGTGTGTGGTTTTTATGTGCATGTATGTGGGGTGTGTTTGTATTTGTGTGTGGTGTTTGTATTTGTGTGTGGTGTGTATGTGCATGTGTGTGGGTGTGCATGTTTATGTGTGCAGGGTGTGTATGTGTGTTTGAATTTGTGTGTGGTGTGTATGTGCATGTGTGTGTATGTGTGTGGTGTGTATGTGCATGTGTATATGTGTATTTGTGTGTGGTGTGTATGTGCATGAGTGTATGTGTGCATGTGCATGTGTGGGGGGGTGTGTATGAGTGTCTGTACTTATATGTGATGTGTATGTGCATGCGTGTGTGTGTGCATGTGTATATGTGTATTTGTGTGTGGTATGTATGTGCATGAGTGTATATGTGCATGTGCATGTGTGGCGGGGTGTGTATGAGTGTCTGTACTTATATGTGATGTGTATGTGCATGCGTGTGTGTGTGCATGTGTGCACGTGCCCAGTTCTCTCTGCTGAGAGGGCCCAGAAGAATGACAGGCCAGAAACAATGAGCTCACATACAGCAAGCATACATTGTTTTCTGAATATCACTCTCCACAAAGGAAACAAGGGTCCTTGGAAAATGCCTGATTCCAAACATGGGACAGAGAAGAGACAAGATAACTCAACACATCTTATGCCAGAAAGTAATTAAGTGCCCGACAATATTGGAGCTTGTGAAAGGACACAGGAGTTGGCCTGAACTCTCTCTCGCCAATCAATAGGAGATAACTGGCTGGAGGAGATGTTATAGGGTAAAGGTCTGTGTCCTCCCCAAATTCATGTTTTGTAGCCCTATCTGTCACCCAGTGTAAGGGTATTGGAGGTGAGGCCACAGGGCTGTAATTAAGATTAGATGCAGTCATGAGGGTGGGACCCTGAAGATGGGATTATGGATCTTATAAGAAGAGACACCAGAGAACTTGCAATCCAATCGCTCTCAATCTCTCTCCCCACAAGCACAATGAAGAGGACACGTGAGCACACAAGTGAGACAGTTTCCACCTAGAAGCCAAAAGAAGAGGCCTCAGAATGATATCTACCTTGCCAGCACCTTGATCTTAGACTTATGGTCTCCAGAACTGTGAGAAATAAAATGTTATTGTGTTAATGACCCAGTCTATGGTATGTTCTTACAGCAGCCAGAGTGGACTAAGATAGGAGACAATTAAGCATCAAAATAAACATTCACAAGAATAAAATAAAATAGGAGCCTATGAGTACATACTTATGTAAATTAATGAATAAATAATAAATGAGAGAAAAGGAAAAACTATTCCTTGCAGAGAAAACCAATTAATAAATGAGAAGGAATGATGTCTGTAGGGCTCTGCATTGCAAGCATCATAGTAACACATAATTCAGGTTAAAAAGAACAGTGGATGAGCCAGGCGCAGTGGCTCACGCCTATAATCCCAGCACTCTGGGAGGCTGAGGCAGGCGGATCACCTGAGGTCAGAAGTTCAGGACCAGCCTGGCCATGGTGAAACTCTGTCTCTACTAAAAATACAAAAAATTAGCCGGGCATGGTGGTGTGCACCTGTAATCCCAGCTACTCACAAGGCTGAGGCAGGAGAATAGCTTGAATCCGGGAGGGGGAGGTTGCAGTGAACCGAGATCGTGCCTTTGCGCTCCAGCCCGGGCAACAAGAGCAAAACTCCATCTCAAAACAAAACAAAACAAAACAGTGGATGAAAGTGTGTGACAAAGGCCAGGATATCTTAGCCTTCACATATTTCCCCATAAAACAGTTTATTAGTTACAAATGGAAAAAAAGGAAACTTACAGTGGAGAAACCTAGTGAATATCTCCTTAACCCAATAGTCAAAGTTCCTATTACCAAACTGAGGCAAACGGACCCCATGGGACCCCAAGGCACATGGCCTGAGAGGTAAGTGCCGCCCTACAGGGTGAGCTGAGGACAGAACACCAGTTTTATGATAATCCTCCCCAAACACCTTAACGTGAATCATGTAGACAGGCCAGACTAACTGAAACAAAATAACTGGTCTGTATTCTTCAAACTTTCAAGGTCATAAAAGACAAAGACAGCCTAAGGAATATCTTTACATTAGAGGATAGTGATGAAGAATATTACTGGGACAATGGACAAAATTTGAATACGGACTGTGCTTTCGTTAGTAGTATCATGTCAATGTTGAATTTCCAGGTTTTTATCCTTGTACTGCTGTTATGCAAGAAATGTCTTTGTTCTCAAGTATTTGAGGGGTAACAGGGCAGAGTATCTGTAGGTTATTACATACATATGTTATATATATAATGTAAATATACGTGTGGATGTGTATATATATATATAGAGAGAGAGAATAACAAAGTAAATAGGGCAAAATATAGGAGGTCTTTATATTATTCTTATACTTTTCTGCAATTGTGAAATTATATCAAGATTAAAGATTGAAGATTATCAAAGGAAATACCTCAACAAAGAAAAACAGAAAAAAGCTTATAACAATTTCTGCTTTTCATATATAAATATTAAATATATATGATATAAATATATGATATATAACATATATTTCACATATATTATATATGAAAAGCAGAAACTGTATATATATACAACTGTATATATATTAATACATCTATATATTTATATTCCACACCCCTCTGAAGTTTCATAATTCAAAGGCCATGCTGAATGATCAAGTATCACAACGCCATCACCAAAATGCCCCTCCCCGATTTGTCCCATCCTATAGTCCAGGGATGGCTTCCTCCTTTCCCACAGGCCAGCTCATTGTAGATGGGCGACCATCCAGCCTGCACACTGAGCCTTCACGTTTAACTGCCACCTGTGCCAGAGCTCCCTGGAACTCCAGGGCAGGAGCCTTGCAGCCGCTGGGAGCAGCCGTTGGCCTAACAGCAGCAGCTCCTCCAGGTTGTTGGAGAACTACAAATAGACTATCAGGCCTCCTTCTTCCGCTAAGATCTTGAAATCTCCCCAGGCAGGGAAGCCCTTGGATTGTGGTGTCACCAACAGCAAAAAGAGAGCTTCCTTATTCTGTAGGGTGATCAATTACAAGCCCTTGCAGAATTCCTCAGGAAGGGTATCAAGACCTACATCCTCAATTCTTTCCCTATTCATTTTTCAGTAACAGCCTGCGATGCTTTTAAAACATGTCATAAAAACCTGTGTACTTATAGCTGGGTTTCTGCTTTCAAGTGAAGTTTTCTTTTTATTTATGAAACAAATTTCTATGTTCTTTAAAAAATTGTGACAGGAAGTGGTGCTTTGAAATACAGGTAGCACTATGTTTAAAACATGTCATAAAATTAATGAGTTAGGGTCGGGCATGGTGGCTCACACCTGTAATCCCAGCACTTTGGGAGGCCGAGGCGGGCAGATCACCTGAGTTCGAGACCAGCCTGGCCAACATGGTGAAACCCCATCTCTACTAAAAATGCAAAAATTTGCCGGGTGTGGTGGTGTGAGCCTGTAATCCCACCTACTAGGGAGGCTGAGGCAGGAGAGCTGCTTGAACCCGGGAGATGGAAGTTGCAGTGAGCCGAGTTTGTGCCACTGTACTCCAGCCAAGACTCCGTCTCAAAGAAAAAAAAAAAATCACACAAACACAAATTAATGAATTAGGAAATTAACTGGGTGTATAACTCCTAAACATTCTTCAGTTCACTTTCCTGATTTATCAATGTTAAGGCTTTGACTGAGACTTAAAACTAATGTTTGTGTGTGTACTTATATACAGGCACACACACATATAAATACAGTTTTATCATGTTTTGTAACGTCCAGGCTCACAAAACTCCTAGAACTTTAGCGCCTGATTTGGCACCTAAGGACTTTGTGATCCCAATGCCTGTGCTGTTTCACTGTTTACAGAAAAGCCTGCACTAGAAAATACTTTTTCTCCTAAAAGCCTTTCATAACCATGCATCACATGTATGTATATTTGAGACGCAGCCTTGGTTTCAACAAGCTCCCTATAATTACATGTAATATAAAAGCATCCTAATTGAGCCCGACAAAGTCTGTAGATCAGATCCAAAGAAATACGCTTTCCAAGTACATGAAGTTTAGTTGCAAGGGAATCTGTGGTATTTCCTCTTACGATAAGAATACAAGATGCTGTTAAGTTTTGTTTTAGCAACAGAAATATTCAAAATTGTGTAACTGATTTCTCTGTGGCACATCTTTTCTAAGGAAATTAGTGTAGGAATTGATTTTGATAGAGAAGTCGCAGTGCCACCAGTGTTGCTGCCTTCATGAAAATCACATGGCTGGAGGAGGAGGTGAGGGTGTGGTCCTTACTGCATTCTGTTAGTCCAAACTGTGTCCACCCTTTTGCAGGCCTTGGTCAAAGTGAAACCTTCCAAGAGGGTTCGGGCGGTATGAGACATCCTGCCTAACCACTGACCACAAGGCAGACAAAGGCTCAGCTGAAGAAATATCCCCATTACATCCTGCAGCAAACAGCCAAGGAACATCCCTATCACATCCCATTGGGAAAAGGGCCAAACCACCTGATCATAGGAACATCTTATCAATATCTTGCCGGGCAGCAAGCCGCACTGACCAGACGCCTCCCACCTCGGTCTATAAAGTACCTCAGCCTGTAAGTGGAGGTGGGCTCTGGCATGAAGCTAGTCCCCCACCTCTGCAGATTTATGCTGGATGTAAATGCCTGCATTTACTGTTGATCTGCCCCCTCTTTCTCTCTGTGTCTTTCTTTAACCCTCGCCTTCCCTTCAAAACCTAACACATTCTACCTGTGTTTGATCAAGAACTCTTATCAGAGTTCCACTCCAGCATATGCTGGGATCATCTGGCATTTTAGTTCAAGATTGCTTTTATCTACTGACAGTATTTTAGACTTAACCATAAGTTGCTGCTTATGTTGTTGGCATTCTTGTGTCCTACCTTCCCCTCTTTCTTGAATCCAGTTTGTGTTTTGCACTAGAGAGAAGCTGCTTGATGAATTCTTTCTGAAAAGTCTGTATGTAGTGAATTTTCTATCTTTTCGGATGCCCCAAAGTGTCTTTAGTTTGCTTTTACACTTGAATTATCATTTGCCAGCCTTAGAACCTTTGAGGAAGTGATGAGACTAATCATCTGAGTGACTGGTCGGTCCCTCTGGAGATGGGGGTTTCATGCGGTTACATTAATAAATGGTGTCCATGGTACACAATGCTCACCAGTAAACTATTTCAAGATGTGCTCAGTGTAGAATTTCAGTGCCTATGTTAAAATTTAAAGTAATCTCTAACTAAGAAAACAAAATTTTAAATAGTACTCATTCTTAATCAAGCAAAAACACTGTTTTTGCCCATAAAAGAATTAACACTTTCTCCAACTATACAATCTAAATTTAGAAAATAGTCTATTCCCAACCAATGTGTCTTAAATCTGGCCAGTCACTTCAGAGTTTCTAAGAGCTTTGTGAAGATCCAGGTTTATACATTTTGCTATTATCTCTATGTTTTTACTCTTTTCTATTGGTAGTAAATTATTTTTTATGACTCTTTAAAGAGTCATATGTTAAAACCTACTATAGTGTCTCTTTTCTATATACATATTTAGGTTGTTTTACTTTTTCCACATTTGCATTGTGTGTGTGTATATATATACATATATATTCCCCCCCACCCCCACAGGCTCTTGCTCTGTTGCCCAGGCTGGAGTCCAGTGGCATGATCTCAGTTCATTGCAACCTCCACCTCCCAGGTTCAAGCGATTCTCCTGGCTCAGCCTCCCAAGTAGCTGAGATTACAGGTGCCTGCCACCATGCCCGGCTAATTTTTGTATTTTGAGCCAAGATGGGGTTTCACCATGTTGGCCAGGCTGGTCTTGAACTCCTGACCTCAAGTGATCCGCCTGCCTCAGCCTCCCTAAGTGCTGGGATTACAGGCATGAGCCATCACACCCGGCTTATGTGTATTTTTTAAAGAAGCACCTCTCTTCAATGCTTTTGTTGGTTAGTGGAGAATTTCCTTTCGTTCTTACTATAAAAATAGGGAAAATTAAGCTTTAACAGTGTGAATGATAATTATGCAAATAGTCAATAAATGTGGCTAATGAATACATTAGAATGGTGTAATATTGGAGGGTAAAAGGGGAAAAAAAAACCAAAATTGAAACCAGAGTAAAAATGCAACACTGGTTTTCTACATAAACGTGCTCCAAAAGTCACTGAATGAGCTAAGGAGAAATATGAGCCTTTGAGGGCCGGCTTTCATGCCTAAAGCGCTGTTCACTTAACTGGAGTCATTAACGTTTGGATCAACTTCAATTCAAGAAGCTGAATTACAAAGCCAGAAGCTTTTTATATTACATGTGATCCAGTTATAAGACCAGTGTAGTTTATTGAACGTGAAAAGGAAAAGGCAATGCTCAGTATGTGAATGGTGCAGTGTAAAAAGCTGCTGCATAGCATCTGTGCAGCGTTTCAGAACACACATATTACCTCTTAGGCTCTGGGCCATGCAGATCACACATTTGCCCAAAAGTAGGTACGTATGTGAATCAAGTGGAAGAGAGTATACACATATTCATTTATTTGCTCCATTATTTTTGTTCCCCATGAAACAAATCCCAGTGTAGTTTCGTCAGATTACCCTTAATGGCATGCTGTTTAAATATGAAATTCAGTTTGACTGAGGATTCAAACCCCATTAGTCCCACATTCCAGTTACGTAGGATCCAATTATAGGTCAGTCTCTATCAGCTATCAGCACTTAATGACATGTTCCCTTCTTTCTGCCTCTTTAAGTGAAATGAATGCCAAAGAGAAGTACCAGTCTGACCTGTGGTTAGAAATCGAACACCTGAATAAGGGTGAGGTGCTCAGATCGAGAAGGGTGTGGGGCTAATTGTCATCCAAATCGGGACCACTTGTACCACACTTTCTTAGTCCATTTGGCCACCAGAGAGCCAGCTTACCATGCAGCTGTGAGAATAGCTCCCATAAGCCAGCCTAGGGATACTGCCTCTGTGTGTGTGTGTGTGTGTGTGTGTGTGTGTGATTTTTTTTTTTTTCTTGTGAGACAGTCTCACTCTGTCGCCCAGGCTGGAGTGCAGTGGTGTGATCTTGGCTCACTGCAACCTCTGCCTTCCGGGTTCAAGTGATTCTTGTGCCTCAGCTTCCTGAGTAGCTGGGATTATAGGCGCCTGACACCATGCCCAGCTAAGTTTTGTATTTTTAGTAGAAACAAGGTTTCGCCATGTTAGCCAGGCTGGTCTCAAACTCCTGACCTCAGGTGATTCGCCCACCTTGGCCTCCCAAAGTGCTGGGATTACAGGTGTGAACCACCACACCTGGCTGTGTCTCATCTTTTCAAATAAAATGTGAAAAAGCCATTTTTTTGCTTTTATTTTTAACACTACAGAGGTCTTTCTATGATAGTAAAAACAAAATATTTTGTTTTAAGTGGAACTACCTTTTTTTAATACCAGGAAATATTTCATAAAAATATTTTTTGTAATTGGTTACAGTTTTAAATTTCACGCCAGGTTTTACTTCCCAGTTTTGGGATGCTCCCATGTATCCAGCATGAGACAAAGCTGTCCCGGCAATATGAAAGTGTTTCCACGGGGCATGGTGGCTCACGCCTGTAATCCCAGCACCATGGGAAGCCAAGGTGGGTGGATCTCTTGAGGTCAGGAGTTCGAGACCAGCCTGGCCAATTTGATAAAACCACGTCTCTATTAAAAATACAAAATAGCCAGGCATGGTGGTGTGCACCTACAATCCCAGCTACTTGGGAAGCTGAGGCAGGAGAATTGCCTGAACCCAGGAGGTGGAGGTTGTAGTGAGCTGAGATCATGCCACTGCACTCCAGCCTTGGTGACAGAGTGAGACTGTCTCAAAATAAATAAATAAATAAATAAATAATAAAGAGAAAATAAAGTGTTTTATGTTCAAATTGGTGGTCATTTTTCCATTATGAATGAGTGGCCCATCTACTATCTGTATGCGTTCCCTGCTGTGGTACACATTGGACTGGATCAGGGTGGGGTAGGCCTCCCCAGGCTGATGAATCTCCGGGGATGGGGGCCGATTAATGAAGAATTTAGGCTAGGAAAGCAGTGGTTGTCCAATTAATATGTACAGATTTACTTTTTCATGGACAACAGAAGAAACAGTGATTCAGTTGAACTAACTTGTCCCTGTAGGTGCTGCAGGTCAAATCCCTCAATTACGGCAGGTCAAATTTCTCAGTTGTGATCAACCCCTGCAGGTCAAATTCAAATTTGTTTTCTTTAGTGGTTTGATTTTTGGGAACATTTTTTATTTGAATTGAGAAAATTTTCATTTAACCTCTCCCAATGGATTGATGTTTATTTCAAGATACACTGCATCCCATACTACGAATTTTGGGCCATACTATAGTTGATACCTGCAATTTTTTGTCACAGAGTATGGAAGCATTACTTTGAACTGCATCCGATACAGCTTAGTGGTCCAGGTCATTACTTGCAAATCAACTAGTCCTGTTTAAGCCACAAAATCAAGTATCATTGCAGCTAAGAAGAGGGAAATATGGGTTTTTGATGTTGTAGAAACTACCCATCAACCAGCTAGTGGTTATGTGGAGCTCAGTAGTGACTCTTCCCAAACTCCACAGCCTATTTTGTAATGCATAGTTCTACCTTTTACGCTGATTCATGAGCTACTTGTCATAACATCCAGCGTCTTCTTGGTTTCCAACATGCTCAGGTTAACTATAATGATCCCAACTTCCATTTTGTGACACCTCATGGCACACATACCCCAAAACCAGAGTTAAATGTAAAGCAAAGTACAAGAGCATGAGAGCATTTTATTGTGATGTGTTGAACTCGTATTTGGCCAAATTCATGTGGTGTGATTGATTTGGAAATAATACTTTCAATTACCTTTCACCACATCTATCAGAACAATTTCCTGTGAACTAATATATTTTGACTTACGGTTTTAGTATGTTTTAGTACAAATATCCAGGGACAAATTCTTCAACCGAATACATCTGAGAGACAAATCATTCGGTTGATCTGAAACAGTTAAAGAGAACTCTATCTACTCTTGCAAAAATGAAAGCCAAGATAGGTTCTAATTCTAGAGAGGTGCCGAATATATTTCAGGTAGCTGTGGCCCCAGGGCAAGTGCTCCAACCATGAAGGCCTGGGCTAGCTACAGAACAACAGAGAAAGGGGACACTTGGAGTCTCAAAACATTGACTGCTGGGTCTGCTGACAGCTTGACATTTTTAAGAAGGATCCTAAGGGAGAAAGACGATTTCTGATCATAATGTTTTTTGAAGTTAACATTTAACCCAGATTTTTATTTATTTATTTATTTATTTATTTTTTGAGGCAGAGTCTCTCTCTGTCACCCAAGCTGGAGTGCAGTGGCGTGACTCTTTGCTCATTGCAACCTTCACCTCCTGGACTCAAGTGATCCTCCCACCTCTGCCTCCCAAGTAGCTGGGACTGCAGGTGCGCACTACCACACTCAGCTAATTTTTTTAATACATTTTTTGTGGACACAGGGTGTCACTATATTGCGTAGGCTGGTCTCGAACTCATGGGCTCAAGTGATCCATCTTGGTCTCCCAAAGTGATGGGGTTACAGGTATTAGCCAGTTTAACCTGCGGTTGGCCTAACTTAAGAGTTTCATTGTTCTCCATTATTTTCTTTTTGAATATTGCAGAGCAATAGCATGCTTTTGCAGTATCATGGCATTTCTGAACACAATGCCTTTCTGATCACTGTGCAATCATGTTATCAGAAAAGCTACTGGCAATGCTAATTGCTAAAGGCATGCTTGTTAGAGAAACTTAAAATTTGTGCTTTTTTCATCTCTAACATTTAACTACAAGTGTAGTCATTCTTTAAGACTTCAATTTGAATATCGCATATTTAAAATTAGTACAGTTGCTAATTTTAAATAAAATTAACAATGGGTAAAATATGGCATTTAAAAAAAATCCCTTAGAGGAATCGGAAGTTGGAAGTAGTTGGATACTTCATTCTATATAAATAATATCTTGATACCATGATGAAAGTTTTGCTTATAATTAAATATATTTGTTTTATGACTGCCTGTGTTCTTATGAAAGGTAGCTTAGGTTAAGAAGTGCCACACCAGGGAGCTGTGAGGACTAATGTGAACTGAATACTTGGAGTGCGGAAAAGCCAGCCTAGGGAAAGCAGCCATTGTTGGCCTGGCCAAATTTCTGAAATGTCCTTGGGTCTTCCAAAAAAGATTTCAGGATTTTAAAAAATGTAATGCCATTAGGGAAAAAAAGCAATGATTTGACACAGGGGAGTTAAATCATTCATGAAAACCGATATAATTTATTTTTGTACTTTCATTATAGGTCTACCACGAATTTGCTAAAAATGGTTTCATTTGACATGGAGAATGCTAAGATATATTGAATATATTTAATATATAAATAAACATGAACATATTTTGGTTTAAATATGAGCATGTGATAAATGTGATTACCTCTGAAAAATATGGTTTGAGAACAACTTTAAATAGATTAAGACTGGAAAAGGCACGAACACTGGTTTCAATGTTTACCATTGCCTTCCAGGTGGAGAGCAGCAGGACTTGAGCCCATCTTTCTGGGTGCATTTTCATACAACTTGCAACACAATGGCTCAACGAGAAGTAAGGACTAAGCTTTATGAGCACATTCTACAGCCACCTCAGAATCACTCTGTCGTCCTAAAAATAGCATTTTCCTCTTGCACTCAAACTATTTTAATATAATTCCATGTTAGAGAACTGCGGACTTGATATAAACATGTAAGAAACAAGCAGGTATTGGTGGAAAGTAATGCTGACAGTTTATGTAAGTTGTAGACATATCTGTATTATAATCAAAATGACTAACAATATTTTACATTGTGAACTATGACACCTATACAGAAAAGTGCATAAAACACCTGTGTAGCCTCCACTCAGTTGAAGATGTGAAATGAGGCTGATGCCCCAGAAACGTACCCCTCTAGGTTACAACCCCTCCCTCCCTGCTGGCAGGAACTGCTGCTCTGGTGCTCATGTTAATGACTGCCTTACTTTTTGTGATATTTTAATAACCTCTATATGCATGCCTACCTAAATAATATGATTTACTTTCACGGTGTATGTAAATGGAATCATACAGTAGATTTTTTTGTGTCATCCACACTAGGTTTGTAAATTTCATCCATGTTGTCGCATGCAGCAATAATTTGCCTGTTTTGCTATATAATATTTTATTACATGAATATTCCATAATTTTTTTTCATTCTATCATTGATGCACCTTTGGATATGTATCTGGCTCCAGTCAGGAAAATAGAAACGATGCCAGTTGTTTCAATAGAGACATTTTAAAACAGAGAACTGGTTAAGCAGGGATTGGAGGACTAAAAAGGCCCACAGCAAACGGGGAAGCCACACAGAAGCAGCAGCTGCGAGGAGCGGCTCTGGGCTGGAGAAACAAAACAGAGACGCCGGGCTCTCAGAACCTAGAAGCTTGGAAAAGGCGCAACCCAGACATCCGGGGCGACACCCCAAGGCTGGTTTTCAGGGTACAGAAAGAAAATGTGGACTGGAACTGACTGCTGCTGCCAGAATAAGGCGCTGCTGCCAGAAAGGAGGGCTCTGCAGGCAATCATAAATTACAGGGCTATTGTGCACTAGGGAGGAGGAAACACTAGGTTTTTCAGAGATGATAAACACTGGCTCTAAGTTGAGGCTAATTCCTGGGACCTAAAGCACCACTATTGTCCACCAGCCAGGTGTGTCGAGAGTTCCCTTGGGGACACAGCACTGAGCAGGACCCCTGTCCCGCCCCCCGCATCACGACATGCGGAGTCCCCTGTCCATTCATGTCGAGCTCCCTCATTACACAAAATGTTATTTAAAATGAAGGGTGGGTGCTTATAAAATCTTTCTGGGGGCCAAGCGTGGCGGCTCACGCCTGTAATCCCTGCACTTTGGGAAGACGAGGCAGGTGGATCAAGAGGTCAGGAGATCAAGACCATCCTGGCCAACATGGTGAAACCCCGTCTCTACTAAAATACAAATAATTAGCCGGCTGTAGTGGTGCTCACCTGTAGTCCCAGCTACAGGCTGGGGGGGCTGAGGCAGGGGAATCACTTGAACCCAGGAGGCGAGGCTGCAGTGAGCCAAGATCGTGCCACTGCCCTCCAGCCTGGTGACAGAGCAAGACTCCGTCTCAAAAAAAAGAAAAAAGAAAAAAACCTTTCTGGGGCTACAAAAGCAGGCTCTGAACTGAGCTCTCAGGAGCACCTCCTGCCCCAGCATTGCTGGGCCTGGACAGCAACCACCAGTGTTAGGAGAAGACGACACATTAGGAAGCTGCCACCACCATGCAACCCTCAGAGCCCGCAGCTGCTGCTGGGCTCAGGGCTGACACTGCCACCAGAGTCTGAGAAGCCAGGACGTCACCTACAGAATAAGAATGCTCCCGCTGCATTTGGAAGCCACCACTGTGGCCGTGACCTTCAATATCCACCTGGGAGCATCGACACCAGTAGAATAGATGCTCTGCATCCTGCACCTCTCCCTGCTGGACTCAAGAGTCTCACTCAAATTAATCGTATCAGTGGAACTTATATCAGGTCCAAAATGTTAGTTGCAAGGGAGTTGGGAAGTATAGTTTTTAGCATTTCAGCCTCTACAATAGACAAAATTATAATGGAGGGTGAAGGAGTTGGCCCATGATGGCCACCACAATCCAGTCTCTATTTTGTCCAAAGAGCATGTGGGTTCTTGTGTCACACAACCCGTGTAGAAAAAGCCCCAAGAGCTTGTCCAGTGCCTTCTCAACAGAAGGGTCCCCTCCACCTAGACTCACCGGAAGGTGTGGGCACAGCCTATGAAGGCCGTGTCTGGGTAAGTGTCAAAATTTTGGATTTAAATAAACTCTAAAAAGTTTATTAATTACCTCTCACTTTGTGAGCATGTGTGTCATATATAATCTTTGTAATATACAATGTAAATTACATTATGTGCAATTGAAAATTTTTGTTCCATCCTAAGAAAATGACTTCACAGTGCAATATAGCTGTTCCCAGTAGGATATTTTGAAATGTTCCAAAGTTTTCTGCTGAGACCTTACCTTGTGATGAACAAATGGTGAAATCCCTATAAATGATGTAGCTTTGACTCTCCACCCACTATAACAAATTATGAGTCTAAACTGAAATCATCTTGAGAAATATTTAAAATCTGAGTTGAACGTGAGGCATGCTATCAAATTCGAATTTCATGTTTCCTAAAGGCAAAACTATGACTGTTATTTTAATTAATCACTAGTGCTAACTGAAACAGTATCAATTTTATTTTTACAACATAAAAGTCATTCAGTCCTCAAAGGAATTGCTTTGTTTTTAGAATTTCATTTATGTTGTATAGTTCTGTTCTGTATCTTTAACAAGAAAAGTGACTTCTTGTCATAAATTTTTAATATTTTAATTTTACATGTAATAATTGGATAGTGTTTGATGTTTCCATTTGGATTACTTTCATTCATCTTTAAAACATCAAAACTAAAATTTCCAAAGAAAGCGGGAAGGAAGAAAGGCTGGTAGAGAGTGTTGGCTATGGTTTGTGACTTCAAACTCTTCCTGTATGATCTAAATGAAGAAAAAGATTGAAACCCAATGTCATAGTGAGTCAAGTGATTGATATGAGGTCAACTTTGTAAAGGAGAATTTTCCTAATCCCAAAATCTGTGAATAAAAATGCTTTCTGGGCCGGGCGCGGTAGCTTAAGCCTGTAATCCCAGCACTTTGGGAGGCCGAGACGGGCGGATCACGAGGTCAGGAGATCAAGACCATCCTGGCTAACACGGTGAAACCCAGTCTCTACTAAAAAAATACAAAAAACTAGCTGGGCGTGGTGGTGGGCGCCTGTAGTCCCAGCTACTCGGAAGGCTGAGGCAGGAGAATGGCATGAACCCGGGAGGCAGAGCTTCCAGTGAGCCGAGATCCGGCCACTGTACTCCAGCCTGGGCAACAGAGCGAGACTCTGTCTCAAAAAAAAAAAAAAAAAAAAAAAAAAAGCTTTCTGATATTTTCTTTAAATGATGTCATTTAAATTTATGTTAAGCCTCCAATTTTCTCCATTGCCAAGTGAACTTTAACAGAGATTTTTTCCTAAAGTTTGCATCACCACCTTTGAGGTATAGATTATAATTTGGTGAGATGCTTATAAGAGTTTTTCAGCCAAGAGTTTATTTTCTGATTACGTATATATATGCCTATGTGTATGTATGTATATAGTAAAAAAGGAAATAAACCTCAAAACCAGACATGAAAAACATTGAGATATAATTCATGTTCCATAAAATTCATTATTTTAAAAGTGTACTATCCACTGGTTGTTAGTATATTTACAAGATTGTGTAATCATCACCACAATCTAATTTTAGAACATTTTTATCACCCCAAAAAGAAACTCCATACTCATTAGCAGTCACCCAACATTACCCACTGTCCCCAGCCCCTCCCAACCACTACTCTCTTTTGCTTTCTGTCTCAATGGACTTGCCTGTTCTGGGCATTTCACGTAAATGGAATCATGCAACATGTGGTGTTTTGTTGCTGGCTTCTTTCATCTTTCATAATGTTTTCATGGTTCATCCATGAAGCTTGTACCAATCCTTCATTACTTCTTGTGGTTGATATCCATTATCAGATTGAGGAAGTTTTCTTCTATTCCTAGTTTGTTGAGTATTTTTATTTGGAAAGGGTGTTTGGTGTTGTCAAATACTTTTTCTGTGTCTACTGAGATGACCGTATGGATTTTTTTCCCTTTTATTCCATTGACATGTGCATTACATTGACTGGCTTTTGTATGTAGAACCAACCTTGCATTCCTGGGATAAATCTCACTTGGTCATGGGTTATAATCCCATTAAATGCTGTCAGATTGAGGTTGGTAGAATTTACTGAAGTTTTTTACTCTAAGTTCATACAAAATATTGATCTGTGGTTTTATTTTCTTGTGATATTTGTCTGGTTTTGGTATCAAGGTAACACTGACTCAGAGTAAGTTGAAAAGTATTCTCCCATCTTCTATTTTTGTTCATAATATTCCCTTATACTTCTTTTAATTTCTAAAAAGTCAGTAGTAATGTTCCCTATTTCTGATTTTAGTAATTTGAGTCTTTTCTCACTTTTTTTCTAGGTCTAGCTAAAGGCTTGTCAATTTTGTTGATGTTTTCAATGAACCAACTTTGTTATTTTCACATTTCTTTACTATTTTTCTGTACTGTAGCTGATTAATTTCTACTCTAATCTTTATTGTTTCCTTCCTTCTGCTTGGTCTGCATTTAGTTTGCTTTTCTTTTTCTACTTTCTTTTCTTTTTTTTTTTTTGAGATGGAGTCTTGCCCTGTCACACAGGCTGGAGTGCAGTGACACAATCTTGGCTCACTGCAACCTCTGCCCCATGGGTTCAAGTGATTCTCAAGTCTCAGCCTCCAGAGTAGCTGGGATTACAGACATGTGTCACCACGCCTAGCTAAGTTTTGTATTTTCAGTAGAGATGGGGTTTCACCATGTTGACCAGGCTGGTTTTGAGCTCCTGACCTCTGGTGATCTGCTTGCCTTGGGCTCCCAAAGTGCTGGAATTACAGGTGTGAGCTATGGTGCCTGGCCATTTTTCCAGTTTCTTAAGGTTGACAGTTAGGCTACTGATTTGAGATTTTTCCTCTTTTTACATGTCAGTAATTATGCCTATAAATTTCCCTCTAAGCACTGCTTTTGCTGCATCCTATAAGATTTGTCATGTGGTGTTTTTGTTTTCATTATCTCAAAGTACTTTCCAATTTCCCTTTTGATTTCTTCTTTGACTCACTGGTTATTTAGGAGTATGTTGTTTAATTTTCACATATTTATGAATTCTCCTAATTTTTTTCTGTTACTGATTTCTGATTTCATTCCATTATGGTCAGAAACATACTCTGTATAATTGCAGTTCTTTTAAATGTATTGACTTTTTTATGGCCTAATATATGGTCTATCCTGAAGAATATTCCATGCACACCGAAGAATGCATTCTGCTGTTTTGGGCAGAATGTCCTATGGATATCTTGTTAGATTATAGTGTTGTTCAAATTGATTTCCTTGCTTATCTTCTGCCTAGTTGTTATTTTCATTATTGAAAGTCAGGTATTGAAATCCCCAACTGTTTTATTTATTTATTTATTTATTTATTTATTTATTTAGAGACAGAGCTTTGCTCTTGTTGCCCAGGCTGGAGTGTAATGGCGTAATCTTGGCTCACTGCAACCTCCACCTCCCAGGTTCAAGCAATTCTCCTGCCTCAGCCTCCCAAGTAGCTGGGATTACAGGTGCCCGCCCGCCACCAAGCCCGGCTAATTTTTGTATTTTTAGTAGAGACAGGGTTTTCATCATGTTGGCCAGGCTTATCTTGAACTCCTGACCTCACATGATCCACCCTCAGCCTCCCAAAGTGTTGGGATTACAGGCCTGAGCCACCACACCCAGCTCCCAACTATTGTTTTTGAATTGTCTTTTTCTTTCTGCAGTTCTGTGGCTGACTTCTCACTGTGTCCTCACATGGCCTTTTCTCTGTGTATGCATATCCCTGGTGTCTTTTCCTGTTCTTATAACAATGTCAGGCATATTGTTTTAGTGCCCACACAAAGGACCTCATTTAACTTTAATTATATCTTTTTTTTTGAGGCGGAATCTCACTCTGTCACCCAGGCTGGAGTGCAGTGGCACCATCTCAGCTCACTGCAAGCTCTGCCTCCCGGGAACACGCCATTCTCCTGCCCCAGCCTCCTGAGTAGCTGGGACTATAGGCGCCCGCCACCGCACCCGGCTAATTTTTTGTATTTTTAGTAGAGACGGGGTTTCACCGTGGTCTCGATCTCCTGACCTTGTGATCCGCCCTCCTCGGCCTCCCAAAGTGCTGGGATTACAGGCATGAGCCACCGCGCCTGGCCTAATTACATCTTTAAAAGAGGTTCTATGTCCAAATATAGTCACATTGTGAAGTGTCCTGGGGGTTAGGACTTTAATGCATGCATGTTGGGGGAGCATAATTCAGTCCATAACAGTATTTTTCTCTCATCCCTTTAAATGCATTCTCCCACTGCCTTCTGGCCTCCATAGTTTTGGGAAGAATTCCTTTCTTAATCTTATTGAAGATCCTTTGTATATGATGAATTGCTTCTCTGTTGCTGCTTTCAAGATTTTTTTGTCTTTCAACAAATTGTTTATGATATCTTGGAGTTTATGTTACTTGCAGTTTGTTGAGATTCATGGATGTTGTAGATTAATGTTTTTCATCAAATTTAGGAAATTCTCAGCCATTATTTCTTCAATTATTCTTTCTTTTCCTTTTTCTCTCTCCTCTCTCTCTGGGACTCCTTTATGTGTATTTTAGTATAGTTCACGTTGTCCTGTAGGTCTCTGAGGCTCTTTTCATTTTTATTCACTCTTTTCTCTTTCTTTTCATCAGATTGGTTAATCCTAATTGACCTATCTTCAAGTTCAGCAATTCTGTCTTCTGCCTGTTAAAATCTGCTGTTGAGCTTCAGTCATAAATTTATTTCACTCATTATACTCTTCAATGTTAGGCTATTTTGTTGCTTTTATAATTTGTCTCTTACTGAATTTTTTTTATTGGTGAGACATTATGAGAATACTTTCCTTTAGTTCTTTCGTCATAGTTTCTTATAGCTCTTTGAACATATTTAAAATAAATGATTTAGGTCCTTGTCTAGTAAGTCCAGCATTTGAGTTTCCTCAGGAACTGCTCCTACTGACTTTTTTCCTGTGTTGCCAAACTTCCATGCTTCTTTGCATGTTTCATAATTTTTTGTTGTTGAAAACTGGATTTTTTACATAATAAAAGTAGCAACTCAGGAACTCAGATTGCACTCCCTCTCTACAATTTGTCATTGCTTCTTGTAGTTTTTTGTTCATTTAATGGTATTTCTGAATTAATCTGTAAAGTCTTTATTCTTTGTCATGTGTGGTCACTATAGTCTCTACTTTGTTAGCTTAATGATCAGCTAATAATTGGTCAGAAGTTTCTTTAAACATTAGGAACTAATAAATCTTCCAGTCTTTGCTGAGGGGTTCCTTGTTTATATTGGGGCCCTCCTTCAGCACTCATCCAGGCAGGTTACGATTCTGTCTGAGCCTTCATGTTCTGTTGTGAAGAGCCTCAAGAACATTGGAAGAAATGTTGGCTAAAATCTTCCCAAATTTGGTGAAAAAATTAATCAACACATTGATGATAAGTAAGAGGTGAAACCTCATGGCCTTCGTAGGGTCTTCTTGAATTTGTGCACAGTCCCATGCATGTGAATGGCTGTCTAGATTCCCAGCAATATGTCAGAGATTTTCAAAGCCCCTATGGACCCCACATTCCTTAGCTTTCCCTTATATGGCTTTTTGTTAACCTATTGTTTTCCCCAACTTTTAAACACTGCCTCAGACATTTGTGATGTTAAACATGCTTGTTTATAATTGTTTTCCATAAGTGTCCCCTGGGGAATAGAGTTTTCAAACTGAGAGAGCTCTGAGTCAGGTCAAACACACCAGGTCCTTTCCCCTCCCTTTTCCTCCCTTCTGTTCCCTCAGGTTCCCATGGCTTCTAGCATGCACTGTGAATGCAGGCTGCCATTTTAAGATTATTGAGGAGCTGGAGAGTGGAGCATGAGACTAGGGCAAGGTAAAACACCACAAAGCTTACTCTTCTTACCCGGATTTAGCTGTTTTTCTTGAATAAATCCTCAAGAGTGCCAAAAACTTTTGGTTAACTTACAGGGTGCTGAAGAAATTGATTCTGACACATTTTTCTAGTTTTCTAATTGCTTTTATGGAGGAGAGAATTTTCAGAAATCTTTACTCTCATTTTCACTGACATCACTTCAGACTCCCATGGAGTGTTTGATAAAGGATACTGAATCAGTGAACTTGTAGTGTACATATCCTAGTAAGGAAAATGCAGTATGGTTCCCTGTTACTTCTGGCTTTTCTGAATGTTGTAGGCCCCTCTACACTTTTCTCTCAGTGTCTCTTAACATCTGTCCTAGACCTTCTTGTCTTCCTCCTCTGCACACTCCTGGGTGATCTCATCCCTTCCTGAAGCTCCAGGTGTCACCTGTACAGTGATGGCTCAAGGACCTCTCAGCCCTAACTTTCTCCTTATGTGAGTCTCTACATTTATCCTAATTTTGAACTAACTTCCACTACTCATAAACTCTATATTCTTTATCTCAGCTAATGTCACCCTTCTCAGAAATTTGGCAGTGCCTTGTATAATTGGCACAGGAAACCAGATAATCTTGGAAGGTGACTTTAGAAAGATGAAAGAAGCAGTGGTTTTTTTCAAGTAATAAGATAATTTGGGAGGTTGTGTGTGTGTGTTTGGGGTAGGTGTTGGGGATCAGAGAAATGAAGGCATACTGAGGCCAAGGTCCACCTTTCAGTAGTCTATTCCTCAAGTGGGATGAGTGTCTGCACCAATGTAGTGGCTATGAGAATGACAAAAGAAGAGATGGCAATGAGAAATATTACTCATTCACCTCATGAAATGTGGAATGTGACAGAAAAAAAGAAAATGGAAAGAAGAATAGTAGAGGACATTAAGGTTTTAATTCACTGAGACTGAGAGATTGAAATTAACATTGACAGTAATAAGGATATAAAAAAGAATGATTGTATTAGGGAAAAGAAATGAATTTCACTTTAGATGTTGAAGAAGTAGAAACATGTCAAGTGAACTGAATCAAAGAGATTTCTACTTTCAATCAAGATGGAGTAACAGGGATTATGTTTAACCTTCTAGTTGGAACAACCAAAAATTAATTTTGTGGTGCTGGACATTAATAAATGAAGGGCAGTGATTCCTGAAAAATGGGATGCGAGTGACTTGAATTCTGTATTTGCTCTAGGTTGCTCCATCGAGAGAGTTTTCAGTGCCAAATGTGGGAAGTAGAATCCCAAGCAGAACCAAATGAGCTCCTGAGTTGAGAGATGAAGGTGGGAGTCTGGGCTGACCAAGGCAGCCAGAATTCACATGACAGAGTACATGAAAGTGGAGAGCTGGGGAGAGCAGGAGAGGTGAGTGAGGGTGAGTGCTCACATGAGTGAGATGGCCCAGAACCCACAGAGAATCTCAGTCAAGGAGTCAACACATTACTCATCAGCACAGTCATGTGAGGAAACTATCAGGGGTTAGTAAAGGAACCACCAGAAAGAATTATAGGGAGTTGTGCCTGTTCCAACCAGCCAGACTGAAAACCTCAAGATTTGGTAGAGTATCAGAGGGAGCTTCCTCAGTGATGGCAAATAATTAGCTTTCCACAAATGTTTTCTGGTCCCACCTAAGAAATATGATTTAATTAATTCATTAATTAGAGACAGGGTCTTGCTCTGTCACCTGGGCTGGAGTGCGGTGGCATGATTGCAGCTCACTGCAGCCTCCGCCACCTGGGCTCATGCAATCCTCCTGCATCAGCCTCCTATTGGGCAAAATTCGGCCCCCGATATTTCACGTGGGTCCTTTTCTATTTTCCCTAAGTGTCGGCTGGTCTGAGAAATAATGGGAAAGAGTACAAAAGAGAGAAATTTTAAAGCTGGGTGTCCGGGAGATACATCACATGTTGGCAGGTTCTGTGATGCCCCCTGAGCCATAAAACCAGCAAGTTTTTATTAGCAATTTTAAAGGGGAGGGAGTGCATGAATAGGGTGTGGGTCACAGAGATCACATGCTCCAGGGGTGACAAAAGATCACAAGGCAGGAGGTCAGGGGGGATCCCAAGGTCAGGGCAAAACTAGAATCACTAATTAACTTCCATGTCCCGCTGTGCACACATTGTCATTGATAAACAAGGTTCACAAGCAGAGAACCGGTCTGACTAGAATTCGCCAGGCTGGAATTTCCTAATCCTAGCAAGCCTGGGGGCACTGCAGGAGACTAGGGCATGTTTCATCCCTATCTACATCTGCATAAGGCAGACACCCTCAGAGTGGCCATTTCAGAGGCTTCCTCTGGGAATGCATTCTTTTCCCAGGGCTGTTAATTATTAATATTCCTTACTGGGGAAAGAATTCAGCAATATTTATCTTACCCATTTTCGATAATAAGAGAAATATGGCTCTGTCCTGCCCGCCCACAGGCAGCCAGACTTTAAGGTTATCTTCCTTGTTCCCTGAAAATCAATGTTATCCTGTTCCTAAGGTGCTAGATTTCATATTGTTCAAATACACATGCTCTACAAACAATTTGTGCAGTTAACACAATCATCACAGGGTCCTGAGCCAACATTCATCCTCAGTTTATGAAGATGATGGGATTAAGAGATTAAAGTAAAGACAGGCATAGGAAATCACAAGAGTATTGATTGGGGAAGTGATAAATGTCCATGAAATCTTCACAATTTATGTTCTTCTGCCATGGCTTCAGCCGGTCCCTCCGTTTGGGGTCCCTGACTTCCCGCAACAGCCTGCCAGGTAGTTGGGACTACAGGTGCATGCCATCATGCCCAACTAATGAAACAATTTTTTTTTTTTGTAGAGATGAGGCCTCTCTATGTTGCCCACGGTGTTCTCAAACTCTTGGCCTCCAGTAATCCTCTTCCCTAAGCCCCCAAAGTAAGTGCTGGGATTACAGGTAGAAGCCACTGTGTCTGTATTCATCTACAAATTTTGAAATCAAGACTTGAGGGAATGAACTCTTTCCAAATTGCTGCATTCCTATAAATGTAAAAATATCCAGTATTCAACAAGATAACATCTACTGTGTTAGGCATACCCAGCATGCAGAGAAACAGGAAAATGAGACACATCACGAATCAACCAATCAAAATCAATCCAGAGCTCACATAGATGTTGAATTAGCAGAAAAGAACATCAGAACAGTTATTATAACTATTTCATGCTTTCAAAAAGTTAAGTAGAGATATAGAAAATATAAAAAGATTCATGTCAAATTTTTAAAGATAAAAACTTTTTTTTTTCTTTTTTTTTTTAAAGATAGGGTCTGGCTTTGTCACCCAGACTGGAGTGTAGTGGCGTGATCTTGGCTCACTACAACCTCTGCCTCCCAGGCTTAAGCCATCCTCTTATTTCAGCCTCCTGAGTAGCTGGGACTACAGGCGTATGCCACAATGCCTGGCTAATTTTTGGAGACTTGGGTTTTTTTCATGTTGCCCAGGCTGGTCTTGAACTCCTGAGCTCAAGTGATCAGCCCACCTCAGTCTCCCAAAGTGCTGGGATTACAGGTGTGAGCCACTATGCTGACCCAAAAACTCTTACTTAATTTGAGATGAAAAATACATGGAACATGATTAATGGCAGATTAAACATTGCCAAAGACAAGACATAGCAATAAAAACTATTCAAAAGGAAATAGAGAAAAAGGACTTTAAGAAACTAAACTGTAGAACACCTTCAAGTAGCCAATAATATGTGTAATTTCAGTCGAGACAAGACATAGCAATAAAAACTATTCAAAAGGAAATAGAGAAAAAGGACTTCAAGAAACTAAACTGTAGAACACCTTCAAGTAGCCAATAATATGTATAATTTCAGTCCCAGAAGGACTGAAAAAAGGAGGGACAGAAAAAATATTACAAGAGAAAAATGGCCAAAATGTTTTCAAATTTGATATAAACTATAAATCTCTTATCCAAGAAACTCAATAAAGCCCACCAATAAAAAATATTAAGAACTCCACAAAGATACATAGTAATCAAAGTACTGAACCCTAGTGATACAGGCATAGAGGGATGGGACACACCTTATGAGAGATTAGCAAAGTGAAGGATGCTGCCAGAGTTCTCATCACAGATACTGCAATCTGGGAGGATATGGAAAAAATATTTTAAATATTAAAAGAGGAGATACTGTTAACTCTGAATTCTGTACCTAGTGTAAATAACTTTCCAAAATGAAGGTGACATAAAGATATATCTAAGCAAAAAAACCTGTAAGAATGTATCACCAGCAGACCTGCTCTATAGGAGATAAAATAGGAACTCCTCAGGCAGAAGATACCAGATAGAAATATTGATCTGTAATAAGGCATGAAGAGCTCTGGAAAGTAACTGTGTAGGAAGATGTATACGACCCCTCCATTAAAAAATCTTGAAATGATAATTGAATTTTGTACAAAAATAACAACAGTGTTCTGTGTAGTTTGTAACTTATGTGTAAGTGAAATGCAGGACAACAATAGCAAAAGGTCAGGAAAGGGAAAATGAAAGCATGTTGCTGGAAGGTTCTTATACCACACATGAAATAAGATAACACATGAAAGTAGGCTGCAATAACTTACAGTTGTAAAGCAACCACTAAAATAACAGAACAAAAAGTTCTGTTATCATCATATAAGCCAACAAAGAAGCTGAGATGGAGTAACAACAACAAGAAACCAAAAGAGGGCATCGAAGAGGAAAGGGGAGCAAAGAACAGGTAGATTGAGTAAAAGATGAATAACAAGATGACGGGTGTAACCTAACCATTTCAAAAATCTTGTTAAATCTTCTAAGCATCCCAATTAAAAGGTAGAGATTGTCAGCTTTGATGAAAAAAATCAAGACACAAGTACATGCTGCCTGTAAGAAATTTTAAATATAAAGATACAAACACATTAAAAGATTGAAAAAGATTTATTGTGAATCAAATGAAAGCTAGAGTGGCTATATTCATGTCAGATAATGTAGACATCAGATAAAAGAATATTATCGGGGTGAAGAATGTTATTTTATAGGGAGAACAGGGTTGGTTTCTCAGGAGAACGTAACAATTCTAAGAATAACAAGCTTCAACACAAATGAAACAAACACTGATAGAACTCAAAAGAGGAATAGAAAATTCCACAATTATAACTGGGGATTACAACACTCACTCTCAATAATTGGTAGAACAAGTAGAAAAAAATCAGTGTAGATAAAGCAGACTTAAACAAACCAAACTATCGAACAACTTGATTTGATTTGATTGATGTTATAAATCAGTCCACCTGACAATCACATAATATAAACTCCTTTCAAGCAAACTGAAGATGGAACATATTCTGCACCAGAAAGCAAGGCTCAAAATATTTGGAGTGATTTAGGTCGTATGAAGTATGCTCTCGGACCACACTGGAAATAAATTAGAAGCTAATAATGAAAACTTTTCTGGAAAAACATCAAGTATTAGAATGATAAATTACACATGTATGCATATTGCAAGGGCTAAAGAAGATTTCAAAAGAGAAATTAGAATACATTTTCAGCTAAGTGAGAGTGAAAACAGTATTTCAAAATGTGTGAGATTCTGATAAGGCAATATTTATAGGTAAAATTATGGGATTAAATGTATTACTAGAAAAGAGGACAGTTTTAGATCAATTAACTACCCCAGCTTCTGCCTTAATAATTAGAAAAAGAAGAGCAAATTAAACACAAAATAAAACAGTTTTGGAAATACTAAGGATCAGAGTGAAAATCAATGAAAGAAAAAAATAGAGAAAAATCCATGAAACCAAATATTTATAAACCTCCAGCAGGCTCATCATCCAAACAAAAAAGAGATAAATTCCTAATATCAGGTATAAAAGAAATTATATCAGCACAGATTTTGTAAAAATTAAAAATGGAGTAAGGGAATACTGTGTACAATGTTACCCAATACATTTTATAATTGAGATGAAATGACAAATTTTTTGAAAGATACAAATTGCTATAGCTCACTCAAGAAGAATTAGATAATTGAGTAACTCTATATTTATTAAAGTAATTGAATTTTAATTAAATGCTCAGCCCACAAAGAAAACTCTAACCCCAAATTACTTCTTTGAGGTTTTCTGTTCAAACCTCTAAGGAAGAAATATTACCAATTCTATATAAACTCTTTCAGAAAATTGAAGAGCAGGAACCAGTTACCAACTTAGCAAAGCTAGACTAAGATGTTATTTTAAAAAAACTGTAAACGAATATTCTTTTTGAATTTAGATGTAAAAGTTCTTTACAAAATGTTAGCAAATCAGTTCCAACAATACATAAAAATTATATTGTACTGGCCGGGCACGGTGGCTCACGCCTGTAATCCCAGTACTTTGGGAGGCCGAGGCAGGCAGATCACAAGGTCAGGAGATTGAGACCATCCTGGCTAGCACGTGAAACCCTGTCTCTAATAAAAATACAAAAAATTAGCCGGGCGTGGTGGTACGCGCCTGTAATCCCAGCTACTTGGGAGGCAGAGGCAGGAGAATTGCTTGAACCCGGGAGGCAGAGGTTGCAGTGAGCCAAGATCACGCCACTGCACTCCAGCCTGGGTGACAGAGCGAGACTCAGTCTCAAAAAAAAATTATATTGTACCATGGGCAAATATAATATATCTCAGAATGGTTGGTTGAACATCCTCAAATCAGTCAATGTATTGCACCATATTAATAAATGAAAAAAGAAAATCATATGCTCATGTCAATAGATGCAGTAAACACATTTGATGAAGTCATATATTACATCTAGAACATTTAGAAGGGAGCCTCCTCATCCTGATAAAAGCCATCTGTGAAAAATCCTACAGTTAATATCATTATTAGTAGCGAAAGACTTAATGCTTTCTCCTTTGTCTTATCAGGAACAAGACGGGATGTTTGCTCTCAGCATGCTTACTTAACAGTGTACTGGAAATCCTAGCCAGACAAGAAGCTGAAACAGAACACATCCAAAATAGAAAAAAAAAAGAAAAAAAGAAAAACTACACACAGACGAAATGAACATCTACATAGAAAATTCAATATAAAACACAAAAAAGCTATTAGAAGTAATAAATGAGTTTAGCAAGGTTGCAGGATACATGAACAATATACAAAAACAATTGCATTTCTTTATACTAGCAACAAATAACCAGAAATTGGAATTTTAAAAGCAATGCCATTTAAAATAGCATCAAAATATATTAAACTCTCAGGAATAAACCAGACAAAAGATATGCATGACCTGTACACTGAAAACTGTGGAATACTGAGAAAAATTAAAGAAAACCCAAATAAATGGAGATTGCACCACTGCGCTCCAGCTTGGCGACACAGTGAGACTCTGTCTTAAAAAAAAAAAAAAAAAGATAAAATTTAAAACTTCTATTCTTTGAAATTTACTCAGAGAAGGAAACAGAAGCCATAGATTTGGGAAAAATATTTGCAAATCAAATATGACAAAAAAACTTGTATCCAGAATGTATGAAGAATTTTAAAAACTCAATAATAAGAAAATAAACAACCCAAATTTTACTTTGTGTTTTTTTTTTGAGATGCAGTCTCGCTCTGCCACCCAGGCTGGTGTGCAATGGCACGATCTTGGCTCACTGTAATGTCTGCTTCTCAGGTTCAATTGATTCTCCCCCCTCAGTCTCCTCAAGTAGCTGGGATTACAGGCACCCGCCATCATGCTCGGCTAATTTTGTATTTTTGTAGAGACAGAGTTTCACCATGTTGGCCAGGCTGGTCTTGAACTCCTGACCTCAGGTGATCCACCCACCTTGGCCTCCCAAAGTGGTGAAATTACAGGTGTGAGCCACTGCTCCTGGCCTCAACCTAAATTTTAAAAATGGACAGAGTATTTGAACAGGTCCCTCAACGAAGAAGATACACGTGGCAAATAAGCACACCAATGGATGCTCAACACCACTAGTAGTAAGGGAATTCAATTACTACTTACTGGAGGCTAAGAGACCAGTTAGGGGGTAATGGAAGAAATTGTGGATTAAAATTATGTATGATAGAAGCTGTTAGGATGGAGAGGAGAGGATATGAGGAATAGAATTGCAAAAACTTCATACTTGGTTGGAAGTGGAAGTTGAGATGTAAGAGAATGAGCAGTGATTCTCAAATTTCCAACTTGAGCAAAGGAGTGGAGGTCACTGATAGATACTGAGATTGTGAAACACAAGGTGGAGCAGGTCTAGGTGGGTATGGAGGAAGGGATGTGATCATTGAAGTATTTTGTTTGTTGTTGTGTTGTTGCAATATTTTAAGTCAAATCCCTGGCATCGTGTTGTTCCATCTCTACACACTTTAACATGTATCACTAAAAGTAGGGACACTTTCTCCCATAATCACATTGCTGTGATCGCTCCTGAAGATATGCTCAGTGATTCTGATGATCATCCCACACACAGTGATTCTGCTGGTCATCCCATACATAGTCCACAGTCATATATACTTGATTATTACAAGTATGTCTCTTTTTGCGGTCTGTTTGTTGGAATCAGAATCCTGACAAGGTCCACCCTGCACACCACTTTCTCACAAAGGTCCCGTCATCCTGAGCAGTCTTCCCTGCCACTGACTTGTTCTCCTTCACAATGTCCCACAATCTGCACCTGTCTTTGTGCTCCCTCATGGTGCTTCTTCACTTCTTCTATGTCCTGAATTTTCTATAATGGGAAAGGAGCGCTAAGGCCTGGTCACAGGAACACTTCATGAACAGTACTGTGTGTGGCACACAATCTCTAGCCATCCCACCTGTCACACTAAAATTGATGACTCATTTTTGGTGATGTCAGCCTGACTCCTCAGACCGCTGAGTAAGCAGAGTGAGAAGGGAAGGGGCCTTCGACCAGTGGAAGACAAGCACAAACAACAGGGAAGAAGAATTCAAGGAAGTGGGGAAAATTGAGGGGGCAGCACCATGGGAGCTGAAGAAAGAAGGGTCGAGTGTCACTGGGCAGCCAAGAAGACAGAGACTGAAACAGGTCAGATGGTTTTCACAATTGATGGCTGATAACTTATATGAGAGCAGCTTTAATGGAGGGATTCAGGTATAAGATTGCCCTGGATGGAGGTGTGAATAAGGGTGGGAAGCATAGGGCAAGGAATATCAATAACAATGTCAAGAATTTGGTTGTAAGACAAAGGAGAGAGATGGGAGACGTGAGCATAGGAAGAGGGATGTTGAAAAAAGATGTTGTGTTTATTCTGTGGTTGTTTTGATGGGAGACATCTTCACGCTAGGGGGTTGAATATTTAAAACCCAGAATGAGCTATTATTAACAAGGTAGAAAGTTCCAAAAATGTTTCTGGGTGGAAGGTTTCACTGCTTTGTTCATTAATTTCATATACTTGTCTAACTCTATACTATTCTCTTTTGTTGTGAGCTGAACTGGTCTAGGAGACACAGATTTTGAAATGTGATGAAATTACTCAATAAAGTTGGTGTTAGATGAAGGTGTTAGAACACATTTTTGTCAGACTTTGACCATACAAATTGAAGATACTGTATCATCTGACTCACGGGCATCACTTGTTTTTGTCTGTATTTATTTGAACTGTGTATATATTCCAAATTTTTTTTTTGATGTAGTTTCTGTATGATAATACGAATATTGTAATGGGATTCTCCTGGGTTTCTAATCCAAAGTTTTTTTTAGAAAAATTAATTTGGGCTTAGCAGATAAAATTAATTGTGGGCCGGGCACAGTGGCTCATGCCTGTAATCCTAGCACTTTGGGAGGCCAAGGCAGGTGGATCATGAGGTCAGGAGATCGAGACCATCCTGGCTAACATGGTATAACCCTGTCACTACTAAAAATATAAAAAATTTAGCCAGGCGTGGTGGTGGGTGCCTGTAGTCCCAGCTACTCGGGAGGCTGAGGCAGGAGAATGGCGTAAACCCAGGAGTGAGCCGAGATGGCACCACTGTACTCCAGCCTGGGCTATAGAGCAAGACTGCGTCTCCGAAAAAAAGAATCATGAATACTATATGACTCCATTTGTTAGACCTTTTTGAAATGATAAAGTTTTAGAAATAGAAGTTACTGATTAGGGGTTAGGAAAGCAGGGGGAGGTAGGAAGGAGGGGCAGGGGGCTATAAAAGGGCTTGGGAGGGACTCCCCGATGGTCCTGGAACCATTCAGTATTTTGACTGTGGTGGTGGATACAGGAACTCACACAGGTGATAGAATTATACAGACATTAATACACACACAGTGAAAGTAAAACTAGGAAAATCTGCCTAAGATAGGTAGGTAGATGGAATCACATAATTTTAAGGTCAAATTATCTTGTTGAAGGGGACAGTCTGGGTCCACTCCGTGGAGTTCACATCAAAGATGTCCACTGCATTTTCACTGCGCACCGACCACCGAAGATTTAAGAGCAGTTAACGGCCAGGATATGTAGAGTATGCATAGCATGAGCCACCAAAAAGGAATTTTTAAAGGAAGAGTTAAAATAAGTGAGATTTTTTCCTACCTTCACCAGTATCAGCTGTGGGAAATACTTTCGGAAGGGCTGTCCCACCACATAAAACATTACATTTCCGCTTTTCCAGCGCTCTTTTTTTTTTTAAGACAGAATTTCCCTCTTGTTGCCCAGGCTGGAATGCAGTGGCATGATCTCGACTCACTGCAACCTCTGTTTCCCGGGTTCAAGCAATTCTCCCGCCTCAGCCTCCTGAGTAGCTGGGATTACAGGCACCTGTCACCACGCCTAGTTAATTTTTTGTATTTTTAGTAGAGATGGTTTCATCATGTTGGCCAGGCTGGTCTCAAACTCCTGACCTCAGGTGATCTGCCCGCCTAGGCCTCCCAAAGTACTGGGATTACAGGCAGAGCCACCGCACCTGGCCGGCTTTTCCAGCATTCTTAACGTGAGCCAGTCACATTTATTGCTTGATACAATGAATTCAAAAAGGAGATGAGTTATTTCAGAAGAACCTTTTAGTTACTAATGGCTTTTTAAAAGCCATTAAAAAAACTAAATGGCTTTTTATTGAGGTCAGTAATTTCAGATTTTTAAACCCACGATATTTATGTTTTTAAATTTCATCAATATAAATGGTTGAGTTTCTTTGAGACGGGGTCTTGATACACTGCCCAGACTGGTCTCAAACTCTCGGGCTCAAGCAATCCTCCCACCTCGGCCCTCTGAGTAACTGGGACTACAGGTGTGCGCCAGCACACCCAAGACTCAATATAAGATTGTATTTCCACTGGATTGATATTTTTCTTTTTTTTTTTTTTTTAAGGCTACACTATTTGAAGGATGTGTTTTAAATAGAACTCTTAATAAAGCATTGTATATAAGCAAATATTATTGTAACAAACTTTTAAAGTATTTGTTGAAACGGTAGTCTTGTTTTTTGTTATTTTAGGCTGGACCCTTGAATAGTGAAGGATCTCTCAGTATTTTACATTTGGAGACAATCAGACCGATGTATTTCAATAACAAGACGGCAAGTAAGAAACAACTTCTTCCTAGTAGAACCAGTTCTAAGAAACCGTTTTTCTAACTGACCATCCAAGGTCACAGAGCCGGCACGTGGAGACGCAAGATTTCAACCCAGGAGTGTCTGGCCTTAATATCTGTCCTCTTTACCCAAAGTCCCCCATGCACTCAGGGCAAATGTGGTTCTCCTGCAGCTAGCAGAGTTGTATAGATAAAAGCATTTACCTGTGGCACACTGCAGTCATTTTTCAGTGGGACTTCTCTCGGCGTGGAAGGACAGAGGCTTCTGTAACCACCGCTCACCATTTACAACGCTCATTCCTCTCCCAGCAGCACCTGGGTCTAGCAGTGCCCCAGGCTACAGCGCACAGGGAGCCCGCCCGGGCCCGTGCCACGCCCCGCTCCAATTTCTCCCACTGACAGTTCAGACTCTAGTAGATCTGGAGTGGGAAAAAGCCACAATAAACTCATTTCTTTTCTCTTTTTTTTTTTTTTTTTCTGGTTTTATTTATAGGATAGAATATCTAGCATTGGTGTCCTAGGGCTACTGTAACAAAAGGCCACAGACTGGGTGGTTTAAACAACAGAAACGCGTGGTCTCACAGCTCTGGAGGCCAGAAATCCGAGATCCAGGTGTCAGAGCAGAGCTGGTTCTCCCGAGGCTGTGAGGGAGGACCGGCTCAGGCCCTGCCAGCCTCTGTGGTTGCAGCCGTCTCTGGCCTGCCCTGGCTTGCAGAAGCGTCCCCCGATCTCTGCATTCTTCACACGGTGTTCTCTGTGTGTGTGCCCCCACATTTTCCCTTTTTATAAGGACACAATCATCGTGGGTTGGAGCCCACCCTAACGACCTCATCTTACCTCGATCACCTGCAACGACCCTGTTTCCAATTAAGGTCACATTCACAGGTGCTGGGAGTTAAGACTTTAACACCCTTTTGGGGGACAGAATGCAACCCTGTAATAAGCTGTCTTACTTTCGTTTTGGAGTCTAAGATGGTTTTGAGGTTTCTGGTTGACGGTTTTGTTTAGGTCTAGAAATTAAGACCTGAAACAGAGTGGGCCCCAGATTCGGGGATCCAGAGAAGAGTCCAGAATCAGGAGAGGGGCCAGGGGAGACTCAGCCTTCCCTCCAGCAGGGGGCGGTGTGGGGCGAGGAAGCTTCAGCCTTAATGCCCCTGCTCGCCTCCCTTTCCTGCACTGGGTCTCAGAAACGCTTTGCTGCCTTAAAAGAATGACAGCTGTTTTCATTTGTAAAAAGCCTTGCCCTTTATGCTTAATTACCCTGCAGCATAACTGAATGCTCTAATACACTTAAGCTACAAAAATCTGGTAGGAGAAAAAAGTTAGCCTAGAAATGTGAGGGCAAATCAAAGTGGAAGCCCCAAGGCAATTGCTTTCTGCTTCCAGTGGAATGAGGTCATTTTGTAGGTACAAGCAGCAATAGATTTATTTTTAAGTATTCCTTAGGTTGAACATTAAACCACCTATTAATGCTGTGTTTATGTTCTTGCTAAATTTTCCACAACAATTCACTTTAACTTTTAAAAACCACAACAGTCTAATTTTTGTGCAGTTCACAAACAACTGGAGATTAACAGATGGGAGGCATTTAACAATTTAAAGAACATTGCCGTTTTGTTTTAAAATTTATATAAATGAAGATGAGCTGGTATCACCAAAAGCAAATGGCCTGGCGAGTCCACAGCAGGCGGTGTGGCGTCAGCCTGATTCCCAAAGGGACAGGGACTCTGTCCAAGGGTCTGTGACCACCGTCCCTTCACTCGGGGGCCAGAGGACAACTCACAGGCCACATGATAACTGTTGTAATTTAGAAGAAAAAGAGAAATCTCTGAAACTCAGGCAGAAGCACCTGTTCCTTGCACTGAGCTGTGTTCTCCTTTTATGGTAGTGACTGAATTTAAGTGTAATACGTTGATTCATTTCTCTGTGAATGTGGAATAATTAATTTCTTTTTTTTTTTTTTTGAGATGGAGTCTCACTCTGTCACCCAGGCTGGAGTGCAGTAGCGTGATCTCGGCTCACTGCAATCTCTGCCTCCTGGGTTCAAGCGATTCTCCTGCCTCAGCCTCCCAAGTAGCTGGGATTACAAGCATGTGGCGTCACACCTGGCTAATTTTGTATTTTTAGTAGAGGCGGGGTTTCACCATGTTGGCCAGGCTGGTCTCAAATTCCTGACCTCAGGTGATCCACCTGCCTCTACCTCCCAATGTACTGGGATTACAGGCATGAGCCACCACACCTGGCCTGGAATATTAACATTTGCTATGTAAGCCTCCATGTGATGCAAATGTAGAACAAATGCTCACATGCAATGTATGTCCCGTAATCATTCTGTGAACACATGAATAGCACTGAGTATGCACAGGGCTTGGTTCCTTCCTGACCCTGGGTCTGGAATCCTTTGAGATAACCTTGAGTCAACAAGCCATTAGTAGAGGGTGGTATTCTACAACTGACTAGGCAGAAAAATAGGCTGATCTTCTTTTGAGTTATAAATAAAAACACTTTGAAATAGTAGAAATTCTTTTAAACGAGCCATAATTATATGAAAAAATAATGGGGAAGAACTTCTTTGGTGTCTGTGGCTGTTAAAGACAACATGATTTTTACTAAAAACTAAGATAATTTTTAAAAATCCGTTGAGGAATGAATATTCTTAGCCATTTACCAAGTTTGTAATCAGACGTCTTCCATAAGCTACTGTTGAAAAAGTCACCAGTGCAATTTTGTCTTTGTCAAAGTTGATTGCAGTAGCACGCTATTTGTTTATTCATATCTAGAGTCATAATGTTCTTTTTTTTCTTTTCTTTTTTTTTTTTTTTTTTGAGATGGAGTCTCGCTCTTGACGCCCAGACAGGAGTGCAGTGGCGCAATCTCGGCTCACTGCTACGTCCGCCTCCCGGGTTCAAGCGATTCTCGTTACTCAGCCTCACAAGTAGCTGGGACTACAGGTGCCCGCGACCGCGACCGGCTAATATCTGTATGTTTTAGTAGAGACGGGGTTTCACCATGTTGGCCAGGCTGGTCTCGAACTCCCTACCTCAGGTGATCCACTCGCCTCGGCCTCCCAAAGTGCTGGGATTACAGGCGTGGGCCATTGCTCCCGGCCCATAATTTATAATAAAGTAGCAATTCCCAAAGTGCAGCAGAAGCTCTTCTAATTTCAAACATGAAAATTACTGAAGTGTTTGTTTCAGCTGGTGCCTTCTGTTGTTTTCCTTTTCCATCTTCAAAGAAGACCTGGGACGGGAGCCAGCAGCCCTGCCTGTGCCCGGCCTCCACCCTGCCCTTCCTCATGCCCAAAGACGACAATGCCTTTGTTTCTCACCATCTATGTTATGCTGAGGTATTTCTATGCATATAATACCTCGTTCTGTTGCTTTTGAATTTTTTTCTACGAAAATTTCCTGGTTTTACCTTAATAATAAAAATAGTAACATGAACACCTCGAATCTGTTGTAAGCCTCAATTAGGATGAGGCGGTCCTAGGGAAATGGAAGCTTTATCTAGAGAAATGTGGGCATGGGGAATGTAGTCGTTGTCTGGGGCAGTGGTTCTCAAAGTGAGATCCTTGCATCAGTAGCATCTACATCACCTGGGAATGGGTTAGACACAGAAACTAGGAACTCCGGGGGAAGGCTCAGGTGTCTGCGACTTCACAAGCTCCTTAGGGGATTCCGTGCAGGCTGCCGTTTGAGAACCACTGATCTAAGAAAATGGAGATTGGTTTTGGTGTAGTATCAGCCTTGCTAGTAATTTAAGCCTTGTTTGGGGCAGTGGCTCTCCACTGTGAGCGATTTTGGCCAGTGAGGGTCATGGGCAAGGTCTGGAGACGAGTTTGGTTGCCACAGTTGGGCAGGTGGGCAGAGGCTCCCCAAACCGAGGAGTCAAATAATTCTCCAGCCCAAACTGTCAATAATGAGAGGGCTGAGAAATCCTGATCTAGAATAATGTGGGCCCAGGATAATTTAAGCCCCATCAGCTCCTATATAGGGGAAATGAGGCTGTAGTTAGGGTGACATAGGCCTCATCTAGTTTGACATAGTTTTTCTTTATAGTACTTTGTGCCTTACTCTGGGCACTGGGCCTTCCTTCGAAGCTTATCTAGGGAGACCCCTCTTTAGGGAAATTCACAAGGTGAGAGGTTCCTGTCTAGTCCCAGTGCCCTCGGTGAGGCCTCTGCTTCCGGAAGCCCGGCTGCTCCAACCTCTTTCTAGGTGGCTGGGGCGGCTGCTGGACATTCACGCCACCTTGTGGCCACCGGTGCCACAGCAGGTGCATTGCCTTCTTTGTGTCTCCTCATCATAATTGTTTATCAATAATGACTGATAAGAGTAACACCAACCCTTGTAGGATCCATGTGTTTCTTGGGAAGTGTTTTATAGAGAGTGGTTATTTATGAAAGGACGTCATCGGTAAAGTAACTTTGAGACTTTTATAAGTAAATGACCTACTCTTGCTCCCTTTTAAAAAATATTTACAAATACAATGATAATAAAACTCATTGCATGAAAGGGTTATGTCTGTTTCTAGGCAAGCACCTTATTGTGAAGGATTTAGTGAAAGGCAAAGATGATAACAAAAGTTTGAACATTGCTTATATAAATTCCTAATGTTTTATGGGACAATTTAAGTCAGAATAATAGTAACACCCAGTCATTTTAAAGTACGTTTATTTCTTGCAAATATTTACTGAAAATAATTCATATGAAAGAGCTACCATTTTAGCTATTTTGGGATTCGTATGACATAAAACTGTGACATTATAATTTTTTTTTTTTTTTTTTTTGAGACAGAGTTTTACTCTGTTGCCCAGGCTGGAGTGCAATGACATGATCTCAGCTCACTGGAACTTCTGTCCCCTGGGTTCAAGTGATTCTTGTGCCTCAGCCTCCCGAGTAGCTGGGATTACAGGCACCCGCCACCGTGCCCAGATAATTTTTGTGTTTTTAGTGGAGACGGGGCTTCACCATGTTGGCCGGCCTGGTCTCGAACTCCTGACCTCAAGTAATCCGCCCGCCTCGGCCTCCCAAAGTGCTGGGATTACAAGAGTGGGCCACTGTGTCCAGCTGGCATTATAATTTTTAATAAACTTTATTGAGGTTGTATCTAAACTTTAAAATGCATCTATTTTAAATGTACACTCAGTTGAGTTTTGAGAAATACATACATCCTATGGAAGTGGGACTGTGTTGAAGACACGCGGCATTTCCATTGCCCGAAAGGGTCCTTCTCACCCCTCTGTGGTCATTCTCCCCCCACTGGCCCCAGATAATACTGATCCTGTCACCACAGATTACCTTGCCTGTTCCGGAATTTAACATGACTGGAGTCATCAGTATGTATTGTGTTGTGTCTGCCTCATTTTGCTTGGAATAATGTTTCTGAGTTTCATTCATCTTGCTATGTGGCAGTAGTTTCCTTTGACTACTGAGTACTATTCTGTTGTATGGAAACACCAAAATTTTGTTTTTATTTTTACCTACTGATGGACATTTGAGCTGTTTCCAGTTATTGGATGTTATGAGTAAAGATGCTATGAACATCTGTGTTACAAGTATTTATAGAGACATATGTTTCCACTTCTCAAGGGTAATTACTGATGAATAGAATTTCAGGTCTTATATTTACTATATATTTGCTTAATTACATGAGAAACGTTCAAATGACTACCAATTTATATTTCTACCAGGAATGTGTGATAGTTTCCATTAAATATATGACATCCTTGCTTTCTCATACAGAAATGTATGCTTGTCAATATTTGGTGTTTTTCTGGTGGTTTATTTTGGTAATTTTTGCTATGTTAATGGGTATGTAGTAGTATCCCATTATGATTTTAATTTGCATTTCCAGAGAACTAATGATGCTGAGAATCTTTTCATATGCTTATTGGTCTTTTTTATCTTCTTTTGTAAAATATCTGTTCAAAAAGACAATTTTACCTAGTCTTTTACAACTAAAATTGTGTGGATAATTATAGATTTATATCACATGCAGTTGTAAGAAATATCCCTTCGAATAAACTTTCCACCCCTCTCTCTCTCTCTCTACCTCAGTAACTCTTGGATTTGCCACTTGAAGGGTATTTTCTAGATCTTCTAGGCCTACTTCATTCTTTTTCATTTTTTTCCCTTTTGTCTCCTCTGTGTATTTTCAATTAGCCTGTCTTCAAGCTCACTAAATCTCTTTTTTTTTTTTTTTTGAGACAGAGTCTTGCTCTGTCGACCAGACTAGAGTACAGTGGCCCAATCTCGGCTCACTGCAACCTCCGCCTTCCAGGTTCAAGCAATTCTGGTGCCTCAGCCTCCCTAGTACCTGGGATTACAGGCGCCTGTCACCACACCTGGCTAATTTTTGCATTTCTAGGAGAGATGGGGTTTCACCATGTTGGCCAGGGAGGTCTTGAACTCCTGATCTCAGGTGATCTGCCTGCCTCAGCCCCCCAAAGTGCTGGGATTACATGCGTGAGGCACTGGGCCTGGCCCCAAGCTCACTAATTCTTTCTCCTTCATGATCAATTCTGCTATTAAGAGATTCAGATGCGTTCTTCAGTATGTCAGTTGCATCTTTCAACTCCAGAATTTCTGCTTGATTTCAAAAAATCATTTCAATCTCTTTGTTAAATGTGTTGATAGGATTCTGAATTGCTTCTCTGTGTTATCTTGAATTTCCTTGAGTTTCCTCAAAACAGCTATTTTGAATTCTCTGAAAGATCACGTATCTCCGTCTTTCTGGAATTGGCTCCTGGTGACGTATTTATCTGGTGAAGCCATGTTTTCCTGGAGAGTCTTGACGCTTGTGGATGTTTGGTAGTGTCTGCGCATTGAAGAGTTAGGAAGTGTCATCTTTGCCGTTGGGCTTGTTTGTATCCATCCTTTCTGAGAAAGCTTTTCAGGTATTCCAAGGGACTTGGGTGTTGTGGTCTAAGCCATATCTGTATTAGGGGGCACCCCAAGCCCAGTAACTGTGATTCTTGCAGACTCATAGAAGCACTGCCTTGATGGTCTTGGGTAAGAGCCAGAAGAATTCACTGGATTTACATTTTGCATTTTAAATTTATCACCATTTAATTTCATGTAATATGATGCCAATTCAAGTATATTGTAAAAACTTTGTAACAATATATTTCCATTTCCTCCTCCCATATTTTGTGCTACTGCCATTCTTAGGAAAACCCCGAACTGTGTCTCCTCTGCATTCACACCAACACAACAATCCTCACAGAAGAGTTCTGAGACCCCAAGTATGTGGGGCTTTCTCCTCACCAGCAAGCGAGCAGTCACCTCTGCAGCGGGCACCAGCTGGACATCCTCCAGTTCAATTCCAACTCTATCTATCTGGAGATGGCATCAGATCCCACAAACAGGGCCCAGCCTGCAAGGCTGCCACTTCCCCACCCCCAGACACCAGTTGTAAGTCCACGCCTCTGGAATTTCTAATCAACTGGCTTCAAGCTGGGCTTCCCACAGCCCCTCTATGGGTTTGATTAATTTGCTGGAGTGGCTCACAGAACTCAGAGAAAGGCTTATGTTACCAGTTTATTATGAAGGACATTTTAAAGGACGCAGATGGGCAGCTAGATGAAGAGATACACACGGGATGAGGTCTGGAAGGGTCCCAAGTGCGGGAGCTTCCGCCCATGTGGAGTCAGGGAGGGCCCCCTCTCCGCACGTGAATGAGTTCTTCATTTTTAGTTACCCATCATGTGTTCAGCTCTCCAGAAGCTTCCAAACCCTGTCTTCTTGGGTCTTTATATGGGGACTTTGTTGGATAGGCCTGATTGAAGCACGGGCGACTGTGTGGAAATATGATTGGACAAAATGGTCCTAAACCCAGTAAGGCCGGTGTGTTCAGATTCTTCTTGGCCTCTCTGCAGCCTTCCTTCCTCCAGGGCATGGGACAAAACCCTCTTTGGAATGAGGGTCTCATGACCCACAGTCAGAGTCCTGCCGTGGGCGGGGGAAGGAAGGGCAGGAGAAGGTGTGAGAGAGAGATTCTGTTTACTGTCACAAGTGCTATAAGAGTTATGAACCAGGAACTGTGGATGAAAACATGTATGTGTGCGTTTCAATGACATGTCACAGCCATACTTTATTCATTCAGTTGTTTCTACATATGTTCTAAACACCATCATACTTTGTTATTATTTTTGCTTAAACAGTAAATTATTTCATAAAAAAAATTATGAAAAGCAAGACAAAAATATTTTATTTTTATCTGTATATTTGCCTTTTCTGTCACTCTTAATTCTTTGGTGTTTGGTAACGTGTTTTGTTTGTTTTATCTAGTGATGTACATTGATTTTTGAAGGGATAAGATAAGTTGCCTTGGGAAAAATTTCACTTTCTGGATTTGTTTAATGATTGTTATGTTCTTCTTCCTCTGTTGAATATTCTAGAGCTGGGAGAATATATCAGACATCTATTGTATATACAGTCGTCATGAAATAGTTATTTATATGCAAATGCCAGCTTTTCAAAAGCTGATACCCATTTGTATAAATTTATGCTAGAATTTGCTAATACATTTGTTTCAGAAAGATTTGTGAAATCAGATAGTGATCTCATTAAATCTTAGTATCAGCATGGCACATATTAGATGCTAAATAAATGCTCCTGAGGTCAGTTTTACGATGAGAAGAAACGATGGCTTGGTAGGGCCCCATAAGGAATTTTGATTTCATTCCCCGTCCCTGACATTCCCACTGGTAGAATAGGTCCTTGGCTTTCACACCTATTTCCTTTTGGCATTCGAAATCAGAACCTCAGAAGCAAAATTAGGCTCCAGCTTTGGTTTAGAGTTTATCTTAGTAAACACAAAATATTGGTGTCAACATCTCCATAAAGGAACATGTTTTAATTGCTGTTAACATGAGAGAATAAGATGAATTCAGTTCATTCTTTGAACAAACTTTCCCCAGGCGTGTGCCTTGCTAGGATCTATCCCAGACAAGGAGGGCACAATTAGTGCCATTTCTCCTGGGCACTAATAGGCTAGGGAAAAGAAAGATACTTCCAAGCAAAAGACTCCAATATAGTGAGATGAGCTTGATTTTAGAGGTAGTACAAGGAACCCTGGCTTCACAAGGAAAATAAGGCTTAGCTCTGCCTGTGCCTGAGCAAGGAGGTCGCCAGAGAAGAGATGATTGGGTTGAGTTTTGAAGGTAGGGTAGGAGTTTGGTATAAAGGGAAGGTTATTCCAGGTAAAATGACCAGCATTTGTAAAAGCAAACAGCAGCTGCTTTCAACTGGGGATGATTTTTCTGGGGCACATTTGGTAAAGTCTAAAGGTGTTTTGGTTATCAAAACTGGGGGGTGGGTATGCTATTGGCACGTGGTGGGTAGAGGCCGGGTCTGCTGCTAACATCCTACAGCGCACAGTCCAGGCCCCTACAACACAGCTCTCCAGCCCCGAGCGTAAATAACGCAGAGACTGAGAGACCCTGATGGGAGGCATGAAGCACTGTGGCTTGTTCTGAAAACTGTGTTTTGTGTGGTTGAAGTGTGCGGTGGATTGGTGAGGAAGGAGAGTCCAAGGAAAACGGGAGGACCTGAGACCCAGCAAATGGACTGGGTGCTGCAGCTGCTGCTCCTCGGCTCGGATCTCACCCCGAAGGAGACAGGAGTCACCGCAGTGCTTTTGGAGAACCAACATCAGCAGCACTCACACATGGCAAGGTTGCCCTGACAGTAATGCCCAGATGGATGGCAGAGCACGGAGGCAGCTGCGGTAATTCAGGGCAGAGATGGGGAGGGTTTTAAAGAAGAGCCGTGAGACTTGGTGACCCTCTGACTGCAAGAAAGATGAAGTCACGGATGGCTGCTGGGTTCCTAGCGTGACGGCTGGGTGACTGTCCCCATGCACTGAGGCCAGCAACACCGCACAGAGGAGCAGGCTTCTGGCGGAAGGTGCTGAGCTTTGGAAGGTGAAACACATCTTGAGAATGAATAACGTGTCTAAGGTCGCCCGTGTGTGGACGACAGGGCCAGGAGGAAAACTCAGGGCTCTGTTGTTCTCTCTCTCGCAGTAAGTGACCAGAAACTTCGTAACAAAAGATTCACTGGGAAAATCCAGAGGAAGTTAGAGCCCAGCATCCAAACGTAGCTTGCTTTCGGCTTCCTCATCCCCTTTTCGGAGTCTTGCCTGGGTGCTCCCAAAGTCTCGACAGCACTAGTGGGAATGCGGCCAAACAATAAGGCTATTTTTTCTATACCACCGTGTTTTATTCTTTGGCTACTCTAATCTGTATCATCAATTCTCTGATTTTTTTCCGTGCAAAGGAGAAATAGTTAATAAGTCGATGGACAATGAAGTTGGCATTAATCCTCTGCAAAACTGCAAATGTGAGCTCACATACTCATGAGGCTTGTGCGTGGACAGGCTGTGCTGCCTCTGCGGGGCCCTCCTGCTTCTGCTCAAGGGCCAAGGAACAGTGCACCCCAGGGAAGCCTTCACCTGGCCCGGGGCCCGGGGTTTCAAGTGTGTGGATGTAGGAGCGGTAAGACCGTTGAGGTCTCACTCAACTCCACTTCTTGCTCCCCGCTCTGTGCCACCTTCCAGTCTTCCACACTCCTTTGAGAACAACAGAACAGGAGAAGGTCTCAGGTGAGCTGTTTAGGAACCACCTTGCTTTACAATGGCTTTTATAAGGGATTTCAAGGTCTGTACGTCCAAATGTAGACACAGAAATTGATGGGAATTAACCAGAGAAAACATAGAACTGATCAATCGCAAGGCAAAGTTGCCACGTAGACATACACAGGTCCTCTTGGTACCAAGCTATTTGTGAGCATGATGATAGCCAAGGCCGTGAGGGATACTATGTGTTTAAAGATGTGCCTTGATGAGAAGCATAAACCTGACTGATTCCTCGTGGGAGAAAAAGAAAAGTGAAATCTGAAAAACGTCTTTGTGTAAGTCATGTAGCGACCGCCTTGCAGTGACGACCCTGAGCTCACACAGGCTGCTGTCCCTGCCGGCTCTTCAATGGAAGGGGAAGGCAGTGTGGCAGGCCAGAGCTCAGTACTGGCTTCCAGAGGTGGAGGTCGATGTCTTTATGATGTTCTTGCCTCTGGCGGGGATAAAGTCTAGACCACCTGCAGGGAGAATAGATGTCCATTAAGGTAGCAATACTTGTGATCTGCAAGTCTCTCGACAGCTTACGATCGTGTTCTCTGCAAAATGTTTCCACGCTTATCGTTCATGTTCCAAATCCCTGTATGGTGGTGCATTTTCTCTCGTGGAAATTCCATTCTCACAAATGGAAACCATTTGCCTATGGCTTCCACCCACCAGTGGCTTGACTACAGACAAGTGTATTACCCATGTTTTTATTTATTTCTGTGTTCTTGGTGCTGTCGTATCTGGGGCCTCTCTGGCTGGGGACAGACTGCTCCTCCCAGGGCCAGCCAATTCTTAGAGGTGATAAACATGCCTTTCACAAGCAAATTAACTGCTCCTATAGGCTCCTCCTTCAACTACCTTCTTTATGTGGATGTTATCCTGCAGGCCAATATTCCCTCACCTGGTCACCCCACGGCCAGGCACCGGACTGCTTGGGGTGGTGGCTCCCATATCACATCCATCCCCCTGCTCCCTGTAGGACGATGTCACCCTAACCCCCCCTCCCGCCCTCTCAGCTCCTGCCACGTCCAGTTGGGCATCAGGTCTTTCTAGTTTTGCTCTTTTTAGGTCAAAACTACCAGTTTTTAACATTCTTAAATATGTTTCAAAGTTTTGTTTTCTCTCCCGAACCAGTTCAGCTGCCTCTTGCCCTGCTCAGCACATCTTTCACCTGAATGCTGCTCCTTCTGGAAAGCTGTCGCCTCCTCCCTATACCTAAGGAGTATCTTCTTAGCACCAAATAGAGGACTTTGGGGACATGACTTCTTCCCATGTCTCCTTTTGAAACTCCTAGCGTGCTTCTATCCAGCAAAGATTTCCTGATAGCAACACAGTCCTCACTTTGCATAGTAGTCTGTGAGCAGAAGATTGACCATGCAAGTCAAAACTATAAAGTGATCTTAATAATCAGTGGAAAAAATTATGAGTGTTCTGCAACCTTTGAATTTTTTTGTCCCAGCATTAACAAGTCTCTTACCATTGCATATTGTTTTCATACGCACACATGAAAACAAAACTCAGGAAAACGGATATTCATTTCGTATGTTGTAATTTAAAAGCATTAGACACATTGAGAATTAAAGTGTTTTATTTCTTTATAAAAAGGTATAATCCCAGCACTTTGGGAGGCCGAGGCGGGCAGATCACGAGGTCAGGAGGTCGAGACCATCCTGGCTAACACGGTGAAACCCTGTCTTCTTCACCCTGGGCGACACAGCGGGACTCCGTCTCAAAAAAAAAAAAAAAAAAAAAAAAAAAAAAAAAAAAATACAAAAAAATTAGCCGGGCGTGGTGGCAGGCGCCTGTAGTCCCAGCTACTCGGGAGGCTGAGGCAGGAGAATGGCGTGAACCCGGGAGGCGGAGCTTGCAGTGAGCCAAGATCACGCCACTGCACTCCAGCCTGGGCGACAGAGTGAGACTCCGTCTCAAAAAAAAAAAAAAAGTATCGAAAGCCAGGCTTGGTGGCCCCAGCCACCGCCTCCTGACCAGCAGTGTCAGCACCCCCAGAGGCAGCGCCACAGTGCCCTTTCCCTGAGGTCTGAACGGTACTTCCGGGGCTGTCACTCTTCCTTTCTTTCCTGCACTTTCATCTTTGTTGGCCAATCTGCTCTTCCAGTTGTTTATTTTTGTAACTTTCCGAGTGGGTTTATTACTGGGAACCTACGAAGCAAGACGACTACACGTGGTGTTTCCCCTACAGAAGCCAAACTGTGCTTGGGGAGGGGTTCTGAAGGGAGTGATGTGGTTGGTCACCGACCGCCATGTGCTCCTGGTGTTCATGTAGAGGTTGGCGGGCAGAGGCGCCAGCACCAATGTGTGCACTTTGAAGGCACGGTGATAACTGGAGTTTGAACTGTTACTAAACTAAACTGTGAGCATTCAGGGCAGTGAAATCTCTCCAAGAACCCCCTTCACGTCCAACCAACAGCCCCCGGGCTGCAAGCGGCCCAGGACAGCTTTGAATGTGGCCCAACACAAATTTGTAAACTTTCTTAAAACATTATGAGGTTTTTTTGTGGGTTTCTTTTTTTTGCCATTTTTTTTCCTTTAGCTCATCAGCTTTTGTTAGTGTTAATGTATTTTATGTGCAGTCCAAGACAGTTCTTCTTCTTCCAATGTGGCCCTGGAAAGCCAAAAGATTGGGCACTCCTGATAACGTGTTTTGCTGGCGTCACTGGGTGCTGGGAGAATTGGGATCCTGCAGAGTGAGGACTGCCTAGGGGTGTGACATCTGCACAGTTACAGCTGAAAAGAGTTTCCTACAGTGGGGTTTACTGTCCACTGGGGACAGTGATGAGAAGAGTTCACCATGTAACTTTATTCTCAGGTGCAACTAAGTCCTGGACACATCCTGCTGTTCTGACACAGCTTCACTTCATGCTCTCACTGGGGCTACATGGACCTTGAACCCTGCCCCGTCAGCTTCTCCATTCCTCCTGACCTGTCGTGAGTCAAATCTGATGGCCTCATCCACAAAACCGATCCTTTTCTCTTTCCACTTGTCCTTCCTCATCTCAGTCCTCAGAGCCCGTGCTGCCCCTGCCTCTGCATTTCACCAATTAGTGAAAACTACCATTTCTGGATCTTTCCAGTTAGACATAAAGTTCTCCAAGATCCAGAACTACCCTAGAATCTTCATTTATAGACTCTGCCTTTGCCATGTTTCCCACTTTGCAAATCTTAATACTATAGATGGTGCGAGCATCGGCCCAGCTATTCATTCAGGGAAGCCACTCAAGAAATGGATGACAAATTCTGTTGCAGCTTCTGCTGTGGGACTAGTCCCCGATTCCTTTCCCCATTGCTGTTGCTTTAGTGAAGGCAGTCATCTCTTTTTCAGGTCTCCGGTTCTGGCTTCCCTTTCAGCCACTGTCCACTATTCTGAAGCATTGTTTCTTTGACCTAAGTCTGATACGGCACATTCAGGCCTTACACAGATCGCTGTACAGACTCCCCATTAGCACAGCAGGGATCTTCAAGGAGGGTGTGAACAGCCCAGGGAATGCCCGGGATTATCTATTAAGGTGTGGAGAGGAAATTGTGGGAACTCTAATTACATTGATTGTCACCTAAACAATAAGCATTTTTAAAAAATTACTAGTGTTATATTAGTACACGATAGTATATGTGTCTAATGCATGCACATGTACAAATGAGCTATGATGTCCAAAATATGTTTACTGCTTGAGTTATCCCCAAAGTATAAGGCAAAACTAGAACTAAAATAGGCATACCTTACAGCAACTTGTTTAAATTTGCAACAATAAACATAGTAAGAATCACATCCTAAATGTGTTTTCCATGTCCTGTTTCTGAACCCCGTGAGTGCTGAGAAATGCACAGTTATAGGCATCAGTGTCATTCAGGGACGTGGCTGGGGTCCCCCAGGAGGAGTGGCAGCACTTGGGCCCTGTTCAGAGGACCCTGTACCACCATGTGATGGTGGACAACTGCAGCCACCTCATCTCGGCATGAGGGGACTTGACGGCGTGCATTTCCTTTTTTTTTTTTTTTTGAGACAGAGTCTTACTCTGTCACCCAGGCTGGAGTGCAGTGGTGTGATCTTAGCTCACTGCAATCTCTGCCTCCCGGGTTCAAGTGATTCTTGTGCCTCAGCTTCCTGAGTAGCTGGGACTACAGGCGTGCACCACCACACCTGGCTTTTTTTTTTTTTTTTTTTTTTTGTATTTTTAGTAGAGACAAGGTTTCGCCATGTTGGCCAGGCTGGTCTCGAGCTCCTAACCTCAGGTGATCCATCCACCTCGGCCTTCCAAAGTGCTGGGATTACAGGCATGAGCTCATACCTGGCTGCATTTCCTTTTTAATTGCAATGCATGTAGACCCATTTCTAAGCTCAGGGCTGTTCAACCCTGCAGCTTCCCCCTGCATGGTGTGGGATTCTCCTCCCTGGGGTGTGAGTCTATCTATGTGGCTAATAAACGGGTGCTCACCTCCTCCATGCAGTGTCAGGCATATGTGTGCAGCCATCCTCCTAGGCCTAGGGCAGGAATCCTCCTGCCCCAATGGGGTAAAGGGGAGGCACCTGAAACACTCTTCCCTCAGCAGCCACAGAGAGCCTGATAAACTTCACAGCACGTGCTCTCCCGAAAATCCTCCAGTGGCCATTCCTCTCACCCAGCAGAAACACCTCCCTCGCCCACATCCATAGGGCCGCACACAGCCTGGCCCTGTTACCTCCACTTCAACCCTCTGCGCTCACCTTCACTGACACTTGAGCCACAGTTCCTTCCTCCTGGGAAATAGCAGGCATTTATCCCTGCTGTCCCCCCGACCTGACATGCCCTTTCCACACATAGCCACGTCACCATCCTCACTCCCTTCACAGCCATATCCCAACATCAGCCTTTCCACAGCTTTTGCCATCACTCTCTCCAGCCCCCAGCTGGCACTCCATGTCCCTCATCCCGCCTTTCTCCTGCTCCATTTTCCTCCATAGAACTCCCTGCTGATGTGCCATGTACTCTACCGATTCATTTTGCTTTTCCTCTGTCTGCCCAACTGGAGGGAATTTTCTGCTCAGCAAAAATGTTTGTGGCTCACAAACAGTGTGGCCGTGTTCTAGCCTCCCTGCTCCATCTGGACTGCGCGTCTCCCCTTGCCCCTCCCGCGGCACAGCCAGGTCAGCTGTGGTTGCAGAAGGCTGTCCTTTGCATGTTGGCTCAGCCTACCCTGGGGCTGGGCCCAGGAAGCCCCAAGCCCAGAAGTCATTTTCACTGCCAGTGTGGACTTGCTGGATTAGCTCACCTACCAGAACCCTGCTGGATCATCTCCAAGAGCCAGTCTCAGGGACCCTGAGGCCGACTGTGGAGCAGCTGTCAACATGGTTTTGAAACGCTCAGCCATGTGAAGAGTGCTGGCAGCCGCTGCCTGCTGAGGCGCACGCGGCTACGGTATCTCACTTCTGTTACAGTAACATGGCTTTGCTTGAGGACGGGATGAAAGAATAAAGATGCAGCCTGGGCAACATAGTGAACCCCATCTCTACAAAAAGTAAAAAATTTAGCCAGGCATGCTGCACCTGTAGTCCCGGTGACTCGGGAGACTGAGGCGGGAGGACAGCTTGAGCTTGGGAGATCAAGGATGTTGTGAGCTGTGATCGCGCCACTGCACTCCAACCTGGGTGATAGAGCAAGACTCTGTCTCAAAAAAAAAAAAAAAAAAAAAAGAAAAGAAAGAATAAAGGTTAATTCATCATCTTGGACATAAAAAATATTTTCTTGAGTGTTACTCAGATGTGTTTTTACTTCCTGCCCTTCCAATAAAAATACGAGTGATGGTTCTGCGTCTTTCAGCTTGGAGAAGACCACCATGCCCGTAAATACGGAACAGTTAGGTCTGAGCAGGCGTAAAGAAAATCTCCATTGTGTGGTGTTCTCAGCACAGTTAGTCTGGAATGAGTAAACGTGTGTGAGGTAATTGCCATGCTTTGTGGCAATCAGACCTACAAAGGGGAAGGTCACAAATCACCCAGTAATACCACTTTGCACAAAGAAATTGGGAGTGTACATTTCTTTTTCTTCTTCTTTTTGCTTTGTTAGAAGTGGGTGTTCACTTTATCTCTGATGGCATGTGATTGTCATGAAGTCAGTCGTGATGATAGCTCTCAACTCCAAACTGCTGAGACCAGGGACTACCTCAGCCATCTATATCCTGCACACGGTGCCTAGCACTGGCTGGAGCTCAGCGAGTATTTGTTGAGTGAGTGAATCAATCCTATTTCGCCTTCTTGCCAGTTCTGGTCTGGGTGGTCGGTACTTTCCTTCCTGAGTATCGTGCAGACCCAGGTTTCTGGCGTCTGGGCTCATTGGCTGATGTGGGAGCAGCCTCTTCCTTTCTGCAGTGGGAATCACTATCCAGAGCCAGGTACAGGCCCCGGAGGAGGGTCCCCAAGGCCCTCCAGTTCCCTTTGCCTGGCTGGGGTTTTGTGGAAGAGGAAAGCCAGTGTCCTGAAATGATTCCTTCCTCACTGCCATCAATACCGGAAATACTCCCAAGGGATTTAGAATCAGAAAAATCACATTTCTAAATTTTCTAAGATGAACATGTATAGCTTTTACACACAGAAAAACCATAGTAGAACACAAACACACATACAACCTCCCCTGAGTCTTGGGAAAGCTTGTCACTGGGGAGGTTAGCGGAAATTGCACACTTTTCTCTGCTAGCTGGTTAAAAGTCTTCAAAAACCCTGTCTGAATTTAATCTTAGGAAATGGAACTTCATAGATGGTTCAGGAATGTAAAGATTCACACATCACAAAATATTTCAATGTATTTGATGCCTGATAAACATGTAAATATCAGAGTGTTGTGTCTTTGCTTATGAGTTGTATATTTCTATTCGTTTTAATGGTTATCACGATTTTTTCAAAAGATCTTTAATGTAACAGTGATTATTTTGGGTTACTGTGTAAGAAAGCTATTTAGCCACTAGAGGGCAATGTGACACAGCACAAAGTAGGTCTTGGTTCAGCTGAAACCTTTACTTTTCAAAATGGGAACATACACCAGCCTGGCCAACATGGTGAAACCCAGTCTCTACCAAAAAAAAAAAAAAAAATTAAAAATAAATAAATAAATAAATACAAAAATTTGCCGGGCGTGGTGGCGGTCGCCTGTAATCCCAGCTACTCAGGAGGCTGAGGCAGGACAATCGCTTGAACCGGGGAGGCAGAGGTTGCAGTGAGCTGAGATCGTGCCACTGCACTCCAGCCTGGGCGACAGAGCGAGACTCTGTCTCGAAACAAAAAACAAAAACAGAAACAAAACACAACAAAATGAGAAATCAAAATGGAATTTTAAGGAAGCAGGCACTTTTACATATGTCCATGTTAAAGTTCTAGAGCTGTTGATAAATATAAAAACAATAATTCTAAGTTATTTCAGTAGGATTTATTCATTGTTTTATTAATGCTTAATATTTTCCAATTCACCTTTCATGTATATGTATTCTATATAAAATTTGTATAAAATGGAGAATGACATACTATCTAAAGTGTAAAAAACACATATACATGTATACATACACAGATATATAGATTTTGCTGTTGTAATTATAGAAGAAAACAATGACCTCGGTGCCATTAAAAAAGCACTGGATTTTTCCACATATGTTTTTCTCTTCCTTAGGGACGCAGAGTTGCAATGAGATGACTTTTGAAGGTTCTGTCTTGTAATATTGTTCTGCTGTTGTGTAAATTCAAAAAGCCTTTGTAACAACAGACTATTAGAATTAATTTACCTGCATTTTTACTTTATTTTTGCTGAAGACCAGAGTTTTATTATTATTCAAATCAGACTTCCTGAGCATTTGGGGATCTAAGTGGTTTTTTTTGTTTTTTTGTTTTTTTGTTTTTGAGATGGAGTCTCACACTGTTACCTGGGCTGGAGTGCAATGGTGCCATCTTGGCTCACTGCAACCTCTGCCTCCTGGATTCAAGCAATTCTCCTGCTTCAGCCTCCTGAGTGTCTGGGATTACAGGTGCCTGCCACCACTCTCAGCTAATTTTTTGTATTTTTAGTAGAAACAGGATTTCACTATGTTGGCCAGGTTGGTCTCGATCTCCTGACCTTGTGATCTGCATCCCTCGGCCTCCCAAAGTGCTGGAATTACAGGTGTGAGCCACCGTGCCTGGCCTAAGTTTTTAAAGATAATTTGGTGGGAAGGGGCTAGGGAAGTGGGGAGTGCTGATTGATCAAGTTGGAGATGGAATCATAGGGGGTTGAAGTGAGGTTTCCTTGCCATCTTCTGTTCCTGGGTGGGATCTCAGAACTGATTACCAGTCTAGGTGGTGTCAGCTGATTCATCTAGTGCAGGGTCTGCAAATTCCTTCCCGAGGTTAGCTAGGCCTATGCCCAGGAATGAACAAGGACAGCTTAAAGGTTAGAAGCAAGATGGAGTCGGTTAGGTCTGATCTTTCACTGTCATAATTTCCTCAGTTATAATTTTTGGAAAGACTGTTTCAATCCCTCCCTTAGGGTTTCATAGCACCTCATTTTTAAGGTGTGGGCTGTGAAGATGGGAAAAGGCCATTGATCGCTCTGGCTTCTTCCCACTGACAGGGACATAGTAGGCTAGGTGTTGACCCCAAGGTGAGAGGAGTGGAACTGCTTCGCAGCTATCTGAGCTGTTTAAGCGTACTCACACAGGCCAGGCTGAGGTTCCAAGGCTTTCATGACAAAGGCACTCATATTCTCATGTACAGTTTTAGTATGACATTTAAGCAAACAGTGTACAATAAGGTAAATAGTGAGTTCTAAAACAAAGAGTGCAATTACCAGCTTTAAAAGTAAAGATTTAAAAGCATTAGTTTGGGCACTTTTAGCCTCCCAAAATTTAGGATTCAGTCTAAATTGCAGAAAAAAAAAAAAACAACTAACAACAGATGTACTGTAGTTTTTGAAACATAATTTTTCTCTCTTCAGTCCTTATTTTTATTAAATAAGGACCAATTTGTTTGTGAAATAAACTTTAGTTTTATTATACTTGGCATGATTATTTAAAAGCACAGCAAGAATAAGTATTTTTCACATAGGCCTTTTAAATTGGCTTTGATGTAACTCTGTATAAAGAGTCTCAGATAAGACTTTAAAGCCCATCCCAGCCATGGGTTTGTACCCTCAAATGCCTATGAGTTGGGTAAATTCCTCTCTTTTTGAGATCCCAAGATAACTTAAGATTCCTGGGCCTGTTGGAAAGTGACATTCTTTACTTACCGTAGGTTAGGAACCCTGTACAGGGATTGTGTAGACAAAGTATGAGGCCAGTTTTCCCTAGGGGTTTTTATTGGCTCTATAAGTCAAGTTTGATTCCTTAAACAAAAGCATGCCATTCCAGTCAAAGCCTTTGTAAAATAACCATTTTCTCCAGTTGTGTCCTGTTGCAAAAGAAAACATTCTTAGTGCACTTATGCAAACAATTATGTTGCCATAAATTAAGAATACTTGCAAATAACTTCCAGATTCTGGAGAAATCAGGTACAGAGAAACAAATATGCTCTAAAATTTTGTTCACAGGAGTATATTTTACTCAATTGTTAAAAGCTGTAAGTAGCTCAAAAGAAATGTTTTCTTGGCTCTGAAAAATGAAAAGAATCAGCCACGTTTTAAACAAAAAAAAAAAAAAGAAAAAAAAGCAAAGGAAAAGATTAGTTCAGTTTTCTATTAGCTCATTCCATTCAGTAAACTCCTGTTCTGCTTAATATTCATGAACATTTCAGCTTTCTATGAGAGTCCTAAACATTTTTTCCTTTATTCTAATGTTGCAATCTCCAAAGCTAGCAGAAACTTGCATTCAAGAACACCTGTCAAAGTTTTATAGCTGATTATAAAACCATCTTCTAAAGAGGATCAAAACAAGACAACAATTGTCTGTGGATGAGAAAACATTTTAGGGCAGCCACAGTCAAACACAATTGACAAGAAAATTTGTAACCTCTGTGGCACACAATAATTTAAAATAGCAGTTGTAATTATTACTGATAACGTATGCTAAGGCATATCAGAATTATAGGAATCTTACACAATTTTGAAACACATGCTAATAACATATTAATATGAATATAACCCAAAGAAAGTTAAACAGCATCTTATAATTGGCTGTATTTCCTGCATGATTTTAATATATTAAATAAGCAGACTATGTCTTTTTGGACTGTAGGGGACCTATTGTTTTTTAACTTTGAATTTGATCTTGGCAGCTTTGTCAAATATCAAGGGTTTAAAACACTGGATGTCACAAAATAGAATCCTAGGTCACCATAAGTCATTTATTTAGCCAAAATGATAACTCACAAAGTTTTAAAAAGGAAAAAACCCTTAGTTTGATAGAAAAGAGACTCAGCTTCTCAAACTACAAGACCCAGTGAAGACAGCATGAGGCCAGTTGAATCGGTCCCTTCTCTCTCCCCTCCCTTTTTTGGGGTTTACTTAAAGGCAAACAAAATTTTTTCATTGTCTCTCAATATTACATAAGAATCTTTTTCAAAAGAAAAAACAAAATTTCATGTTTGCATTAGTGCATCTTTAATGCTAAAGCTAGTTTTTAGTAAAATTTTAAAAATCTATCCAGTTTTAATTAGTTTGACCATAAGTTAATGTTTTTATAAACCTTTTTTTTGAGACAGAGTCTCACTCTGTGGCCCAGGCTGGAGTGCAGTGGTGCAATCTTGGCTCACTGCAAGCTCTACCTCCCAGGTTCATGCCATTCTCCTGCCTCAGCCTCCCGAGTAGCTGGGACTACAGGCACCTGCCACCACACCTGGCTAATTTTTGTATATTTAGTAGAGACAGCATTTCACCATGTTATCCAGGATGGTCTCGATCTCCTGACCTCATGACCCACCTGCCTCGGCCTCCCAAAGTGCTAGGATTAAAGGCATGAGCCACCATGCCCGGCCTTTTATAACCCTTTACAATTTAGTTGTTGTTGTTGTTACAGAGCAGAACCATATTTTAAGAAAACTCTGTTGTGCTTTTATTCCAATGTTCAACTTATGGTAAAACTAACAAATACCCCTTTAACTTTAGCCAATATGTTTACACACAGAATCTCTTTTACAATTAATTTTTTATAAACCTTTCACAACTTGCTTAAACCTTTAGATTTTTCCAATCTCATTTAAAACAATACCTTAACCCTCTGAACTTGGGCAAGAAATCCATATTCCCATGCCTTCTTATAATCTTTTACCAAAAGTACATTCTCCTTTTCTTACACACCTTGCATGTAGAACTTCCTTCAGCAGCCTCAAATACCTATTACACTGTTAACTCTGTGCAACTTCTATTTTTGGCGAAAAACCTGGTTAGTAAGCCATTTTAATTATGTACCAGGTGTGGAGCTTATGACAGACCCAGGACAGAAGTGCAGGTAAAGTCTGACTTTTTCCAGCATAGCTACGAGGTGTGGCTAACTCCACATGTACCCAGCACTTACCTAGCAGTAAAGCAGGTAAGTGTATAGTTATGAGTCATAGTGGCATTTTTATGAAGCATTTAGGCAGCCTAATAATCTTTAAATTGTACATTTCTTGCATAAATTCCCTTTCATGAATCCTTTCATGACTTAGACCATTTATTACATGCTTGGACTTTCTGACTTGTTCTAAACATCTCTCTTTTTAAACAACCAGTCATTTCACTTTAGGATGAAAATTTACCATACAAGATCCTTTCTTATACAAAATATCTTTCCTTTATAACCTTCTTTGCATAGCTAGGGGGCTAATTTCACATGTCACCAGGCCTTATCTAGAATTTAATGACTCCAAGCTAGGTAAATTGAACAATTTTCAAAAGTTAAAGAAGTAGTTTATGATCTTAAAGCATTTAGCAAACCTAATATCAGACCCAATTTAGACTACATGTCTAAATTTTGAAGACATTTTTATTTTACCAATAATTTTTAAATCTGTCTTTATCACCAAAAGTTAGGTGAACTAAAGGGCATTAGTTTTAATTTATCTGGCAAAATATTTGATAAGTGCTTACTTTTCTTTAAACCAATTAATTATAGCTCTTTTATGTAAACATCACACACACAACATATATAAATACATAGACAAACAGGATCCACTAGTTGTAAGGTTTTTCATTTGCCAGTTCTTAAGTTTCCTAATGGGATTACTGGATTCAGGCTAGAGCCCTGTGAAAAACAGGGCTGGGAAAGCATGCAATTGCTAGGGCCTAATAAGCTGGCACAGCTGGAAAGCAAAACAGATCCCCCAAATTAAGGGTACCACTTTATACGGGATCCAGGATTCCCCCCAAAAGAGGGAAATACTACAGAAGAAGCTAGTGTAGTACTTCTACCCTGCATTCTTTTTTTTTTTTTTTTTTTGAGATGGAGTCTCACTCTGTTGCCCAGGCTGGAGTGCAGTGGCCAGAGCTCATCTCACTGCAAGCTCCGCCTCCTGGGTTCATGCCATTCTCCTGCCTCAGCCTCCCGAGTAGCTGGGACTACAGGCGCCCGCCACTTCACCCGGCTAGTTTTTTGTATTTTTTAGTACAGACAGGGTTTCACTGTGTTAGCCAGGATGGTCTCAATCTCCTGACCTCGTGATCTGCCCGTCTCGGCCTCCCAAAGTGCTGGGATTACAGGCTTGAGTCACTGCACCCGGCTCTACCCTGTATTCTATTGTAAGACAATCCAAAGCCAATCAGCCCATTTTGTAGTCAGCCCATCCCCCATGGAATTCTCATCTCTCAGTCAGTGTAAGGATGTTTTCATACCTTCTAGGTGGACAAGAGCACACTTCTCTGACCCAAGCATTCAAGGAGCCAAGTATCCCTCCTAATTGCCATTAGCAGTCCCTTATAGTATATTTCCTATATGGCTATTACAAACCATGGCTGAAAGCTCTCCCATAATGTGAAGCAATTTTTGATATACCCAAAAGTTAAGAAAAAAAGTCAGTTAACATGATGTAAAATTGAACCGAGACTTAGATTTCGAGGGAGATCTATCAACTTTCAGTTCCTGGGGTTCCATGAGGAAAACGGAGGGTTTTCCCAGAATGGGGGTCTGTGGTGCCTCCTCTGTTTTTCCTTATGAATCCCAGGCTGTTAGAATTTATCTAGGTTCTCTCATGTGGGCTTCAAGAGTGGCAAGAAGAAAAAAATGGAGAAAAACAATTCAGAAGAAAAAAAACTTTTTCCAGAAAGACATGAATCAAGAAGAGGAAAATATAAAGGCTTTTTACATAGATATTGTTTGGATACTTTATTTATTTATTTATTTTTGTGATCTGGTCTATGTTTTCCAGGCTTTTCTCAAACTCCTGAACTCAAGCAATCCTCCTGCTTTGGCCTCCTGAAGTACTGGGATTATAGGCATGAAAACAGATATCCAGGGTTACGCCACCCAACCCTGGATGTCTATTTTTAACTAAGCGGCTTTTAACCATTGAACTCTTTTGTTTAAAAAAAAATCTTTAAAAATCTCTTATTACCAGACTCTAGTGAGGACAGCCAACATTTCTGGCTTTTGAATTCTATACCAGGTAACCTCTCACATGAAACTAATAAGTTTTAACTAAGGTTATACTTAACCATGAACTCACAAAGTGTTTCAAAGAGATGGTAAGCAGTTTTTTGTTTTTTTTTAAACAAGATTTAGAATTTCCCCAGGGTAGTTCAGAGAAAGGAAAATTCAAGACAGGAAATCAGATGCTATCCATGGGCGGGGGGTGGGGGAGAATCCTCAAAAAATGGCAAAGTTACACAAATAACAAACCAGAAAGGAATCATTTCCAAAGCCAAGAACTGAACCAGGGGCAGCCACTGTCAAAAGACAAAAGCCTTGGTTACTGCATTAGAGCATTCAGCAGGTTCTGTTGCTCTTTCTAGAAGTAGCCTAGAGTAGCCAATTTCGAGCTTGCAAAGACTTTAAACTGCTCAAGATAATTTTTAGGGCTATGACATGAATCCCCAAATTCCTGTCTGTTGGATGGCAGAGACCAAGAGAAAGTATCCCCACATGGTCACAAGGTTAAGGTCTCAAGCACATAAAGCAAAAAGAGAGAAACATCATATGGCACTGATCTCAGGGACCCCCAGCAAAGTTTATAAATTACCAGCTGCTAGGCTGGCTTAAAAAGCAGGCTTAAAGGGGTCCTAAGCCCACCTTCTCTCCTGTGATACCTCTCTCTCCATTAAAGAACAAAACAGAAAGACAAATTCTTAGCACAAAGTGCTCCAGATTTGCTACAGCCTAAGACTAGTCTCACAAATCCTTTTTTCTATTAATCAAACCTTTGCAGAGGAGACAAACAGTGATGTTTACCATTTGCATTCACCACCCCCCCAACAAACACACAGAGGGAGAAGGAGAGAGAGAGAGAGAGAGGAAGAGAAAGAGAGAGAGAGAAAGAGAGAGAGAGAGAGAGAAAGAGAGAGAGAGAATTGCTAAGAATTTCTTACCCTTTTTGTTTGCCAGCATACCAGGTTTCTGGATTCCCTTTCTCTGCAGCTTTCAGAAGAACAGAGCAGCTTTGATGACCCTGCTCACTGTATTACAGCTATGGGAGCCAAGCCCCATTACAAAATAAAATCATCCTTTTCTGTTTGATGGAACCATAGGCAAAAGCTTCTCAATTTTGCAAGATACTGCCCAACAGGCTGCATAGGGAATCAAATCAATATTTTCCATCCCAGCCAAAGCAAAATACGTATAACAAAACGACACAAGTTACCTTGTTCAGCACCAATTTTGACCTGGCAAGGCTCAAACTTTCTCCTGTTGGCCCCTGTTATCTTTGATCCACTCCAGGTGGGGAGGGATGACTTTCAAATGGTAATTCAATGTGTAATCTCTGAGCAAGACAACAAACCTGACAAAAACAAGCAATGGGGAAAGGATTTCCTATTTAATACATGGTGTTGTGAGAACTGGCTAGTTATACACAGAAAATTGAAACTGGATCTTTTCCTTACACCCTATAAAAAAACTAACTCAAGATAAATTAAAGTCTTAAATGTAAAGGCCAAAACTATAAAAACGCTAGAAAAAAATCTAGGCAATACCATTCAGGTCATAGACATGGGAAAATATTTTATGTTGAAATCGTCAAAAGCAATTGTAACAAAAGCAAAAATTGACAAATGGGACCTAATTAAACTAAAGAGCTTCTGCACAGCAAAGGAAACTATCATCAGAGTGAACAGGCAACCTACAGAATGGGAGAAAAATTTTGCAATCTATCCATCTGACAAAGGTCCAATATCCATAATCTGTAAGGAACTTAAGGAAGTTTACAAGAAGAAAACAAACAACCCCATTAAAAAGTGGGCAAAGGACATGAACAAACACTTCTCAAAAGAAGACATAGATGTGGCCAACAAACATATGGAAAATAGCTCAACATCACTGATCGTTAGAAAAATGGGAATCAAAACCAGAATGAGATACCATCACATGCTAGTCAGAATGGCAATTATTAAAAAGTCAAGAAAAACTGATGCTGGTGAGGTTGGGGAGAAATAGAAACACTTTTACGCTGTTGGCAGGAATGTAAATTAGTTCAACCATTGTGGGAGACATTGTGGCGATTCCTCAAAGATTTAGAACAGAAAATACCATTTGACCCAGCAATCCCATTACTGGGTATATACCCAAAGGAATATAAATCATTCTGTTATAAAGATAAATGCATGTATATATTCACTGCAGCACTGTTCACTGTAGCAAAGACATGGAACCAACCCAAATGCCCATCAATGATAGACTGGATAAAGAAAATGTGGTACATATACACCATGGAATGCTATACACCCATAAAAAAGAATGAGATCATCTCCTTTGCAGGGACATGGATGAAGCTGGAAGCCATTATCCTCAGCAAGCTAACACAGGAACAGAAAGCCAAACACCACATGTTCTCACTTATAAGTGAGAGCTGACCAAAGGAACACATGCACACAGGTAGGGGAACAACACACTCTGGGGCCACTCAGAAGCAGGAGAGAGCATCAGAAAAAATAGATAATGCATGCCGGGCTTAATACCTGGATGATGGGTGGATAGGTGCAGCAAACCACCATGGTACACACTTACCTGTGTAACAAATCTGCACATCCTGCACATGTATCCTGAAAGTTAAAATAAAATAATAAAAAAATTAAAAATACACGAAAGATCTGAATAGACATCTCTCAAAAAAAGACATATGAATGGCAAACAGGTATACAAAAAGGTGCTTAACATCACTGACATCAGAGAAAGGCAATCAAAACTACAATGAGATATTATCTCAACCCAGTTAAAATGGCTTTTATCCAAAAGACAGGCAGTAACAAATGCTGGCGAGGACGTGATGGGAACCCTCACACACTGTTGGTGGAAATGTGAGTCAGTACAACTTCTATGGAGAACTGCTTGGAGGTTCCTCAAAAAGTAAAACTAGAGCTACCATAAGATCCAGCAACCCCAATGCTGGGTACATACCCAGAAGAAAGCAAATCAGTATATTGAAGGGATACCTGCACTCCCATGTTCCTTCTAGCACTGTTCACAATAGCCAAGATTGGAAAGCAACCTAGTTAGTGTCCATCAACAAACGAATGGATAAAGAAAAGGTGGTGCACATACGCGGTGGAGCACTCTTCAGCCATAAAAGACAGTGAGAGCCTATCATTTGCAATAGCATGGATGGAACTGGCGGTCATTAAGTGAAATTAGGTAAAGAAAAACAAACAACCATGACATGTTCTCTCTTATTTGTGGGAGCTAAAAAGTAAACAGTCAAACTCATGGAGATACAGAGTGGAAGGATGGTTACTGGAGGCTGGGAAGGCACAGGGCGAGAGAGGTGGGGATGGTTAATGGATAAAAAAGGTAATTAGAAAGAATGAATAAAACCGAGTATTTGTAGTATTTGACAGCAACAGAATGCCTATAGTCAATAATAATTTAATTGTACATTAAAAAAATAAAGAGTATAATTGGATGGGTTGTAGCACAAAGGAAAAAGGTTGGAGGTGATGGACACCCCATTTACCATGCTGTAATTATCATGCACTGCAGGCTTGTATGGATCTCACATACCCCATTAACATATACACCTACCGTGTGCCCACAAAAATAAATATTAAACTTTTAAAAAATTATGAAAATCGTCATCATAATTCACAACGATCAATAAATATAAAAAATGTACATTCTATGTCTGAGTTGATGCAGGGCAAGAATGTATTAAGAGAGAAAGAACTGCAAACAAACAACATCCTGAGAGCAAGAAACCGGAGAAATAACAGAAACTCCAGGGAGAAGCCTAGATCTTAAAGAAGCGAGAAACTGAAGGACTGGCACAGAGATCTCCACAAAACCAGGTGACACTTGTGTTCCAGGAAACAGAATAGAAAAGGGACTCAGGGCTGTCTCTGACAGGTGAGCAGCTAGAGTGGGAGGGAGGGATCCGGGGGACCCAGGAGGGTGGAGGGACCCAGGGCTGGGAGCTGAGGGCGGGGCTGTGCTTCAGCCTCCTCCTCCCACTGCCCCTCCCCCTGCCCCCAGGAGCCCTTTGTGAGGAAGAGGCCCCAGCTCTGTGATGCAGGCCTGGGCCCCACTCCCTAGACCCAAAGGGGATGCCCAGCCCTCAGTTGCTTGAAGGCGACATTGCACTTCAGATGGAGAAAATGCTCTTTCCTCTGAAGAGCCCTAGTGCCACATGGCTGAGCCCGAGCTCCACTCCCTGGATGATGGATTTCATCCTCACCAGTGTGTGTGGCCTGGTGCTCCTCTACCTGGTACTCTCCTACCTCCACAGTGACCCGCCCTCACCCCCGCCCGGGAGGAAGAGGAGCAGCAGGGAGGTAAGGAGCCCTCAGCCCAGCCCCACAGAGAAAGATTCTCTCTTCTTTTCCTCCCCTCATTTCCACTTTTCCCAAACAACGAGAGACGCTCCCACGATGGGAAATCTCGTCATCCCTCTAGGGCAGGGCAGGGCAGGCAGGGGCGAGAGTGGGCGGAGGATTCCACCCCCAGCTCCCAGACCATCTGTGGGGTGCGCAGGGGGCGTCAGGGCAAAAACCAACACCAGACTCAGTGGCGACGACCGGGTCAGGAGAGGAGTGAGGTCTCTGTGGGAGGAGAGGCCCCAGCCCTGCCTCATCACCCCCTTCCTGGGCCAGGTGCCTGGGGGCCCAGCCTCCTCTGTGTGATCTGGGTGTGATCTGGGAGCTGTGCTGAGCCCCCGAGAGCCTCCCACAAGAGCCTGGATTCGCCTGTGGCTGCACCCCGGCCACAGCTGCTGCTTCCTCCTTCACCACAACCCCATGGTCCCGGCCTCCTCTCCATTCTCTTCCCAAGCAGAATCCTACCGGCAGCTCAGAGGCGCCTGCAGACCTGAGCCTGGGTGTGCCTTCAGGGGAGGAGCAGGGACTGGGAACAGCCGGGGCGGAGCCACACAGAAAACCCCTCCTTGCATTTTCCTAAGAAGGAAAACGGAAAACATTTCATTCACGATAAACATGAGTAAAAAGCGCACACAGAGCTCCCTGAGCTAGAGGCAGGGCGCCGTGTCCTTCATGAGCACTGCATGTGTGCAGCTGGTCTGGGGAGAGGAGACTGAGAACTGGTCCCAGCCCCTCATCCTTTCTTGCCTCTCAGCCTCAAAGGGAGAGAAGGGGGAGGTCCAGGAGCAGAAAGAAGATCTCAGCTCTGAAAGGTGAGGCTCTGCTGCTCCCCGGGACTCCCCAGAGGTGACAGCATCGCCTGTGCCCGAGGAAGTCATTTGCAGAGGCCTGAGAGGGAAACTCCTGGGAGGGAAATCGGAACCTGGGGCCTCAGATTCCCTGTGGGAATGAAGCTGGGGGCCTGGGAACGGGATTGCCCATAAGGGGGCGGTGTGGGGAAGGGACCAAGGCCTGCGGGGATATGGGCGGAGGTCAGGGAGGCTCCAGGTCCATGTGGACAGCTGTGTACCTCGGCCATGGCTGACTCCTCTTTGAGACCACCCGTTTGCTCTCCCAACAAGATGGTTGTGACACCCATGAAGGGGTGGACGTGGAAGCGCTTTTTGCAAATGACAAAATGCTGCACAGTGGACACCTTCCTGTCAACATCAGGGCCATGTGTCCTTGGACACAGATGTGTGGGCTTCAGGGTCTACTTCCCTGTGGTGTCCCTTAAAGAGACATCCACTCAGCCTCCGTGAGGTTCCCAGGCACCGCCCTCTCCACCATAACCCTGTCTCCTGACTTCCAGCTTGCAGAAACCTCCTGAGGGAGCTGGAGGAGACTCGGGACCTGAACAACCTTCTGGAAAGGTGAGGAGCTTCCCCCTTCTCTCCATGTCCTCCTTCCTACCAGGGCCTCTGATGCAACCCTAGGGCCTGCTGGTGATCTGGGAGGGAGAGGTCCTGGGAAGAGGAGAGGAGAGGACTGAAGCCCTGGGGCAGGCTTAGGCAGAGCTTTGTGAAGTCAGCAGCGGGGGAGGTGGAGGAGCTGTAGGCCCCAGGTGCCCACCCCTCCTGGCTTCCTGGCCCCACCTGCCCCTGGCTGCAGCTTGTGCCTCTTGTCTCCTGCAGCCACCTGAGGAAGCTCGCTGGCGAGGGCGGCTCCCATCTGCCATTAGGTGGAGACCCCCCGGGTGACGTGTGCAAACCAGCGCCTGCTAAGGCCCACCAGCTGCATGGGAAATGCATGCCAGATCTGTCTCCCACCAGCTTGTCCCCAGCAGCTCCCCCAGCTCCTCTGGCCTCCACCCAGTCACCAGGTCCGATGACCTTCTCAGAGCCTTTTGGACCACACTCAACCCTGAGTGCCTCCGGGCCTCCAGAGCCCTTGCTTCCCCTAAAACACCCTGCATCCCGGCCACATGTGGTTTTTCCTCTTTCAACACAGCCGCATGGTCCCCTGACCTCTCTACCTCCACCCGACTCCAGCCTGGCTGGACTTCAGTGTGGCTCCACAACACGCCCCGTCCCCAAGAGCTCCCCTCTACACAGCCAGGGGCCGCCTTCTCCAACCAGGGTGATCTCTGGCCTTGGGCGCTCCAGCGATCCCATCTGGGACCTCTATTGCTGGAGGGAGGCTGCCACCACCTGGGGCCTCTCCACCTGTTCACATGGCAAATCCCAGCCACAGCATCTTCCCGACCAGCCCCTAGAGGCTTCCTTCTGGGGAGACCCCACACCCAGGCACGTGGAGGTAGGTGTGTGCACATTCATCCACCCTGACGTGCAGAAGCTGCTGGAGACTCTCATCGCCAAGAGAGCACTGATGAAGATGTGGCAGGGGAAAGAAAGGGAATGGGCCGACCACCCGCAGATGACATCGCTGGGGAAGGAGTGGGACATCACGACTTTAGATCCCTTCTGGAACGTGTCAACTGAACCACAACAGCTGCCCCATCCTCAGCAAGTCTCTGACGCCACAGCTGTGGGGGACCACTTGCAGCAGAAATGCAGCCAGCTTTTCTGGAACCTCCCATCTTTCAACAGCGAGTCCCTGGTAGCCACAGCCTGGGTTTCTAGCAAGCCTTCCTCACAGAATGCGCACTCCGTATCATTGGATGAAGCCTCCACTTCTCTTCCAGGTGAACCTGAGGTCGAGGTATCCTCAGAGCTTTCCCAAGCACCGCCTTCCTCACAGAATGCACACTCTGTATCATTGGATAAAGCCTCCACTTCTCTTCCAGGTGAACCTGAGGTCGAGGTATCCTCACAGCTTTCCCAAACACCGTCTTCCTCACAGAATGCACACTCTGTATCATTGGATAAAGCCTCCACTTCTCTTCCAGGTGAACCTGAGGTCGAGGTATCCTCAGAGCTTTCCCAGGCACTGCCTTCCTCACAGAATGCACACTCTGTATCATTGGATAAAGCCTCCACTTCTCTTCCAGGTGAACCTGAGGTTGAGGCATCCTCACAGCTTTCCCAGGCACCGCCTTCCTCACAGAATGCACACTCTGTATCATTGGATAAAGCCTCCACTTCTCTTCCAGGTGAACCTGAGGTTGAGGCATCCGCACAGCTTTCCCAGGCACCGCCTTCCTCACAGAATGCACACTCTGTATCACTGGATAAAGCCTCCACTTCTCTTCCAGGTGGACCTGAGGTCGAGGTATCCTCAGAGCTTTCCCAGGCACCGCCTTCCTCACAGAATGCACACTCTGTATCATTGGATAAAGCCTCCACTTCTCTTCCAGGTGGACCTGAGGTCGAGGTATCCTCAGAGCTTTCCCAAACACCATCTTCCTCACAGAATGCACACTCTGTATCATTGGATGAAGCCTCCACTTCTCTTCCAGGTGAACCTGAGGTTGAGGCATCCTCAGAGCTTTCCCAGGCACCGCCCCAGCCCCACCACATGGCCCAGCCCCAACCTTTCACTCCAGCCTGGCCCCAGTCCCAGCCCCCGCCTTTGGCTGGGATCCAGACCCAGGCCCACCTCTCACCCCCTGTCCCAAGCCTACCGTGCTCTTCTCCACCCCAGATTAGGGACTGTGGGGCATCTTACCCGACAACCCAGGAGAAGACAGAGTCTGTCATCCCCGCTGGAAAGGAGAATCTTGAATGGACCTTGAAGAAGCGACCAAAGTGGAAGAGGGTTTTGCCCTCTCTCCTCCAAAAGTCTCCGACTGTCCTGAGCCAGCCCACAGCCCACCTTCCCCAGGAGAGGCCAGCCTCCTGGAGCCCCAAGTCAGCCCCCATCCTTCCCGGGGTTGCCACCAGCCCTGAGCTCCCAGAGCACCGGTGGCAAGGAAGGAGTGCCATCCACCAGGAGCAGTCCTGTGGCCCTCCCAGCGGATTCCGGGCATCTGGGGACCTGCCGCCGCCTGAGGGGGAATTCCCAGGGAGGCCCCAGAGTCGGGCAGCAGACACGCAGGAGGCCCTCTTGCCCTCCCAGGCTTCTGGATTTGCAGGGAAGGGCAGGAAGGATGTGCAGAAGGCCGGGTTCAGGAGCTCCGGAAGGTTCTCTGGGAAAGGGTGCTTACGGTCCAAACTAGGGCCAGACCCAAGCCGGGATCGAGGCTCAGGAAGGACCTCAGTGAAGTTTCTGGAGGAAGACAAGGAGGAGGCGGAAGGTGACATGTGGAGGCCCTGGAAGTACCAATCAGTAAATTCTGCACCCAAGGACCCAGACAAGAAGCATCTGGAAAACAAGCTGCAAATCCATCTGGCCAGGAAGGTGGGGGAGATCAAAGAGGGCTGGATCCCTGTGCCTGTGCGTCGCTCCTGGCTCATGGTCAAATGTGCTGTTCCCCAGTCTGACGCCCACAGGAAACCTGGGAAGCTGGCATCCTGGAGGGGTGGGAAAGCCCACGCGAACACCTCCCGCGAGCTTTCCTTCCTCCAGCCCTGCACCCAGCAGATGCTGGAAGTGCATCTTCTAAGGTTCCGTGTGAGACACAGGTGGGGTCCAGACCTCCAGTCCCTGGAGCCCATAAATGTCTGGTCAGGTGAGGCTCAGGCCCCGCCCTTCCCACAATCCACCTTTCCCCCCTGGGCCTCCTGGGAATCTCGGGACGAGTCTGCAGCCAACGTTCCCATTTTCCTGGGAAAACGTCCTCAGAACGGTCCAGGAGACAACAGAACAACAAGCAAGTCAGTCCTGATGGTGAGTGGCGCTCTCGCTTCCGCAGCACCTGAGCAGGAGGAAGCCCAGAGGCCCCTGAGAGGGTCCCAGTCAGCTGACACCCATGGGCGATCAGAGGCCTTTCCAAGTCGACATGAGGACAGGGGGTTTTCTCAGCCCCCCACATGCAGCCTTGTGGGCAGAACCTGGCAGAGCAGGACTGTCCTGGCATCCGGGAAACCCAAACCCAGACTAGAGGGGAGTATGGGTTCAGAAATGCCTGGGAACGAGGCAAGGTTTGAGAGTGAGAGCATGTCCCCAGGAGACGTGTGTAGTAGCAGAGCCCTGCAAGAGCTCAGCATAGGGTCCCAGTGGGCAAGGGCCGAAGATGCCCTGGAGGCACTGAAGGTGGGGGAGGAGAAGCCCCCCGCTTGGGACGTCACCGTGGGAGCCAGTGTGAGGACAAGTTCAGGAAGCATTCAGGTGGATCTGAGGAGCACAGGGGCTCTGGGGACCACTGATAACCCCTCAGGGTCTACAATCTGTGTTGCTCAGGATCCAGAGCAGCTGCGCCTGAAAGCGCAGGTGGTCAATGAGATTGCGCTCCTAGTTCAGGTGGATTCAGAGGAGCAGCCACCAGGCCATGCCTCGGGCGTCCTCCTCCAGGATGGCGCCATAGATCTGTGCCTTCCAGGCCGCCACATGGACATGCTCCCCGCCACAGACAGGCTGCCCGCTCAGACCCCTCTGTCCAGCCCCCAGAGTGTGTCCAGTAAGAACACGACAGTTTCCCAGGGGCCATGGGCCCTCCTATGGAAGGGAGGGGACAGCTCAGGGCAGCGGGAGCCTGGGAGCCCGAAAGCAAAGGCCCCACAGAAGAGTCAGAAGACGCTGGGCTCTGCGGACAAGGGCGAGACCCGCAGGAGACCCAGACCAGGGGAGCAGGGACACGGCTCCAAGGGACCAAGGACCTCTGAAGCCAGTGGGAGGAGCCACTCTGCTCACACCAGGGAAATAGGAGACAAACAAGAAAGGAAATACAACCAGCCTCAGCCGGAGAAACGAGAGACGCCACCTGAAAGCCACTTCCGAAGAAAGATTGGTCACCATCCACGGGGTCTACACCCCAGGAAAACAGGCGCAGGGTGGGAAGACGTCCTGGAGAAAGGCAAGCCTGGGGCAGATGCTGTCCAGAGCTGGGGGTCTGGCCCAGCAAGGCTGTTTATGGACTGCATGGTTGATGAAGCCTGGACCATCAGCAGAGTTGTGGGGCAAATCCTGGTGGACAAACTGGGGCTTCCGTGGGGACGTGGTCCCTCAGACGTCAGTCACCACAAAGGTGACCTCCACGCCCAGGAGAATGTGCCTTCCTGCGGCCACAGGGGTCACTGCCACCAGGAACATAGCAGAGAGATGAGAGCTCCGGCCTGCAGCCCCAAAGCCACCCCCAGGGGCCACCACTGTCCTGTCAAAAACAGGAACATCAGGGACAGAGACAGCAGATGGGCCCCACCTCCCCGGGAGCCTGTGTCCCCAGCTGGCCCCCACCACCACAGGCCACGAGTGGCAAGTGCCTCGGGTGGCCCCATCTGCGGCCGCTGGAACTGAGGTCTACACAGGGGTCTTGCCTCCTGAACCAGAGAAGGCTTCTTGCACGTCTCCTGGGGGCGTCAGGGTTCTACTCAAATAAAACTGACACCTACACGTTAAGCCTGTCCTGCCTGGGTGATCACAGCCATGTGTTCCCGACTTTGACAGAGAAGTTCCCAATACACTTGGTTTCCCTGCAGAGGTGGTGGCTTCTGTCTGTGCCATGCTAGGGCACAGGAAAGGGCTCAGCGTCCGCTCCTTCTGAGTGCAGCTTCCAGAATGGCTGTACCTGGAGGAGGCTGGCAGGGACGTGGAGGACCCCCTCTTCTCCCTGTCCAGGGAGAAACCGTGTCTGGTTTCCAAGCTGGATCACGACCCAGAGTCTTCAGGACGTGTAAGGACAGCAAACCCTATGGCGACCCCACCGGGTCTGGCTCACTGCATCCCCGTTCTCACTAAGGTAACTTCTGTACTGCTGTAGGGGCTGGGTCTGCAGGGGCCTCACGGCCTGAGGGGCTGGTAGGCTCCCCTGAGGCTGGAGGAGTGATGGATCCCAGCAGCCTCCCTGCCCTGTGGTAGCCTGGGAATGTGGGGGTGTCCTGTACTGGCCCTGGGTCAGAGGCGGGACAGCTCCTTCCCAGATGTCCTGGTCGGGAAGAGGTGACACCCTCCCCAGACCCTTCCCTGCCTGCTGAGTTCCGGGACGGACCTGGGCCCCGCCAGCACTTGGCTCAGCCTTGATAACACCGCTGGGTTTGCGTCTGGTGTCCCCTGTATCACTCTCCAGAGCAGTCTCCCGGCCACTAGTGTGGGGTGTCTGTTTCAGGAGGCACCCAGGGCTGCTGCCTGGCCCCCTGGCGGGACTCTGCGGTCAGGAACCACAGGAGGGGACCTAGGCCCAGGGTGGGAGGTGGGAGAAGAATCCGGGAAGACGAACATAAGTTCGCAAGTGCAGGATCCACAAGCTGCCCACAGCTGTAACCAGGGTCCTCACAGTCCGGTGATCATTACAAGTAAAAGTGGTCAGTGCCACTCCCAGGGCAGAGGGACCCAGAAGGCAAGGGCTGGCCTGGGTGACACAGCACATCTATAGCTCCAAGCCCAGCTGCTGGCAGGGGACACACTGGGCCTCAGAGGATCTGGTCACATGGTTCACAGGGAGAGTCCCCACAGGGCACGGTCCTGGGCTCCTCCGTCCTGGTGCTGGGTCCCTCCTGGCCATCCCCAGGGAAGGCAGGAGCAAAGGCAGGAGCTGGTTCCCCAGAGGGCTCTGCCCAGGGAGAGGTCTGCACCTGCAGGGGTTGTGGAGGCTGAGGACAAGGGGACAGGCCTGTACCCAGGCGTGGCGGGACCCATGCTGGAGACCTGTTTGGAAAAGGCCCTGGTGTCACTCTGGGCGCCCAGGCTACTGCTGGAGCCAAGTCCTGTCTGGGGTGGTGACCTGGGCAGCCCCAGTGTGGGCCCAAGATCTATGGGACCCCGGATCCTGGGACCTGCAGCAGAGGAGCCCCAGAGAGACCCCCATGTACACCCCACACTCAAAGATTCCCACATTCATAGAGATTTCAGAGATTCCCCATAGTGACCCCCAGAGACCCCAACAGAGAATCTGACAGAGATCCCCCCATGAAGACCCCCCAGAGGGACCTCCCCACAGAAACCCCTGACAGATTCACACAGAGGCCCTTCAAAACCTCCACGGAGACCCCCACGGAGACCCCCACGGTGACTCTAACAGAGAGCTGCACAGAGAAATATATCAAGGTCACTTTGCCACCCCTTCAAATCCCAAGCACTGCACTTGGTGAAAACGAGCGGCATCTACCTCATTCCAGCAGCGTCTTCTCCTGGCCGCCCTCTGCCCTCTTCTAGAGAAGATTCCGAGAGAAACCCAACAACAGAACAGCCTCCTCTGTCAGAGGGCGTCCGACTCACAGCGACCCCCGACCCGCCGGCAGACCCTTCCCCAGATCACCCAGGCCCAACCCCCGTGCTGATATAAAGGTGCAAGCGCTCCTGACAGAGCGGTGGGAGTTTCTCTGACGCTGTGCCTCCGAGGCCGCCCTCAGCCCCTCAGGCCGGGCTCCCCTCACTGCCAAGGGAATCCGCCCGCTTGTCTGGGTCGGTCTTGCTCATGGACTCCTCCTGCGGGCCTTGTGCTGGAGCACGTGGAACAGGAAGGATCTCGGCTTGGACACAGCTTCCTCCGAAACCCTTCGACTCCCTGCGAGGCCAGGCTGCCTGTGCTGGGTTCCCCGCCCTGGCCCTTTCCCCTGTGACAGCCTCTGCAGGCCTGGACATGTTTCTCCCAGAACCCTGAAAGCTTCTGGTGGGCCCGGTGAGGAGGGGGCGCGCCTGACCACACTCCCGCTACTGTCCTCTGTTATAAATTATTTCATAACATCTTAGTTAACGGGCACAGGGATCCATGCTTCCTTATCTGCCTCATACATAAGTTGCATCACTAAAATCATATTTTCATAAAGGGTCTTAACTCTTTTCAGTAGCTAATATAATGTGTCAAGGAAAATCTGTAAAAATAAAATGGCATTGATAGTTCTAATTTAGTGGTATAAAGAAATTTCCAGATTCAAATTATTCCATCTAAGTTACTTATTTTATAGGTCAAATATGAATGTTCTAGTAAGTTTTTTAATTCTTCAAAGTAAACTTCTGACGTTTAGAGAATACAAACTAAAAAGCAATTTTGCTTTAAAACATTCTTTCTAATGTGCCACAAATTCATTTTAAAAAACTATTACCAAAGAGGATATTTTTTAAGTAATTTAAATATACAACTTGCAACAGACACACATACTGTAAATCCACTCTTCTGCAAATGAGGAGCAGCTATATGTTTACCTTAACATCCAAAATGCTGAATCTATACAATGGGTTGCTTATTTACAACCACATGTAAAATAGGGTATTGATAAATAATTCTGCATGCGTATTTGTTCTGTTTGATCATTTTTAAAAATTATTGAAAAGAAATGAAAATCATCCAAAACATCATCTGTTTGAAAGGTGTTAGAAAAGAGAGGGTAGAAAAATAGGACTGCATTCTTATTGCCTAATGGTTTAACCTCAGTTATAAATACACACGTATTACACATATCTATGTGTGTATATGTGTGCACATGTCTGTATCCCCATACATACATATGTGTGTGTTGTAACATCATTCAATTAATATCATCCATTCTATCTTTTGCTGGAATACACTGTTTTTATTATTCTACAGAGCAGGGCACATCACAATTAATCTCTAGACTTGAAGCCCGAGTAACTATTCTCTCTCCAGCAGTTTCTGCCAGTTCTTGGGTTTAGAAATTTCCTCCCTGCTCACCTCCACTGGCAGCATGTCTATCTCACCTAAGGCCCCCTGGTTCCACTCCTAATGCTCCGAAAATGTGATGAGCATAGGGTTTTCCTCTCAGGAAAACAATAATGGCTCGATCACTGATTCATAAAGAAAGGTTAATCTATTTCATTTGTCTATTAACCTGGAAAAGCATATTGAATATTTTTCTTTTTTAGAATAAGTACAGGTACACATTGGTCTTTTACTGAAAATTAAAAAAAATCATTAAAAAGTACATATAAATAAGAACAAAGTACTTTTATCTAGCCCTAGATCCCAATAATTTTTTAGAACTGTCTTTTCCTAAAAGGTTTATAGTAAAATCTTTTATATTTAAGTTTGCAAACCATTTCAAGTTAATTAGTGTATAAAGTGTGAGGTTTATACTGAGATTTTGAGCTTATAAATGTTTATTTGCTCCAGTAACATTTATTAAAATGACTATCCTTCCTCCTTCAATTGCTTTTGTACCATTGTCAAAATGAGTTGGGCATATTTGCTTGGATCAGTTTCTGAGTTCTTTATTCTGTTCAGCTGACTTATGTGTCCATCTCTCCACCAATATCATGTGCCTTTTCATATAAACTTAAAATAGGTTTATCTATATGCGTAAAAAATATGTGGCTGGGGTTTTGATATGAATGTCATTAAGTCTACCCATCCATCTGAAGACAGTTGACATCTTTGCTATCTTGAGTCTTCCAAACCATTAATAAGGTATGTGTGAATTTATTTAGTTCTTCTCTCAATTCTTTCATGTACATTTTGTAATTTTTGCCATCTTGATTCTGCATGTCTTGTCAGATTTATGCCTAAGTGTTTTCTTTAGAGCAATTGTAAAGGTATTTTCAGTTTCCACACACTCATTGTTAGTTCATAGAAATATGATGAATTTTGGAGGATGGATCATTTATCCTGTGAACTTGCTCAATATTATTATTTCTACAAGACTTTTTTAGTTTCTCTGAGACATTACGAAGACAATCGTGTCATCTGTAATAGAAGCCGCTTTCCTTCTTTTTTTTTTCAGTCAGTATGCCTTACTTGTTTGTTGCTCAATTGTGCTGACTAGAACTTTCGGTGCTCTGTCAAACAGCAGTGGTGAGAGCAGACGTCTCTGCCTTGTTTCCACCCTCAGGGGAAAACCATTCAGTCTTTCACCATTAAGTATGACATAGCTGTTTGTTTTTGATAAATATTCTTGATAAAGTTCAGGAAGTTTCCTTCTATTTCTATGTTTCTGGAAGTTTTTAATCATAAAACTGTGCTTTATTTTGGTAGATGTTTTTTCTGCATTAATTGAGATAGGTAGCATACATATTTTTGAATCATGTTTCTTTGTCCCAGTTGATATTCCTTGTGTTTTAATTGACACGTGTACATAATTTATATTTAAGATAACTGTAATATATATGTTAATGCCTAGATGTTCTACTTTATTTTCTGCTTGTTCATTCTCTTTTTCTTTCCTCTGCTGTCTTTCCTTACCTTCTGTGAGTTACTCAAATAGTTTTAGTATTACATAATGATTTCCTTATATAATTCTTTTAGTACATCTCTAAATAATTTTCTATCTTTACCTTATTATCATTATTCATGTGTAACTGACCACAGTGAACTGGTATTGATGTTTTACCACTGTAAATGAAGTGTAGAAACCTTATTTCCATTTAGGTCCTTTTACCTGCCTTGTTTTTAAAAATAGAATTGCACTGAGTAACACATCTAATACACTGGATGCTGCAACAGGCGGTGTTATAATTTTTGTGCAAACATCAAATATGATTTTTAAAACTTCTGAGATGATGCATAACCTATGACATCCTTTTATATTTTTCCCATTCTCTTATTGTTTTCTTTCTGAAGTTCCAATCATTCTTCTGATATCATTTAGCTTCTGTTTAGAGGACTTACTTTTCACCTTTTTACGAAAAGTTTTGGTAAAACACAAATTGTGTCAGTTTTCCTTCACATAAGGATGCCTTTATTTCTCCTTCCTTTTTGAATGTTATTTTTGCTGGACATAGAATTTGCATTTGACAGTTCTTTTCTTTCAGGACATAAATGTTGGGACACTTCCTTGTATCCTACACTGTTTCAGATGAGAACTCTATTGCCATTTGAATTTGTATTTTTATAAGTCCGTATTGTTTTTTGGCAGGTAGGCTTTCAAGAATTTTTCTTTGTCTTCTGTTTTCAGAAGTTTTTATATAACACATTTTAATATGCATTCCTTTAGGTTTATCTTATTTAGTATTTACTCAGCTACTTGATTCTATAGGTTTCTGTCTTTGTCAAAATTAAGATGTTTTCAGATATCAGTTTACTATTTTTCCAGTCCCGCTATTTCTTTCTACTCTCTTTCTTGGTCTCTGATGATACATAGACTCAATATTGTGATGCTGCCTGACAGGTCTCCAATGGTGTTCTCTGTTGTTTCGTTTCGTATCTATTTTTTCTCTTTTGTTCAGAATAGAATCAGTAAATCCTACTGATTTGTCCTCAAGTGTACTGATTCTATCTTCTGTCTTCTCCCCTTTACTATTAAGCTTACCCAGTGAAGTTTTATTTCAGTTGTCTTATTTTTTAATTCTTTAATTTCCATTTGGTTAATTCTTATAACTTCCATTTTTTTTTTTTGGTGGAGATTTTCAAGATTTACATGTGTTTCAAAAGAATTCCTAATTGCCTGCTGGTACCACCTCACTCAGTCTCATTGCAGCTGTGTCAGTGTGGAGGTTTGGTTCACCCCCGGTTCTACTGACACCAGAAGTGAGGGGGCAGGAATTAGAGATGATGCCACCTTGTCAGTGTGGTTGATTTGGGTGGCAGCAGAGGCTCAGCTTCCTGATGGACTTCAGTGACACCCGGTTAGGAAGGCGACACTAGCCTGCCTCACCCTGCCTCAGTCTCATTGTTGCTGCATGAGTTTGAGGCTAAGCTTACCTCTGGCACCTCCAGACACCACCTTGGCAAGGGAATTGTAGAACTGTCTGCTTTTGCCAGACAGGAAATGGAAGAACAGCTTCTTTCTTGGTCTGTTGACACCACCTTGATAGAAATACCGGAATGCCACCTTCTTTTGCAATGTGGGAGAGAGAAGATTTACCTCCCTGCTTGGCCCCCCGGACACCATCAGGCAAGGGAATCAGAGCACTGCTGCCGCCTTCCACTCCGTGGAAGTGAAGTGGATCATCAGCCCCACACTGGACTCCACTGAACTCTGGTGTTTGGGGGGTTTCCATAGATGTTTGGCTACAGTCAGGTGGGTATTCCTTGCTAGGCCATTATTTTCCAGGTTCTTTGGCTGAGACAACTGGGTTTTTGTTAGGTTTGGTTTTGTTGTGTGTGGTTTCTTGTTGGAGGCTTCTGCAGCATTCTCCCCAGGGCAGATGAGAAGAATAGGAAACCCAAGGAATGTACCACTGTGTCATTCCCCAGGGAGTCTGTCTTGCTTAGTATACTTTTCCAACATTTCCCGTGCTCATTTGTTGTTTTCTGTGCAGGGTTTCAGTTAGAACACAAAGGATGTGATAGTAATGAGGCTTCTCCAGCTGGGCTGAAAACAGATGTGTTTTTGTCTTAAAATCATAAGAGCAAGTATTTTTTAAAATACTTGAATAGGTTGGTGAGAATTCTGGGGAGAATTAACACACCACTGGGAAAGAAACATTTCACAACACTGCAAGAAAAACTCATTCCACAGCAGTGACAACTCCAGCTCACATAATCTACAACTGACTTACTCATTTGTTCTCACCTAGTGTCAGAATTATCATTTGTCCCTGTGATAAAATTACCAACCAAAGTGGAGTGTTTCTATGCAGCTTGTTTGGTCTTAACCTTAGAGAATCCAATCAAAATACCATTTTCCAAAGTGTCTTTGATCAGTTTCTTTTTCCTCCTGGAACCCTCTGACTTCCTGGTGGATTTTTTTTTTTTTTTTAAATTTGCAAAAAATAAGGTGAGGTTTTGTGGTGTAGCATTTGGTAGGTTTTGAGAAACCCATAGAGACAGGTGTCCACCATCCAGCGCTACACACAACAGCTGCATCACCCTAAAATTCTCTGTGTGATGCGTTTGTGATCCACTCTTCCCTTTCTCCTAATTGTGGGCAACCTCTGATCTGTTTTCTCGACCTATAATTTTGCCTTCTCCGGAATGGTATACAAATGAAGTCATACAATATGTAGACATTTGGGGCTGACTTCTTTCACATAGCAAAATACATGTAAATTCATCTGTACTGCTGTGTAAGTGAATAGTCTGTTCCTTTTTATTACTGAATAGCAGTTGACGGTATTGACACAATAGTCTATCTGTTCACCTGTTGAAAATGTCTTGGTTAGGCCAGGCGCAGTGGCTCAGGCCTGTAATCCCAGCACTTTGGAAGGCCAAGGCAGGTGGATCACGAGGTCAGGAGATCGAGACCAGCCTGGCCAACATAGTAAAACCCCATCTCTACTAAAAATACAAAAAATTAGCCAGGCGTGGTGGTGGGCGCCTATAATACCAGCTACTTGGGAGGCCGAGGCAGGATAATTGCTTGAACCCAGGAGGCCGAGGTTGCAGTAAGCCAAGATCCTGACATTGCACTCCAGCCCGGGTGACAGTGTGAGACTCCATCTCAAAAAAGAAAAAAAAAAGAAAGATGTTTCCATTGTTTCCAGGATTTAGAGATTATAATTAGAGCAGCTAAAACATTTGCCTAGCCTATAGGCTCTTATGTGAACTTGTTTTCATTATACATTAATACATGTATAGGAATGGAATGGCTGAACCTCACACTAGACATCTGTTTTTCTTTATAAAAAGCTGCCAAATTATTTCCTAAAGTGACCGTGTCATTTTACATTCCCAACAATAATGAAAGAGAATTTTTGTTGCTGCACATCTTCAGGAATACTTGATATTTTAATTTTTTATTTCCGTTCTAAAGGCAAGTAGTAGTATCCCATTATAGTTATGATTTGCATTTCCCTATTAATTTATAACAATAAACATGTTTTCATATGTTTATTTGCCATATGTCTGTCTTGAGATGTATGTGCTCAAGATTTTTGCTCATTTTAAATTGGATTGTTTGTTTTGTATTGTTGAGTTTTAAGAGTTCTTTATACATTCTGGATAAAAGCTTGTGTAAGATACGTGACTGATATGGTTTGGCTGTGTCTCCACTCAAATCTCATTTTGAAATGTAGTTCCTATGATCCCTATGTGTTGTGGGAGGGACCTGGCAGAAGGTAATAGAATCATGGAGGCAGGTTACCCCCATGCTACTGTTCTCATGATAGTGAGTGAGTTCTCATAAAATCTGATGGTTTTATATAGGGCTTTTCTTCCTTTGCTCAGCACTTCTCTCTCCTGCCACCATGTGAAGAACAACGTGTTTGCTCACCTTCTGTCATGATTGTAAATTTCCTGAGGCCCCCCCAAGCCATGTGGAACTGTGAGTCAATTAAACCTCTTTCCTTTATAAATTACCCAGTCTCATGTAGCTCTTTATAGTAGGGTGAGAACAGACTAATACAGTGACTTAATAATATTCTTCCCTGTTTGTTTTAGTTTTTTGCTCTTGTAATGGTTCTTTCATGGAATGAGCATTTTTAAATATGATAAAGTCTACTTTTTATTTTTTCTTTTATGGATCTTGTGTATGGTGTTTTATCTAAAAACTCATCAATGACCCCAAAGTCATACCTAATTTCCCCTGTTTAATGATAGTATTTTATTACTGTATACTTTACACTTTTATATGGTCTATTTCAGTCCACTTTTGTAAAAGGTGTAAAATATGCATTAAAGGTTCCTTTTTTCTTAAACATGGAGAGATCCCATTATTACATCCCTATTTATAGAATAGGTTATACTTTCTCCTTTTCCTCTGCACCTTTTTCAAAATGCAGTTGAATATATTTGTGTGAGTCTATTTCTGGGGTCTCCATTCATTCTGTTGGTCTATGTGTCCAGTGTTTTAACAATATTTTAACAAAACCACAATATTTTGAGAACTGTAGCACAATAGTAAGCCTTGTAATCAGTAGTTTATGTCTCTAACTTTGCTTTTTTCAGAAGTGCTTTGACTATTCTAGTTATTTTGTTTTCCATGTAAATTTTAGAATCTACTTGGTGATAGCTACAAAAAAAGAAAAGAAAAAAAAAGTACAGGAATTTTCATTGTTAATACAGGAACTCTACAGATAGAAATGGAAAAGACTGGCATCTTAACTATATGGAGACTCTGAATTCATAAATATTTCATTCCCCTCTTTTTACTTAAATTTTCTCTTATTTATTACATTTATATTTTGTAGTTTTCGGCATACAGATCCTGCACTTCGAAGTACTTAATTTTTGCTTCTATTTGAAATAGTAATTTAATTTTTTCAACTGTTAATTCCCGACACATCGGAAAATTATTGACATTCTTTATTCACCTTTGAAAATGAAACATTGTCAATTTCATGTATTTGTTATAGAAGCTTTTTGTAAATACTGTAGGATTGTGTATATTAACATTTGTTTTATCAGCAAATAGAGGCAGTTTTACTTCTTCCTTTGCAATATGTATGTTATTTGTTTCTTATTCCTGTCTTACTGCACTTTGCAAATCCTCTAATACAATACCGAATAGGACTTGTCCCAAGTCTTAAGGAAACAGTCATTCAGTCATCACCATTTAGTATACAGATTTAAACATATATCCTAAGTTCTTTTATTCCTAATTTTATGAAAGTTTTGGTCAGAAATAGATGTTGGATTTTATTGAGTGCTCTTTCTGCATCTCTCGAGATGGACATTGTAAAAATAGTCTTTCTATAGCAGATTACTTGGATTGGATTTTAATAGTGAATCAGTCTTATTTTTATTGGACATAATGAATCATCCTACATGGGTAGATGTTCAATTTGATGTCACAATATTTTGTTGATATTTTTTCATATATGTCCATGACTGATATTTGTCTATAGTTTTCTTTTCTCTCAATATCATTTTTTTGTTTTGGTGTTAGTGTAATGCTGGCCTTATAAAATGAATTAGGAGTCCTCTCATCTCATTTATTTTCTCTAAAAGATTGTGTACAGTCAAAATTTTTTATTCTTCAAATATTTGATAGAAATCAGCAGTGAAACAACATGTGACTAGATTTTTTGGTAGATTTTATTTACAAATGCAATTTCTTAATTAATACAGGACTATTGTTACCTGTTTCTTCTTCAGTGAGGTTTGGTAGTATGTGTTGTGTCTCTAGAGGAATTTTTTTTTAATCTCATCTGTTAGATTTGTGTGTGTAAAATTGTTTGTAGCATTATTTATTTATGGCATAGTGTGTATTGATAGCTTGTCTTTCAGTTCTGCTGTTAGTAATCTGTACTCTCTCTCTTCCCTTTCCCTTTCTCTCTCTTTGGTTTTCAATTTCACTTATTTCTGCCCAAATTGTTATTAGCTCCTTTCTTTAGTTTCTTAGATTTAAGTTGTTCTTCTTTCTCTATGTTCCTAAAGAAGAATCTTAGGCTACTGCGGTGAGATTTTTATTCTTTTCTAATATCCACATTTAATACTCTGCATTTCCATCTAGGCACTTTTATACAGCAACTCACAAATTTTCATAGGAATTATTTTAATTTTCCTTATGTTCAGAATACTTTTTAATTTCCTTTGAGACTTCCTCATTGTCCTGTCGGTTATTTACAAGTATGTCACTGTATTTCCAGAATTTGAGAATTTCCCAGAAATATTTGTTATTGATCTCTAGTTTATTATGCTCCAAGAATATCATGGTTCCTATTTTTAAAATTTATTATTGTTTACATAATGCCCTAAAATGTGGTTTGTCCTTTTGCTGGATATTTCATGTTTATTGACTATCATGTGTTCTGCTGTTCTGTAGAGTGTTCTGGGCATTTTTTTAGGTATCTTTTTTCTATCTTGTTACTCAAATAATCTTATTTGAGTATATATTTGAGAAATATATAAGAAATCTTATATATAATATAAGAAACATATAAGAAATCTTATATGTTTCTTATATATTTCTTATTGCTTTTCTGCCTACTTGTCCGATCATTTATCAAATGAGAAGTATTTAGTCTCTTATAACTGTATTTGTCTAATTCGCTTCCAGATTGATTAGTTTTTACCTGGTACGTTTTAAAGATCTTTTGTGAGGTACATTAGATTGTTATGTCTTCTTAGAGAATTGACCCCTTTATCATTTTGTGATGTCAGTTATTATAATCTCAAAAGGTCAGGTGTAATCTCATTGTGATTTCAAAACAACAACTTAAGATTGCAAATTAATATACTACCAATATGTAATTTTGGCTGTTTCTGTATTACCATCTGAAGGGAAGTGCAGTCAAGCAAGCCTCCAGATGTCTACAGAACATTAGAAAAAACTAATGGTAACTCACATATAGTAGTAGGCTACGTAGTTGGCTACTATGGAAATAGTTGTGTAGTACATTTGAGTTGAGCTATTATATATTTTCTTGTGATAATATCACTAATATGACTCATTATGAATGCACACTCACACATTTGAAGCTTATAATTTTTTGTTCAGCTCTACTGGTATTCTGAGCATTGTCATTAGTAAATCTTTTTGTTTGTTTGTTTTGACTTTGTTTTTAAACCAGAGTCAAACACTATTAAGATTCAATTTTGCATTCACAAAAGGATAAGAAGTTGTTCTGTGTCTCCAATTCAATTCCACAGCAATGTTTTTATGTTGGGATGAAAGGAGAAAAGTGGAAAAAGAAGAAGATGGCAAGGAATAGACATTTATTCATCTCTCCTTTCCTTAAAAGTAAACATTCTGGGATGATAAGCAAAATTCAAAATTGGAATTATGTAAAAGTTCCTCCAGACATTGAAGTGGTATCATTGTCTGGGGTAAATACTCAAGGCTCGTTGTCTCACGCTGTGGAAAATCAAGGGCACAGACACCCAAGAAATGAGTTTAAGAGTGGAAGTTTAATAGGTGAAAGGAAGAGACGGGAGAATAGCTCTCTCTCCTGCAAAGAGGGAGGGACCCCCTAGTAGGTCTTCTGATTTTGTGGTGAAATGGTTCTTCCAGTTTTTTGTGGTGAAATTCACAGGGTTTTATAGACTAGCTAGAAGAGGCAGTGTCTGATTTACATAGGGCACTAGAGATTTGTTGAACCAGGTGTGCCATTTAAATAGTACACGAAGAAGCTGGCTGCCCAACCCTATCTTTTATTATGCAAATGGTTCTCTACCTGGCTGGCACCATGTTACCTGCTTCTTTACTGCACACGTGGTTGCAAAGACAAGGGAAAAGGGAGCTGCCATGTAGAACATACCTAGCCCCCAGGTAGCCCTTTCCTATTGGCACAGCTGCCGGTATTCACTTGTGTAAGCATCCAGCTTGCTTATCTATGTCTGCAGCTGGATTTTACAGGCTGCAGAGAAGCCTGTAAAATCTCTTTGTTAGAGAAGAAATGACTTTGGGGCTACTTTTTATTAAAAGGGAAACCTTGCCGAGGACTCCTTTTCCCTCACTAACTGCCCAAATAATTTCTTTTTAGCTCCTGTGTCAATATCATTCTTTAGAAGAGGTTGAAGAAATGACAAGCATGGCAGCAATAATGACAAAATGTAAACCCTTCCATCGAGCATCCAACAGAACTTACGGAACCCACAGCTCCTGCCCTCTTCGGAAGGTGAACAGAAGTGGAAAGTAAACATCAAACACCAGTTGCCTAGATCCATCACAGCTAACATAATATTGAGATGATTATCAATATATGTATCATGGGAGAGGAAAATGAATTGGGTTTATAAAGAAATCGAAATTCCAGTACAACTCCAAAATGGAAACCAACTTTTTAGGACTAATTATGGCAGTAGAATTGATGCATTATGAAAAATATAGTGAGAGCATTAGGGGAATTTGTCAATTGTTTCTTAATAAAAAAGTATTAAGTTTAAAAATCATCATCAATATTTTAAAAGGATAAAAGAAAGAAAAAGAAATGCATCTTAATTTTAAAATCATAGTGACTAGGAATATTAAGTGTGGAAAACGTCTCCAGATGGTGTCTCTAGGAAGGAATTTAGAAATAGTTTGTCTGACTCTGTGATTCTTTGGATGAATAAACCAAACCCCAAAAGGGGCCTGCATACACATAGTAAAGGTTCTTTCAGAAGTCTTATAATTTTCTATGGCTTTATTATAAAACTGTATTTCATGAAGTATCCAACTCCATAAATCAATAACATTTCCTCTCTAAATCCCCTTTTATTAACTAATGCCTTCAGGTGCATTATATTATAAAATTCACAGCTATAAAGGATAAATTTATGATTTTTCACACTGAAATCTATACTTGCCCACTTATATTCTTTACTTTCCCACATCCTCCTGTTTTCTTCTGTGCCATCCAAACTGTTCCAACCTCTGCCTGTTACCCTCTGCCTGCTAATTGTTTCCACATTTTCAGGTTATCTCTGTAGCAGTACCCCATTATCCTGGTACTAATTCCCCGTATTAGTCCGTTCTCACACTGCTATAAAGACATATCCAAGACTGGATAATTTATGAAGAAAAAAGGTATAACTGACTCACAGTTCTGCATGGCTAAGGAGACCTCAAGAAACTTAACAATTGTGGCAGAAGGCGAAGGGCAAGCAAGCAGCTTCTTCACAGGTGGCAGGAGAGAGAAAGAGTGGAAGCGGGGAAGTGTCACAATTTAAAAACCATCAGTTCTAGTGATAACTCACTCACTATCAGTCAGACTTCAGGAAGGGTATAACATTAGCAAGAAGTGACATGGGACACAGTCTGCAAGAGATGATGACCCATTCCCTGGGAACACTGCCTGACCAAGAAAACACCAGTGAGACACGTCCACCACAGGCTTCAGGAGCAGGAGCCAACTCACCTTCAGGGCTAAGGCTAGATAAAGCACCCGTCAGCAGACAGCAGCAAGCTGAGGACCCGCACGAGGGGCCAGCATACAGCATACAGCATACAGCAGGAGGTCTCCTCTCATCATCGAGGTCCTCAAGGGCAGGAGCCGCTTATGTAAATCCAGATCCATCTTGGAAAGAAGCAGGAAAAACACAAAGAAATCTGAGCACTCCTAGAAGGTGCTTGCCCATCCAATGGGGGCTACCAAATCTGACAGAGAAAAGGAACTACCTTGTCTGGGGGTGATTCTATAATTTGGTGTACTTGGTAGATTAAACTCACTGATGACTCCACCTCCCTGAAGGCTGTTGATAACACTGAAAACACATCTGGTTGATTCTAGTTTGTTTCACCTAGTAACTTGGGATCTATACAGGGGCCTGGAGACTTCTGAAGCTGGAGAGGACCATGAGGGAGTCAGAGCAGAGGAGTGCTTTGATTCTACATGATGACTCTATGGCAGCATCTGCACAAATCTGGTTTCAGAGCTTCTCCTCTCACATGCAACCATCCTGTATTTCAGACAAACTTTGATTTTAAAAAGTTACATGGCCACCAAGACAGTGTTTTGTGCATTATTACATGGGCATATTTTGCATAGATACTATTATGATTGGTATGTCCCATAGCACTGAACACTCACAGTGCATCTGCAGGGTCATTTGAATTAAAACAATCAGAAAACAATGGTGGCTTAAAAATAGAACATCTATTGGCCCTAAAAGATCTAGAGCCTTTTAGGGAGTACAAGTAAACAATTCAGGATCTGATGTGCAGATGCAAACATTTCCCTGGACTTCATGCACCTTTATAAAAATGTGGTTTTGAAGCCACTTCATTGTGATTTGAATTTCATGGTCTATTACTTGGGAACACAGGCCAACTCCATCAGGCTCCTGGCCTGTGAATGAAAGTTAGGAATACACAAGAACTATGATTTTGTTTTTTAAAAAATGAAGAAAAAGTTTACTATTATCACAAGATTTGCATCAAATGTTTTTGTGACATTCTGACTTATATCAGGAGTATATATGCTTCCAGATATTTTAAATTATTATTTGCTCTTTGCTCATATTTGTTGATAACAGATGAACACAGTCCATATTTTGGGGAAACATGCTCAATGGCTCAATATTAGAAAGGCTGAGAATTACAAGGTGAATAGAAAAAATCCAATCAGTTCCATTTGTCTGCATCCACCTTCTGTTGTGCAATAAATGATATAGTATTCTAAAATGTAACATTTGATAAAATTAAATTAAAAGCAATCTTATTTCCACTGTCTCCAATGGAGTCTTCCATCCATTTGGGCATTTTTGGCATTTTTGGGCATTAGAACCCATGATTTTCGGCATCTGACTTATGAACAGAGTAGCCCCTGTGTCTGGAAATGAGTGCTTCTGCAAGCATTTTTGGGGAAAAAAAAATTCTATATGCTTTTTCCTAGTCAATTTCTAGCAGCTTCTGGTAAGACCAAGCATCTCACCACGAAGCCTGCACTTACAGATCATGTGACTAAAGAGAATGTGGTACTGAGAGCTGGAAAACAGCATCATCTGAAATGCTGCTGAGCAAGCAGGATCAAGGATTACCAAGAGTAAAAATAGTTGTAAAAACAAAAGACTATCTTCACAAGCAAAATGTAGAATAAAAGCTCAGCATGGCTTACTCCAAAATAGTTTGTTGTGGTTTTACTTTTTTATTTTTATGTCTGTGTTTTTACTTTACTTTTTAAAAGATCTTTTTGTTTTAAAGATCTTTTTAATTGTACTTGGCATACAAAGTTTCTTAAGGAGATATTTGATAAGAAAAAAATGAAGATCAATATTATATAGCATGTCCTTATTTAGAATGCATGGATTTCAATAATCTTACTTTTGTAAGATAAATATTAAGTATCTTTAATCTGAGGAAATACTGAGGATAATTTAAAATACTGATGAAAACACCCTGCATAACAATGAAACCCAATTTTCAAGAACTTTATATTTATATCTAATGGCATCGATTTTTTCAAGTAGCTTATATGTTTTACTTGTTAAAATATATGTTCAGGCATTTTCAGATGCTATATTTTGAGCAATTTATGTTCCTTTGTATAAAAACGTAAGACATATTACACCAGGGTGGATGTTTTCTTACACATGTTATCTGGAACCTAACTTCAGACTTCAAGGGGGGACTCTGGAGGAATCATAGATAGAGATTTCAAAAATAAACTCTGTGTTCATTTAACCCTATGTTGAGTGATGAAGGCAACCCATTATTATCTCTACAATCACCAGCTCTGTCATTAGGAAGCTCATAAAGAACAGTGAGGAGACCAGGAGTCGTAGTGTCCAGAGCCCCTCCGGCCCTGCCTCTCTGCTCTTGGTCCCTGGAAATGCCTGAACCTGCCCAGACTTCATCCCTATCGCTGCCCTCCACCTGTTTCTTTCTTCTATTTACAGTAGTTCCCACTATCTGCAGTTTTCTGTGGTTTCCCTTACCTAAGTACAGTATGAGATATTTAGAGAGAGACCACATTCACCTTACAGAGTACTATTACAGTTGCTCTGTTTTATTATTAGTTATTATTGTTAGTCTGCTACTGTGCCTAATTTATAAATTAAACTTTATCATAGGTATGTATGTATATGAGAAAACATAGTGTATACAGGACTTGGTACTATTCCATGTTTCAGGCATCTACTGTGGGTCTTGGAACTTACCTCCATAGTAAAGGGATGCCTAGTGTATTGCTATTGTTTTTCTTTTTCTTTTTCTTTTTCTTTCTTTCTTTCTTTCTTTCTTTTTTTTTTTTTTTTTTTTTTTTGAGATGGAGTCTCGCTCTGTTGCCCAGGCTGGAGTGCAGTTGTGTGATCTCGGCTCACTGCAAGCTCCACCTCCAGAGTTCACCCCATTCTCCTGCCTCAGCCTCCCGAGTAGCTGGGACTACAGGCGCCCACCACTGCGCCCACCACTGCGCCCAGCTAATTTTTTGTATTTTTTAGTAGAGACGGGGTTTCACCATGTTAGCCAGGATGGTCTCAATCTCCTGACCTTGTGATCCACCTGACTCGGCCTCCCAGAGTGCTGGGATTACAGGCGTGAGCCACTGCGCCCAGTCTGCTATTGTTTTTCTAATAAATATTTTATTATGCTTCATAAATCATAGAAAAAAACATAAAAATGTAAATACATAAATAAAGTGCATAGGTAAAAATATAAAATAGAAAACATAAAATGTGGAACACATTCTACTTGATTAATATTTGATGTGTGTTAAATCAGCGACATACTTTAAAACCATAAAATACCTTAAATATTAAGTTATTTTGAGTTTGAGGGGGTTATAAAGTGGCTAAATTTCTATATGTATGTAATCTAAAATCATATACAGACTTTTGTCAGTTTTCTGTGACAAGTATAATGTGTGATCAGCTAAAATTCTTAGCAAAAGTTGTGATATCCAGAACAATTCTAATTCTTAATAAAAATTCTAGAACCTCAAAGACTTTCTGAATAAATAAGAAATTAAGGTGATAAGAGAGATCACCTTCTTAAAACAACCTACAAATACTATAGCGTAGACCAAAACATTTTAACCATATAATCATGCATTCTAATATTATTTTCAGCACTATATCACGCTCAGAATTTTCAAAAAGGCTGAAACTACTATATCTGAGGAGTCATCATCATTATTATAATCATCCACATTTTATACCCTCCATATTTTACTCTATAATAATCTAAACTGAAGAAAATTAATGTTAACCTTTGATTACAAAGCCAAAAGAAATGCCAATGGTTTCTAATAGGAAACACACACAGATAATCCTTCAGAAAAGATACTGATAAAGTATGCCATCTAAATCATTTTTTAGAAATGGGTATGGAGTCTGATAGTAATATCAAGGAATATTTAATGAAATGCACATTATATTTCATCAGAGCAGCAACACATATAAAAAATAAATGTCATCAACTGACTGCCATTCTCTTACAAAAGCTAATTTAAATTTAAATATGAAAAGAGTATTTATAGGTTAAAAATTTATTGGTCTGTGCAGCCTGATACAGAAGAAAAACTTTGAACTACCTTTTATAATTACTTCTTATCATATTCAGAGTTATTAATTTTTAAAATTAAATATAATGAGAATCAGATGATCTTATACTTTGGGATATGTTTTGTTCTTAATATGTGTAAACTTCGCAGTGCCACAGTGCTGACTGCAGTAGAGCCTGAATCACAAGGGGATCCTCTCCCTGCAAATCAGGAACAGGCAAGTCCCTCGGGCTTGTTTAAACTAATGAAGTGCAGTGCTTACTTAATTTTCACAATCTTTTAACAACCACTGGAAAATGTGGATGTGAAGCTGATATTAGAGTAACTACCAGACCAAAATAGTTAATTTGATAATGTAACTATAGTGGAAATATGACTTCAATGACACTATATTTTTACTGGGATATTAGAAATGATTTGAGCAATGCCTTGAGCAGAAATCTCAGGCCACAGATTGCTTCTTTATGATAAAAGACCTTGTCAGTGGACAATATGGGCATGATCTCCATCCTAACTCAATCTGTCTCTTCCCTACTAATCTATTTCATCATTGACTCGGTATGTGCATTTGATTTTTAAGTAACACAGTAAAATTCAAGCTATGCTGAAACTCTTATCTTTGAAATAGTATATAAAGAAAGAAAAACAATTCCACCGTGATATCTCTGTTATTTACAACAATGTATTCACATGGGGCACAGTTAATTTAATTAATTAATTTATTTATTTTTATTTTATTTTTTGAGACAGAGTCTCATTGTGTTGCCCAGGCTGGAGTACAATGGCGGGATCTCAGCTCACTGCAACCTCTGCCTCCTGGGTTCAAACAATTCTTGTGTCTCAACCTCCTGAGTAGCTAGGATTACAAGCACATGCCACCATGTCTGACTTTTTAAAATTTTTTTCCTTTTGAGGCAGAGCCTCGGGGCACAGTTAATTTTAAATGATATTTCCTGAATTGGTCAATCTTTAACAGAAAAATGAATCTACCCCTTTAAGTAGTGATTTTTAAGTGTATTAACTTATTTAATCCACTGAACTATTATTTATGCAGTAGAAAAAGTAATTTACTCAATGACACTTGAGCAGCATGAAATGGTTAATACGTCTCCAAAAAGTAAGCCATCATCTTCCTTCTCACTCAGTGAAGGATGGACATCCTTATTTTCAGCAGTAGCCTTCTCCTGTTCTCCAGGTAAAGTCTTGGGACAGGTGTCATTTTCCCAGGGTCTGCCATGGCATCTTCACATCCGTAGATGCTACATGGTGGCTTCTTTAGTTCTCCCAAGTGGCGATGACACTGGCTCATCTAATGGTTGTTTTAGCAATTCATCATCAGCTCACATGACTAGCCACCCTTCCACAGCCTGTTCTAAAATGGAAAAGGGATGGTATAATTGAAAATCATCTATAGCCTCCAATAATAACTCCCTTCTGACTTAGATCTCCATTATGAGCATTTACTTGCAATCAATAGAAAAGGAAGATATTAAAAAATGATTTATAGTAAAAAAGAAGAAAGCTAGCAAACAATAATATGATGAACCCGCTTTCTTCAGTTCCATTAAAATGCTATATAATTAATTTTGAGCTATAGGAATGAAGATTAAGAATGAAAATAATTCTCTCTGAGAGAAAATCATGATAGATTAACCAGAAGACAATAGAAGACTTGCCGTGTCTTCAATTAAGACTGGAGGCCAGGCACGGTGGCTCATGCCTGTAATCCCAGGCATGGGAGGCTGAGGTGAGTGGATCATGAGGTCAGGGGTTCGAGACGAGACCAGCCCATCCAATATGGTAAAACCTCATTTCTACTAAAAATACAAAAATTAGCTGGGTGTGGTGGTGTGCACCTGCAGTCCCCGCCACTTGGGAGGCTGAAGCAGAAGAATCACTTGAACCTGGGAAGTGGAGATTGCAGTGAGCCGAGATCATGCCACTGTACTCCAGCCTGGGCAATAGAGCGAGACTCCGTCAAAAAAAAAAAAAAAGGCAAACCCAGGTCCATGGCTGCTGGACAGCTTCGAGAGGATGCAGAAAGAGGAGTGAGGCAAGGCAGAGGTCACTGGAACTTCACAGTGACCTGCAGAGAAGAACATCACATTCAGGTTCACACACTGATTAAAGCATCTCTTTCTTCTCCTCTTTATTTCTCTCTCTTAATTAGTTAACAAGCTAGGAAAATGCTAGAACTTGTTGTAAAATCAGTCTTGATCAGAGATGTGCTAGTAAATGTTTAACAACAGGCTCCTAAGGAAAATAAAACTCTTGATTTGCAACATTTGTCATTTTCTGTGGTGTAAATACTCCCATCATGGCCAATTAAAGCTATCAATTTGAAGTCACTGAACGTAAACTTGGAAAAAGATACACCACACCATCCCATTATACAGTAATTCTTCCATGCAAATACAAGATATGTAAACGACGGAAAGAGTACAGATGGAAGATGTCATAAAGTAAGTAGTAGGTGATGGGTTTTGAGAGTTCATTCCCTTTGTTTTTAATATGACTTACTTAACTGTAAGTTTGTACTTTAGCTTTTAACAATGGCTGTGTTTTAACAACTGGCTTGCAAAATTTATGAAAGGCTAATAATTGGCTCTGGCTAGTTACTAAAAATTGCTGCTAAAAATTGCAGCTAAAAATTGCAGCACATCACTACACAATGGAGAAATATTAGTGATATTTTTCCTTTAAGATCAGGAAGAGGACTTTAATAGGCATCATTGCTTCACTGAACACTGCATTCAAAGTCCTATCCGTACATAGGAGAACATTTAAAAATAAAAGTACAATAATTGAATGAAAACAAAAGAGCAACAGTCATCATTTCCATGTGATGTGATTGTGTAGGTAGAAAATCCAAAAATAACTGACTAACTATCAGTTCAACGTACAAAATCACTGTACTCCTAAACTCTATCCATACTTAAAAGTAAATTAAATACAATAGCCAACAGTAACAGAACATATGAAGTATCTAAGAATGAATCTTATAAAACTCTGCCAGACATTTATGAAGATTATTAAAATTGTCCTAAAAGACACAAAGAAGAAACTGGCTGGGTGCAGTGGCTTATGCCTGTAATCCCAGCATTTTGGGAGGCTGAGGTGGAAGGATTGCTTGAGCTCAGGAGTTTGAAACCAGCCTGGGCAATATAGCTAGACCTTGTCTCTACTAAAAAAAATAATAATAATAAAAAAGAAACTACATAAATGCAGCCTACAAGAATCACAAATAGGAAGGCTCAATATTTTGAAGGTATCAGTATTCCCTAATTTGATCTAAAGATTCACTGAAGGCCCAAGGAAAAGCCTACAAGGATTTTTTCTATAGAACGCGAAGAAGTGCCCTACATAGGTAGCTCAGAAGTCCTTAACATGGGGTACAAATATCATTTAGGAAGTCTGTAAACAAAAATTTAAAAACTACATCTTTATTTTCACTAACTTCTCCCTTTCTTCAATTATGACTGTAGACAAACCACACACGCGTCGGCAGTGCCTGTGCACTGTGCACCAATATAAGTCACGGACATTTTCAAAGCAATCACTGCCGTGGCTTGTGAACTAGTGTTCAGTGTGTCAGAGCCAAAGCAGAGTCACTAATGTAAAGAAATCTCCGACAGCTGGGAAGGCCATGAACAAAGGGTTCTCACCTTGTATTTCTGATAATGAAAAAGACTACAAAACCACAACTTTGCCCAAAGGTTATCGCAACCTTACACAAAAAACACTTCTGCTAGGACATCTGCCCAGCAACTGCCTGTTCAACCTCAGACTGGCGTGATCCTTGTTATGGGTATGTTATTGATATAAATGTTCCACACATTATACAAATTCATAAAAATCTATGTGATCAGTCACCATTTTGATTGCTATGTTAAATATTTTCTCAAGTAATATCTGTATGGATATATTATTAATGTCAACATCCTAAAGATTATGTAAAATGTATAAAAGTCTGATGGTCATCATGTGATGTTGTCAGTCATAATTTTTGCTATGTTAAAATGATGCATGTAATAGAATTTTCTTGTTGATTGGGAACTTTCATCAGATTTTAACCACGGTTATTCTGTTTTTGTCATCCACAGATACTGTTTTGAATACTTTTCTAAAAACATTTGCAATCAGGTCTAGTTCCAAAATTGCTTTTTATGGAAATGACTAGCAAACACTCTAAAACACAGACTCATGATAACTTAAAGATTAATGAACTAAATAAAACTTTCTAGAACTCTACTAAAGAAACTACCAGGTTCATAAAACTGCTAATCCAGACCAAGCAAAACAAAAACATTAGTTGCAAGAAATTACATGATGAAGATAAAATTTTTATGACTTTTATTTAAAACATTGTCGGATTTTTACTTAAATGTTTTGTTTTCCATATTTAAGAAAATTCTTTCTTGTTAACTATCTGTAGTTCCCCACAATGTGATAAAGTATACTTTTGTGAAGACGGAAGCCTGTGCTTTTTCTTCCTACTGATTCCTCCCAAGTTCTAAAACTATTTTTGAAAAGTCTTACTTTTGTTTATGTAAGTTCAATAACAGTCTCCTTTGCCTTTATAAGCAGGGTGCAACTGGAAATACTGGTTACATTACCAAGTTTTTGACTGGGATGTCATATTTAAGAAAGTGAGCAGAATGTCTGGCCTCAAGAGTTCCCAGTCTTACGATGAGTGAATAAAAGTTGTCACTTCTTGGCAGGCCCAAGAACCTTAAAACTGTATGTAAAATCTAAAATGTACCTTGGTTTGGCTTCCTAGCATCAATCACATTAAATCTGTGATTCTTCCATGACCAATACAGAGAGAAAAAGTTATGTTTCTAAAGAAAATTTTAATACACCTGTCATTGATTGTAAGCCTGTGTGTGGTTTTCAAGTTCTTATTATCTTCCTGTTGACTACACTAGATCCTAAATTTTCCTAACTTCCTCCAATATTTGCCTGTAACTCTCCAACTCAAAGGCTACACTATTTCTAAAGCCCTATAAGCTGAAACCACATACATTTTAAGCAATGAGCTTCATGCCTGGTGTATAGACCACATAAAAAAGTTCACCAAACCACCCAATGTCATGGCTACAAACCAGGAGAAATTAATGTTTCCACACTGTAGACAGCTTTTCCCAAGATGTCAGAACAAAACTCCTTAATGAGACTTACCCCCTTTATTGCTGCCTTTTTCACTTAGTAGGATAATGGTGTAATTAAAATTTCACAATCAATCACTTCCTGTTGGTTACTTCACAGAACCTAACCTAAAAAGATCCTTTAGTTTCCATTGGTTAAATAAAAGTGTCTGTGCTACTGCTAATACTACATGCTGTACCTGGATAATTCCTCTGGGAAAGTTGAAGTCACATACACAAAATAAGCAAACAAGCCACATGGTTACGACGGGTCTCACCTAATTACCTGTAGCAAATGATTTACTTAATTGGTTATCTCTAAGTGTAGGTTCATGGCTCAAAACCATTAGTAAACTAGAACTGTCATATTCCCATTAAGTTTACTTTGTATTTTCCCTTCTGAAACTTTATATGTTATTTGTTAAATTTTCATGGAAGTACAGCTCCTACAAAATAACGCTGGCCCAGAACTTTAAGATGACCACAAAAGACTACAGAGCAGACAAAATTGAGCTTAATAATGAACTCCAAGTAGACTTAGCCGAAGAGCCACTCTCTTCAAGGGTTTGACATTGACTCCTGCTCATCAATCATGCCCCCTACTGTGGCGCAAGATCAGCAACCGAAATGAGTCTGTCCTGGCATCAAGGAGCATCAAAATCAAACCACAGGATGATTGATAATGACGCTTTCAGAGAAATATCTTGATCAAAGAGGAAATATGAAAGTCATCAGATCACAGTGGAGTCATTAATGTAAAGAACACCGTGACAGACAGAGCAGGGAAGGCCATGAACAGAGGATTCTCATGTTTGTGTGCCTAATGATGAAAAAGACTTTACAGAAACCACAACCTTTCACAAAGGCCATCACAACCTATGCACACACACAAACACTTCTGCAAGGACATCTGCCCAGCAACTGCCTAACCTTGGACTGGCATCGCCCTTGTTACTAATCTTTGTAGCCAGTGGTAATTATTTGAAACAATTATGTAATCCTCCTTATTTTTTTCTTTAAAATCTTTTGTCTTCTTTTACCACCCTGACTACACACATAGTTTACTATGGCACATGTATTCCCACTGCAATGTTCTATCCCCAAATAAATATCTTTTAGAGAGACTCTGTTATTTAGGCTGACAGGCTGACAACCTCAAAATATTATTTCTGTTCCTCATTTACTTCAAAATAATAGTAGTTATGAAACATCCCTGTGTTTTGTTATTTAATGTACTAATAACTAAGGATGCCTATTATAATTTCTAATATATTGATATACGCATTTCAATATAATTGCTTTTCTTTGTAATCCTATGTACGTATTTTATGGATTTATAAGCATTACTCTGAGAAGGCGCTCACAGGCTTCAGTAAACTCTGAAAGGGATGGGGGCACAAAGAAGGGTTAAGAAGCTCCCACAGCAGGCATGTGCACTGGAAGTATGGAGTTGTTAAGTTATGACCGGGGCATTAAGAGCATTTCAGGAAATTCCAGAAGACTGGGGTTATCTTGAGGCACAGCCAGTGCTAACTGGAGGGTGAACATGGCGACTTCTCATGGGCACCAGCATGCCGGGCAAGGCAAGCTGCATTCTTCTCCTTGTAGGGAAGGAGGTCCCAGGAGCAGAATCAATTTCTTCAAAGCCACACAGCTGGTTGAGGGCAACTGCGGATTAACTGCATGAACTATGTAACAGGAGCCTGCTCCCTTTCCCAGCCTCGCCCCGGCTCTGCTCCTGTAAGAGTCTCCCAGATAGCCATGGCCCATGGTCCCGCCTCTGTCCCCTCTGCTCATAATCACGTCGGTTCGGTGTCCTCCTTTAGGTTACTGAGGGCCGGATCGGGAACCAGGCCTCTCATCTTGGGACATCTGTCAACTTCCCTAAGCCTAAGTTTTCTCATCTGTGTAATGGGAAAAATAATACAACTAATAGAGTTGCTGTGAGAATTAAGTGTTTGCTTTTCTTATTGTTGTTACGGTAAAACAAATCATCACACATTAATTCCCTTCAAATGAGTCTATTAGGAGACTTCCCCGTAGTGAGATACAGAAGGGAGCATTCACAGTTCCAAATCATATTGTCATTCTTTCCTCCAAAGCTTTTGTGATGTAATCTTTCCCTTGGAGGAATTTTTAAAATGATAATTTTCTTTATAACCCTAAGTTAAAGGCTTTAGAATCAATAATTAGTTGTTCCAGTTGACTCTAACAGTCAACTTTGAGAATGCATGTGGCAAAAACGAGGTGGCCACCTCCTACACGGTCCTTGGACAGAGACGTGGTCTCGGTGTTGCTAACTAATGACATCCATACAGGGGACACCCAAATGCCCTCTAAAAGCCACACTGACTGCTCCTTTCAATCTGAAAGGTCAATATTTTATACTAAGGTTCCTGGATCAAAAAGTCATAAGACCTAATTTAATTTTACTTTTTCTGGAATCATTATAAAATATTTCAAATTCACTACGTGAATATTATTCTTATCAATAATCTGACAAATAGTATTCTACTCCCCCAAAATAGATGAATCCTGAAGTACTTCAAATCTACAAGAATTATTCACGGATCATTTTAAACAAGGGAGATGGCAAAACAATTGTAAAAGATAACTATTTTTCGCTTTGGGAAAAAGCAAGCTGAGTATGAATAAGAAGCTTTTAAAAATTAGCATATGAAAATAGAGAACACTATAGTTAGCTAGGCTAAAGCTATGTTATTCATCTTCTTAATCACTACTCATATTCATTAAGAAATGATTGTATGGAATAATCTCAATTTTGGAATGCATCCACCCTTCAGAGGTTCAAAGGTATTCAAAGTCAGGTTTTCAGAGAAGCTAAAGACTCTAACGAGAAAGCAATGATCCATTATAATGCGTTTTACAGAAAAACAAATATATCACAATTGTTCATGACTTCTCCTTGATTCAGTTAAGATTGTTCGATGCATCCTTGCATGCGTTCTTCCATATACAATTCATGATTAAGAAATAGTCAAGCCTTGTCTCAGTATTTACACCTACTGTAATGCCATGTTAACCCATAGCCTACTGTTTGTCCTGCAAACAGAAAAACATTAGACTGAAATAATAAAACAATTCTTCAGTTTTTGTTTTTAAAAATTATGTAAATATATATTTTTTCCCAGGTGAAATCTTAGAAATTTGGAACTTTCCACAGCTGGGAAAAATACAGTTGGCTTAGTCCTCCCAATCAAAGTGAGACAATCTCAGTGTTTTCCAGGCCCTTGATCTCCTTTTAGAACTATTTAATCTACCTTTCCTCTCAAACAAAAACATTTCCAAGCAGGATTTATTGATTAACTACAGCCCATCAGTAATAAGTTTGCTCTTAATTTCTTCAGCACTTTTCAAATCTGTCTATACACAATTCTATATAAATGGTATCTTTTCAGTAAGCATTATGTTCTGAACTGGATGAAAATTTTTTCAACACAGAAAATGCATGGTTTTCAGTCCTCAACACATCATAATGGAACCTATTCCCTGGAATGAAAACGAGTGTGTGTATAAACTGCCCTGGAGCTGGACTTCAACACTAGTTGCTTCTTCCAAGTGGACAGCCTCACGCCACATAACTTGCATTCCTTCACCACGCAGATTCCTGATCCCAGTCTTCACTGCTTTGGGGACCCCAATTCCGAATGTGGCCAAGTGTTCCGGGGCACTGACCAATCTCCAACCTTCAGATTCACTCCCAGGGGAGAGGAGGTGATGACCCCCTAAAACCCACATTACATTCAAGCTCATAAGCATGGTGAGCAGAACCCTCTGGAGACTCTTGCATGGTTCTGGGCACCCTGGCCTCCCCATCCACCTCTGTCCTCACCGGTCTCTGAGACACACAGAGGCTCCAGTTCATGTCTGCAGCTACCCTACGTGGTTTACACTTAGATGAGCCTGAACAACCCCATCAAACCTGACTCTGTGACCGTCAAAGCCTAGCCCAATATGGTAAGAAGGGGAGGGTAGAGGTGGCCTCTAATTTCTTGTTTGTTCCAGTAAGTTATGGAACAAACTTACTTATTATTCCAGTAAGTTATGGAACAAACTTACTTATTATTACATTCTAATAATAGCACAAGGTTATATTTTTGCCAAAAGAAAGAAACTACACATTGTGCCTGGTTCTTGACTAATTTACTTCGCACATGTAGGTTTATGCCCGACCATTAGCAGAGACCAAACTGAAGTACTTTTGTTTTTACTTCTAGGCTTCCTTTCCTGCTGTGATAGATGTAAGGGAGGAGACCACCCTCATATCGTCTTATGCCCAATTTCTGCCTCCAAAGAAAGAAGAAGTAAAAACTAAAAGGCAGAAATGAATCCACAGGCAGACAGCCCAGCACCGCACCCTGGGCCTGGTAGTTAAAGATCGACCCCTGACCTAATTGGTTCTGTTATCTATAGATTACAGACATTGTATAGAAATGCACTGTGAAAATCCCTATCCTGTTTTGTTCCGATCTAATTACCGGTGCATGCAGCCCCTAGTCACGTACCCCCTGCTTGCTCAATCAATCACGACCCTCTCATGTGCACCCCCTTAGAGTTGTGAGCCCTTAAAAGGGACAAGAATTGCTCACTCAGGGAGCTTGGCTCTTGAGACAGGAGTCTTGCCGATGCCCCTGGCCGAATAAACCCCCTTCCTTCTTTAACTCAGTGTCTGAGGAGTTTTGTCTGCAGCTCGTCCTGCTACAGATGTACTTGTGACTTACTTCATAGGTTTGGATTATGGTAATTGCATTAACTGAGAGATGTTTCATGAATAGATTCAGATCCAGATGTTGCCTGTAAGGTTATTCCTCAGGCTGGTCCTAGTGGCCCATGCCTGTAATTCTAGCACCTTGGGAGGCCAAGGCAGGAGGATGACTTGAGCTCAGGAATTCAAACCAGCCTGGCAACATAGTGAGACCTTGTCTCTATTTTAACAAATTATTCCTCAGTGCTTAAGAATTCACTTTTAATCATAAATCAAATAGTAACACTATAAGAACAGTTTGTCATCAATTTTAAGGTTGCAATGTAGCAAAGTAATGCCCATCCATTGGAATTACTAGATTTCATTTTGTTTCACCCATTTCTTGTTTAGAAAAAGAAAGTGCAGCTCACTGCCAGTGCAGTATTCTTGGGGCAAACGGGAAGTGGGGTAAAGAAAATCATTGTTCTTATCATTAAATTACACCTCAACATTCCCTACACTGGAGTGGATTCATACTGGTAATGTTTCTTTTAAATCACATCATTTGTAAAATGCCTTTTTTTTTAAGTTTAAATTACAAAAATAGCATCTTCTAAATACTGAAATCCAAACAGCAGAGAAAATTTAGTTGGGCACATACTTGTTAATAAAAAGAGCCTTTTGTTTAACATCTAGTCTTGAAATCTGTGACGAATATACACAACTAGTTTTAAACAAAGATTTCTTCTTTATCAGTAACCTTGTAACTCGACTGAGGAAAGACATAAAAACTAAACTTTCAGGTTTTTCTTCCAATTATATGTCGGGAGCCTTAGCTCTTGCACTTAGCCCGGCAACTCGATCAAATGTATTGCTTTGTGGTCTTAAAATTGTGCAAAATCATGTGATTACAGAACCTTGAGAGAATCAAAACTCTGGGGAGAGAATTGTTCCTGTTTCCTTACTGATTGCCCTGCTTCGGTGCCTTAAGAGAAAAAGGATTTAGACCTGTTTGAAAGACAAATTTGTATAATCTCAATCATTAGTCACACATGGCCACTGAAAACATAGTCAGCAAACAGAACAGATTCCAAACGATGGGGGTGGTTCTAAAATCATAACCAGTGCCACTTTAATGAATCATTCTGCTCATCTTGTAGGATCAGCATGTTTTTATAAAGAACCAGTATTTGCCTTTATTTCTTCTGCTTTCACTACACTGCCTGGCACATGATAAACATTTGATAAAAGCCTCCTGAATTAACTTCACCACAAGTTGGATTGCCCTTTGTAACCTGAAATCTTGATATCTAAGTTATATTTCAATTCTGACATATACTGAGCTTAAAGCATTTAAACAGCCAAATTCATCACAGGAGGAGAACTATGCAGTTTTAATTTCCCAGGCTCAGACTGGGGTACAGATATGATAGTGGGAGGCAGGAAAACATAGATTAAGCAAAGCATTCTCTTTCTCCCTCACAGGAAAGGATCCATCAGGAAGCATTCGTTTCATAAGACATTCCTGTTCCTGACCTTCAACAAGGTCATTAAATTCCACAATCCATCACAATCAGGGATATTTTTCAGAAAGAATTCACAAGTTGAAAAAACAGAACATTTCTGCACTGGAAGAAAGTAACATTTCTAGACTTATCAAGATTGTCCAGTTCTGTGCCAAGCAATACAGAGAAATAGGCAAAGCTGTGCTCCCTGGACACTGACACCCAAGAAACCCTTTCTCATATATTAAATTATGTGGAATATACGAATGAGATTTCAAGAGGTTCTGGCTAAAGGGAACTGGCTCCTGACGCTGCACTTGCTGGGCTCTCCGGGGCCCAAGCAGGCCTTCTGACCACTTCCAGGGGCATGGAATCCCTGCAGGTAAAGCAAGAGTCGTGGAACTTGAAAATGAATAAAAAAGCAGTGCCTGTGACCTTTTAAAAATTGACAATTCCCCACCCCCACTCCTGAAACTCTGATTTCCTATGTGCAATTTCCTGTGAGCCCCAACAAACCAGAGTATTTAGAATACTCTGACAAGGTATTCTGAATGACAAGGAAATGCACACTTTGGCCGGGAGCTGAGATCTCCAGCTCCATGGTGGGTGTCTCGCCTGGGCTTGGGGTCAGCTCAACGTGGGCCACTGGAGTGTGATCCAAACTGTACTTTCATCCTGGCAGTCCCAGGGTCTCAATTATATTCCGTGGTTGAGATCCCACTACTGGGAGAAAGGTGTGCAGTGTAAAGACACATTCAAGAATCCAAAGCCCCATTTACCTAGTGCTTGCGAAGACACACTGAGGCCACTTGGTGCTTGACTCGTATTGGTATTAGTCTTGCTCTAAATAGTCAGCTTTAAAAGTTTGTTGTTGTTGTTGTTGTTTGTTTGTTTGTTTGAGATGGAGTTTCGCTCTTGTTGCCCAGACTGGAGTACAATAGCATGATCTCGGCTCACTGCAACCTCCGCCTCCCGGGTTCAAGCAATTCTCCTGCTTCAGCCTCCTGAGTAGCTGGGATTACAGGCGTCCACCACCACATCTGGCTATTTTTTTAAAAAATATTTTTAGTAGAGATGGGGTTTTACCATGTTGGCCAGACTGGTCTCGAACTCCTCACCTCCAGTGATCCGCCCACCTCAGCCTCCCAAAGTGCTGGAATTACAGGCATGAGCCACCACACCTGGCCTAAAAGTTTTAACAATCCCTAACTTATTATCTGGAGAACTGCCTTGACTGCACATAAATCTGAAATATCAGCTTCAAGGAGCAAAATCTATTTTTCTAAACTCAAATTGCTACTGGCTTCTATAGAATTCTCAACTTCTATATTCAAATTGTTTAAAATGGTCACAAAGTAATCAAGTATGTATTATTTATATTTTTCTGCTCAGACATCTGTTAACATGAATTACCAAAATTTTGTAACTTCCAAAATTATATTAATTAGCTTGATTTAATAACTCCATATTGTATATATCAAACCATCACAATGTACCCCATAAATGTATATAGTTATATGTCAATTAAAAATAATATTTAAAACTCACAGCTACATTCTATAAATGTTGCTTCTAGATATGTCACCTTCTTAGAGAAACATATATTTCCCTGAGTGAATAATTTATTTTGCAACTTTGGAAAAAATTTTTATCCTGCGAGTATCTCAGTTTTTTCCACTGAAAACTGAAAATGAAATTATTTAATTCCCTCTCTATTATATTATTGTAGAATAATTGAAAATTGCTACACAATTTTTTTAAAACCCTATGAAGGACATACAAGGACTTAATGGTCATTTGTCTTTACAGGAAATATTTCTTCTAAGTGCCCATGTGACTTAAAAAACTTACAAACACTTAAAAACATTAACAATTGCTATTAAATTTGATCCATAAATATAAGAATTGTTGGATTTTCAGGGCAAAACTTAAGTCATGAGAATTTCTTGTTCATTGTTGTGGTAAGAACATTTTGGTGATTTCTAACTCTCTTACCCTTTGGGGATTCCCACAACGCATATGTTGGTCTGCTTGCTGGTGTCTCCTAGTCTTCTTGGGCACTATCCACTTTTCATTACTCTTTTTTCCTTTCCGTTCCTCCAACTCAATAATTTCAGTTGTGGTTTGCTCAGGTTTACTTCTTCTTTCTTCTGCTTGCTCAAATCTGCTTTTGAATCCTTCTAGTATATTATCATTACAGGCAGGATACTTTTTAGGTATACTTTAGATATACTACAGGTAGTATACTTTTTAGATATAGGAAGAATTTTTTGGTTCCCCCTTATAATTTTATATCTTTATTAATAATATGCTTATTTTTTCCAGGCATAACTTGTTTTGTTGTTCATGTCTTCCTTAACTCTTCGAGCATCTTTAAGACAACTGTTTTAAAGTATTTGTATAGTGTGTGTGTGACATCTGGGCTTCCGCAGGTTTTGTGCTGATTTATTTGGTATCATTCATGGGTTATAATTTCCTGTTTTGTTATATGCATTGCTTTTTGTTGTAGTTGTTGAAAACTGGACATTAAACCTTATAATGTAGGAACTCTGGAAATCAAAATTTCCCCCTTTTTCTGTGGCTTTCTGGGCTTAAAACAATTGTTATATGATGTCTCTGCGTTGGGACTAAATCTGAGTTGAGAACTTAAGGTCTTCATCATTTCTTTTCTGGGCTTGTTTCTTTCCTTTAGCATGCATGGTAGCTTCCTCAATTTCCCACATATGCAGTTGTTTCTGGAAGTTCAAAAAAACAGGTGTAACTGCTTTAAATCTTCTAGGAGACATTTCAGGTGAATGCAGATTGGAACAGTGGTGACTAGCCTCCATGCCCACACCTCAGTGATCAGGGAAACATTCCACGATCTCAACACAGAGACCTGATATTTGCAGGGACAGGATTTTATTGCCCACCCTGGCTCCAGCAAGCTCCCTTGCCCCAAAATGTCAGTTATGACCCCCACAGCTGCCTGACATGGAACTGTGGTTGGTGATAGACAGCTGCCATTGTGCTGAAGGCTGAAATAGAGCAAACATTATCATAATTTAGCAGCCAATCTGTTCCCTGGGAGTTGCAAGTGTTCACATCAACTACAGAGTCCCGAAATATTCACTTCAGAGAGCCCCTTTCAGTATAATTGCTGTCCAGGAGGAAAGATGGATTCCTGGTGGGTGTGTCCTATTCTACCATTTTTCTTGACTTCCCTCCCCTAAGGATCAATTTTAATAGAAAAGCACAATTATCCGTTTTTTTGTTTGTTTTTGGTTTTTTTTTTTTTTTTTTTTTTGAGACGGAGTCTCACGCTGTCGCCCAGGCTGGAGTGCAGTGGCGCGATCTCGGCTCACTGCAAGCTCCGCCTCCCGGGTTCCCGCCATTCTCCTGCCTCAGCCTCCTGAGTAGCTGGGACTACAGGCGCCCGCCACCGCGCCCGGCTAATTTTTTGTATTTTTAGTAGAGACGGGGTTTCACTGTGGTCTCGATCTCCTGACCTTGTGATCCGCCCGCCTCGGCCTCCCAAAGTGCTGGGATTACAGGCTTGAGCCACCGCGCCCGGCCTGTTTTTGGTTTTTTTTGAGACTCAGGTGACTCTCCTGCCTCAGCCACCAGAGTAGCTGAGACTACAAGTGTGCACCACCATACGTGGCTAGTTTTTAAATTATCTGTACAAATGGGGTCTCCCTATGTTGCCTAGGCTGGTCTGGAACTCCTGGACTCAAGTTGTCCTCCTGTCTCGGCCTCCCAAAGTCCTGAGATTACAGGCATGAGCCACAGGCCCCAGCCCATAATTAATCTTTGAAGCATATTGCTTTCTTTGTATTAGAGGACCTTATTTACTCCTCTTTTATTAAATTTAGATTTTCTATGTCTCTTTTTATTGGCATCCGGAAATAAATTTTTCTAACCTAGACAAAAATTTTCATTTTGATTAATCAGAAAATTACATTACACTAACATCCTAGTCAGTCAAGTATTTATGTGGTATTTTGGTCCTAGTTTGTGGGGTGACCGTAATCACTAGCTTTGCCATTAAGTGTAAAGTAATTCACACTTTAGAGTGTGAATTAACTATATATGTCTGAAGGTCTTTGGGGAGAGAACCTATGCTCTTGCCATTCTCATTTACTATTAGAGCAACAACTGTTTTCTGGGGACAGTCAGCTCAAATGGCTTCAAATTCTTAGTAACTCCACAGTAAAGAAAATAAGTGGATAAATATAGATTTCGGCGTGAAAATTCATAGATTTACCTTTTGTATTTTTTGCTTTTTTTGAAACAGGGTCTCACTCTGTCACCTAGGCTGGAGTGTAGCGATCACAAAGGCATCACACAGAGAAATTTAGGTTGATGCAGCTGCTCTGTGTAGTGCTGGGCGGTAGACACATGTCTCTATGGGTTTCTCAAAACCTATCACAAGCTACACCACACAAACTCACCTTTATTTTTTGCAAATTAAAAAAAAACATCAACCATAATATCAGAGTATTTCAGGAGGAAAAAGAAACTGATTAAAGACACTTTAGAAAATTTTGATTGGATACTCTAAGACAAAACAAACTTTATAGAAACACTCTACTTTAGTTGGTAATTTTGTTTATCACGGAGGCAAATGATATTTCTGACACTAGGCGAGAACAAATGAGTAAGTCAGTTGTAGATTATGTGAGCTGGAGTTGTCACTGCTGTGGAATGAGTTTTTCTTGCAGTGTTGTGAAATGTTTCTTTCCCAGTGGTGTGTTAATTCTCCCCAGAATTCTCACCAACCTATTCAAGTATTTTTTAAAATACTTGCTCTTATGATTTTAAGACAAAAAACACATCTGTTTTCAGCCCAGCTGGAGAAGCCTCATTACTATCACATCCTTTGTGTTCTAACTGAAACCCTGCACATAAAACAACAAACGAGCATGGGAAATGTTGGAAAAGTATATTAAGCAAGACAGACTCCCTGGGGAATGACACAGTGGCACATTCCTTGGGTTTCCTATTCTTCTCATCTGCCCTGGGGAGAATGCTGCAGAAGCCTCCAACCAGAAACCACCAATAGGCACAGAAAAAAACCAAAACCAAACCCAACAAAATCCTAACTCTTTTAACCAAAGAACATGGAAAAGAATGGCCTGGCAAGAAATGCCCACCTGACACCAGCCACACACCAATGGAAAAACCCCCCAAACACCATAGGTTAGTGGAGTCCAGTGTGGAGCTGATGATCCACTTCACTGCCACGGAGTGGAGGGCAGCAGCAGCACTCTGACTCCCTTGCCTGATGGTGTCTGCGGGGCCAGGCGGGGAGGCAAATCTCTCTTCACCTGGTGAAAGAAGGTAGCATTCTGATATTTCTTTCAGGTGATATCAACAGACCAACTAAGAAGCTGTTCTTCCATTTCCTGTCTGACAAAAGCAGACTGTTCTACATTCCTTCGCCAAGGTGATGTCTGGTGGTGCCAGAGGCAAGTTTAGCCTCAAACTCCTCAAACTCATGCAGCAACAGTGACATTGACTGAGGCAGGGTGAGGTAGGCTAGTGTCACCCTCCCCACCCTGCTGTCACTGGAGACCAGCAGGAAGCTGAGCCTCTGCTGCCACTCAAATCAACCACACTGACAAAGTGTCGCATCTAGGCTAACTAGTACTCCAATTTCCCCCCACTTCCAGTGTCAGCAGGGCCCAGTGGTGAATTAAACCTCCATACTGAACCAGCTGAAATGAGACTGAGTGAGGTGGTACCGGCGGGCAATTATTAACAGGAATTCCTTTGAACCAAATGCAAATCTTGAAAATCTCAGCAAAACAAAAAGTAAGTTATAAGAATGAACCAATTGGAAATTATAGAATTAAAAAATACAGCTGAAATAAAACTTTACTGGGTAAACTTAATAGTAAAGGGGAGAAGACAGAAGATAGAATCAGTACACTTGAGGACAAATCAGTAGGACTTACTGATTCTAATCTGAACAAAAGAAAAAAAATAGATACAAAACAAAACAACAGAGAACAGCCTCAGGGACTTGTCAGACAGCATCACAATACTGAGTATATATATCATCAGAGACCCAGATGGAAAGTAGAAAGAAGTAGTGGGACTGGAAAAACAGTCAATAAATTGATATCTGAAAACATCTTAATTTTGACAGAGACAGAAATTTACAGAATCAAGTAGCTGAGTAAATCCTAAATAAGATAAACCCAAATAAATTCATATTGAAACATATCATATAAAAACTTCTGAAAACAGAAGACAAAAATTTTTGAAAGCCTGCCCCCAATCTGAAACCGTGTAGGACACAAGGAAGTGTCCCAACCTTTTTTATGTCCTGAAAGAAAAGAACTGTTAACTGCAAATTCTATGTCCAGCAAAAATAGCATTCAAAAAGGGAGAAATAAAAGCATCGTTATGTGAAGGAAAACTGACACAATTTGTTTTTTACCAAAACTCCTCTTAAAAATGTGAAAAGTCCTATTAACAGAAACCAAATGATATCAGAAGAATGACTGGAACTTCAGAAAGAAAAGAATAAGAGAATGGCAAAATGTAAAAAGATATAACAGGTTACGCATCATCTCAGAAGTTTTCAAAATCATATTCAGTGTTTTCGCAAAAATTATAACGCTGCCTGTAGAAGCATGCTGTGTATTAGATGTGTTACTCAGTGCAATTCGATTTTTAAAAACAAGGTGGGTAAAGGGACCTACATGAAAATAAGGTGTCTACACTTCATTTAAAGTGGTAAAACATCAATATCAGTTGACTTTGGTCAGTTACAAATGAATAATGATAATAAGGTAAAGACAGTAAGAAAATAATACAGAGATGTACTAGAAAACAATATAAAGAAATAATTATGTAATCCTAAAACTATTTCAGTAACTCACAGGAAGGTAAGAAAAAAGAGCAGAGGAAATAAAAAGAGAATGAACAAGCAGAAAATAAATTATAAAGTAGAACACTTAGGCCTTAACATATACATTACAGTTATCTTAAATATAAATTGTGAACACTTGTCAATTAAAGGACAAGGAATATCAACCTGGACAAACAAACATGATTCAAAAATATGTATGCTACTTACGTAATTGATGTAGAAAAAGCATTTGCCAAAGTATAGCACAGTTTTATGACAAAAACCTTCAGAAACCTACAAATAGAAGGAAACTTCCTGAACTTTATCAAGAGTATTTATCAAAAACCAACAGCTATGTCATACCTAATGGTGAAAGACTGAATGGTTTTCCCCTGAGGGTGGAAACAAGGCAGAGACGTCTGCTCTCACCACTGCTATTTGACAGAGCACCGAAAGTTCTAGTTAGCACAATTGGGCAACAAACAAGTAAGGCATACTGACTGAAAAAAAAAAAGAAAGAAGGAAAGCTGCCTCTATTGCAGATTACACAATTGTCTTTGTAATGTCTCAGAGAAACTAAAAAAGTTTTGTAGAAATAATAATAAGTTATTTAGCAAGTTCACAGGATAAATGATCCATCTTACAAAACTCATCATACTTCTATAAACTAACAACGAATGCATGGAAACTGAAAATACCTTTACCATTGCTCTAAAGAAAACACTTAGGCATAAATCTGACAAGACATGCAGAATCAAGATGGCAAAAATTACAAAATGTGCATGAAAGAATTGAGAGAAGAACTAAATAAATTCACACATACCTTATTAATGGTTTGGAAGACTCAAGATAGCAAAGATGTCAATTATCTTTAAATTGATGTGTAGACTTAATGACATTCATATCAAAACCCCAGTTCGATTTTTTATGCATATAGATAAACTTATTTTAAGTTTATATGAAAAGGCACATGATATTGGTGGAGAGATGGACACATAGGTCGACAGAACAGAATACAGAACTCAGAAATGGACCCAAGCAAATATGCCCAACTCATTTTTCCAAACCCAAGAACTGGCAGAAACTGCTGGAGAGAGAATAGTTACTCAGGCTTCAAGTCTAGAGATTAATTGTGATGTGCCTGCTCTGTAGAATGATAAAAACAGTGTATTCCAGCAAACAATAGAACGGATGTTACTAATTGAATGATGTTACAACACACACATATGTATGTATGCAGATACAGACATGTGCACACATATCACACATAGATATGTGTGATATGTGTGTATTTACAACTGAGGTTAAACCGTTAGGCAATAAGAATGCAGTCCTATTTTTCTACACTCTCTTTTCTAACATCTTTCAAACAGATGATGTTTTGGAAGATTTTCAATTCTTTTCAATAATTAAAAAACTTTTCCAAAAGAACAAATACGCATGCTGAATTATTGTAATACCCTATTTTACATGTGGTTGTAAATAAGCAACCCGTTGTATAGATTCAGCATTTTGGATGTTAAGGTAAACATATAGCTGCTCCTCATTTGCAAAAGAGTGGATTTACAGTATGTGTGTCTGTTGCAAGTTGTATATTTAAACTACTTAAAAATATATCCTGTTTGGTAATAGTTTTTTAAAATGAATTTGTGACACATTAGAAACAATGTTTTAAGGCAAAATTGCTTTTTAGTTTGTATTCTCTAAACATCAGAAGTTTACTTTGAAGAATTAAAAAACTTACTAGAGTATTCATATTTGACCTATAAAATAAGTAACTTAGATGGAATAATTTGAATCTGGAAATTTATTTATACCACTAAATTAGAACTATCAATGCCATTTTATTTTTACAGATTTTCCTTGACACATTATATTAGCTACTGGAAAGAGTTAAGACCCTTTATGAAAATATGATTTTAGTGATGCAACTTATGTATGAGGCAGATAAGGAAGCATGGATCCCTGTGCCCGTTAACTAAGATGTTATGAAATAATTTCTAACAGAGGACAGTAGCGGGAGTGTGGTCAGGCGCGCCCCCTCCTCACCGGGCCCACCAGAGGCTTTCAGGGTTCTGGGAGAAACATGTCCAGGCCTGCAGAGGCTGTCACAGGGGAAAGGGCCAGGGCGGGGAACCCAGCACAGGCAGCCTGGCCTCGCAGGGAGTCGAAGGGTTTCGGAGGAAGCTGTGTCCAAGCCGAGATCCTTCCTGTTCCACGTGCTCCAGCACAAGGCCCGCAGGAGGACCCCGTGAGCAAGACCGACCCAGACAAGCGGGCGGATTCCCTTGGCAGTGAGGGGAGCCCGGCCTGAGGGGCTGAGGGCGGCCTGGGAGGCACAGCGTCAGAGAAACTCCCACCGCTCTGTCAGGAGCGCTTGCACCTTTATATCAGCACGGGGGTTGGGCCTGGGTGATCTGGGGAAGGGTCTGCCGGCGGGTCGGGGGTCGCTGTGAGTCGGACGCCGTCTGACAGAGGAGGCTGTTCTGTTGTTGGGTTTCTCTCGGAATCTTCTCTAGAAGAGGGCAGAGGGCGGCCAGGAGAAGACGCTGCTGGAATGAGGTAGATGCCGCTCATTTTCACCAAGTGCAGTGCTTGGGATTTGAGGGGGTGGCAAAGTGACCTTGATATATTTCTCTGTGCAGGTCTCTGTTAGAGTCACCGGGGGGGTCTCCGTGGGGGTCTCCGTGGAGGTTTTGAAGGGCCTCTGTGTGAGTCTGTCAGGGGTTTCTGTGGGGAGGTCCCTCTGGGGGGTCTTCATGGGGGGATCTCTGTCAGATTCTCTGTTGGGGTCTCTGGGGGTCACTATGGGGAATCTCTGAAATCTCTATGAATGTGGGAATCTTTGAGTGTGGGGTGTACATGGGGGTCTCTCTGGGCTCCTCTGCTGCAGGTCCCAGGATCCGGGGTCCCATAGATCTTGGGCCCACACTGGAGCTGCCCAGGTCACCACCCCAGACAGGACTTGGCTCCAGCAGTAGCCTGGGCGCCCAGAGTGACACCAGGGCCTTTTCCAAACAGGTCTCCAGCATGGGTGCCGCCACGCCTGGGTACAGGCCTGTCCCCTTGTCCTCAGCCTCCACTACCCCTGCAGGTGCAGACCTCTCCCTGGGCAGAGCCCTCTGGGGAACCAGCTCCTGCCTTTGCTCCTGCCTTCCCTGGGGATGGCCAGGAGGGACCCAGCACCAGGACGGAGGAGCCCAGGACCGTGCCCTGTGGGGACTCTCCCTGTGAACCATGTGACCAGATCCTCTGAGGCCCAGTGTGTCCCCTGCCAGCACCTGGGCTTGGAGCTATAGATGTGCTGTGTCACCCAGGCCAGCCCTTGACTTCTGGGTCCCTCTGCCCTGGGAGTGGCACTGACCACTTTTACTTGTAATGATCACCGGACTGTGAGGACTCTGGTTACAGCTGTGGGCAGCTTGTGGATCCTGCACTTGCGAACTTATGTTCATCTTCCCGGATTCTTCTCCCACTTCCCACCCTGGGCCTAGGTCCCCTCCTGTGGTTCCTGACCACAGAGTCCCGCCAGGGGGCCAGGCAGCAGCCCTGGGTGCCTCCTGAAACAGACACCCCACACTAGTGGCCGGGAGACTGCTCTGGAGAGTGATACAGGGGACACCAGACGCAAACCCAGCGGTGTTATCAAGGCTGAGCCAAGTGCTGGCGGGGCCCAGGTCCGTCCCGGAACTCAGCAGGCAGGGAAGGGTCTGGGGAGGGTGTCACCTCTTCCCCACCAGGACATCTGGGAAGGAGCTGTCCCGCCTCTGACCCAGGGCCAGTACAGGACACCCCACATTCCCAGGCTACCACGGGGCAGGGAGGCTGCTGGGATCCATCACTCCTCCAGCCTCAGGGGAGCCTACCAGCCCCTCAGGCCGTGAGGCCCCTGCAGACCCAGCCCCTACAGCAGTACAGAAGTTACCTTAGTGAGAACGGGGATGCAGTGAGCCAGACCCGGTGGGGTCGCCATAGGGTTTGCTGTCCTTACACGTCCTGAAGGCTCTGGGTCGTGATCCAGCTTAGAAACCAGACACGGTTTCTCCCTGGACAGGGAGAAGAGGGGGTCCTCCACGTCCCTGCCAGCCTCCTCCAGGTACAGCCATTCTGGAAGCCGCACTCAGAAGGAGCGGACGCTGAGCCCTTTCCCGTGCCCTAGCATGGCACAGACAGAAGCCACCACCTCTGCAGGGAAACCAAGTGTATTGGGAACTTCTCTGTGAAAGTCGGGAACACATGGCTGTGCTCACCCAGGCAGGACAGGCTTAACGTGTAGGTGTCAGTTTTATTTGAGTAGAACCCCGTCGCCCCCAGGAGACGTGCAAGAAGCCTTCTCTGGTTCAGGAGGCAAGACCCCTGTGTAGACCTCAGTTCCAGCGGCCGCAGATGGGGCCACCCGAGGCACTTGCCACTCGTGGCCTGTGGTGGTGGGGGCCAGCTGGGGACACAGGCTCCCGGGGAGGTGGGGCCCATCTGCTGTCTCTGTCCCTGATGTTCCTGTTTTTGATAGGACAGTGGTGGCCCCTGGGGGTGGCTTTGGGGCTGCAGGCCGGAGCTCTCATCTCTCTGCTATGTTCCTGGTGGCAGTGACCCCTGTAGCCGCAGGAAGGCACATTCTCCTGGGCGTGGAGGTCACCTTTGTGGCGACTGACGTCTGAGGGACCACGTCCCCACGGAAGCCCCAGTTTGTCCACCAGGATTTGCCCCACAACTCTGCTGATGGTCCAGGCTTCATCAACCATGCAGTCCATAAACAGCCTTGCTGGGCCAGACCCCCAGCTCTGGACAGCATCTGCCCCAGGCTTGCCTTTCTCCAGGACGTCTTCCCACCCTGCGCCTGTTTTCCTGGGGTGTAGACCCCGTGGATGGTGACCAATCTTTCTCCGGAAGTGGCTTTCTGGTGGCGTCTCTCGTTTCTCCGGCTGAGGCTGGTTGTATTTCCTTTCTTGTTTGTCTCCTATTTCCCTGGTGTGAGCAGAGAGGCTCCTCCCACTGGCTTCAGAGGTCCTTGGTCCCTTGGAGCCGTGTCCCTGCTCCCCTGGTCTGGGTCTTCTGCGGGCCTCGCCCTTGTCCGCAGAGCCCAGCGTCTTCTGACTCTTCTGTGGGGCCTTTGCTTTCGGGCTCCCAGGCTCCCGCTGCCCTGGGCTGTCCCCTCCCTTCCATAGAAGGGCCCATGGCCCCTGAGAAGCCGTTGTGTTCTTATTGGACACACTCTGGGAGGTGGACAGAGGGGCCTGAACGGGCAGCCTGTCTGTGGCAGGGAGCATGTCCACGTGGCGGCCTGGAAGGCACAGATCTATGGCGCCATCCTGGAGGAGGACGCCCGAGGCACGGCCTGGCGGCTGCTCCTCTGAATCCACCTGAACTAGGAGTGCAATCTCATTGACCACCTGCGCTTTCAGGCGCAGCTGCTCTGGATCCTGAGCAACACAGATTGTAGACCCTGAGGGGTTATCAGTGGTCCCCAGAGCCCCCGTGCTCCTCAGATCCACCTGAACGCTTCCTGAACGTGTCCTCACACTGGCTCCCACGGTGACGTCCCAAGCGGGGGGCTTCTCCTCCCCCACCTTCAGTGCCTCCAGGGCGTCTTCGGCCCTTGCCCACTGGGACCCTATGCTGAGCTCTTGCAGGGCTCTGCTACTACACATGTCTCCTGGGGACATGCTCTCACTCTCAAACCTTGCCTCGTTCCCAGGGATTTCTGAACCCGTACTCCCCTCTAGTCTGGGTTTGGGTTTCCCGGATGCCAGGACAGTCCTGCTCTGCCAGGTTCTGCCCACAAGGCTGCATGTGGGGGGCTGAGAAAACCCCCTGTCCTCATGTCTACTTGGAAAGGCCTCTGATCGCCCATGGGTGTCAGCTGACTGGGACCCTCTCAGGGGCCTCTGGGCTTCCTCCTGCTCAGGTGGTGGGGAAGCGAGAGCGCCACTCACCATCAGGACTGACTTGCTTGTTGTTCTGTTGTCTCCTGGACCGTTCTGAGGATGTTTTCCCAGGAAAATGGGAATGTTGGCTGCAGACTCGTCCGGAGATTCCCAGGAGGCCCAGGGGGGAAAGGTGGATTGTGGGAAGGGCGGGGCCTGAGCCTCACCTGACCAGACATTTATGGGCTCCAGGGACTGGAGGTCTGGACCCCACCTGTGTCTCACACGGAACCTTAGAAGATGCACTTCCAGCATCTGCTGGGTGCAGGGCTGGAGGAAGGAAAGCTCGCGGGAGGTGTTCGCGTGGGCTTTCCCACCCCTCCAGGATGCCAGCTTCCCGGGTTTCCTGTGGGCGTCAGACTGGGGAACAGCACATTTGACCATGAGCCAGGAGCGACGCACAGGCACGGGGATCCAGCCCTCTTTGATCTCCCCCACCTTCCTGGCCAGATGGATTTGCAGATTGTTTTCCAGATGCTCCTTGTCTGGGTCCCTGGGTGCAGAATTTACTGATTGGTACTTCCAGGGCCTCCACATGTCACCTTCTGCCTCCTCCTTGTCTTCCTCCAGAAACTTCACTGAGGTCCTTCCTGAGCCTCGATCCCGGCTTGGGTCTGGCCGTAGTTTGGACCGTAAGCACCCTTTCCCAGACAACCTTCCGGAGCTCCTGAACCCGGCCTTCTGCACATCCTTCCTGCCCTTCCCTGCAAATCCAGAAGCCTGGGAGGGCAAGAGGGCCTCCTGCATGTCTGCTGCCCAACTCTGGGGCCTCCCTGGGAATTCCCCCTCAGGCGGCGGCAGGTCCCCAGATGCCTGGAATCTGCTGGGAGGGCCACAGGACTGCTCCTGGTGGATGGCACTCCTTCCTTGCCACCGGTGCTCTGGGAGCTCAGGGCTGGTGGCAACCCCGGGAAGGATGGGGGCCGACTTGGGGCTCCAGGAGGCTGGCCTCTCCTGGGGAAGGTGGGCTGTGGGCTGGCTCAGGACAGCCGGAGACTTTTGGAGGAGAGAGGGCAAAACCCTCTTCCACTTTGGTCGCTTCTTCAAGGTCCATTCAAGATTCTCCTTTCCAGCGGGGATGACAGACTCTGTCCTCTCCTGGGTTGTCGGGTAAGATGCCCCACAGTCCCTAATCTGGGGTGGAGAAGAGCACGGTAGGCTTGGGACAGGGGGTGAGAGGTGGGCCTGGGTCTGGATCCCAGCCAAAGGCGGCGGCTGGGACTGTGGCCAGGCTGGAGTGAAAGATTGGGGTGGGGCCATGTGGTGGGGCTGGGGCGGTGCCTGGGAAAGCTGTGAGGATGCCTCAACCTCAGGTTCACCTGGAACAGAAGTAGAGGCTTTATCCAATGATACAGAGTGCGCATTTTGTGAGGAAGGCAGTGCCTGGGAAAGCTCTGAGGATGCCTCAACCTCAGGTCCACCTGGAAGAGAAGTGGAGGCTTCATCCAATGATACAGAGTGCGCATTCTGTGAGGAAGGCGGTGCCTGGGAAAGCTGTGCAGATGCCTCAACCTCAGGTTCATCTGGAAGAGAAGTGGAGGCTTTATCCAATGATACAGAGTGTGCATTCTGTGAGGAAGGCGGTGCCTGGGAAAGCTGTGCGGATGCCTCAACCTCAGGTTCACCTGCAAGAGAAGTGGAGGCTTTATCCAACGATACAGAGTGTGCATTCTGTGAGGAAGGCAGTGCCTGGGAAAGCTCTGAGGATACCTCGACCTCAGGTTCACCTGGAAGAGAAGTGGAGGCTTTATCCAATGATACAGAGTGTGCATTCTGTGAGGAAGGCGGTGCCTGGGAAAGCTCTGAGGATACCTCGACCTCAGGTCCACCTGGAAGAGAAGTGGAGGCTTTATCCAATGATACAGAGTGTGCATTCTGTGAGGAAGACGGTGTTTGGGAAAGCTGTGAGGATACCTCGACCTCAGGTCCACCTGGAAGAGAAGTGGAGGCTTTATCCAATGATACAGAGTGTGCATTCTGTGAGGAAGACGGTGCCTGGGAAAGCTCTGAGGATACCTCGACCTCAGGTCCACCTGGAAGAGAAGTGGAGGCTTTATCCAATGATACAGAGTGTGCATTCTGTGAGGAAGACGGTGCCTGGGAAAGCTCTGAGGATACCTCGACCTCAGGTCCACCTGGAAGAGAAGTGGAGGCTTTATCCAATGATACAGAGTGTGCATTCTGTGAGGAAGGCGGTGCTTGGGAAAGCTCTGAGGATACCTCAACCTCAGGTTCACCTGGAAGAGAAGTGGAGGCTTCATCCAATGATACGGAGTGCGCATTCTGTGAGGAAGGCTTGCTAGAAACCCAGGCTGTGGCTACCAGGGACTCGCTGTTGAAAGATGGGAGGTTCCAGAAAAGCTGGCTGCATTTCTGCTGCAAGTGGTCCCCCACCGCTGTGGCGTCAGAGACTTGCTGAGGACAGGGCAGCTGTTGTGGTTCAGTTGACACGTTCCAGAAGGGATTTAGAGTCGTGATGTCCCACTTCTTCCCCAGTGATGTCATCTGCGGGTGGTCGGCCCGTTCCCTTTCTTTTCCCTGCCACATCTTCATCAGTGCTCTCTTGGCGATGAGAGTCTCCAGCAGCTTCTGCACGTCAGGGTGGATGAATGTGCACACACCTACCTCCACGTGCCTGGGTGTGGAGTCTCCCCAGAAGGAAGCCTCTAGGGGCTGGTCGGGAAGATGCTGTGGCTGGGATTTGCCATGTGAACAGGTGGAGAGGCCCCAGGTGGTGGCAGCCTCCCTCCAGCAATAGAGGTCCCAGATGGGATCGCTGGAGCGCCCAAGGCCAGAGATCACCCTGGTTGGAGAAGGCGGCCCCTGGCTGTGTAGAGGGGAGCTCTTGGGGACGGGGCGTGTTGTGGAGCCACACTGAAGTCCAGCCAGGCTGGAGTCGGGTGGAGGTAGAGAGGTCAGGGGACCATGCGGCTGTGTTGAAAGAGGAAAAACCACATGTGGCCGGGATGCAGGGTGTTTTAGGGGAAGCAAGGGCTCTGGAGGCCCGGAGGCACTCAGGGTTGAGTGTGGTCCAAAAGGCTCTGAGAAGGTCATCGGACCTGGTGACTGGGTGGAGGCCAGAGGAGCTGGGGGAGCTGCTGGGGACAAGCTGGTGGGAGACAGATCTGGCATGCATTTCCCATGCAGCTGGTGGGCCTTAGCAGGCGCTGGTTTGCACACGTCACCCGGGGGGTCTCCACCTAATGGCAGATGGGAGCCGCCCTCGCCAGCGAGCTTCCTCAGGTGGCTGCAGGAGACAAGAGGCACAAGCTGCAGCCAGGGGCAGGTGGGGCCAGGAAGCCAGGAGGGGTGGGCACCTGGGGCCTACAGCTCCTCCACCTCCCCCGCTGCTGACTTCACAAAGCTCTGCCTAAGCCTGCCCCAGGGCTTCAGTCCTCTCCTCTCCTCTTCCCAGGACCTCTCCCTCCCAGATCACCAGCAGGCCCTAGGGTTGCATCAGAGGCCCTGGTAGGAAGGAGGACATGGAGAGAAGGGGGAAGCTCCTCACCTTTCCAGAAGGTTGTTCAGGTCCCGAGTCTCCTCCAGCTCCCTCAGGAGGTTTCTGCAAGCTGGAAGTCAGGAGACAGGGTTATGGTGGAGAGGGCGGTGCCTGGGAACCTCACGGAGGCTGAGTGGATGTCTCTTTAAGGGACACCACAGGGAAGTAGACCCTGAAGCCCACACATCTGTGTCCAAGGACACATGGCCCTGATGTTGACAGGAAGGTGTCCACTGTGCAGCATTTTGTCATTTGCAAAAAGCGCTTCCACGTCCACCCCTTCATGGGTGTCACAACCATCTTGTTGGGAGAGCAAACGGGTGGTCTCAAAGAGGAGTCAGCCATGGCCGAGGTACACAGCTGTCCACATGGACCTGGAGCCTCCCTGACCTCCGCCCATATCCCCGCAGGCCTTGGTCCCTTCCCCACACCGCCCCCTTATGGGCAATCCCGGTCCCAGGCCCCCGGCTTCATTCCCACAGGGAATCTGAGGCCCCAGGTTCCGATTTCCCTCCCAGGAGTTTCCCTCTCAGGCCTCTGCAAATGACTTCCTCGGGCACAGGCGATGCTGTCACCTCTGGGGAGTCCCGGGGAGCAGCAGAGCCTCACCTTTCAGAGCTGAGATCTTCTTTCTGCTCCTGGACCTCCCCCTTCTCTCCCTTTGAGGCTGAGAGGCAAGAAAGGATGAGGGGCTGGGACCAGTTCTCAGTCTCCTCTCCCCAGACCAGCTGCACACATGCAGTGCTCATGAAGGACACGGCGCCCTGCCTCTAGCTCAGGGAGCTCTGTGTGCGCTTTTTACTCATGTTTATCGTGAATGAAATGTTTTCCGTTTTCCTTCTTAGGAAAAGGCAAGGAGGGGTTTTCTGTGTGGCTCCGCCCCGGCTGTTCCCAGTCCCTGCTCCTCCCCTGAAGGCACACCCAGGCTCAGGTCTGCAGGCGCCTCTGAGCTGCCGGTAGGATTCTGCTTCGGAAGAGACTGGAGAGGAGGCCGGGACCACGGGGTTGTGGTGAAGGAGGAAGCAGCAGCTGTGGCCGGGGTGCAGCCACAGGCGAATCCAGGCTCTTGTGGGAGGCTCTCGGGGGCTCAGCACAGCTCCCAGATCACACCCAGATCACACAGAGGAGGCTGGGCCCCCAGGCACCTGGCCCAGGAAGGGGGTGATGAGGCAGGGCTGGGGCCTCTCCTCCCACAGAGACCTCACTCCTCTCCTGACCCGGTCGTCGCCACTGAGTCTGGTGTTGGTTTTTGCCCTGACGCCCCCTGCGCACCCCACAGATGGTCTGGGAGCTGGGGGTGGAATCCTCCGCCCACTCTCGCCCCTGCCTGCCCTGCCCTGCCCTAGAGGGATGACGAGATTTCCCATCGTGGGAGCGTCTCTCGTTGTTTGGGAAAAGTGGAAATGAGGGGAGGAAAAGAAGAGAGAATCTTTCTCTGTGGGGCTGGGCTGAGGGCTCCTTACCTCCCTGCTGCTCCTCTTCCTCCCGGGCGGGGGTGAGGGCGGGTCACTGTGGAGGTAGGAGAGTACCAGGTAGAGGAGCACCAGGCCACACACACTGGTGAGGATGAAATCCATCATCCAGGGAGTGGAGCTGGGGCTCAGCCATGTGGCACTAGGGCTCTTCAGAGGAAAGAGCATTTTCTCCATCTGAAGTGCAATGTCGCCTTCAAGCAACTGAGGGCTGGGCATCCCCTTTGGGTCTAGGGAGTGGGGCCCAGGCCTGCATCATAGAGCTGGGGCCTCTTCCTCACAAAGGGCTCCTGGGGGCAGGGGAGGGGCAGTGGGAGGAGGAGGCTGAAGCACAGCCCCGCCCTCAGCTCCCAGCCCTGGGTCCCTCCACCCTCCTGGGTCCCCCGGATCCCTCCCTCCCACTCTAGCTGCTCACCTGTCAGAGACAGCCCTGGGTCCATTTTCCATTCTGTTCTGAAACACAGGTGTCACCTGGCTTTCCTTATACCTTGGAGATCCAGGCCTGAGCCCACCCATTTCATAGCCTTTGAAACTCTGAAATTCTCTTAGCAATCTAGGTGGTTTCCTAAGGATTATTTTAGAATCTCCTGTTTTCGTAATTTTCCCACACCCTATGTTTTCTACTTTCGTCACCCCAGAATAGAACTTTTAAATTCATAAAACTAAAAAATATAATAAAAACAAATAATTAAACCTCCAAATGACATTTTTATGTTAGGAACATAATTGTGAGTTACCAACTTACGGAGCTTGCTGTAACAAAACCTCAAACACTTTGTTATTTTCAAAGCAATAATTAAGCCTTTACTTATTCTCTTTAGATCTTTCATATGTTGTCCTGATCCATTTTTTCTTTCTCTGCCCCAAATACAGTCCTCACTCTCCTAAGTGTTGGAACATGTGTACTCCACCATAAGCCAGGAGTGGTTTGGGGTGATCTGAGGTCCAGCTCCTTTGGGTGGAGAGCAGGGCTGGGCACTTCATGCCAGGCTGGAGTCCAGTGTTCAGCAGCCTGTTCTGATATCACTCATGTCCTCCGTACATACTCTTTTTTTTTTGAAACGGAGTCTCACTCTGTCTCTCAGGCTGGAATGCAGTGGCACAATCTCGTCTCACTGCAACCTCCCCCTCCTGGGTTCAAGCGATTCTCCTGCCTCAGCCTACCGAGTAGCTGGGACTGCAGGTGTGTGCCACCATGCCCAGCTAATTTTTGTATCTTTATTAGAGACTGGGTTTCACCATATTGGCCAGGCTGGTCCTGAACTCCTGACCTTGTGATCCGCCCGCCTCGGCCTCCCGTTCGTATTCTTTGCTCCACAGTGTGTCCTGTTTTTCACCTCCTGCCTGCTCCAGACCACTGGGGCCTCGTGTCTGGCCCGTACCTGATAGGTAGGGTACTTTGAGCCCTGGAGGAAATGTTCTCATTATACTATTAGACGTCTTTTGGGCATCTGAAACTCAGGATTAGAGATTGCACTTTTTAATCACTGTGTGATACATTTATTCAATACTTGAAAAGTGGCCTTGAAAATCATGTATATCTTTGTCATGCGTTCTATGTAGCCTCAATGGGAGTGAGACCATCTGAGTTTATTTGGGTCTGTTCTCATGAATATGCACCTTCAAGAGCACATCTGCTTTATCTACTGCTGCTTTTATCTGTCTACAGTCTCTTCCTCCTTTGTGAGATTGTCCCTGGGGAGACATGACAGTCCCTAATGTGTTAACTGGGTTAACTGGCAAGAGTGGAGACCCCAGTGACGCCTGCTAGGATCACTGGGAAGTATGGCGGTAAGTTCTGCTTCATTTGCAGGGAGCCTAAGCCTGAGAAGTGGGTCTCATCTTGACCTGCACAACTGGGCTTGGGCATGCAAGGAATTGCCCCACCACAGGCCACTGCCAGGTCAGTAGGTGCGCTCTTTGTGAGGAACAGGAACTGGAGATCAGAGACAACTGGTTCACATCAGCTCCACATTTAGGGAAAAGATTCGTGTTAGGTTCCATTCCTCCTCAAACCTGATGTTCGCCTTTCTGGATAAACGAGAGGACCGTGTGGGTGTGGGGGTTCCCGGTCTCTGGTGGGCTGTGTGCATGTCTCCATCCATGCGCCTCTGTTCCCTCCACAGACTTCACTCTGCAGGCTCAACTCTCAACTGCTGTTCATCCAACCACCCACCCACCTGCCTGCTGCAACGAGGGCGAGGCTTCCCAGTGCCAGGCCCTTGCTCCTACTGCTGCAGGGAAATGAACCTCATGGCCTTGCCTTGACAACCACCCCCCAACCACACACACACTTTCAGACACGGTGGTGCCCACAACAGACCCCTGGGGGCCTTTGTGGGACACCACACCTGCTTGGGAAGAACTGGGCCTCTCATCTCCCCTGGGCCGACCTGGGAGCCTTCTTTTGCCTTCCTGCCTTTGTCAGCCCGTGTTTTACTACAGCCGATTGCTGTTCCTCACAGTGCCTGTAGGACCCTCCTTCCTGCACACCACAACCCCTGGTCCTCAGGCATCTCCAGAGTCCTGGGAGTATTCCTGGGCTCTGGTGTGGACTGGAGTTGCAGCTTTGATCTCACCCCAGGTTTCCACTGCAGGGAAGCAGAGGAAAGGGGAAGAATTCCTTAGAAAATGAGAGTGAGGCCGGGCGCGGTGGCTCACGCCTGTAATCCCAGCACTTTGGGAGGCCGAGGCAGGCGGATCACAAGGTCAGGAGATCGAGACCATCCTGATTAACACGGTGAAACCCCGTCTCTACTAAAAATATAAAAAATTAGCCAGGTGTGGTGGCGGGCACCTATAGTCCCAGCTACTCAGGAGGCTGAGGCAGGAGAATGGCGTGAACCCGGGAGGCGGAGCTTGCAGTGAGCCGAGATCCCGCCACTGCACTCCAGCCTGGGCAACAGAGCAAGACTCTGACTCAAAAAAAAAAAAAAAAAAAAAGAAAAGAAAATGAGAGTGAATTTCTCTTTGGAAGAACAGCTTCCCGCCCCCCCATAGTCTCTGATCATCCTTAAGTATTTAAAACAAACAAATATACCCACACAGGCACTTCCTATGGTGAAGCTTAACTTCCTGCAAATATCTCTCATGTTGCATACATATGAAATGCATGCACCTCACCTGCACAACCTTATCATAGTCAATGTCTGTCTGTCTCAGTAGAGACCTTGAGGTACCTTTCCTAGTGTGTTTTGATTGTCAACCTTTGTGGACCCCTGTGCATTCATGCTTCCCTAACTTCTGCATGAGGAAAACAGATAGGGGAATGCGGGCTAGCAGGAGAGTGCTGCGAGTGTGTGTCTGGTGGGCAAGAAAGAATGATCATCCTGCTGACAGTCTTCCTTTGGACTTCATAGTTAATCTGGAAATCTGCTTGAAGAACAGTGGAAACACTTACTGAGTACGGATTGTTGATTCTATGAACTCTTTGGTACACCTAAATGCTTAGGCATCCAAATTTTATAGTTATTATGCAATTATACATGCACACACTTACAGATTATAGGAAGACAATTTTTTATATGATAAAAAAGATAATCTTGGTTATACCAACAGACAAATTGTTCTTATTGACTGGGCGTGGTGGCTCACCCCTGTAATCCTAGCATTTTTGGGAGGCTGAGGTGGGTGGATCACCTGAGGTCAGGAGTTTGATACCAGCCTGGCCAACATGGTGAAACCCCATCTCTACTAAAAATACAAAAATTAGCCAGGCATGGTGGTGGGTGCCTATAATCCCAGCTACTCGGGAGGCTGAGGCAGGAGATTCGCTTAAGCCTGAGAGGCGGAGGTTGCAGTGAGCTGAGATTGTGCCACTGCACTCCAGTCTGGCGGACAGAGTAAATTTATTTCCAATGTATACATATTTTCTTTTCTTTTTTTTTGAGACGGAGTCTCGTTCTGTCGCCCAGGCTGGAGTGCAGTGGCCGGATCTCAGCTCACTGCAAGCTCCGCCTTCCGGGTTTACGCCATTCTCCTGCCTCAGCCTCCCGAGTAGCTGGGACTACAGGCGCCTGCCACCTCGCCCGGCTAGTTTTTTGTATTTTTTAGTAGAGACGGGGTTTCACCGGGTTAGCCAGGATGGTCTTGATCTCCTGACCTCGTGATCTGCCCGTCTCAGCCTCCCAAAGTGCTGGGATTACAGGCTTGAGCCACCATGCCCAGCCTGCATATTTTCTATCACAGAAGAATTTGCTGCATAGTTAACTCAGTTAGTAATCACCAAACTCAAACAAATACATCCTTAATTAGTTGAACGAAGATCTTTTAGTGGAGCTATAACTCAAACTCAAGGCTACTGTATTGCCAAATAGCAAGTGGTTTAGTGGAACTAAGAAACAGGAGCATAGCAAGGAAGCTGGTGGTTACAGTGGGAAGTTATTTATTCACTTTATACTTACTTATGCAGCACTTATGAAGAATCAAGTACAGTTCTAAGTACCTTTAAAATGTAAATCTTTGAATATTTAAATAAGAAAAGCTGAAGTATGGGATAAATAATGTATACCTGTAGGGTCTGAGGCACAAAGGGCATCACCAGCATGTCTGGAAAACAGAATTACTGTTAGGCGTGAGTCAAACTGTAGCTCTGCATTTTGATGAATCATTCTTACCGGCAAGTTCCTACTATATTACTTTTCACCAAAACACGTTGTGCACTTACCATTTCTGAAGAGGCCGTGCATGTCAACTCTTCTTTGCAGTTTTGATCAAATTTTTCCTTCTGCCTCTTCCCCATAGTTCTATAACCTCTAAACCATGTGTCTTAGTCCGTACAGACTGCTATAACAAAGCACCATAAACGGTGTTATAGGACCAACAGGTGCATATGCCCACTACACAGTAACAGACCAATTACACCGAGACAGCAAGCGCTGTAGCAGAGAACGAGTTTAATGATCACAGGGATGGAGCAAGGAGATGAGTGGAGACCCTCAAACCCATCTTCCGGAGGAGTTCTGAGCTGGGGTTTTTAAGGAGATTGTGGAGGGTGAGGGATAGAAGATTGGGGTTGTTGACCGGTCCGGGAAAGGAGGGTGAAACCATCAGGGTGTACAAGCTGCGTTCTTTGGTGAGTCAGCTCTTGTGGGGTTCTTCAGACCCACTGGCATCAGTCGTTGCATTTGTATGCAGGACCCAGCAGACTCCCTCACCTGGAAAACAACATTTTATAATGTTCAAGTTGCTGCCTATAGAGCAGTTATGGGGACTGTAATCTCTGTGACGCTGAGGCAATAGGCATGAAACAACTATGAGGAAGGGGGACAGAGAGCGGCTGCCCTCGTGGTTTACGCTGAATGTGCTGCAAGCTTTGCTTATTTTCATTTCTCCCCCTCCCCTCCTCCCTAATTAATTTTATAAAGTTTATAGGGATGGATTCAACAGGGTGACTTATAAACAACAGAAATGTATTTCTCACTGTTGTGGAGACCGAGAGGTCCAGGATGGGGACACCAGCAGATTTGGTATCTGGTGGGGTCCTGCTTTCTAGTTCATACATGACTGACTTTTCACTGTGTCCTCGTGTTGAAGAAGAAATAACTGAGCTCCCTTGGGCTTCTTTCAGAAGGGCACTAATCCCATTCATGTGGGCTCCACCCTCACACCCTAATCACTTCCCAAAGGCCGCATTTTCTAATACCATCACCTTGGGGGTTAGGATTTCAATACAACAATTTAGGAGGAACACACACATTCAGCACCTTGATTCAAAGTTTAGTTCTCTAAAAATGTCTTTGCGGAGAATTTCAGAGAACCTAGAGTAAATTTCCACATGTGCATCATTCCATTTCCCCTTGTAACGTCTGTTAAACCACTTAGTGGCAAGGGCTTGGTGGCAGAATCATCTACTGTTATGTCTAACTCTTTGATGATACGGCAGACCTCTGGAGAACAGAAGCTATTTTGGATAAAACGCCTGTTCAAGTTCAAGCAGCATAGAGGTACCTTGAGTTTCTGTGAACCTAGGCCTTTTTTTTTTTTTTTTTTCCAGGCAAGGCCCTATTAGGGTTGGAGACCTTTGAGAAACACCTCCAACACAGACCCCCCACCCCCAGCAATCCCTCCAAAGACCTACACGGAGACCCCAAAGAGATACCCAGAGACCCACACAGACAGCCAGAGACCCACAGAGACCTCCACAGACATCCCCATGGAGACCCACACAAACACCTCCGCAGAGACCCCACGGAAATTCACACGGAGACCTTCGGGAGAGACCCACACAGAGATGCCCAGAAACTCACACAGAGATTCACTAGTGACCCACACACAGATCTCCACAGAGACCCCCCAGAGACCCACAGAGGGACCCCACCAGAGACCCCTACAGAGATTTCCCCACAGAAATCCGCACAGTGACTGTGAGAGAGGCGCTACAGAGACCCACACAGAGACTTAGAGAGACCCCCAGGGACTTACACAGAGTCCCCCCCACAGAGATCTCCCAGAGACCCATGCAGCTACCTCCACAGAGAACCCCACAGAGACCCTCAGAGACCTCCACAGAGGCTCACATTGAGAGACCTCTGCCTGAGACTCAAACCCAGAGAGAACTCAGAGACCTAGCGCTGAGAGCTCCCCAAGGACTTCCTTACAGGAGACTTGGAGATGAGCATGAGGTCTTTCTTTTTTTTGTTTTTTTTTGAGACAGAGTCTCGCTGTGTCACCCAGGCTGGAGTGCAGTGGCGCGATCTCGGCTCACTGCAAGCTCCGCCTCCCGGGTTTACACCATTCTCCTGCCTCAGCCTCCGAGTAGCTGGGACTACAGGCGCCCGCCACCTCACCCGGCTAGTTTTTTGTATTTTTAGTAGAGACAGGGTTTCACCATGTTAGCCAGGATGGTCTCGATCTCCTGACCTCGTGATCCGCCCGCCTCGGCCTCCCAAAGTGCTGGGATTACAGGGTTGAGCCACCGCGCCCGGCCGAGCATGAGGTCTTTCAATGCAGAGACCTCCCACGGAGAGTGCCTCTCTCTGCACCACACAGGCGTCTCCCAGAGCCCTCTTAGGAAGACATCATGCAGCCTCCCGGACCTTCCAGAAACCTCACAGACTCCCTCAGAGACCTCACAAGGAGTCCTCACACGAGAGACACACAGACACCTCCCCAGACACCTTGCACAGAGACACCAGGCAGTGACCTCCCACAGGGACCACACATGGCCACCAGGCACTCACACAGTGACCTCCCACAGGACCTCCTGAGCACAGACCCATAAACCTCTTCACAGAAGCCTGGCCCAGAGCTCCACAGACTTCCAGAGAGTTCCCCACAGAACTCACCTCAGAACACACAGAGGCCTCCCATGGGCCTCCCAGAGACCTGTCACTGAAGCCTCCCTCATTAACACCTGGGGCCTGAATCTCTTCTAATCAGCCACACCCACCAACCGTGGCTTCTGATCCCTACAAGTTCAGCAGTAGGAGGGTGAGGGGGATGGAGTAGAAGGGCAAGAAAAACACCTGTGTTGGGCACTGGGCTGCCAGGAACCCCTGATGGTAGGAGTTTATAGCAGCTGGACTTCATAGGAGCATTCTGTGCCACTGCCAGGGGTCTTGAGCCTGCCCTTCCTTGTCAGGGGAAGCACTTCCTCTGGCTAGTTCCCATAGTTGCCCTATCAACCTCCTCATCATCAGGCAGTACCCTATCTGTAGCCATCCTCCTCCCCTTAGAACCTGGCTTTGAAGCTGGGCCCACTTTTGCTCTAACGTGGTGGGGGGTGAGCAGTTATTCCTGATGCAGCCTCTTCTCTGCTGCTGCTGGCACTCATCCAGCCCTATCTTCCAGGATGGCTCGAGGATGTTTCCCCAAAAGCCAGGGGAACAAGGGTAGGTTCTCAAAGTTGGTCCCTGGGTGCCCCTTGTGGAGGCAAGGGCAGAGGTACACAGAACACCAAGAACACGGAAAACCCAGGCACCCCTCCCTTGTCACTCCCCAAGTTGCTGCAAATGCTCCATGCACTCCCCTCCCGTCCAGGTCCTGCCTGGGTGGTCCAGGGCCTCCTGTTGTGTTAAGTCTTCCAGCTGCTATAAAGCAACCTAAATTCATGAAATTTTTCTTTCCCATTTTCAATTAACTTTGTTGCCTGCTTCTACCAGTTTATTTAAAAGAGCATTTGTGGTCCCAGGAAAACAGAACTCAGATATAAGTTTTTAAAATTTTATATAAATTTGGAAATGTAAAGACTTAAGCTTAACTCTTATTACTATTTATGTAATATTGGCACTTGCCTCTACAGATATTTGCCAATTTCTCTCTCTTTCCTCTTCACCAAAATTAGAAGATATGTTTAGAATTAGCTGTGAACATAGTTCAATGTGCTGTGGTAGAGAGTCCCTGCATGCCCCTCTCTGCCTGGACTGCCCCTGCCTTCTCTCTAGGACCATCTATACCTCCCTATTCTCCAGACAGCTAAAGTCCTCTGGGTCAACTCCAGCGCTGCAGACAGCATCCATTCTTAGAGGCTATGGACTATGCCATTCTGGTGGTTAGAAGTTTTGAACAATATCCATGCTGATCTGTCTTTGTTTAAAATTTTGATATTTTGAAGTTCATCATGGAGTTTTTGCCTAAATTTGTGTCCTTGGAAATACTGCATTAAAATATTATTTGTCTTGACTACCAATTTTTTTTACTCCCCTTAAATTATGCACATGACTCTTATTTGAGTCACTCTAGTCTTTGCCCATCCTCATCTGCCTTAGTGTTCAATTTTCACATGGTTGGAGCTATTCACTGTTTCATGGAAACCATTAAAATAGTGAGAATGGTGTCAGGTGCTGCTGGACACACAGACTGTGATGTTGTAAAATATGTATTTGGTCTTTGACCCTGTTTCTTGGCATACAACTCTTAAAATCCTTAGCATCTCCACCGTGATGTCTTTTTGTATGTTAATGAGTTGACTGGTGGCTGAAGGCCCCTAGATAACTTCAGGATGAGACAGGCCCTGGGAAGACTGGGGCTGGATTAGAGGGTTGAGACTCTCAGCCCCAACCTCCTGCGAGGGGAGAGGAGCTGAAGGTGAGGTGATCACCAACGTCCAGTGGTTTAATCATTCATGCCCACATCATGAAGCCTCCGTAAAAGCCCAAAAGGTCAGGACTGGGGGAGCTTCCAAACAGCTAAACTCTTGGAAGTTCCTGAAGGGTGGTGCACCCAGTGAGGGCATGGAAGTTCCATGCCCCTTCCTATACTTCACCCTACATGTCTTTTCTCTGTATCCTTTGTAATATTATTTATAATGTTGCAGAAAATCAAGAGAGCAAGAGAGATCTCCGGGTAAAGCAGGAGAATCTTTATTGAGTGCACTCAGACCCAGCGGACTCAACATCCAAAGACTGGACCCCGAACAAAGACAGGTTTTTGCTTATACATCTACTCCTAAGTGGTGTGAACATGAATGTACAGAAGCAAGACAAAGGCAGTTAATCAAACTAAGACAGGTTCATAACTCAGGTCTACATATACTCCTTGCTATTCAGTCCAGATGGTCGTTATCTAGATTGGTTCAAAGGAGTTTTGCAAAGACTCATATTGCGATCCCCACCATAGCACCAGCTGGTTGCAAGCTAGACCTGCTCAGGCATGTCTGGTAACCTTTGCTATACTGCTTAGATGAAAAGGCAGGAACCTACAATCATTAACTATAGGAAAAACAGGAACTCATACAACTTACAGAGCAAGGAGCAAGGTAGAGTTACATAGCAGAGGGGATAGGATTTAAGGGGAGGTTTGCTTATACTCAAAGGAGAGATAGGAGAATTTAATCTCCTCCTATTCTTATGTTAAGGGAGTGCTGGGAGAGTCTTCAGAGCACAATCCTTTGAGCTCTGACCCTTAGATAACATTATTGAAACTTTGCCTGTTACGGCCTTTGAGATGAGCCAGCCTAATACAGGCAGCTTGTTTTTGCCCTTTTAATTTTTATTTCTCCTTTCTTTCGTTAATATCCCACCTCAGTAATAAACCAGTAAACATAAAAGTGCTTTAGAATTTATTGGGGACAGGCTTGTAGTTGCCCTAAAAAGAACTGGCTCCTGCAGAGGCTTGAAAACGCCAGGCTCAGGGCCAGGGGTTGGCCTCCCTTGCTGTTGAGCTGATCTGGGCAGAGTTTTCCCCGGGGTTGGGTTGGTGGAGTGTGGGTGGGGCCCTCATTTTGGGGCACCTGGGGACACTTCTTTGCTAGCCTGCCATATTACCCCATAGGAGCCTGTACATGCCTGGACTCTGGGTGACACAGGGGACATGGGGACAGGCATTGGCAACCACTCTTGCCCACTGGTGCCCACAGGCACGGGAAGCAGGCAGCACATGTCCATGCCCAGCTGCCAGGGTTGCATTTTCACCAAGGTCTATGTAGATGGAAACATTCTGCTCCCCTCCAAATTCATTCATCCATCTTTCACTCATTCATTCATTGATGACCAACAGATCTTCAGAGTGCCTACCATGCTCTGCACCCTATGCTAGGCACACTGCTGAAGCTGCTATTCTAGAACATTCTGATTCTCAGCTCCTTCTGTCTCACCTCCCCCCTGCCTCGCCCCCACCACCCATCACCCTCACTCCCTCCACCACCTCACAGCACCCTCTTCAGCAGAGGCAGCCCCAGGAACATTTCTGAGAGATGGTGGAGAAAGCTACGGGGAGGTTCCTCCTCCTTCTCCTTCTGATCCCTTTCTCTCTCTCACCTTCTGTTTCTCCCACTCCCTCTCTGTTTCTCTTCTCTCTTCCTCTCTCGTTAACTGGGTCCACCTCCTCCTCCTCTCCCCATCCCTCTCCTTTCTTCTCTCTCTCCTCCTCCTTCCCCTTCTGATCCCTTCCTCTGGTTCTCCCTCTTTCCAGATCTCTGTCCCCCTCCTCTCTGTCTTTCTCCCCTCTCTGCTTCTTCTCCAGTCTTACACACACACACACATACACAGAGAGAGACACACACACACACCCCATAGCTGTCATCGCCTGAGATAACTGCAGCACAGACATGAACCTGATCTGAGGCTCAGCGTGTGAGGGGAATGAAGAGGCCCCTAAGATGCTTCTGAGCGTGTGGCCCACGTGCCCATCCCTTCTCATCTCCGTTTGCAGCACCACCCTTTCGGCACCCCCAGCAGCCTGGACCCGACCCTGGGGCTGGGAGGAAGGTGGGGCTGTGCTGGTGCAGGGGCTGGGCCCTGCTCAGGAGGCGGCATCAGGAGGAGGCTATGTCAGGAGAGTGGTCTATGTGAGCTTGGGCTGTGTCTAGCACAGCCATCACCAGGGTCTCTAGAGATGTGTGTGGGTGGATGGGATGACATGGCCAGCTGCGTCCTGGCAGGTGAGCCTCACCACCCCTCCCCTGATGGCCCAGCTCAGCCACCGACAGCTGGAGTTTGGGAGGAAGGAGGCTCCACTTTGCTCTGACAGACATCATTGCAGGCCTGAGGTTGTTCTGATGAGGGCGGGGCCCACATGCAGAGGGCACGGACCCTTCTCCTCACCTCCTGTGGTGAGCCAAGCCTCAGGCCAGTGTCCAGTCAGGGCCTCCTATGGGTTGCCTGTGTGCCAGGCTGGTCAAGGCAGCACCTGGAGGGATAGAGCCTGCCTAGCCCCATGGGGGCAGAGGGGCAGGAGCCTCCACCTGGGAACAAAGGCCCTGTGGGATCCGAGCTGCTGAGCCAGGCGGTCTCTGTTTCTGTTCCCATGGCCACCCCCACCCCCAGACCTAAGTATCGGATGCCAGGATGGACAGCAGCCAGTAAGCATGCCCGGTTCAGCCTCCCTGATGGATCTGTCCAGGCTCACATGAGACCATAAAAGGCAGTCCCAGCAAGCCTGGCTGCTACGTCCTTCTCTACCTTCTTGGGGGCTGCAGGCCCCTGCATTTCATTATCTTGGCATCAAAAAATAAGCGACAACAGCTCTGTCTACTTCTTTTGTGGGGGAGAAAAGTGCTCAGAAAACTGAGCCAACAGCACGGCTTTGCATTTGAGCGGCTCTGCCAACTTCCAATGATTGTTCGAGGAAGCCAGTGGAGGGGAAGTGGGTGCCCTATGTTGAAATGGGATGAGGCTGGGGCCTGGGATGCACTTGAGGGATGGGAGGTGGCAGAGCCAGTGAGGGGGTCGGAAAGCTCCCTCTGGTAGGCCCAGTGTGACCTGTGGAAAGGAAAGAGGCAAAGCAAAGCCGCCTTCGCCGATCTGACTGCCAAACCCGAGTGTTTTATGCTGTGCCCTGCAGGGCTGGCACCATTATCCAATAAAGTCTCCATTTAGGATAAAGCAGTTGACCTGTTTTGAGAAATCTGATACATGGCAAAGCTTTCTGAGATACCATCTGAGATTTAAGATTGGAAATCTCTGCATCAGCCTGTCATTTTGTAACAACGGTCGGTCGTCAGGAAATTTCCCGTAGACCTTCCTTCTGTGATATGTTGAGGTTTCAAACGGAATTGGGTGGCAGGTTGTGGTTGTAAAGATATGTAGCCAGATGGGCTGAGGTAGGAGGCACTCTCTCAAGCTCCTACATCCCCCGGTGAGGGCGAAGGGGAGCTTCCATTTCCCATAACAAAAGAAAAACTTCGGCCAAATTAAATTTATAGGAGTTTAATTGAGCAATGAATGATTTGCCTTATTTGAACATGGTTCGAATAGTTGGCTGCATTTAACTGACCAAAACTCGGTGATTGGCACAAGTGTAGGCTATGATCTGTTTACACCTCCGCTTGTTATAGTTCACAAAGTACAGAGAAACCTTTAGGCCGAACTTAAATATGTAAGGAGGCAGCTTCAGGCTAAACCTCATTTAACACCCACAACAAGCAAACCGATGGAACTCGAGGCCCCAAGGCAGATCTGGCTGGAAATCCAGCCACCTTCAGCAAAGGGTTAAACAAATGAATGGGTGACCGATGCCTGATCAGTTACCAAAGACAATCATGATATTTGGGGGACATCTTTGGTGAGGGTTTCTTGGGAGAGAACAGCCTGATGTCAGGCCCCTGGAGGAAGATAGCATCCTGCATGCCCCGAGGAGCTGAGTGTGCCTCAGTCGCGGGCCTGAGGCTGCTCTGCTCTCCCTGGGAACCTGGACTATGGTTAGGGGCACAGGTGACAGGAAAGGGCCTGACCGTACCCTGCTCTGGGGTCACACGAACCCTCCCCACACCCTCCTCAGTACTGAGACAAGGACACATCCCCAGCCCCTGCACAGACCTGGCAGCCTCACCCGGCCTGCCCACCCTAGAACAGCGGACCCCCAGGCCTCCCAGTTCTCCCTTGGCCGCCACCCTAGCCCTGGGGTTCCCTCCCTAGCTCCAGGTGCCTGCGAGGGCTGAAGGCTCAGGGTCCACTTCTCCCACTGGAGCGGCACCCAGGAAGAGTCTCTGTCCCCCAGCTTAGTTCTCTGCACCTCAGAGCTGGGAAGAGGTTTGCAGAACTGGTGGTTGTCTAGGAGCAGGAATGTGCTTCCTAGGCTGGGCACAGTGACTCACACCTGTAATCCCAGCACTTTGGGAGGCTAAGGTGGGTGGAGCACTTAAGCCCAAGAGTTGGAGACCAGAATGGGCAACATGGCAAAACCCCGTCTCTACTAAAAATACAAAACTTAGCCAGGTGTGGTACATGCCTGTAATCCAGCTACTCAGGAGGCTGAGGCAGGAGAATCACTTAAGCCCAGGAAGCAGAGGTGGCAGTGAGCTGAGATCGTGCCATTGCACTCCAGCCTGGGTGACACGGCCAGACTCCTCAAAAAAGGAGAATGTGCTGCCTCCATGGGAAAGGCTGGGCTCTCTTTAACCTCCCCCAAAAAGTTGTGTATGTGTAGAGAGTGTATGAAGTGTGATGGATGTGGTATGTGATGTGTGGTGTGTGGTGTGGGTGGTGTGTGTGTGGTATGAATGTGTACATGTGGTGTGTATGTGATGTGTGAGGCGCATGTGTGTTGCATGAGTGTCGTATGGTGGCGTGTGGTATGAGTGTGTTGTGTATGGCGTGTGCAGAGTATGTGTGGTAGAGTGTGTGTGGTGGGTGTTGTGTGTGGTGTGTGTGGTGGGTGTTGTGTGTGGTGTGTGTGCTCTGTGTGTGATAAGGTGTGTGTGTGGTGGGTGTTGTGTGTGGTGTGTGTGCTCTGTGTGTGATAAGGTGTGTGTGTGGTGGGTGGTGTGTGTGGTGTGTGTGCTCTGTGTGTGCTAAGGTGTGTGTGTGGTGGGTGGTGTGTGTGGTATGTGATACGTGTGGTGTATGTATGTGGTATTTGTGGTGTGTGTGGTGTGGTGTGTGGTGTGTGTTTGTGGTATGTGTGGTGTGCATGTGGTGTGCCAGTGTGTGTGTGGGGTGTGTGTTGTGTTGTGCCAGTCTGTGTGGGGTGTGTTGTGTTGTGTGTGTGGTGTGTGGTTTGTGTGTTGTGTGTGTGTGTCATGTCGTGTGCCTGTGTTTTATGTGTATGTGTTGTGTGTGTGTGGTGTGGTTTGCCTGGTTTGGTGTGGTTGGTGTGGTTTGCGTGTGGTGTGGTTTATATTGTGTGTGATGTGTGTGTCATGTGCCTGTGTGGTGTGTGTGTGTGGTGTATGTTGTGGTTGTGTATGTGTGGTGTGTGTAGTGTGTGTTGTGTGTATGTGTGTTGTGTGTGGTTTTGGTGTGTATTGTGTTTTGTGTGTATGGTGTGTGTGCGTGTGTGGTTTGTGTGAGATATGTGTTGTGTGTGGTTTGTGTGTTGTGTGTGTTGTGTGTTGTGTGTGGTGTGCATTGTGTGTGGTGTGTCTTGTGTGTGTGTGGTGTGTATTGTGTGTGTGTGGTGTGTGTGTGGTATGTACTGTGTGTGAGGTGTGTGTTGTATAGTGTGTGTGTGGTGTGTGTGTGGTGTGCCTATGTGGTGTGTGTGTGGTGTGTATTGTGTGTGTGTGGTGTGTGTTGTGTGTGTGTGGTGTGTGTTGTGTGTGTGTGGTGTGTGTGTGGTATGTACTGTGAGGTGTGTGTTGTATGTTGTGTGTGTGGTGTGCCTATGTGGTGTGTGTGTGGTGTGTATTGTGTGTGTGTGGTGTGTGTGTGGTGTGTGTGCGGTGTGTGTGTGCCTATGTGGTGTGTGTGTGGTGTGTATTGTGTGTGTGTGGTGTGTGTGTGGTTGGTATGTACTGTGTGTGAGGTGTGTGTTGTATGTTGTGTGTGTGGTGTGTGTGTGGTGTGCCTATGTGGTGTGTGTGTGGTGTGTATTGTGTGTGTGGTGTGTGTGTGGTGTGTGTGCGGTGTGTGTGTGCCTATGTGGTGTGTGTGTGGTGTGTATTGTGTGTGTGTGGTGTGTGTGTGGTTGGTATGTACTGTGTGTGAGGTGTGTGTTGTATGTTGTGTGTGTGGTGTAGGGTGTGTGTGTGGGGTGTGTGTTGTGTGTGTGATTTGTGGTGTATATGTGGTGTGGTGTGTGTTTGTGGTGTGTGTGTGTGCAGTGTGATGTGGTGTGTGCAGGTCGTGTGTATGTGTGTGTGTGTCTGAGAGAGAGAGGGAGACAGAAGGGAGGTTAGATTTTGAGTCTCAACGACTCATGTCACAAGCGATAGCGTGTCCCTGGATGGACATGGCTCTGGGTGTGTGGTGATGGTGGGGTTTGCGTCCTCCTGACCCGCCGTGCTGTGATCCGGAAGTGCTGCGTCAGGGTCCTAGCCCTCTTTGGTGTGGGGCAGCCGGGCCTCGGCCCTCCATGGCATCTCCCCGGGGGGCATGCAGGCGCTGGGAGGCTGAGCTGGGAAGGAGGGCGCCTGGCCTCTGCCTCTTCCCCTTCTCCCGAGGTGAGCTGAGGTTAGGGCCCTGCCTGGCACCGCTCCTCTCCAGCAGCTCTGCCTGTGTGTCTTGCTGCAGAGTCTGGCCCCGTGGAGGCTCATCTGCTCCATGCAGCCTCTGAGTAAGGCACTCCCTGTCCCTCAGCCATCTTCTCTCTTCTCCTCCAGATGCACCGGTCTGTAGAGTACTGTCTGCTTGACCCGCCCCACCATGGGCTAAGTTTTGAAAGGAAAGGAGGCCTGCAAATTTGCAGATGTGAGTCAAGCTACCCCTAAATCATCTGGTGCCTTGGGCCTTGGTTCCTAAGGAATGATGTCTACAAAAATAACACAGCACTGACTACTGTGGCTTCTGGCACTGGCAAGGCGGGAGGCAGGGGCTTCGTGAGCCTGGCTGGCTATAACTGGGCATGTGGACTTTTTATCTTGCCAGGTCACAGCCGTGGAGCTGGCCTAGTCCATAAGTGGACAGCTGCCTGTACCACGCAAGGTTTCACTTCTAGAGAGGCAGGGTCCTGGCAGAGGGCCTTGGGCCTGGCCTTGGGGAGGGAGAGCCCTCACAAGCAGTGCCATCCCTCAGGTGCCCAGTGGGGTCCGAGGAGGGTCCTAGCCATGTGCTGGTGGGCTTCAGAGGCCTTGGTGGGCAGGTGGGGCAAGGACCCAGTTGTAGACAAAGAGCGTTTTCAGTACCCTTCCTCCCGGCAGGGATAGGGGCCTGCCGAGAATCCAGGTGTGTTACTGGGAGGCCTGATGGGCAGGGCCAGGTCAGCTCCTCTAGCCTCCATTTTACACGCAGGCCGAGGGGGCATGTGGACCCTTGCTCTGGATTCGGGGGGTTCCTGCAGGCTCCACAGCCAAGCCCTCCGCATGGTCTCCAGTTGGCTTAATATACAGGCAGGAGGAGGCTTCCCTGGAAGGTAAGTCTTAGGTCTGAGAAATTCCACAGCAAGGGGCAATGCAAACAGTGAGGGAGATGGGCGGGAAACGGCTGCTCACAAGCGTGTCGGGACCATGTTCTACACAGAGACCCTGCTCAATCCAGAAAGCTCTGAGAGGACACGCCACTTAGGGGCTCTGGAGGTTGGCATGTGCCCTGGCGTTGTAGAGGGCACATTCTCAGAATGGATGTCTTACTCAGGGAGCTTTTCCGCTGACGGTGATCTCAGGTCATGGAGGTGAGCCACAGGCACTGACTGGCTGGCCCTGCTTGAAAGCAAAGCCAGAAGAGCTTCCCTGCCAACCTTCCTTCTCTCAGATCCCCCCAAGTCTGTGATGACTTTGGAAGCACTGAGTCCTGGGTTCTGGAAGGTTGTTGTGCCTGGGATAATTGCTCTATGGACCAAAGCTTGGCTTGTTTTCTAAGCCCTGTGGGTTTTAGGCAAGGTTTTGACAAAAGATTTTTTTTTCTTTTTCTTTTCAGACGAAGTCTCGCTCTTGTCCCCCAGGCTGGAGTGCAATGGCACAACCTTGGCTCACTGCAACCTCTGCCTCCTGGGTTCGAGCAATTCTCCTGCCTCAGCCTCCCAAGTAGCTGGGATTACAGGCACACACCACCACGCCTGGCTAATTCTTGTGTTTTAGGTAGAGATGGGGTTTCACCATGTTGGCCAGGCTGGTCTCGAACTCCTGACTTCAGGTGATCTGCCTGCCTTGGCCTCCCAAAGTGCTGGGATTACAGGTGTGAGCCACCGTGCCTGGCCGACAAGGATTTATGCAAATTTGTATTTCTGCTAGCTTTAGATGAGAGCCTTGATAACAGTAGAGCGTCTTGTTAAGTTCTATCTGGAATGTGTGTCATTTCACTGGATTTAGACAAGGCTTTATACCTTTGAATGACAGGGTGGGTTACTGTCAGGTGTCTCCTACAGCTTCTCACCCCAGCCTTCATTTTACTCTCCCAGGCGTTTATTTTGAGCCAAAGTGCAGCAGTATAAAAATGGATTTTGCTCTTTTGGTGGCTGGCTATGGCTATGAAGGAGCAGAACTGAATAAAAATAAATACTGGTTGGTGAAGAACAGGCATAAATTGCCAAAAATACTTCTATTTGAAATTCAAATTCTTGTTTAGAATCAGTATTTTGGATACAGGTCTTAGATTCTTTATCCTATTTAGGTTAAACACAGAATGTTAACGTTTGATTATACCATTAAGATATTGTCACAAGTGGTATCAAGGTAATATTTTTACCTTTGCATTGCTAAATTCTGAAATTTTTCTTAATCTTGAAACATATCTGGCTGAAAAACATCCAATTATTTTTCTCCCTCTGATTTTGCAGTTCTGTGAAAGGCCACAGATGGGATGGAAGTTACGTGTAGGTTATGACTCAAGAATGTATAAAGGATGAACAAAAACATTGGCCTCTCCTGATTCTTTCTGCTAAGCCTGTGGCCTCTCGCACACTGTTTAAGTTGGGTCTTCCTGTTAATTGCCCAGTGGATTTTATTGCTGGAAAACCTGCTTTTCTTTCAGCTGGAGTGAAGACTGGGACATGTGTGGCTACATACAGATGGCCAGAGACCGGAATAACAACTGCAGAGTCGCCACGCTGGCCACCCTTCCTATTGTGTGAGCTGATGGACGGTGAAGACGAAGGACTTGACTGGGGATGGCACATACATGGGAGGACTTCATCTGAAATCTACCAGCCCCTGCTGTAGGATGCACACTGGCATCACTGAAGATCCAAGGGTGATTTGAATTCTGTGACATTTTCATACTGGCATATGTTACCACTATTTTGATTACTGCTATAACCAGCTTTGCATTATTGATTCACTGAATGGCTTTAGATTGTTTTTGCTTTAAAAGGATGGATAAAATTTTACCTGTTTAAATAAAACTTAATTTCACTTGGAGTGGAGGGACTTCTTTCTGTTTTTGACGTTTTGACATTCGGTAGTGTAGTCAAGCATGTAACTGGGCTCTAAAGATGGAACTGCTGTGCTGGAGGTTCACTAGGAGGAAGAGTGGGTGGCCTTCTCACTCTTCTACGAACAGATACGCAGATCTCATGTCAGTTGCCCAGTGGCTATGTCTGACCCAATCTTTGATTGGACAGAAAACGGACAAATGACCTATGAGGACAAAGGGAACCTGTGGTCTTTGCAGTGGAGGCAGGACAGGGCACTAAGGCATTGTCAAGGCTGTTTGTCTTTGGGTCCTCAAGGGACACGGGATAAACTCCAGCGTTTGCGGCTGAGCTTCAAAGGTGGTGTGCTGGCTTTGGAAGGTGGAGGACCAGATGAGAGAACCAGAAATGAGGATCTATGGCTGCATTTAAACCAAGCTGCCCTATCCCTGAATAATTTCTTAATAAATAGGAACAACTTCCCAGATTGTACTAGCTTAAAAAGCACATAGTTTCATCATCTGTATGTTTTCAACAATCTCATGTTCCCCCTCAAGAAATATAAACAATAAGTGGAAGTGTTTAGTGAATAGACTCTATATCCCAGAGGAGGGTAACCAGGTACACAGCGGAGTCTCAGCTCACAAAGCCTCCAGCAGGCTCTGCTCAGGTCCATTTGGATTGGACCACGTGCCTTGCTGGGCTCTCCTGGGTGGTCCCTCCTGAGTACTTGCTAAAATTTCACACTTTTTGACCTAAAATGACAAGTGTGGCATCTGAAGTGAAATTCTTTGGATTTTGTAATGAAAATAGCCAGTGTGGTAGCAAGAAGACTTGGGAGACTCCAAAGCTAAATCTATTGTACTGATTGGGACCTAGGTTTGATATAATTTGAATTTATGCAGCATCCGCTACGTGCAGGTCATCACCACAGTGGAAGAGACAGGCCCTGACCTCAAGGAGCTGCAACTATTAGAGAGAGGGAGGTCATCAGGGAGGGCCTCCAGGAGGAAGGGAATGCAGACATCAGCCAGAGCAGCAGTCAATATGAGAAGGTGAAGAAGTCAGCATCTTAGCAGAGACTAGCACGTCAGCAACCCTGAGTCAAGACCCTGTGGTGAGAGACCCTGAGGAAGTGACTGCATCCAGGGTTTGGGTGACGAAGCTTGCCCAGTGGAGAGTTTGGACACAGGGGAACCACTGAGGGGGCGGACGCAGTGAACAGGCTGTTCCAGTTCTTTCTTTCTGTCAAACTACCCAGAAACCCAGTGGCTTGGAAGAAACATCTTTCACATCTGTCTGGACTCAGCTGCGTGGTTTTTACACAGAGGTCTCTATCAGTGCTGGAGACGTCGTAGGCTTGACTGCACTGGACATCAGTGAGGCTCACTCACATGGCTGGCCACAGATGCTGGTGTCAGCTGGATGTTCATCTTGAGCTGTTGACCAGAGCACCTGCTTGGGGCCCCTCCATGGCTTGGGCTTCCCATGCATCAACACTGGGAAATACATGTATATATGTATTCGAGGTCCATAAACTGAAAACACTGAATTTCGGCCAGGCATGGTGGCTCGTGCCTGTAATCCCAGCACTTTGGGAGGCCGAGGCGGGTGGATCACTTGAGGTCAGGAGTTCAAGACCAGCCTGACCAACATGTGTTTCTACTAAACACAAAAAATCAGCCAGGCGTGTTGGTGCATGCCTGTAATCCCAGCTACTTGGGAGGCTGAGGCAGGAGAATCACTTGAACCCGGGATGTGGAGGTTGAGGTTGCAGTGAGCCAAGAATGTACCTTTGCAATCAAGCCTGGGCAAGAAGAGCAAAACTCCATCTAAAAAAATAAAAATAAAAATGAAAAACCACTGAATTTCATCAATGTTAATGATCACCTCTATTGGTAAAAAAAAAAAAAAATTAATCATAAAAAGTATTACCAGGAGATTTGGTCTCATTCCTTTTATATTACATTTAAAAAGTTTCATAATTCACATATTTAAATTTTTTTTTCATATTTACACTTTCAACAAGTATGTATTAAGCACATTTTATTAGGTCGTGCTGTGCTGGGTTTGGGGACATAAAAGTGAAGCGAATACTCACACTCCCTTCCCATGGAGCTCCTGTTCCCAAGTGAACAAGCAGAAGGCAGAGCAAAGCCTGGAACAAACCACGTGCAAGTGCCGCACTGGCGAGGCTCTAACGGGAGCCCAAGGGCAGTCGGGGCACACGTCAGGGATGTGCCGCCCTCTAGGAATCAGGGCAGGTCTGATCAAGGACCATCTGATCCCTTTTTTTTCTTTCTTTCTTTTTTCTTTTGTTTTCATTTTTCAACGTTTACTTTACAGTCAGGAGTACATGCGCAGGTTTGCTACAGGGGCATATTGTATGATGCTGAGGTTTGGAATATGAATGAATCTGTCACCCAGACAGTGAGCATAGTACTCAATAGACAGTTAGTTTTATTTCAACCCTTCCCCCCTCCCTCCTTCTCCCTCTTGTATTCCTCAATGTCTATTGTTCCAATTTTTATGTTCATGAATGCTCATTGTTTAGCTCCCACTTATTAGTGAGAACATGTCATTTTTATTTTCCGTTTCTGCATTAGTTTGCTTAAGATAATGGTTTCCAGCTGCATTCATGTTGCTGGAAAGGACATGATTTTGTTCTTTTTTATGGCTGCGTAGTGTTCCATGGTGTATGTGTACCACAGTTTCTTTATCCAGTCCACTGTTGATTGGCACCTGGGTTGATTCTATGTCTGCTATTGAGAATAGTGCTGTGATGAACATATGTGGGCATGCGTCTTTTTAGTAGAATGATTCATTTTCCATGGGTATATATCAGCAGTTGATGTTGGCTATTTATCTTATATCTTGTGAGCACAATAGTTGACAGGCAGAGACAGACAACAATCAAATAAACAAATGTAGAGTAATTAAGGTCACTGATTTTGAAATGGAAGAGTTCTGGGTTTCAATCATGGTTCAGCTTCTTAACAGCCATGCAACTTTGGGCAAGGCACTTAAACTTGTAGAACTCCCATTTCCTCACCTGTAAAAGGGAAATTTAAAATGTGAGTACTCTGAAGATTAAAGGGGATAACTCAGTGATGCTTAGTATACAATCCCCAGTCCCTAGCATAGAGCCACTACTATTCTTCTTAAAGGTGTTTTGTAACCTAAGAGTGCCCCTATATCATTGAAACACCCTGGTTGGGGTCTTACCTTGAGATAGATCACTGAAGATTTTAGATAGAATTGTCAGAAAACACAGGAAAGTAATATGCCATGTGACAGGCCCTTGAGACCTGGGGAGAGCTGGTCACCTGAGGTCTTAGGACAGAGCAGAGATGGACAAGTTAGGGACACAGGACCATAAACATGACCTGGAGCCATGCTAACACGCTGCCTCTGCTAAGCTCTCTGCTATGGTTTGATGTATGATTAAAAAACCCCTGTGCCTGAGGGTTTCTCAGCTAAACGAGTTCTCCTCATCATTGCATTCTGCCCTGTTTATCCTTGGTTATTGAAACCCATATATGCGTGATGTGCTGTAATAGGTCAACCATGAACACCTTATCCGGCTAAAATCCAATCTTGCCAGCCAGTGACCCATCTAGGAAGCTTGTGTTCTTCCCCACCTTCTTTTGCATTCTCTCAGAAGCACAAGCATGTCAAAAAGCACTTTCTTGACTATTAGCAAGAAAATAACTTTCTCGACTTCTAACGGACTGATCATCGACTGTGTTCTGCTGGCAAACTGGAGTTGAAGCACACATGAATGAACGTTTGCCTTAAAACGTCAGTCACTGAAAGACAGCCTTGGAGCCGTGCTGATGACCTGTACCTGGCCCTGCTTGTGTCATTCATGAGGGTTTCCTTGTCCTGATAGAGAAACTGAAACCCCCATGCCAGCCCACATTTGCCCAAAGCAGCAACGGGGATACTCATCACACCATCATGTCCCATCTTATCTTTTTTCTTAGTTTAAAAATGATTCCATTTCTACAGGATCAGTACTTACTTACGAGGGGAGCAGGGCTAATGCCCTTGACTTAGTTGTACTGACTCCTCATTAGATGGGGAATGTGTCAGTATTTTCAGCAAACCTTGAATGTGATGAAACATTTGCTAAACTGTCTCCCAGTTTCAGAACAAGCTAACACACTCAGGGGCTCTATTTACAGCAATTGGGTGGAGTCAGGAGTGGGAACACGTCTTGCACTGTCACCTTGATTAACAATAGCTCTGACTTGTGGGAGGACGGTCAAGTCCTGTCTCCTGTAACATGGGGCAGTGATGGGTCAGGGTCATGGCTCCTGCATTTGGGTGAAGCCTTCTCATCACTTTTAGACAAACAAGTGCAGGACGACCGCAGGCCTCCCCACTTCCATCAGCATCCTCCCAACTCCCCCTGACGTCCCTCATGAAGCTCCCCACTGATTCAGAGATCTCGTCCTGAGGGGCTAAAAGAAACATTCATTAACCCATCTAGAAAGTCATGAATAATTCATGAATTACATTGAATTCATCCCTAGTATAACTATCTTCAGAAATTCAGACTTGGTAACCCATTAAAACATCAAAATAGTCAAAGATATTTATATCCACAATGAGTTCTTAATAAATGCCCAATACAGAACAATATAAATTAAACCAAAAAAGTACAAATTTTGTGCATTGACAGGGGATGTGGGGGGAATATAGCATGTTTGTGTGTGATCAAAACTTTTTATCAGCTTTAAATAGCCTATCATAACTATAAATTTTTAAATGTAAGCTCCAGAGTAACCAAAGAGAAAAAAATTATACCACCAGATATGTCAATGAAATAAAGGAATCAAAGCTTATCAGTACAGAAACTCACCAAACCATAAAGGAAACAATAAAAGAAGAAACAAAAGATCTACAAAACAACCAGAAAATAATTAACAAAATGACAGAAGTAACTTCAGATATAGAGTGGCCGAATGGTTTTTCATACATGTTTCCCTAGTCCAGACACCCAAGAGTATGTCCTTCTCTAGGGCATAAGAAAATCTAGAGTTATATTTAGGATATCATAATGTGTGGGGAAGAGTGGACCGAGCTGGCATGCTCACAATGACCAAATTATGTTGGTCACATTTTAATCCAATACACTGATCCACAATTAACTTGTAAATAAATAAAGTACTTGCTTTCTAGACACATTCCAGGAAGACCAGAGAAACTGACTTTTATCTATATGGAATAATCCACTGGCAAATTTCTTTTAGGATAGACCAAAGCTGATCTAGAACATAATCTTTACATAGCTGGATCCTTCCCATCAGACGAGAAAGAACATCTGGGTTGAAAGGCTCCATTAGAAGAGCAATGTGGGATGGTGCTGTGTTGACAACTGGTAGTCCCTGCCCTCCTGCCCTACATCTTTGTAGAGGACTGGAGCCCAGAGTGGGCCATGGTCAACTTATATGTTGAAGTGAAGACCTCCTTCTAGTTGTGCATGTGCTTATTACAGATATGCCACGGTGCGAAGTACCCCAGGACTACAGGAATAAATAAGAATACGTGCTGTATCCATGATCATGAGGCACACAGGCCAGAGTGCCAGCTGTGGAATAGCACAGCTCGGGTCCAAAGCCTGGCTGGGCCATGACCACCTGAATGACCTGAGTAATGATCTCAGACAAATTTGTAAAAAGAAGTGGAGGCCCTGCCTGCCAGCGGGCTATGCGGTAAGAGGCAGCATCCAGTCAGGTCAGGGCACCGTGTCCTCTCCTTGGAAACCTGTGCAGCGAGGCTGGAGGTCCTCAAGGCCACGGCAGCCATGGAGAAGGCGGGCCTGGCTCCAGGCGGCGCAGAGGCACTGGACAGGTCCTCGGGGGGAGCCTGGCGGGATCTGGCTCGTCCTGCGCTCTGCTTCCAGGTTCTGGCCCTGTAAACCGACGTATAGGGCCAAGACAGGGCCATTATGTGTCAGCCAGTGCCTGGGTCAGGCGCCAGGCAGGAAGGACTCTGGCGGATCAGCCCCACAATGCCCACAGCCCTACAGGGTGGCCCATCCAGGGCCACACACCTGCCCCCAGGAGCAGGACGTCCCTGAGGCTAGAGAGTCCAGCTGGACCGGTGGAGGGGCCTCATCCTTTGCCCTTTGACTCCTCTTGTAGGCGCCCTCACTGGGCACCTGCACACTCCTCCACACCCTGGCTCTGTCACCAGTCCCATTGTGATGTCATAAGCTCCCAGGTGCCCAGTGCGCACCCAGCCACAGAGAAGTGGGTGACTTAGGAGTATCCTCTCCACTTCTGACCCCTAGTTTCGTCCGCGCACAACTTGCTCAAAATGGGCAACTCGCTAAGCATATTTTGTTCCTGGTTCCGCCGCAGGTCCCGGCGAGGCCGTCGGCAACGTGCTCGTCTAAACGTATTTTGTTCCTGGTTCCAGCGCAGGTTCTGGCCACACCATTGGCATCGTGCTCGTCTTGTCTGTGAGGCCTTCCCAGCTGGCTGGGCTCACCCTGCGGCTCCTGCACCTATGCCTGCCCCTGGAACCCTGGGCTGTTCCCGATTCCTCTTCTACCCTCAGCGACATCCTGGGCCTTCTTTTCCAGCCAGGTGGGACGGCGCCCCTACGAGGCTGTGTCTTCTCCCTCGGAACAGGGGCACCCCACCGAGGGTCCCGCCTCCTGTGGTATGGAGCCCCCCCTCAAGGAAGAAACCCGTGCTGTCTGCTCGCAACTCCATGATGTTCGGACACCCCAGCACCGTGAGGATCCCTCCTCTCAGATGCACGTTTAACCTCCGACTGCCTTCATTAGATGAGCAGGTGATCCCAGCCAGGCTCCCGAAGACAGAAGAAGAGCCCGAAGAACCAATGGAAGTGGATCAGGTAGAGACCCAGGGGCAGGAGGATGAGAAAAGGGGCCCCTGTAGCAATGGGGAAGCAGCTTCCACCTCTAGGCCCCTGGAGACTCAGGGAAACCTCACTTCCTCCTGGTGCAGTCCCAGGCCCTTGGAGGGAAATGTCCATCTCAAGAGCTTGACAAAAAAGAACCAGAGTGACAAGGCCCAGGTGCATGCAGTGAGTTTCTACTCCAAGGACCATGGAGTTTCCAGCTCACACAGCCCTGCTGGAGGCATCCTTCCCTTTGGGAAGCCTGACCCAGCTCCAACAGTGCTCCCTGCCCCAGTTCCAACAGTGCTCCCTGCCCCAGTTCCAACAGTGCTCCCTGCCCAAGTTCCAGCAGTGCTCCCTGCCCCAGTTCCGGGCTGCTCCCTGTGGCCAAAGAAGGCGGCCTTGAAGGTGCTGGGTAAAGACCACCTGCCCAGCTCTCCAGCGTTGCTTATGCGGGGGAAGGACATGCAGCGCAAAGATCCTCCAGCTCTAGGATCAAGTAGCTCTTCTCCACTCAGAGCTGCCGGCCACGAGTCCCGCAAAAGAAAGCTGTCAAGGTCACCGCTGCCGCTGCCACCAACCCCTCCCCTGCAACTGAGGTGGGATAGAGACGAGCTGCCCCCACCCGCTAAGCTTCCCTGCCTGTCTCCTGAGGCACTGTTAGAGCTGGGTCAGGCTTCCCAAAGGGAAGGACGCCTCCAGCTGGGCAACATGGATAAGAACATGAGGGTGTTAAGTAGAACATCAAAATCCAGGAGACGAAAACAGCCCCTTGGGAGGAGAAAGAAGATACGGCAGCGCAGGCGCCGTGGCTCACGCCTGTAGTCCAGCACTTTGGGAGGCTAAGGCAGGTGGATCACGAGGTCAAGAGATCAAGACCTGAGGAGCATCTCTGCCTGGTCCCCGTACCATCTGGGAAGTAAGGAGCGCCTCTGCCCGGCCGCCTCACAGTCTGGGAAGTGAGGAGGGCCTCTGCCTGGCCACTGCTGGGTCTGGGAGGTGAGGAGCGGCTCTGCCCAGCGCCACCCCCCCACCCCACTGTATGGGAAGTGAGGAGCATCTCTGCTTGGCCGTCTGACAATCTGGGAGGTGAGGAGCACCTCTGCCTGGCCACCAACTTGTCTGGGAGGTGAGGAGCGCCTCTGCCCAGCGTCACCCCCCGACCCCACTGTATGGGAAGTCAGGAGGGTCTCTGCTTGGCCACCAACCTGTCTGGGAGGTGAGGAGCACCTCTGCTTGGCCACCAACCCGTCTGGGAGGTGAGGAGCGCCTCTGCCCAGCTTCACCCCCTGACCCCACTGTATGGGAAGTGAGGAGGGTCTCTGCTTGGCGACCTCACAATCTGGGAGGTGAGGAGCACCTCTGCCTGGCCATCAACTCGTCTGGGAGGTGAGGAGCACCTCTGCCCAGCGCCACCCCCCCCACCCCACTGTATGGGAAGTGAGGAGCGGCTCTGCTTGGCCACCAACCCGTCTGGGAGGTGAGGAGCGCCTCTGCCCAGCGCCACCCCCACCAACCCCACTGTATAGGAAGTGAGGAGCATCTCTGCTTGGCCGCCTCACAGTCTGGGAGGTGAGGAGCACCTCTGCCTGGCCACCAACCCGTCTGGGAGGTGAGGAGCGGCTCTGCCTGGCCACTAACCCGTCTGGGAGGTGAGGAGCGCCTCTGCCTGGCCACTAACCCGTCTGGGAGGTGAGGAGCGCCTCTGCCCACCCACACCACCGTCTGGGAAGTGGGGAGCCTCTCTGCCCCTGCTGCTGTGCAACCCTCCAAGTGTGAAGTGACATCCTTGTGTGTGATATTTCTGCCTTCCCCAAGTTTGCATTTTCGACATTAAAGTTTACATTTATTTATTTATTTATTTATTTATTTATTTATTTATTTATTTATTTTTAGACGGAGTCTCACTCTGTCGCCGGGGCTGGAGTACAGTGGCGTGATCACAGCTCACTGCAAGCTCCGCCACCGGTGTTCAAGCAATTCTCTTGCCTTAGCCTCCTGAGTAGCTGGGATTGTGGGCACACACCACCATGCCAGGCTAATTTTTTTTTTTTTTTGTACTTTTAGTAGAGACGCAGTTTCACCATGTTGGTCAGGCTAGTCTCAAACTCCTGACCTTGTGATCTGCCCACCTCGGTCTCCCAAAGTGCTGGGATTACAGGCTTGAGCCACCACACCCAGCTCAAGTTTACTTTTTAATTAAAAAATAAAAAATAATAAAAAACGACAACAAGAAAACAGACAGATGGAGACGGTCCTGGACAACACGGTGAAACACCTTCTCCACTGAAAATGCAAAAATTAGCCGGGCGTGGCGGCGGGCGCCTGTAGTCCCAGTTACTTGGGAGGCTGAGGCAGAAGAATGGCTTGAACCTGGGAGGTGGAGGTTGCAGTGAGCCGAGATTGCACCACTGCACTCCAGCTTGGCGACAAAGCGAGATTCCGTCTCAAAAAAAAAAAAAAAAAATAGTAAGACATGGGAAACTGCAGTGCCACCCAGCCTGCCCCTGCTGTCTCCACACCTGCTGAGACTCCCTACCCTTGGCCACCTACACTTCACAGATCCCGGCTCCTTCTCCTACCTCTGACTTGACCCACGTGGCTGCTGGGTCCCTCACCCTGCCTGTCCCTCCACCTTTGCCCACACCAAGAATTGAGTAAAATTTGATAGCCATAATTCCTAACTCTCCCCCTGGCTCCTCCTGCTGACCTTACCCCCATTTTGGGGGTTCGGCCTTATGAGAAAGGAGGCTGCTCTCATTCAGCTACAGTTTCAGTGCCTCTGACCTCTCACCCCTGCCCAATACCTCCTAGCCCCGCATCTTTCTCCTTCCAGCCTCCCTTCAGAAGGTAGCCTCCTACACCCATATGTGTGCATTCCTCTCCTCCTCTTTCTTCCCCTACTCCTCTTCCAGCCCCTTCCACTGGGATCCCTGCTATCACCCATCAGCTGTTGAATTCCACAGCAGCCATTTCCACCATCACAGCAAGGGCATCTGACCACCTGACCTTGCAGCCCCCTTTAGGCCCTCAGCTCTTTGCTATGGACATGACTCCCGCTACTAACGCTGTGGCTTTCAGATCTTCACCAAGCTCCAGAATGAGCAGTCTCTTAATTTCCCAAATTCAATGCACAGTAGAGGCACCCTGGAAAGACATCGGCCTCCGTCTGCCTGGCTACATTCATATTCTCCAGCCCCACCCCTCGGCCCACACTCGGGGCCCCCTGATGGGCAGCAATGAAAAGCCTGTGTCCCCAGTGCCCCTGTTTTTCCGAGCCTTCCCATCAGGGCTCCTCCAGGCACCTCCAGTTTAGGGAGCCGCACCTCTGCAACATCCTCCCCCAGAACAGATGGTAGGGACGGCACCACAACTCCTGCGACTGGACACAATTAGGGTTCTCATTCAGAAAGAGCACCTGAGGCCCACTGGTACACACAGGTGGTACGATGGGGAACAAATAAGAAGCAAGTCTCCCTCCACATATGGTCCCCATGAATGGACATTCCTCCTGGAGGAAGGGGCTCAGTCCCTTGAAGTTAAATTTAAGCTGCTCTCTCCTTATAGAAGCCAGAGGCCCAAAACCTCAAAGTGTGTGTGTGCCTGTGTGTGTGTGCCTGTGTGTGTGTGTCTGTGTGTGTGCCTGTGTGTGTGTGTCTGTGTGTGTGCCTGTGTGTGTGTGTCTGTGTGTGTGCCTGTGTGTGTGTGTTGGAGGGTGTGGGACTGATGAGCCCAATCAGAACCACAGTGTATTTGAGACACTCCCCTGTGGGCAGAAGCAGCAGCCAGCTTGTCATCATCAGCTGTGCCCTCCCCGGCTTGACTGTTAATCTGGCTGACCCGAGTCCCCAGCCAGGTCTCTCTTCTTTGAACTGGCAGGATGCCCGCTGCTCTTTACAGGTGCCCGTCTTCCCCTTGCCCATTTACTTTGATGGGCCCTTCTCTCTCCTGATTGTGTGTATTAAAACCTTATTCTTGTTGCTCTGCCTCTGCTCATGTGTCTATATATTTTATAATATATATAATATAGTTTAATTTTTTATTAAATATTATATGTATTAATTATATGTAACCTGAAAACTAGATATAAAGAATGTAGGCATATAGATATCTGGCAACAATGAAACCGAAAGAAACTTGCAGATCAACAAATGTAGGGACCTCATAAAATTCAAATGACAATTTTAATGTAATGGAACAAAGGCAGAACAGTCACTCCCCTCCACAGTGAGAAAATGGAGCTCCCTGCCCATTGCAGACTCTGCTGAGATCCTCCTGTTGGCGCCATGCTTTGCAGTAACTGGATGCTTCCACCACTTGTTCCTATGTAAGTTACACAGAGGCTTCCTTTGTACATCCTGTAATGAAATCTTTTGGCCTTCACTTGGTGAGAACACAATATTTCATATTAACTCCCTGTGCATTCTTTTTTTAAAAAGAATTTCTCTATAACAAAGAAAATGTCACACCCTGGCATAAAAAAAAACGTTAAATAGATTAAAATGCAGGCCTTGAGAGGGTATGGAAGCTCTCTGTTCAGTCAATCATCTAAATGAACCAAAATATGTTGATCTTCATCGGTTATTCACATCTCCAGCAATATGACACTGTAGGCATCTGATCTCCTCCATTAACATTTTATTTACAAAATCAGGCTTCAGGCCAAAGCTGAGTGAGTGCTGCTGAGTGACTCAGCCCCTACAACCGGAAGCATAAACTTCAGCCCTGACCACAGCAGAGGAAAGGCTGGTGCTCTCCTCACCTTGAGTGCTCATTTGATGGAGAAGGGCTGGGCCTGGGCCCTGCCCATCACAGTGCTGGTCCTAGTCCCTGCCCACACATGGTCTGATCTTCTGTGATCATGCAGTATAAAGGTACTAGAGCTCAAGGATTGCATCTAACTCTTGCACCCTGGATCCCTGCCAGATGTCTATATGCTGGCCCAGAAGGCTATGTGCCCTGGGGACTTAGAAAGTTCACATGATTCAGCTGGGCGCAGTGGCTCACGCCTGTAATCCCAGCACTTTGAGAGGCCGAAGTGGGCAGATCAACTGAGGTTGGGGGTTCGAGACCAGCCTGATCAACATGGTGAAATCCCGTCTCTACTAAAAATACAAAATTAGCCAAGCATGGTAGCGGATGCCTGTAATCCCAGCTAGCTACTCAGGAGGCTGAGGCAGGAGAACCACTTGAACCTCGGAGGCGGAGGTTGTGGTGAGCCGAGATCGTGTCATTGCACCCGAGCCTAAGCGAGACAAGAGCAAAACTCTGTCTCAAAACAAAACAAAACAAAACAAAACACCAGAAAGAAATTTCATATGATTCCTGTCTCTATGAGCTTCTCCTGATAAACACATCTCCAGTAACCTCAGGGCGGGCAGGGTGGGGGAGTACGGGGCGATCATATTTTCAGGGCATTCCTTATTGATGCAAGACACTGAGAACCACTACATAAAATATTTGAAAAAGTTTACTGCAATGATATTTGAAGAACCTATATAAAATAACTAAACAAACATAAAAACGTAATTGAATTTTACTTGAATATGTTCACAGCATAAACTTTAAAGTATATAAAATGAAAATGATAAGAAGAACACGTGCAAACACTTGGAAATTAAAATGTACATTTTTAGGCTGGACACGGTGGCTCACGACTGTAATCCCAGCACTTTGGGAGGCCAAGGCAGGTGGATCACCAAGTCAGGAGTTTGAGAACAGCCTGGCCAACATGGAGAAACCACGTCTCGACTAAAAATACAAAAATTAGGCAGGCATGGTGCCACGCACCTGTAATCCCAGCTACTTGGGAGGCTGAGGTAGGAGAATCACTTAAACCTAGGAGGCGGAGCTTGCAGTGAGCCAAGATCGCGCCACTGCACTCCAGCCTGGGCAACAGAGCGAGACTCTGTCTCAACAACAACAACAAAAAATGAACATTTTTAAATTGATTAAAGAGGAAGTTCTGAGGAAAATTTAAAAAGGCATAGAACTGAATTAATATAAAAATAAAATATATAAAATGTGATAAGATCCTGATAAAGCATTGCTAGTGGAAAATTAAATGGCATTGAATGCTTATATTTGAAAAAACAAAGGTCTAAAATCAATAATATACACTTTCACATAAAGAAACCTCTCTAGAAAGGGCGAAATAAAACAGAACCATGAAGAAGGAAGGAAATAATAAAACACTATAACCAAGAAGAATTTTTTCCAGAAACATAAGGCTGGTTCAATACTCAAAAATTATCAGTGTAATCCACTATATTAACAATTTAAAGGAGAAAACAAAAATGGTCACATCAATTAAGGCGGAAAAAGCATTTGGCAAAATTCAACATGACTTATGTTAAAAATTTTTAGCAGACTAAGAATAGAAGCTCACAACCTCAACCTAATAAAGAACACCTACAAAAAAACAAAAGCTAACATCATGCTTAATGGTGAAAGAATTAATGCTTTTCTCCTAAGTTCCAAAATGAGGCCAGAAGGTCCTTTCTCATCTTCTTTTCAACTTAGGACTGTAGGTCCTAACCAGTGCAGTATGACAAGAAATGGAAATGAAGACATACAGGTTAGAAAAGAAGAAATATTACCATTAATATTGATGGATGACATGATTGCCTATATAGAAAATATCAAGGAATCTGCAAGAAAACTCTTAATAAATGATGATATATTACTTTATCAGAGTCTAAGGATACAAGAGCAATATACAAACATGAATCATATTTCCAAATACTAACAATGAACAACTTGAAACAAAAACTAAAAACAATGTCATACACAACAGTTCCCCCAAATTGAAATATTTTGGATGTAAATTTTAGTGTGATAAAAGCAAGATTAATTATAATGAAAGGAACCAAACAAGACCTAAATAAGTGGAGAGACATACTACTTTCATAGATCGGAAGACTCAGTATTGTAAAACATCAACTCCCAACATTTGTTTTTTTCAATATAGAGAAGCTTATTCCAAAATGTGTATGGAAAGGTAAAGAAATTAGAATAGCTAAAACAATTTTGGGAAGACAGAATAAAGTTGGAGGATATTAAGACTTGCCATAAAGCTATAGTACAAGACAGTGTGGTACTGTGGAAGAACAGATATATCGTTCAATGAACAGGGTAAAAGAGTGCAGAAACTGACACACACAAAAACAAAAAACTGATATTTCACAAAAGTAGAAAAGCACTATAATGGAAAAAGGAATTGTATTTCTAACAAATACACAAGTTAACTAATATCAATAAAAAGTTTACTGCAATGATATTTGAAGAACCTATATAAAATAACTAAACAAATGAATCATAGATTTAAATGTACACTTTAGTACATTTTAGTACCTTTTAGTTCCCTTTTTTGGGTTGAAAGCGAGACATGATACACTGGGCAAAAGGAACAGAGGTAAAGAGGTCGTTTGTGTAAGGCTCTGTGTTTATCTAGCTGGTAGTTAGACTGTCTTTACTGTTTGGTGTTGCTGTAGGTGTCAGAGGCAAAATTTACTCTTGTATCCTTGTTAGTATCTCCCCTGTTGTCTTTGAGTTTCCCTAGAGACTCCTTATTAAATAAGTGCTGAGACAGTCAATTCCTTCCATTATAATTCCCTTATTATACAAAAGTCCTACTGACGTGGTGGTGAGGTGCTTATATGGGAGAAGAAATGTTCCATAGTCCTGTGATTAGGTCACAGGCACAGTGCACAGTGAGCCTATGCTCCCAGGCTGTGACCTGCACACGTGCTTCTCAGTAGCCCGTGTCCCTGGTGGGACAGGAAGGCACAGGGAACTGGAGTTTAACACGTCTCTTTCCTGAAGTCAGTTAGGTTTGGATAAAACCCCAATACATTAGGCTCTGCTAAAAATAGTTTCTCTTAAGGATAGGCTTTAGGAAAGTAGAACTAATGTTCTGCTCTTATTTCAAAATGGTTACTTTTCCCATCGTCCTGTCAAAATCAGGAGGGGATTTTTCTCTGATCTACACCCTGAGAATCCGGTAAGGCTACTGAAGGTAAAACTCCTGAAAGTTGAGGCTCTCCTAAGACTGGATGTGGAGTTTTTAACTGTCAAGCTCATCCACGTTGAACCTTCAGCACTTTGACAATTACAGTTTTTAGGTTTTCCTACCCCAGGATTGGCTCCAATGGCCAGCTTTTACATCTCAGCTTCCCTTCAGATTAACTGGGATTCTCTGTATCTGCCTGTCTCCAGTTTTGAGAATCGTAGTTTGCCCTGTGACCTCAATTCTCTGACGGATCTAAGAAGAGTTGTTGATTTTCAGTTTATTCAGCTTTTTTTTTTCTTGGTTTGAGAGTGGGAGTGATGACTTCCAAGCTTCTTATACTCAAGTCGTTCATTGATCTTGGTTCATTTCATTTCCCTCCCATAGCTTGTCTGGGGATGACTTTGGCAACAAAAGTAGCAGCCCATGCCAGGGCACCATCTGGGAAAAGAGGGTGGCCCTGATCATGCCTCTAGGGCCCCTCCATGCCCCACTCCAGTCTCTCTCTTCGGGAGTGGATATCTGAGGCTCACTTTGTGGACAGGTCAGAGTAAGCCTCCCTCAGATGTCTGAGGCTTGGATAACAGGCGTCTTGGGTGCAGTCTGTGGGACTGGAAAGAACAGTGTTTGAGCTCTCTCAAGAGAGATCTGAGTTTCAATTTCTGTTTCACTACATACTACTCATGATATCTTTAAAAAGCCACTCAACCCTGGCCAGGCGCGGTGGCTCACGCCTGTATTCCCAGCACTTTGGGAGGTAGAGGTGCGCAGATCATGAGGTCAGGAGATCGAGACTATCCTGGCTAACATGGTGAAACCCCGTCTTTTCTAAAAATACAAAAAATTAGCCGGGCGTGGTGGCAGGTGCCTGTAGTCCCAGCTACTTGGGAGGCTGAGGCAGGAGAATGGCGTGAACCCGGGAGGCGGAGCTTGCAGTGAGCGGAGATGGCGCCACTGAACTCCAACCTCGGCAACAGAGCGAGACTCCATCTCAAAAACAAAAAAAGCTACTCAACCCCTACAGGCTGCAGTTTATCTTTACAAAGAAACTAAACCAGGATAAGGATACTGAGCACTTACGTTGGTTTCAAGTAATAGGGAAACTGTGTGGGAACGGAGACTTGGTTGATCTGTCGTGTGGACTAGGTTATGTATCCCCCTCCTTCGGTTTAGAGGCCTGAAAGCATCCGGGAGGACAGGAAATCACCTAACCCCTGGAATGAGGTGTGTAACAGGCAGGCCCTCAGGACACAGCCAGCCTGCAGCTGCCACAAAGGAGGAGAATAGTGGCTCTGGGGCCAGTGGAGTGGCTAATACTCTAAACAGAACTGCCCAAGCTCCCCCAGCCTCGTGGAGAACATGCGTGGAGCACATGCTGTCTTGGTAACTCACTGACCTCTCAGAGTCCTGAGCAGCCCTGCTGTGAGACCCCATAACTGAGCTTACCACCAGGGGAGGCAGCACTTTCTCTTCCACTTCCAGAGACCGCTGAGCTCCAAGGCTGGACACTATTAGCGGACATATTACTAGGCATAGCAGTACCTCAGTGGTGGAACTCTGATCAGAGGCAGGACTGCTGGAAATGCCCCTACAGGAGTGGATACTTTGCAGACACTTTCTTCAGGCCTTACAATATTATTTTGGGATGAGAGTTCCTGCATGAGTAATAGAGGGTTTAAGCCGTGAGGTCCTGGTGTTGACGTGTGTGTGAGTCCATCTGTGCCCCTTGCCTGTGAGGGTACAGGAAATGTGGCCAATACCAAGACTGGGGACAATGTGCACTGGACCTTTTGGATGGTGCCTTGTCCACATGGACATGTGCTAAATGGGAGCTCTCCCGTTTTCTTGTGGCCTCTGAAGGCTGGGGGTAGGCTGTGCTGAGACTTCTAGGAGTCCTGCTGGCTGCACAGGGCTGTGTCCAGCAGGCTTGCAGGAAGGACGGCCTAGGACACTATTTTGAGGCTTATTGCTGGGGCGCTAAACCCTGGGTCAGCTAAGTAAATAAGGTAATACCAGGCTCTACCACCTGGAGGAGTGCAGACTTTCTGGGGCAGGGTTCGCCAAGGGCCTTGGACAGGAAGGAGCAGGTTGATGCGGGACTGGGGGCTGGGGAGATGGGCAGTGGGTCACGTGCCTGCAGATGTGGGGAAAGCAGGGCCTATGGGACAGGTGAGGAGGAGCAGGAATTGTTCCTAGGAGCAGAGCTCTGAGCACGGCTGACCTAGACCTTGGCTTTTGGCCTGGCATCGGGACCCTTTTCCATCGGCTTCTGTCAGTCGTTCCCAGACCCTCATGTTTTGAAAGCACTCTAGCTGCAGGCTGGAACCCTCTTCTCCTGGCTGGGATCCTGCTCCTCAGTCCTGCTCCATTACTTGGTGCACCAGCCACTTCCCTTCCCTGTCTCCACTGGGAGTCGAACCTCCCCCTCCATGCCCGAGGAGCACTGTTCCTCTGCTTCAGAGAAGCCCTTGCTCCCTGGCACTGTGGACACCAGGTGTGGTTTCAGCTCCTCTGAAGGCCTGGGTGCTTCCTGGGGCAGGAGCAGTGTGAATGCAGACTGACCCCTTCCCTCCCAGCTGGTGGCCTCAGCTCCCTCAGCATCCCTAGTGACCCCCACCCCTGCTTTCCTCCTAGGAGCCCACAGTTGAGATTCTCTCTGTGAGGTCGCAGGTTTCTGCCCTGGGAGTCAGACAATGAATCCTATGGAAAAGGCAAGCACTAAGGAGCAGGAGGGGCCTGGGATGGCGGTGCGGGGTGGAGGAGGAGCAGATGACTTTTATTGGGTTTGGTTTTGTGTTGCCAAGCTTGATTTGGGGAATGGCAGTTGACAGACAGAAAAGCCAGGATTAGGAACCATTTAGAGGGACAGTGGGCTGGGGAGAGGGAGGGTCCAGCATGGACACCCAGGCCTGAGCAGAGAGAAGGGGTCAAGGGGCTCTGTGGTCATCACAGGGTCTGCCATGGGGCCCTGAGAGTAAGTGGCAGCAGGAGCCAGGTGTGTGGCAGCACAAGGGCTGCGCAGGGCCCAGGCAGGCCAGCAGCCCTCAGAGGCTTGGGTGGAGAGCGGGTGTGAGGAGCCAACGCGGGGTCAGGAAGAGGGGTGAGCCTCATGACTTTGTTGATCCAGTTGGTGAAGTAGGTGACCCTGGTGAAGATGCTGGGGTAGGCAGGATGCCAGCAGTCCAGGCCCCAGCTGGCCAGCCCAACCAGGACCCAGGCACTGGGGAGGTAGCAGACTAGAGGCCCCCCGGAATCACCCTGCGGACAAAGAAAGAAGAGTCAGCTTTGGGGGCTGAGTGTGTCTGAGACACCGGGTGGCACAGTCGGATGCTCTGCCTCCGCTCTCTGAGTCAGGGTCCCGCTGCAGACCCACCAGATAGAAATCTCCAGGCATCAAGCTCCTGAGCCGACCCTCAGGACAATCATGGATCTGAATCTATTAGCACGTGAACCCACCCTCTGCCCTCTACACCCGGAACAACACACTGCTTGAGGCCTAGAGGGGACAGCTGGATGTACAGGGCCTGAGAGGAGCCGAGTCTGCTGGCAAAGTGCAGCCAGCTGAAAGCTCTGCGCAGAGCACAGCTCTTGTGAACCCTAAGCTGCAGCAGAGCATCCCCTCCGGGGGCCCCTTCCTTTTTTTTGTTCATTTGGGCCTTTGGTTTTCTCTCAACTTTTTGGTAAAGTATCTTTAGAAAGTGCCCATGCCCAGGCCCCGTGGAGACAGTCCACATCACTAGGGAAGCAGGCAGCGGTCTCCAGAAAGTTGCTGGGAGTTACTGGAGTCCTGAAATGCTGTCAGGGTGAGATCATGCAGTTGAAAGCCCCCTATATCATGGGCCAAAAAGTGAGACCCAAAGAAAGGGTCTCATCCAGGCATGGTAGTTCACGCCTGTAATCCCAGCACGTTGGGAGGCCGAGACAGGCGGATCACGAGGTCAAGAGATCGAGACCATCCTGGCCAACATGGTGAAACCTTGTCTCTACTAAAAATACAAAAATTAGCTGGGCGTGGTGGCGTGTGCCTGTACTCCCAGCTACTCGGGAGGCTGAGGCAGGAGAATTGCTTGAACCCAGGAGGCAGAGGTTCCAGTGAGCCAAGAACATGCCACTACACTCCAGCGTGGCAACAGAGCGAGACTCTGAAAGAAAGAAAGAGAAAGAAAGAAAGGAAAGAAGGAGGGAGGGAGAGAGGGAGGGAGGGAGGGAGAGAGAGAGAGAAAGAGAGAGAGAGAGAAGAAAGAAAGAAAGAAAGAAAGAAAGAAAGAAAGAAAGAAAGAAAGAAAGAAAGAAAGAAAGAAAGAAAGAAAGAAAGAAAGAAGGAAGGAAAGAAGGAAGGGAAGGAAGGAAGGAAGGAAAGAAAGGAAGGAAGGAAGGAAAGAAAAAGAGAAAGAAAGAGAGAAAAAGAAAGAAAGAGAGAGAAAGAAAGAGAAAGAAAGAAAGAGAGAGAAAGAAAGAGAGAGAAAGAAAGAAAGAGAGAGAAAGAAAGAAAGAGAGAGAAAGAAAGAAGAAAGAAGAAGAAAGAAGAAAAGAAAAAGAAAAAAGGGGAAGGGGAAGGGGAAAGGGTCTCATCTTCAGGGTGGTGGGAGGCAGGGCCCACAGCCGGCTCTTCCACCCATTAGTCCAGTGTGCATCTGGGGCATCCAGTGCAGGCACTGCTCTTGGGAAACACGGGGAGAAGACAAACCCCCTCCCCATGGTGCTTAGATAAATAAGCCAACCGACCCTATGGAAGTGGGAGGACATTTCATATCCATGGATCACAAAAAGCTTTCCTGAGCTTACACTGAAAGTAGGAAACAGAACCCACTCTGTGAGGTCCAGAAGAGAGGGCCCAGTTGGTACAAACCAGGAGAGGACGGGGCAAGCCTTGCGGTAGGGAGCGAGCGGGCAGAAGGAGGTCCCAGAGCCACAGAGGGGCAGCTTGGAGAACTGTATGTTGGAGGGTGGGGGACACAGCAGCTGTTTAAACCATCAGTCTGGTGCCATGTAGAGAAAGAATAGTTGCTGAGCACCAGGTAGAGAGGAGGGACCAGGGAGGCAACTACAGGAGGGAAGAAATGGTCAGATTTGGGATGGCATTTTGAAGGAGGAGCCAAAGGACTTGTGGACTCTGGCCTTTTCTCACAACCAGGGAAAAGGTGTGGAGACAAAAGGAAGAAGGCTGAGAACTCGGCTCCGGGGTCTCCAGCACTGAGAGGCTGGGAGGCCCAGCCCACCTCAGGCCCTGTACATGCAGCTGTCCCCTCTAGGCTTCAAGCACTGCGTTGTCCCAGGGGTAGAGGGCAGAGGGTGGGTCCACGTGTGATAGATTCAGATCCATAATTATCCACTCCGAGGGTAAGCTCAGGAGCTTGATGCCTGGAGATTTCTATCTGGTGGGTCTGCAGTGGGACCCTGACTCAGACAGCAGAGGCACAGAGCGTCCGACCGTGCCACCTGGTGTCTCAGACACACTCAGCCCCCGCCCCCGAAGCTAACTCCTCTTTCTTTGTGCTCAGGGTGATTCAGGGGGGCCTCCAGTCTGCTATCTCCCCAGAGGCAGCTGGTAGCAAAAAGTGGGAGTGGAGTGGCTGGCGCCTGGCAGCAGGAGCTGAGCGCAACACACGCTGATGCGTCAAGGGAGCAGTGACTCTGGCAAGGCAGAGGCTGCGGACAAAGTGGCTCTGGTGGCATGAGAGGGACAAGCCTGGATTGGGTGATTCAGTGCAGTCAGCCCTGGGAGAAGTCGTCAGGGAAGAAAGGTGGAGAAATGGGCAGTAGCTGGGGGAGATTTTTGCCATGGCTTGACGTGGGAGGCATGAGAGGGACAGCAGGGGACACAGGAGCAGGGGAAAGGCCCTAGCGACCCAGTGCTCAACGATGGGCTGGCCCAGGGTGAGCCATCAGGGCAAGGGGGAGAGACTGGGCAGATCGGGGTGGGCAGATGTGGGGCCAAGAGGAGCGAGCTTCTCATTGCTTCATCTTCTCCGTTTGATGAGAAGCAAGACAGCACACTGACAGGGAGGGGCCTGGGCTGGGGGAGTGGAGGCCAGGGGAGAGAGAGGGGGTGACATGGTGCCGTCACTAAAGAATGCTCCCGGCCGGGCGCGGTGGCTCAAGCCTGTAATCCCAGCACTTTGGGAGGCCGAGACGGGTGGATCACGAGGTCAGGAGATCGAGACCATCCTGGCTAATACGGTGAAACCCCGTCTCTACTAAAAAATACAAAAAACTAGCCGGGCGAGGTGGCGGGCGCCTGTAGTCCCAGCTACTCGGGAGGCTGAGGCAGGAGAATGGCGGGAACCCGGGAGGCGGAGCTTGCAGTGAGCTGAGATCCGGCCACTGCACTCCAGCCGGGGTGACACAGCGAGACTCCGTCTCAAAAAAAAAAAAAAAAAAAAAAAAAGAATGCTCCCAAAGACATCCACATTCTCATCCCTGGAACCTGTGACTGTGTTATCTTACATGGCATAGGGGATTTTGCAGCTGGAGTGAAGACTCTTGAGATGGGAGATTATTCTGGAGTGTCTCAAAAGGCCCAACATCATCACAAAGTTCTTTATAAGGGAAGGCAGGAGGCAGGAGGGTCAGAGTCAGAGGAGGAGATATGACAACAGACACAGAGGTCACACTGACAGCTTTGAAGATGGAGAAAGAGACCACGAGCCCAGGAGTGCGGGCGGCCTCTAGAAGTTGGAAAAGGAAATTGAATCTCCTCTAGATTCTCCAGAAGAAAACCCAACCCTGCTGACACCTTGATTTTAGACTTTTGACCTCTAGAACTGCAAGACAATAGACATCTGTGGTCTCAGCTGCCCAGTTGGTGGGGATTTGCTCCTGCAGCCCTGGCAAATTCATGCCCAGGGTCTTCTTGGGAGTGGAAAGTGCCTTCGCTGTCTCAGATCCGCCCTCAGTGCTTCCCTCCTCGGAGTACCCACCCAGCTTGTTTGAGGGCAAGAGGAGGCCTGGTCCTCCAGACAATGGTCCCTGGCTACTCCAGGCCTCAGCGATCCATGCAGGTGAACCACCTGCTTGCCAACATCACGCTTGATTCTGGGCCAGTCTGGGAGAGATGGGAAGGGCTCCAACGGTCTCCTGGCCCTGACCCCTGGGAGCTCTGAGTAGGCAGAGGAAGTTCCAACATTAATGACTACTGTGGAGACAGAGGAAGCCACGTGTAACTTGGTGGGCCTGGTGGTGAATTCCACATTGAGTGAAAGGGTAGGTCTAAGATAGGCCCAGAAGAATGAGTGCAACTTAGATAGAGGAAAACAGGCAAGGCCAAGAACATGGAAGCCAACACTTATTAAGCACTTGCTTAATGCCAGGCATGGTGCTACATTTTCTACAGGAACCTTATGAAGTGGAGGCTGTTAGCAAGCCCACTGCACAGGTGAGAAAACTTGGCTAAGGTCACAGCACATGCAAGTGACAGAGTGAAGACTGCAACCAGCTCTGTCCTGCCCGCAGTCTGAGCACTGAGTCACCCTGCAGCTCTGTCTCTCCTCAAAGCTGTTTTTGCGTGCCGCATGCAGGGAAGAGAAGAGAGCCACGGGATGGAGGCGGGGACCACAGCAGACGACTCAGCAGGAGATGAATCCTGATGGAATCTCACAGACAGGCCGTGGTGGCTGAAAGGCTCAGGAGATGTCCACCTCAGCGGTGTTCTCAGCCTGGGCAAGGAACTAGAGGGCACTGTGGGATGTCCAGCAGGCAGGTAAAGTGTGCTGGCCCTGAGGCTCCAGGGACACGGCCTTCGTAAGAGAGGCTGCTGGAGAACAAGGCTGGAAGGGAGCTGGACTAAGGACTTGTTGGCTGAGCTCCACCAGGGCTGGGCATTGGGCAGGCTCCCTTCTCCCCCTGGGGTACAGATGACTCTGTGAGGAGAAGGGGCCAGGCCACAGCCAGAAAGGAGGAACAATAAAGTATGTGGATGTGGACAGGAAACCAAGAAGCCTGGAGCTGGCTCCCGCTGGGCAGGCATATGGGCCGAGCTCCCTCCCACTACTCAGCTAGCCTGCCTGGCGATATTGAAAACAGTGCTGCCAATGAACCCTTCCCATGGGCCGGGGGATTCAGGGCTCAGACTAGGGGGCAGGAGAGACCTGGTGCTAGTTTTCAATCTATAGTTTTGCTAGCATTGTGGCCTTAGACCATTTCCAAGGGCTTGCCATAACACACTGCCACCACCTTGGTGGCTTAGAAGCAACAGAAATGTATTCTCTCACAGTTCTGGAGGCCACAAATCTGAAATCAGCTTCCAGAATGCCTGTGCTTCCAGGGACACACTACCTCCAAAGGCTCTAGGGGAGGAACCTCCTTTGGCTATTCTGACTTCTGGCAGCACAGGCATTCCTTGGCTCGTGGTGGCATCCCTGCCCTCTCCATGTCTGTCCGCACATGGCCATCTTCTCCATGTGTATCTCTATGGCCTCTTCCCCTCTTTTAAGGACACCAGTCATTGAATTTAGGGCCCACCCTAAATCCAGGATGGGTTCATCTTGAGATTCTTAACTAATTACATCCATAAAGATCCTATTTCCAAATAAGGTCACACTCTGAGGTTCCAAGTGGATGCTATCCTTCCAACCACCTCATGGAGGAGGCCTTGGAATCCTGACACAGCTGATGAGGACCCAGGCTCAGGAGGTGAAGAGAATATCCCAGGTCACAGGGCAGGCACATGTGGTGAAGCAATGTCTCTCATTCCAGGGTCCCAGCGCTTTCCTGTCTGCCCCACAGTGGTGTCTATGCAAAAGCTCAGCCCACAGATGCCAGCTCAGGAGGCTACAACCTGTGGGAGAGGTTGTGGAGGCAGGGTTGGCCTTGGAGTCACAACACCTGGGCCCAGGTTGTGCTGCCTCACTTAGACTAACCACTTTTCCTCCCTGGGCCTCAATTCAATGAACTTATGTACAGAATATATAAAGAGCTCCTAGAAGAAAAAGACAGACAACCCAACAGAAAAATGAGAGGAGAAAAAGGACTTGAAGGGAAACTTCATAGAAGATATCTAATAATAATAAACATACAAAAAATTTTAAGCCAAAAACCACTACACACTCACCAAAATGGCCAAAATCAGAAAAGATGAAAAAGAATAAATGTTGGTGAAAAAAGAAGCTCTCATCCTCTGCTAGAGGGAAGGCTGTTTGCCATCCTCTGCCACAGCTGAACACACAGACACACCTTTTTATCTAGCAACTCTACTCATGGGCTTCTATGTAATAAAATATATTGCTCTGTGCCCCAAAGACAAATACAAACATGTACATAGCACAGCTACTCATAATACCTCCAACTTGGAAACTACTCACATACTTATCCAGTGTAGAATTCAGTTCACACAACAGCACGCTATAGAGCAATGAGAAGGAACAGACCGTAACAACGTGTATAGTATGGACGAATCTCAGAAATACACTGTTAGGACACGAAAGACTGCTGACTGTAAATTCCACTTACAGGAAGTTCAGAATACAAGGTGTTAAAAGTGAAGATGTTGGTTACCCTTGGGTGTTAGTGATAAGGAGGCACATGGGTGCTTCTAAGGTGCTGGTCACATGTGTCAGTGTAGGAAAGTTCATCAAACTATATACTTATTAATTATGTACTCTCGTGTGTATATATTATGCTTTAATGAAAAGTTTAAAATATATTTTAAAATGCTGTTTGAGGATCCTTCCAGCAGATGTCCCTGCTGCGATGGGCTGGGGAAGGGGCTAGTCTAGGGGAGACTTCTGAGGGATGGAGCCCAGGAGGACACGCAGAGGAGAGGAAACAGGAAGTCCACGGGACTCCACAAAGAGAGCGGAGGCAACACAGAGACCCGTCCCGAGGGAAACTGAGGCCAAGAGAATATGCAAAGGAAGAGTGGAAATGACCTTACTCACTTTGCAGATGGACTTTCCTGTCGAGAAGTCCCCCACACACAGCATCTCCTCATGCACAGCGTAGGTCTCGCCTTGGCCAGTTCTTTGCCCATATAAGGTATTACAGAGTGTGTTCTCAATGAGGCCCACCTTGCCCTCCTGGAGAGAGAAGGGTGGTGACAGTTGCACTGCAGAGATAAGGGGGAGGTCAGTGACATGCCCTGTAGGTTAACTAAGAAAGCTCAGGCTACTCAGAGCCCCTACTCTGCCTGACTGCTAACCACAATCCCCCAAACGTAGGTTTTCTCAGAACTGCTGAGCTTTAAACGCTGCTTCACTCTGCTACCCATCCTTGATAAGCTTCTCTTCTTTTTCTCAAACCTTTGCACATAGTCATCCTATTCCTTCTACCTCTCTCATAGCAATAGATCACACCTCTTATTCTACAAGAGGCAAATCCCACCAACACATGACTCATTTATTGGGACTTAGCAACTATTCACTGACCAACTTATCCTTTCATGAACTGTCCTATCCATTCTCCCTCCATCCATCACTAACCTTTCTTCTCCACCCATCATCCCATCCACTCATTCACCCATTCCTCCATCTACCTATCTTCCCACACATGCCCATTCATCCACTCACTTTTCACACATTTGCCCATCCATCCATCCTTTCATCCATCTCTCCATTGAGCCTTCCATCACTCATCCACCTATCCTGCTCTCCACCTATTGACACATCCATCCACTTCATCCTTCCCCCCTCACCAATCCTTCTATCTACACATCTATCCAAACATCTATCTACCAACTCAAATATCATCCATCCATCCACCCATCCATCCACTTATCCCTCCATCCATGCAGTAACCCATCCTTCTATCCATCTATTATCCATCCATTTATCCATCCCTCCATCCATCCATCCACCCTTTTACTAACCCAATCACTGATCTATTCACTCATCTATTCAGCTATCCTGGTGCTGTCTTTTACATGCTAATGATATAGATAATTTTTAGTAGAAAGTGACAGATTATATGAAATAATAAAGAAGTTTAAAAATATTTTAGATTAAGTGATATGAAGAAAATAAAACAGGAAGATGTGATAGAGGGGGTTGCCTATTTTAGCTCATATGATTAAGTAAAACCGAGAAAAAAAAGCTGAATAGTAAATGCAAAGAAGTGATTCATGCAAAGATTAGAACGACAAGCAAGCTAAGAAAAACAAAACAAAACAAAACAAAACAAAAAAAACAGCAGCTAAAGGCCCGAGATAGAAACAGCCTTGAGATATTCAAGGAGTACCCAGGAGGCCCAAGAGGATGGGGTGGGGTATGTGAAGGCTGCAGTAAAAGATGTGGTATGTAATGGCTGCAGTGAAAAATGAAGAATGGAAAGGGTGCATTGGAAGGTGAGACATGTCATTGACTGCAGCAGGAGATGGGGTATGTGAAGGGTGCAGTTGAGATGGGGGATATGAAGGGTGCAGTGGGAGGTGGGGGATGTGAAGGGTGCAGTGGGAGGTGGGGGATGTGAAGGGTGCAGTGGGAGATGGGGGATATGAAGGGCCCAGTGGGAAGTGGGGGATGTGAAGGGCTCAGTGGAGGTGGGGGATGTGAAGGGTGCAGTGGGAGATGGAGGATGTGAAGGGTGCAGTGAGAGATGGGGGATGTGAAGGGTGCCGTGGGAGGTGGGGGATGTAAAGGGTGCAGTGGAGGTGGGGGATGTGAAGGGTGCAGTGGGAGATGGAGGATGTGAAGGGTGCAGTGGGAGGTGGGGGATGTGAAGGGTGCGGTGGGAGGTGGAGGATGTGAAGGGTGCTGGGATTGCAGGCGTGAGCCACCAGGCCTGGCCGGGTGTCTGGATTTCATTCTAGGCACAAATGAGAAGTTACTGTAGAGTATTGAACAGGGAAGTGACATGACTAATATTTAAAGTAACACTGACATCCACGTGGAGCCTAAAGTGGGGGCACAGAAGAATGGAAGCTGGGTGACCAGTTCTGAAGTTAGAGGCAAGAAATGCTGGTCTATCAATGTCATGCAGCACAATGGTACCAGCCCAGGAGCGCCAGTTGGGATATTAAAACAAGTATATATTGCTTCTACCCTCAAGTCATAACCAGTTGTGTGTGTGAATGCTGGGAGCCAGCCAGCAGATGATCAGGGAAAGCCCCCTCCATCTAGTAGTCAAAGGTCATGGATGCTGGCAGAGCCCCACTCAGTGAAGACATATTCTATCAAAAATACATACAGCACCTCTGTTGAGAAATACTGACCCCACACATAATTAAACATATGTTCTTCCTTTTTCCCCTTAACATCATACCATAAGCATTTCCCTAAACGATAAACACTCCTTTCTTCAATAAACACTCTTGTGTATAAGTCTTTGCCTACATTTCTTTTCTACCCATCTAACAGTGAAAACACACACGACTCTCTCCTCCGTTATGCAGTCACGTCACAGACTGTGAAGTAGATGAGTGGCCCAGGTTAGGATAAGAGCAAAGTGACGTTCAGAGGTGGTCAACAGTTCTACGTCGCAGTCATTCTAACGGGATCACGCAGCCTCCGAGTGCAGAGGCACCACGTGTTTTCTCTCCACTCTTCCCAAGCACCTTCCCAAGCAAGGGACAATCCAAGTGTGTGGTGGTGACCTAGAATGGGCCAGCCCCCAAGCATGTCTTTGGAGTTCAGTCGAGTCATCTCAGACCCATGACTGTTTAAAACCTTACAAGAGTGGCTCACGCCTGTAATCCCAGCACTTTGGGAGGCCAAGGCGGGCAGATCACCTGAGATCAGGAGTTCAAGACCAGCCTGACCAACATGGAGAAACCCCGTCTCTACTAAAAAGACAACATTAGCCAGGCTTGGTGGTGTACGCCTGTAATGCCAGCTACTCGAGAGGCTGAGGCAGGAGAATCGCTTGAACCGGGGAGGAGGAGGTTGCAGTGAGCCGAGATCATGCCACTGTACTCCAGCCTAGGTGACAGAGCGAGACTCCATCTCAATAAATAAATAAATAAATAAATAAAACCTTAAAATGAAGAACCACGAAGACTCAAAGAACCCAGATTCTGGATTCTCAAAAGTTTAAGATTCCCAGACTTTCAGAGCCTGGGACTCAAAGCTACGGGATCACACTTTCAGAACTAGAAGGGCCCCAGTGTGGTGGTCCTCACCTTACCGGTCATGGAAATGAGGCACAGAGGGCCAAGTCCAGTGGCTTCCTCTTTGCCTGGCTAAGCCATCCTTCCTTCTTCCCCTTCACCTCCCTCTCCCTCCCACCCCTCCTCCTCCCGCCTCTCCCACACCCCCTCACGGTCTTCGGTGAGCATTCCCCAGCCAGTTATCCAACAGGACACGTTACTGGGCAGCTGCATGTCCTGGGATGGGAGGCAGGCGGGGACAACGTAGGAAGTGAAGTTCACAGGCAGGTGCAGCTGCAACATGGCAATGTCACTCCCAAAGGGGTGGAGCTTCTCAAAGTCTGGATGGGTGATGATCTGGTGCACAGACATCTTCTGGGTGTGCTGGGTTTGATGATACAGTTGGGTGTTTCCCAACAGAACCTGATAGTTCTCCGGGGCCTGGGATTTGCTGGAGGAGGAAGGGCCCATTTTTACCATCCTCTGGGAGTGTGGGGCAGCACTCTCTTCTTACATCCACGTGTAACTGCCCACACACCCCTGGGTCCTTCTCCCCGAACATGATTCCAGGTAGCTTTGTATCCCCCTTTCTGAGTCAGGAGCTTTTCTTTCTTTGAGGCTAATGGATATTCTACTCACAACCTCAGGACATGTGGCCTCCCCAGTACACCCTTAAATCAGAGGAGCAGAGAATCCTAGTGCCAGAAAAGTCCTTGGCAGAGTCATCACATCGAGCCCTTTTATTTTACACAAGAGGAGCTCTGGCTTAATTCTGGCTCCAGCCTGACCCTTCCGAAGGCTACCTATGACCCGCTTCCTGGCCTGACCACCTTTCCTGCCCTCCCCAAGGGTGTGTTCCCCACTGTTGTGAGCACTCACAAAGGATTTGTTCAATGTCCAGATGAGTGCATGAAACTGGTGCTCTCCTTGTTCCTGAACACAAGTGATGAAACTTCTGACCTTTGTGACTTTGTTCACATGGGTCAGCCACCAGGAAAGCCCTCGCCACACTCCCCATGCCAAAGCCTCCCCTTCTGGCAAGTGCCTGCAGCTCCTCGTCCTCCCTCAAGACTGCAGCGTCTCTCTGGATGCCCCGGCCTCACGTCAGCTCTTCTCACCCATTGTGGGCTTTCTCTCCTGCATCCTGCTTGTTGGAGTTTGTGCCTCGCCTTCCCATAGAGACCCCTTCACTTGGGGTCTTGCCACACCCTGTGCCATAGAGGGTCTTGGGTGGTGTGACACACAGGAGATGCTCACAGCGCCCAGTTGGAACCTCAAAGCCACTAAGTGCCCAAGCTGACTCCATACCTCTCCCTCTGGGTCCCTCCATGACTGTTGAGAAGCTGGGCACAGAGTCAGGTTCAGGAGGGTCAGAGGAGTTGCACCCCTGACTGTCCACGTCATTCTCCAGGGTCAGGGGGCCCCATTCTTTCCACCCATGCATGCACTCTGGCACAGCTCCTTCCAGGCATACAGTTTTACAGAAAAAAAAGCATTGCCTGGCTGCTGGCTACACGCAGAGTCCCCAGTCCCTGCCTGGAGTCTGACTCACAAGAGCATGGTGGACACTGAAGAGAAACCTGCAGGCGGCCAGCACAGACACTGCCAATGCTCTCAGGCATGTCTCGGTTGAACAGACAGACATAGGGGCCAGGGAACTCCCTGCCAGAGTTGAGGATGAAGGATGAGGAGGATCTGGGCAGATGGAGGGACAGTGGGTGGAGAGTGAGGAGGACAGTCGTGGTGGAGAGGACTGCAGGTCAAAGGCAGGCACTGCGTCAGTTTGGTGGCAGCAGACTTGCCCAGAGCAAAGCCCAGAGGAGAAAGGCATAAACCCCCCAGCCCGCTAACCCTTGTCCCTTGCATCTTCCTCCCCATCAGCCCCTCTGCTGGGGCCCAGGGAAGGAGGACTCACTTGAGAAAGCAGTGGGCTGTCGACACCAGCCAGCGGGAGTCGATGAGGACAGCTCCACAGAGGTGCGAGCTCCGATACAGCAGGCTGGCCTGCCATGGCCACTGACCAGCTGCTGCGTCCCGGCCACCGTAGATCTTCCCCACCACCTTAGGCTTCCCACACACTGTGGAGACACCCCGGTCCACCTGTTAGAGACACTAGTGGTGCCCATGAATGCCACCCCAGTGAGGCCTCTGCTCTCTTCACAGATGGGAAAACCAAGGCCAAAGAATAGGTGACCTGGCCAAAATGACTGAGGGCTTCCCCAGCGTCTGCCTTCTATGGCCACTACCAGGACCAGATGACAGAGTACAACTGAGCAGGCTCTGTGGGAATGAGGGCCCAGGGGTCTGGCAGGCAGGGCAAGGCTGACCCAGGGTGGCCACAGCAGCTCATCCGGACCTGCCAAGGACTGGTGGACTGGAATCCAGCCCTGGGACTTTATTTTCCTCCATCAGAACACCTGTATGCCTACTTTACAGATCAAAGAACTGAAGGTCTCAGGGGTGTCCAAGTGGCTGTGCCCCCTGCATCTCACTCCAGTATCCCAGGGAGAGAGATTTTCAGGCAGGAGTCTGTTGTGCTGTGTGACTTGGGGAAACTTGCTCCCCCTCTCTGATTCCTGATCTTCTATTTTTAGAAGGTGAGGGGATGTGGCTGATGTGGACAACCTTGGTTCTGAGACTCACACCTGGGAGGGGAGCTGTGGGCCTAGACCCCTGAGACCCAGAGTCCTGATCCCTGGCCTACGCTTCCAGGCCTCAAGAAGGGGACATGAGACCCCAGGGTCCACCCTACTCCCAGTGCCCAGCAGCAGTCCTGGTGCTGTCTCCCTCCACCCAGCCCCCGCACCAGGTCCTGGTGCCCCGTCCAGTTCTGTGGGCCCCACACTCAGTCCTGGGACCGAGACGGGCAGCCTGACCCACCTTGCTTGATGTCGTTTCTGGAGCCACCTGGTTGGGAGGGGAGGGGAGCCAGACAACGGATTCGGTTGACTTCGGGCCCTGGCACCAGGCCCAGAGCCCCGCCCTCCTCCCCACCGCCTCCGGCCCGCGGTTCCCCCATCTCTCCGTGACGCCCGCCTCTCCCGGACACTCCTCACCCCACCCGGTCTTGCCGAGCCCTCGACCCCTGCCCCCGTGGCCCAGTGGCCCCCTCAAATGCCCCCTCCCCCCTGCCCCCTGCCTCCGAGGCCGGCTCGGCCCCACGCCCTCTGCTTCAAACGGACCTTGGGCTCTGACTGTGGGCTCCCGGCCCTGCTGCGCCCCCAAGCTCTCTTCGGCCGCCCCCGAGCTCTCCCTGGTCTCCCCCGGAGCGTGCGAGGGGCTGGGGGCGCGGGACGGTGGGGCAGGGGCGGCCTCTGGGCTCAGGAGCAGCAGCGGCAGCAGAGACCAGAGCAGGGGCCCCGGCTGGGCTCCGGTCCGCGTTGACCCCACACCCATCGCCTGACGCAAGGGCAGAAGGAAGGGGAGCTGGAGCCGACCCTGACCCCCGAAACAGGCGGTGACTCCCAGCCCTGGCTCCTGGGAAACAGGTCCTGACCTCGCCCTGACCCCAGCCCCAGACTGGCGTTGAACCCAGTCCCTAACCCCGTCCCAAGACAGCCCCTGACCCCGCCCTGACCCGCCCCGTGTCCGACCCCTGACACCCAGGAAGCAGTCTTTCGCCAGAGAATTCCTTAGGCAGCCGCAGGTCCCAGAACAAAGGAGAGGGTGAAAGCTGCCGGGAGCTTGTCCTTCTCTCCACTACGGAGACAACTCACAGTCTCCAAAACGCATCTCCTTTCTGGGAACTCTTTATCTCGGCACCTTGAAAGCTGTCATCTCGCCTAGTGTTCTGGGCTCCAGTTGCCTTTTCTAGATAGCTGAGGAAGAGGTGGAGAACTGGGGCCAAGACTTGTCAAGAGTTTCCAAGGGCAATTTGGGGAAAAGATGAGAGGAGGACGTGAACATCTGTCCCCAGCTGGTTCATTGACTTACCCCCGTAATCTTAGCACTTTGGGAAGCCAAGACGGGAGGTTCACCTTGAGGCCAGTAGTTCAAGACCAGCCTGGGCAACATAGCAAGACCTCCCCATCTCAACTCAGAAAAAAATAATAATAAAATAAAATAAAATAAAAACAGCTGTCCCTAGGTGGAAGAGGCTTGGGGTTTCTCTTAGGAATACCTGTTTCATGGAACTGCGGGGACGACACCAGTCCCCTGGTCTGAGTTGGCAGCACAGCTCCACTGCACAGCCGTGCGGGTTGAGAGTAGTTTCAATGTCCACCCTCCTGAAGCCATGCTGCTCAGAAGGAATATTGTCTGAGCCACATATGTAACCTTAAATTTTACAGTAACAACATTCAACTAGAAAGAAATAGGTGAAATTGATTTTAATATTTTTTATTTTACCCAATATGTCAAAAAATTATTGTTTCCACATATAATGCAGGTAAAAATCATCGAGATAGTTCACATTCTGTTTTCCATGGTATGTCTCCAAAATGTGGTGTGTGTCGTGTTGTCTACTCACAGCACAGCTCAATTCAGCCTCGCCATGTTCAGGTGCACAATCATCGTGTGTGGCCCAGGGCTGCTGTCCTGGACAGCACAGGACAAGTGAACACAAACTCCCTCCTTGCTCTTCTCCTCCCACACCTGCTAGCCTGTGAGAGGAGAAAGCAGCCCTTCCTGGGTTCAGTGTGGTAGTTCATGGTGGCTGAGACGGGCCCGAATCCCAGGGCTGCTCTGAGGGAAGGAGCTCAGTCTGGACTCTGGCCTCTGCTCTTGAAGAAATGGAGATGTGGTCGGGCGTGGTGGCTCACGCCTGTAATCGTGTGGTGGCTCACGCCTGTAATCCCAGCACTTTGGGAGGCCGAATTGGGGGGATCACGAGGTCAGGAGATCAAGACTATCCTGGCTAACATGGTGAAACCCCGTCTCTACTAAAAATACAAAAAATTAGCCGGCCTGGTGGCGGGCACCTGTAGTCCCAGCTACCCAGGAGGTTGAGGCAGAAGAATGGCGTGAACCTGGGAGGTGGAGCTTGCAGTGAGCCCAGATCACGCCACTGCACTCCAGCGTGGGGGAGAGAGCAAGACTCCGTCTCAAAAAAATAAAAAATTAAAACATTTAAAGAAAGACTGTTAGGGGAGCCAGAGATCATCTCTAGCCCCCCTTTTAGTTCTCAGTGGGCTCTTCATCTGGATCTAGAAACCAAATTGACACCAGGCAGATTGGGTTTTTTTATATATAACAAATCATTTTTATTTCTTTTAACCTATTATTTATTCATTTATTTTGAGACAGGGTCTCTGTTGCCTGGGCTGGCATGCAGTGGTTCGATCACAGCTCACTGCAGCTTTGATCTCCTGGGCTCAAGTTGTCCTCCCACCTCAACCTCCTGAATAGCTGGGACTACAAGCACATACCACGCCCATCTAATTATTTTTATTTTTTGTAGAGATGGGGTCTCACTGTGTTGCCCAGGTTGGTCTCGAACCCCTAAGCCTCAAGTAAGCCTCCTGTCTTGGCCTCCCACAATGTTGGGATTACAGACACGAGCCACTGCCCATCCTGAGAGCGGGTAGATTAACAAAAGAAAAGTATACAAATTTCATTAGTTTTACACGAACATGAGGATCTTTACAAGAGCGTGAAGTCTGAAGAAGTGGCCAAAGCAAGATGCTTTTACACTTTTTAGATAAAGAGCGATAAATTTAAGAAAAAACGACGGGACAAAGATAATCTGGCAACAGGCAGTAAGTTTCCCAGGGGAGTCACTAGGAGGTATGGGGGGTGTCAAACTAGTGAAAGACAAGGGTTATTCATTAAGTATATTTATTTAGGTCCATTGCGGCCTCCGGTTCCCAGTTTCTGGGGATAGGGCTCTTGATTCACCCTGGTATGGCGAGGGTGCCCCTTCCAGAGGAAACTTTATGGCTTGTTTCATGCAAGAAGAGACACGTCAGCTTGCCCTTTCTGAAACTACAGTTTCTCCAATATTATCAACTCAAAATAATCAATATACCAATCTGACATATTTGGGATGGCACATCCTTCACTCCTTCATTTCCTTGGCTTGGAACTTCACTAGACGTTTTTGAACATTAAAATCTGAGTTGGTAGCTGTGGAAAGAAGAGTTGAGTTAGTAGTTCTATCACAGGGATCTGAAAAGGGAGAGAAGAGCATCGATTAGGGGAGTGGACAAACAGAAGAGAACAATCTAAGCACAGTTTCCACACTGCAGCAAGCCAGCCTCCCCTTGCTGGGAGGAGGTTTGTCCAAGAAAATGTTTTAGCCTCACTTATTTCATGAAAAACGTTCGTCTTGTCTTTTAAGACATGTCGATTAGACTCTATATGTCCAGAACAATTTACGTGAAGTCAGTATATTTTCTTTTCATTCTTTTTTATTATTTATTTATTTATTTATTTTTTTGAGACAGGGTCTTGCTCTGCCACCCAGGCTGGAATACAGTGGCATGCTCATGGCTCACTGCAGCCTTGACCTCCAGGGCTCAAATAATCTTCCCATCTCAGCCTCCCTAGTAACTGGAACTACAGGTGCATGCATGCCACCACACCTGGCTAATTTTTGTATTTTCTGTGGGGATGGGGTCTCACTATGTTACCCAGGCTAGCCTCAAAATCCCAGGCTTCACCAACACTCCTGCCTCAGCCTCTCGAAGTGCTAGGATTACAAGGATTAGAAGCGTGAGCCACCACGCCTGGCTAGCCTCTCAATATTGAATAGAACTCTGCCCCATTGGTGATCAGGTGACCACCCAGGTCCTGGAGCCTGACCATTCCTGCCTCCTTGTATGAACAAGGGTAGTGGCTGGCCCCTCTGCTTCTGCAGCCCCCTTGCTGAGGCGGCTGGTTGCTCTCAGAGCTAGCTAAGGTCACCAACTTGGTTTTGTGGGACATGCACAAGCCCTAAGTAGCCATGCGCTGCTCTGAGAGGGCTCACCCTGCCTTGGGCCAGACTCCATCACTGGCCAGGGCCACAGCAGTCTTGGTTTCCTCCAAGGTCATGGCTGGAGTGCCCATGGCACCCCTGGTGTCTCTCTCCTAGAGGGGCTTCATTTGATGCTGGGCTGGACACCTCTGGATTTCAGGCTTGGGGCGTTTGAGGGGGCTGTGTCCCATAGGAGGTCAGCATGAGGACACAGGACATGCTGTTGGCTGGCCAGAGCTATGAGGATGACACACACACCCTCCCCTCCAGAGGCCTCCAAGTCTCCAGCTTCCCTGTGGATGCTGGTTTCAGCTGGCTGAGGGGCTGTCTGGGGCTTCCAGGCACTTGCAGGGTAGGCTGCTGTCCTGGCTCCTTCCAGACCACGGAATTCCATTGCAGTAACTAACCACCAAACAATGAGTGGTTTGTCCTGGGCTGGGGACAGGCAGGCCAGACCCTGAGCCCCTAGGGCCCCCAGAGAAAGGCCTGTGGCCCCAGGCTCTTTGGAGACCCCCTGGTGCCACTGAGGGCCTCAGCCATGGGGACAGCCCAGCCAGGTGAGGGTTGGGCAGGACCAGGCTCCTGTTTTCCTGGGACTACCTTTATGGGCTGCTGGGCCAAGGAAAGCCAGCCCATGCTCTCTGGGGAGGGTCTCCAGGCTGGGGGAGGCCAGCAGAGGCCTGGGGGCTGAGACACTTGCTCCAGGCCAAGGGCCATCCTGGGGACTCTTCAGGTTTCCCTGAAAGGAAAGGAGGCTCGGTCAGCTTCTCCACCCAGCCCATCTGACCCTCGCAGGGATGGGCCCCATGGACCTGGATCCCTGGAGTCCTCGTGGTCCCTGCATAGCCCTCCTGAGTGACACTGAGGACACTGCTGCGGGCCCTGATCCCAGAGCGAAGGGTGTGTGCCATCCGGGGATGGGAGCTTTCGGGGCATCTCAGGCTGCTCCTGGGACAGCCCCATGGGGTTCAGGTGGCTCAGTCTCCCTGATTCACACCCTCGCCCTCACCTCTGCTTCAGCCCTGATTCAGAGCAGGTGGGAGAGGCCTTAACTGTCATCCAACCCACTTGCCACCTAACCTGGGGCCTCTCTCCACCGTGGGTAACATGCCCCCAGGGCACTGGGCTCCCCCTGTCCTCTGGAGCCCCCTCTGCCCTCTGTCCTTTCCAAGCCAGGCCTGGACCGTTCCCACACTCAGTGGAACCCTCACTTCTGCCCCTTGGCCCAGGGTCCCACCTCTGCCCTTTCCCTGAATCCTGTCTCTGAACACTGGTTCTTGCTACTCTGTGGCTCAGGGCTTGTCCTGACCCCCTTGGAGGGGTGCTCAGGAGTGAGGGGTCCCTGTTGCTCTCTGGGGGGCTGCTGCAGCTCCTGGATGGTCTGAAGGCTCCTGTGCCCTTCAGGTGGCCCTCAAGGGTGTGGAGGAGGGGCTCAGTGGTGTCCGGCCTACATCCCCCATCTCCTCTTCGAGGCATATCCAGTAACCTCTCGGTCAGCACCTGGCCAGAGGCTGAGCCAGGAGGTGCTCGGTGGTGTCCGGCCTACATCGCCCATCTCCTCTTCGAGGCATATCCAGTAGCCTCTTGGTCAGCACCTGGCCGGAGGCCAAGCCTGCCTGGTTTTCAGAAGCTTCTTGGAGTACAGGAGGAGGAGGAGAGGAGGAGGAAGGCCTAGGAAGCAGAGCTTGGGGTACCCCAGGCACTCCCCACTGTTTTCTGCTCCAGATGGTGAAGCAGGAGGGCACCTCAGGCTGGAGCCCCCTGGGGGCGGGTTGCACTTTATTCTTTGAAGCTGTGCCAGGGAGGCCTGTGGGTGCCTCAGCACCACGTGTCCTTCCGGGCCTAGGCCTGGGATAGCATGTTCTATAGAAACCCATCCAGGGACAGCCTCAGGAGGTGTTCTAGGCATGGGGGTGGGCATCAGGCTGGGAAGGGCCCTCTGGGAGGGGCCAGTGCCCAAACCCTGCTCCCTCCCCGGTGCTTTGCACTGAGCAGCTGCTGGATCACCTGCCCTTGGGGGTACAGTTGTGCACAGGAAGCCACAACTGGTGGGAAGCCTGGCCAGGGAAGCACCCACCACACTCCTTTTATCTGTGTTGTGTCGGTGGTGAGCCTGGTGTCTGGGAGGACCCGTGGTGCCCTGCCCAGCCCACCAAATGGGGCAGGGACAGAAGGCACTATGGCTTTAAGTTCCCATCACTGGGCCAGTGTAGCCATCACCTGGCCCAGCTGTGAGGCCCCATGGGCAGCTGTCCATCCACAGCGTCTGGCAGGTTTTTGCTGGTCAGCAGCTGAGCCAGTGCCAAGAAGGCCTCCTTCTCCTTGGGGAACATCAGCAGGACAACAGCGACCTGGCTCACACCCTGGCAGTAGCCCATCTCCTGCAAGAGTCAAAGTCACTGTGTCAGAACCTCACGTGGCAGGGCAGAGGTCACCTGGGAGGACAGACCTCACCTGAGAGATGTGAGGTCACCTGGGAGGCCTAAGGTCACCTGAGAGGCCCCCACCTCAGGCCTTGCAGGATTTGACACTAGGCACCCTTCTCCTGACAGAATAGACCCAAAGCACACAAAATAAAGCCTGCTGCCTAGAAAAGAGACAAAAGAATGTTGTTTGTTTTGTGCTAATGCTGTTAAATTTTGTAGCAAACCGTGACAGTGCTGGTCTTAAACTCCTGGACTCAAGTGATCCTCCTGCCTTGGTCTCCCAAAGTGCTGGGATTACAGGCATGAGTCATTGTGTCTGGCCACCTGCTCATCTTTCGTTGAGATTTGGGCATCTGAAAAAACAGTCATCTCTCTTAGCCTTTATAGACTGGCTTTGTGAAAAGGAACAGCATCAACCCATTAGTTTAGCTGGAGATCTTGGGGACCTCTTGAATCTTTTCTAGGGATGTAACTTCTCTGGGTTTGTGTAATTTCCTGAAGAGGTTTGCACCTGTTTCTTTTTAAGGAACTCATAATTTCTTGCTCCCCTTGGTATCTGTTTATGATACTAGCTCCTGCAGTGCTATAACAAGGCTATACCTCTCACATTTGTTCTCAGCAGCCCCCAGTCATCCAAAGTACGACACTGTTCCTGTCAGTGATCCGAGTCACATGAACAGAAATCCGTCCTGTGGTCAGCCCCACTATAAGCCAGAACATGGGACATACATTCCACTCTACTCTTTCCCTCTTGAGAAAGAAGGTGCAAGTGGGAGATACTTCCAGATTGTGCCGCACTGTGCGTGGTACTGGGAGAACCTATGGTATGCAAACGTAATGGACTTTCTCACCTGCTTCAAATCAGCTCTTCTTGCTTCTACGTTCACCTGGGGTATTGCAACTTTTTAACTCATTTCTGAAAAGTTCTCACAAAGGCAATTTGGTCCATATAGTGTTAAGTCAGTGTCTCTATGGGAGAATGAGGGTCTGGGGCTTATTTTTTTTAGTTTTTAAGTTTTTGAGACGGAATCTTGCTTTGTCGCCCAGGCTGGAGTGCAGTGGTGCAACCTCAGCTCACTGCAACCTCCGCTTCCTGGGTTCAAGCGATTCTCTTGCCTCAGCCTCCTGAGTAGCTGGGATTACAGGAATGTGACACCATGCTCGGCTAATTTTTGTATTTTTAGTAGAAATGGGGTTTCACCATGTTGGCCAGGCTAGTCTCAAACTCCTGACCTCGTGATCCGCCACCTCAGTCTCCCAAAGAGATGGGATTACAGGTGTGAGCCACCACGCTCGGCAGGGCTATTAACATTTTGCCATCTTGCTGATGTCACTCACCACTGTTTTTTCATCACTTTACTTTCTGTTACTACAAGATGTTCCAGACTCATCTCGTACATTCCCAGCTCCAGCTCTAGAATCAGCGATTTTTCCCAGGGAAACCTAGTTCCCTTCACGGGAAAATTGCTTTAGGAACCACGATCTCAGCGGGGTTGCTGCGACTTGGTAGAGCACAAGACCCAGTAACTCCCTAAGAGTACATGGGAGATAATTTTAAGACCTAATTCATGTCTGAAAATGTCTTTAACTTCATATTTGTTTGATAATTTGGTTGTGTAGAATATAGTTAGAAAACTTTCCCCGAAGAATGGGGGAGATTCTCTTCTTGCTGTGTTGCTGAGAAATCAAATCCTTACTAAATTGTTCTGTGCTCCCAGAGGTTGAAAAGAAAAATCCTTACTAATTGCTAATCTTTTCTATATCCCTTTTGCTTTTTTCTTTCTAGAAACGTAGTCTTCCCTTTATGTTCTGAAATTTCTGTTATGTGCCTTGGGAGTGAGTCTATTTTCATGCATTGTGCTAGACATTTGAAGGTATCTTTCACTCTGGCTGTAAGTTCTGCAAAATTTGTTTACATTAATTATAATTTTCTGACCTTATTTTTCTTCTTTCTGGAATTCCTACAATTTGGATACTGGAACTCCTGGACTCTAACTTATGTACAATATCTCTTTTCTCCCACCTTATATATTTAATCTATCTAGCATTTGGAAAATTTCAACACTATTTTCCAATGATTTTTTTTTCATTTATATTGTCTTATATTAACAGGAACATGTTTTTTCTCCTCTTGAGATTTTCATGTTTTGTAGCATTGTTATTTTATAGATGTAGTATCTTGTAACTCTAAGGATACTAACACATTTGGCAGGGGGAATGTTCTTCTCACTGCATCGTTTGATTCCTCAAAGTTGCTTTGGTTTTCTCTTTTGGTTTTGGATTAGAGGCTTTCACTACATCTCTGGTAATTCTAGATGGGAGTCTCCTGAATAAGAGATTGGGGGCTAAACACTGACCTGAGTATGGGTGGGACTTCTCAACTTCAAAGTTCATTGTTCAGAGTGAGCCTTTTTCCCAGGCAATACTTGGTGTCAATCTTTTATATTCTTCTTTGGTATAGTGGACAGTATATATAAAGCCACTTAATCTTGTTTCCAGTACAGTACTGTGTGTAAAGGAATTTGGCCTTGCCCTTGGGATGTTATGCTACATAGGAATGCCTTTGTTTACCTGGGGATCCTGGGTCATACTGAATAGCCTTGACAATACGATTTATGGCTGGGGTGGGACAAATCTATATAGTCTTATAGTGGTGGGGTATAACACATCAAAAATACCAACGTGATTCAGGGTGGAGGTTTTGGGTCATGCACTATCAGCTGACCTAGAGACTGATTAACCACATGGACAATCAATCATGGATATGTAAAGCACCCTCAATAAACACTCTGGGTTCCAAGGCTTGGGTGAACTTCCCTAGCTGGCAATGCTCTGTGCATACTGTCACACATTGATGCCAGTAGAGTAATGCTTTCTGAGTTCAGAGAGACAGGACAACAGCTGTCTTTGGTACTTCTCCTGGGCTCTGCCCTCTCCTCTTCCTTTGGCTGATTTTGATCTTTAACATTTCCCTGTCATTAACTGTAACCATGAATACAAAGCTTTCACTGAGTTCTGTGAGTCCTTCTAGCAAATTATCTAACCTGAGGGTTGGTTTTAGGAATCCTCCAGGCTTAGAAGTACTCGCCTTCCATTCACTCTGACTTCTACCAACCAGTCCCTTTTTACCTTCCAGATGCCAACTGTGGCGGGGTGGGGTTGGGGGTGGGAATAAAGAGAGTTGCTTAGCAACATGGAAATGGGAGAAGCCATAAGGCTTCCCAGTGTTGATGTGATCTTCCCTATTTCTAGGCCTCTTCCACCTTTCATCCCAGGGGTAACTGGTGCTGTGAATTCTGAAATGTAAATAAGTTTATTAGTTTCTCCATTGATTTAGAATTGGGGTTTCCTGGGTCTACCAAGTTAGTTAACACCATCTATCTGCTTTCCAACTCCCCAAATTCTGGTTGTTTCCTCTATTTTCTCCAACTTGTGGGTTTTTGTGTGAATGCATCTGCTGTAGCAGCCATAGGGATGCACCATTCAGATCTCCCTTCAAAGTTATCTGATGTGAAGAGTGCAGTTGGTACTTTCAGATCCATCAGGGCATTTGTGCAAAGGCCACGCTCCCCTTGGTCTCCTCCCAGACACTGACTTGAGGAAGTCAGCAGAACAAAGCCAGGCTATTTCTACCCAATTCTGAACTCTACTAAAAGGAATCCTTGCCTGGGAACTCTCCATTGGCCTGACCGACTTTGTCTTAGAGTTGCACTGCAGTCTGAGTTTTTGCTAATCAATCTTTGTTTTCTCTTGTTACAGGTGTCAGACCCACACTGGAGTCTGAAGGCTCTCTCGACCTACGCCTGCTCCATCTCTGGTTTATCCTCCAGTTGTGTTTCCTCTAATAAATTCTTGCACATCTAACTTTGTCATGTCATCTGCTTCTTTGAGGACTCAAATGATCACCCAGAATTTTGGGAAGAAGTTTTATTAGATATCTAGTCCACTGTCTTAACACAGAAACCACTGTGAAGTTTTTACGTTCTTCAAAGATAACACATTTCAAGTTTCATCTATCTGTGGGAGAATGAATTACTTTCAACACATTTATATCTGAGTTTGTTTATTGTTCTGATTTACCGAAACTTAAAATATTCCATCAAATTATCCAGGAAAATCCAGGTGGCAGAAATATATAATATGTCCATTTCATCAAGAGGTCTCAAATTTTAAGAGGCCAGAAAATGATATATATACTATGCCATTTAAATCACTTCTACCTTCTATACTGAAGAACTCAAGTATAGAAATAAACTGTGGTGCTGAGGTAACACTGTAACCTGCTCCCAACATGACTGCATAGGTGTCTAAGGTTAAGTGTGAAGATTACTATGAGGTCTCAAGTTACTTAACTCATCAATCCCATTTGTATTTCAATCCAAGCAGCATATTTTACATGCACCTGAAGGAAACATCTTCAGTGTGTTCATGTGTGTGTCTATGTGCAATCAGGGAAAGGCTGACTGAACAACACTGAAAGGGCATGCTAGAAGTCTGCTGTTGTTGGTAATACAGAAACATACACAGTCTTCATATTCAAAGTCTTCACGGGGATGTCTTCTGTAATTTCTAGAATGGAAAGAAAAAGTTGAAAAAAAATCAGTATTTTACCTATTGGGGGTGAATATTTTAAAAAAAGTTAACTGCTGTGTAGTAAGGAATTTGGCCTTAACCTAAGAGTTCTGCCCTTTGCCCTGAGTGGAATCCTAAATCCTTGGAATTTCTTAGTAGGAGTCTTTGTTTCTCATGGTGGGCACATTCACCAAACCTGACAGTTGTTGCTAATGAGGTGATTCAGTGTAGTGTTGGCCACGACAGAAAGACAAAGTATACGATTTAGGATGAGGACGCTGGGTCGCATGGTATTATCAGCTGAGAAAGACAGCAATCATGCCTAGAGAATGAAACCTCAAAAGAAACTGACACCGGGCCGGGCGCAGTGGCTCAAGCCTGTAATCCCAGCACTTTGGGAGGCCGAGACGGGCGGATCACGAGGTCAGGAGATCGAGACCATCCTGGCTAACACAGTGAAACCCCGTCTCTACTAAAAATACAAAAACTTAGCCGGGCGAGGTGGCAGGCGCCTGTAGTCCCAGCTACTCGGGAGGCTGAGGCAGGAGAATGGCGTGAACCCGGGAGGCGGAGCTTGCAGTGAGCTGAGATCCGGCCACTGCACTCCAGCCTGGGTGACAGAGCGAGACTCCGTCTCAAAAAAAAAAAAAAAAAAAAAAAAAAAAAAAAAAAAAAAAAAAAAAAAAGAAACTGACACCAAGGCTCAAGTGAGCTTCCCTGGTTGGTACTACAGTCTCTGTGTTGTCAGATTAAGGGATGGGAGAAAGAAACATTATCCATGACTCCAGGGGTATCTCTCTCTTGCTCTCACTGGTTCTAATGTGTATCCTTTCCCTCCCCTAATTCAAACCATGAGTGTAATACCTTTCCGTGAGTCTGAGTCCTCCCAGCAGGTTACTGAACCTGAGAGTGGTTTAGGAAAATCCCTGGAACTTGCAGTTGGTGCCAGCAGTGATGGGGGTCTGATGTGGATCCTTTACTGAGTTCATAGAACCCTAACTCTGTGCAGGTGGAGTCAGATTTTGGACAGACTCCTGGAGCCTTCTGGAGGACTATGCCATCACTTCACAGTTTGGCTAACTCTGGGTACTACCAAGATGGTTATTTTTCTTCATAAACAGATACTTCCTATGTCTACAAGAAAAGCCCAGAAGCTGTGCCAACTCAGTATCCCAGATATGTGGTTTCAAAATATGATTCTCTATAATTTGAAGAACAGCTATTTTCTATGTCTGGAGAAATAAGAGTACATAATAAGCCTAGGACATGTTTGCTATGTGAGAAAGCAAGAATTTACCAAAGACAAAGGATCATGTTAAAGAACACATGATCCAATATGGCCAATAAGGAAAACTCTGAGCATCCAAAAATATAACCCAAATGCAATTGATTAAAACACAGTGAATATACCACTCAAAAAGAAAACAAAGAAAAGAGAAAATTTAAAGTTATCTGCCTACTGTGGAGCATTTTGCTTCTAGTCAGATCTGAATTTAAAGCAAACAGATGAGCTTTCTTTAAAAATAGCTCTTCTCCTACCTAGCAGGCAATCCCAGATGTGAGAACACTCTCAAAGCTACTTCCTTAATCGATAATCACAGGACCTGGAGATGATGTTTAGAGTTTAATGGAGCAAGCAAGAAGACATTTAAGAGTTTCTAAAATGGTCAACATTTTGTGGCTCTTCTAATTTATCAAGTTACTGATACTTTATGAAAGACAATTCTGAGAGAAAAGGCATAATGAAAATGAAGCTACAGACACTAGATTGGAAAGATACTGAATTAGAAAAAGTTCCATCTTTGTGGTAATCTTAGGTAAATCACTAAACCTTTAAAAGCTCTCACCTACTAAACTTTTGCCTAGCTAACATCACAGAGTAAAGAGAATTTCACAGAAAGGCAGCAGAGAATACAAAAAGGTTATGTGAATTGCAGGTAGTATTATAAATACATAATTCACACAGACACGATTCTACCCCTGACCAGCTTCAATCATGCCACTGCATTTACTTGCAAGAACAAGTGAGAGACAAATGTCATCTTCAGCTCCACTGCACAACAGTACCTGGTGACCAATGGATCTGAGAGACAAGAAAAGAGTTATGAATTATCTCTAAAGTTTTATATAAGCTTATCAGAATAGAAAGCTACATTATTAGATGATCTACTACCATACCACAATGAAAGAGCGAAGTGTGTTCGAGGGAGAGTGAAAAAAGCCTTTGATAGAGTGAAAGACTCATGGACAGAATTAGCAAGACAGGAAAGGACAGAATCACCAGAGCAGGAAGGATCTTGGGTGGAAGGGAAGATTCTGAAGCGTAAGAGAATACGGAGCTTTGGGGGCTCTAAGCGAAGGAACAAAATCGAGGCAGGAATGTTCATGAAGACAGCTCCGGCGGAAGAGTACAGCCTGCAGACTCGTGACTTTGATGGACGATGAGGCCCGAAACTAGATGAGAGGGAAAACGACCAAGAAGAGTCACTGAAAATAAACCCAGGGAGGGAAGGAGGAACCCAAGAAGAAACAGAGCTTTAGTATTTAACATTATGACAGAAAATTTACAAGTATGATATGCAACTAAATTAAAAAAAAAAATAGCTGCACAGGAAGAAAATGGGAGAATTCCACAGGCCAAAAATAATGACTCCCATGGGGTCTGGTGGCCTAATGCTTTGGGCACTAAAGAGCTAGGAAAGCAGGGAAAGAAACGCCTCCGGTGTATACACACTGGGAAGTCCAACAAATCTCTGCTGAAGAAACTGGAACTTCCAGCAAAAGGGTCGGTCTCAGTAAGTGCCTTCACCACAAGAGAAAAAGTGAAGAGAATGTAATCGGTTAATAATGGCCTTTCAAAGATACGCCCAGGTTCTAAATTCCCAGGAGCTGTGAATGTAACTTTATTTGGAAAAAGAGGAAACAGAAGAGAAGGAGGCAACATGACCACGGAGTCAGAGACTGAAGTGATGTGGCCACAATTTAAGGGATGCCTGGAGCCACCAGAAGCTAGAAGAATAAGGAATTCTCCCACAGAGACTTCAGAGAGACTGTGGCCTTTCTGACAGCCTAATTTCAGTGTCTGGCCTCCAAGGCTGTGAGAAAACAAACCTGCTGACTTGAGCCACCCCGTTTGTGGAAATCTGTTGCAGCAGCCACAGACACCATACAGAGAGAACCGCCTCACTTAGCTTTGTTTTGCAGTAGGGATATACAGATCCTGTCTCCATCAGAACTCCTGGCCTTTGTGTATGACTGGGAAAGTCATAGCTTTTTTTTTTTTTTGAGACGGAGTTTAACTCTTGTCATCCAGGCTGGAGTGCAGTGGCCAGGCTGGTCTTGAACTCCGCCCACCTCAGCCTCCCAAAGTGCTGAGATTACAGGAGTGAACCACCACGCCTACCCAGTCAGTCACAGCTTTCTTAACATTCTCCCTATGGTCCAAAATAATTTAGTTTAAAGTGGGTCTGGGTTGACAGTGTCTCCAAGGAACTACACATATGCTTCTTAAAACTGGGCTTCAACAGAAACATAACAGAACAAGCAAAGCAGATGGGCAATGTAAATAGAAAGATGGAAACTCTAAGAAAGAACAGAACGGGCTGGGTGTGGTGGCTCACGCCTGTAATCCCAGCACTTTGGGAAGCCAGGAGTTCGAGACCAGCCTGGCCAACATGGTGAAACCCTGTGCCTACTAAAATTACAAAAATTAGCTGCGCATGGTGGCACATGCCTGTAATTCCAGCTACTCGGGAGGCTGAGGCAGGAGAATCACTTGAACCCAGGAGGTAGAGGTTACAATGAGCTGGGATCGTGCCACTGCACTGCAGCCTGGGCAACAAGAGTAAAACTCTTGTCTCAAAAAAAAAAAAAAAAAAAAAAGAAAAGAAAATGGTAGAAATCAGGAGGCAGGGGTGTGGTGGTTCATGCTTGTAATCCCAACACTTTGGGAGGCCAAGGTGGGAGGATCACTTGAAGCCAGGAGTTAAAAAATGATCAGCCTGGACCTTATAGAGAGGCCTTATCCCTACAAAAAAATTTTAAAATTAGCTGGGCATGGTGGCACGTGCCTATAGCCCTAGCTAGGAAGGCTGAGGTGGGAGGATTGCTGGAGCCCAGGAGTTTGAGGCTGCAGTGAGCTGTGATTGAGCCAGTGCACTCCAGCCTGCATGAAAGAATAAGACCAAGTCTAAAAAAAAAAAAAATTCAAAACACTGTAACAGAAATAAAGACTGCCTTATACCAAAAAATGTACACCTAGGGAAATCACAGTTAAACTGCAGAAAGTAAAAGACAAAGGGAAAATCTTCCGGAAACAGAGAAAAGACGCACCTCACCTGCAGAAGAACAAGGGTAAGAGAAAAAAGCCAAAATTATCCAGAATGTAGCATATAAGGACAAAAGGAGGGGAAATAGGAAAAGAGAATAAGAGGCAGGATAGAGTGAGCAAGTCCATCTAAAACATGTCTAAACAAGGTGTTAGAAGGAGAGAACACTAGAGAGAATGAATAAGAGGTAAGTTGGACAAGATGTCTGGCAATTTTCCACAAGTGCCAAAAGACACAAATACTGATGCAGAAAGCCCAATAAATCCCAGGCTATCAGGTGTCACAAATCAAAGGATGGGATGGTAAAAGTTTTGAGTTGAGATGTCAAGAATGGGTATAAACAGAAAAAAGCAGATCCCACAAAGGGAAGCTGTCGGGGGAAGTGATTGCAGTGGCAGCAATATTAAAGTGAAGACGTTTGATGTGTAGCAGGATTACAGAACGAAACTCAGAGGGTAGGCTAAGGATGTCAACAGAGAAGCTGACAGAGCAGCCACAGAAGCTGAAATCTCTGAAGTGAATAGTGCTAAGTGGGAGAACGGGAGGAGGAGAAAATACGCTACCTGACACCAGCAAGTGCAAGTCGCCATCCTTAATTTCTGTTTTCTAGATAATAGAATGTGGAATACGTCAACTGATGACCTAGCTCTTCACAGTTATGTGTCTCAAGGAGAAAATGCAGGTAAGCATGTTTTATAAACTGTAGGTAAGCATGTTTTATAAACTCCCTTTATAAAGGGAGGTATAATGTCAGCTGTAAGTTTCCTTCAGCCTATTTTACAACCCTGTGATAATTTTGACTTTCGGGAAAAAGAACAGTTTTAGGGTCAGCAAACATGCTAATTTACCTAGAAGCATGTATTTTTAATAACATACACATGTAGTTTTTAGATTTAGCAAAAAGTAATTATCCTTTTAATTGCTATTAAAAAATTATATTATTGACTGGGCGCCATGGCTCACGCCTATAATCCCAGCACTTTGGGAGGCCGAGGCAAGCAGATCACCTGAGGTCAGGAGTTTGAGATCAGCCTGGCCAACATGGTGAAACTCCATCTCTACTAACAATACAAAAATGAGCCAGGCGTGGTGGCGGGCGCCTGTATTCCCAGCTACTCGGGAGGCTGAGGCAGGAGAATCCCTGTTGCTGGGTTGAAGCCCCGGGCCTGAACCCGGGAAGTGGAGGTTGTAGTAAGCCAAGATTGTGCCACTGCACTCCTGGGAGACAAAGTGAGACTCAGTCTCAAAAAAAATGGAAAGGAAAGAAAATTATATTATGGTAAATTTCTGGGGAAAGAATAACAAAACAGGATTACAATAGTACTATCTTACACGTATATGCTACAAATGGTTAATGGCATCAAAATCTACTTTCAACAAAAACAAAAAACTTACGGTCCATAATCTCCTTACCTTGCGTTTGGGTCTCATTCAGAAACAGCTTTAGCTTCCTGCTCCGAAGGCCAAACACCTTGGCTGCTTCATACAGAAGACCTTGGTGGGTGAGTCCATTCTGCCCAAGCGGGTTTTCAAGCAGGAGAGTGCCCACTGTCCCCATTAAACACTCTAAGGAAGAAAGAACAAACTGGATTAAATCTCGAGAGTTCACCCTCCATCTCCAATAGAGGTGGCCACTGCGGACAGCTCTAACAGGCAGTGCTGAGGCCAGCAGCAGGTCCAGGAGGATGAGTGTGACCGCTGGAGATGCGGTCCATGCAGACACAGCTCTGAATATTTCATAGAGGTGAAGGGGAAGGGGAAAAAGAAAAAGAAAAACAAAAACAAAACTTAGATAAAAGCCCAGCAGCTTGTGGGGCAGATACTCAGTACACAGTCAAGTGAGGAGCCCGAAGACTTCAGTACAAATGTGCACAACGAGGATCCTAAAATATCAGGAAAGTATACAAGTTTTCAGAACATTTTCTGCAGAAAAGAAAGTAAAACTAGAGATTAAAATGTTCTGGCACTCAAACAATTTAATTATCATTTTTACCTAACCAATTTTTTCATTTCCTAACCATGCCAGATGGATGAGAGTCTCTATAACACACCAAAAGAAAAGCCTGTGGTTGCTCCCCAAAGCAGCGGGGGAGCCCACACTTTAAAGCAATACTTTGAAGCCGACTAGAAATATACACATATTTGAATATTAAAGACAACCTCAATGCCCAGCACCCCACAATCTGCCCGCTGTGGGGAGGCACATACCTTGTGGCTCTGCATTCAGGAGCTGTAGGTTGATATACTGACAAAGAAGAGTACTAGAACTGCTGATCAGAGAGGGAGCCGATCCCGCAGTCACACAAAGTGTTTTTCCACTAAGACTCAGTAGGTCGGTTTCGTTTTGTATTTCTAAAAATAACAACAATAATTCTTTCAGGGTTAATGAACAATTCAAAACTGAAGTCATTCAATTTTTCCTATTTAACTATCATGTATCTTTTTACAACAATGCTTTCCACTTAATTTCTGTTTATCAAAAGCCATTGCCTTTTCTATAAAACCAGCCTTTAATGATATGCAATGGTAGGAAATCTTAATGTTGTAAAATAAACATCATAATATTCATAATCTGAAATACAGGGCAAACTGTTTTCTCTATTTTAGTATTTTCTCTGTATAATACAGCTCCTCTTAAAATTTCCTCCTATATCAGAATCTCAAGCTTCACCACGAAAAGCTTACATTAAAAAATGCTAATTACAGTCAGAAGATGTTATTTGACGCAGGAACAGATGTGGAAAAAAGCATGATACACAGAACATATGCAGCGTAATTTCATTTAGAGAACATTAAATGTTGCTTGGGAATGCATGCACAGGCAGATGACTGCTAATGGTTGTGATACAGGACAGGCCCACAGGGCAGCCTCCAAATATTGAGTGGAAATGGCAAGTATGAGACTAGGCTGGGGCACTGGCTCAGAGGAACCTGCTGCACCAGTGGCTAGATGCCCATTCTCAGCCTAGGCCCACATGGTCTCTTCTCTCAACCACAGGTGTGGCCTTATAGGAAGTCTTCCAGGACTGGCTGGCAGAGAAAGAAGACATTTTAGGGCTCGCTGCGTAGGGCTTACTGCACAATACGCTGTACCATCCAAAGTAGACAATTACAGTCTTACGGCCCTGTTCTGACTCTGGGTAGCCCTGAAGAATAGTGATGGGTGGAAATCCTACCAATGGGCACAACTTCATTCAGTGCAGCCGGCTGGTCATTTTGCTCGGAGAAACAGCTAGGAGTAGATCTACACTGATTCACGGACACTGGCCAATAGCTGGACTAAATGAGAACAGCCAGGGACTCAAAGAACAGAATTAGAAAACTGGTGACAAGGAAGTTAGGGCAAGAGGTATGTGGACAGATCTCTTCAAATGGGCAGACAGAATGAGAATTTTAAAATGGGTGGGGCTGGGCACAGTGGCTCACACCTGTAATCCCAGCACTCCGGGAGGCAGAAAGGGGAGGACTGCTTGAGGCCAGAAGATTGAGACCAGCCTGGGCAATACAGCAAGATCTCCTCTCTACAAAAAAGAAAAGAAGTAGCCAGGCATGGTGGCATGTATCTGTACTCCTAGCTACTTTGGAGGCTGAGGTGGGAGGATTGCTCGAGCCCAGAAGTTTGAGGTTACATTGAGCTATGACTGAGCCACTGTACTCCAGCCTGAGTGATAGAGTGAGACCCTGTCTCTAAAAAATAAAAAAAAAAATTCAGTGGACATGACCTACTCTGCCGCCAGCCACTTCTGCCCTTGCCCAATGGACGGATGAACAAAGGGGCCACCCAGGCATGGGCTCCGCAACATTACTTCCATCCCCTAAGGTTGATTTTCCTACAGTTGCTACTGTGTATCCCAACTACCAACAGTGGGGACCATTACCTGAGCTTTCAATATAGTGTTATTGCCAGGAAAGACGAGCCAGACTCTCGATGGCAGCTTGGTTATACTGCAGTTTCCATTATGGGAAAAGGCAGTGATTTGGTCTTACTGGAACACACTCCTTTTGGACATGGATTTGCCACTGTCACCCATAATGCTTCGGTCAAACCCACCATCCATGGATGCGGAGAATGTCTTATTCACCAACAGAGCACTCCACATAGCATTGCTTCTGACCAGAGAACTCATTTTTCAGCAAATGAAGTGTGGCATGACATGTTAATATATATTAGCCAATTCTTATTTTTCCACTCTCTTATTTCCTTACCATATAACACGAAATATTTTAACAGGTTAACCTTGTATCTCAGTAAAGTTAAAGAATAGCAAAAAGGGGAGGTACGGCTCAGCTAGAAGAGAAATCAACATCACCCAAAGAAGGATAAGGTAACTTTCTATCTTGTTTTGGGTAATGAAGTTAGCATCTTTGAAGCAATACAAGAAAGAGCTGAAAGTGTGATTTTTAAACTACTAGGGTCTTTATTTGGAAGTTAAATATGGTTTAAAGAGCCATGTATACATGTCAAGATCACAATGAGGTGAACTATGGTGGTTTCACCCTGTGTCAATGCAGCTAAACTAAAACTATTTCCCAGGTTCTCTGTCTGACCTGGTTCTGGGTAATGGCTTGATCACAGAGAAATCTACACAGGATTTGGAAGGTAGAAGTTTAGTAACAGTCATTATGCTAAACAGGCTAACATGCGGCCCGTGCCCTTGGTTTTCTCAGGTTGCTGTGGATCTGTCGACTTGTTCAGTGGGACAGTGAGCAGCCCACGCTCCTGCCTCTGCTCTTCCAACTTCCAGGCCAGGAATGTGTGCAACTCTTTGGAAAAGTACACCAGCAGTTTCTTCTGCAAGACACCGGACTGTCAGTGTCAGATGCGGTCAGAGAGATGTGCACTCCAGCCTGTTTTTGCTTTTCTCTACTTCTCATCCTACAGTGACTTTAGGCAGAGATCCAGCTTTCCCCTGACTTACACACCACCTTGGTGGAACCCGGTTAGAGATTTTTCTCAGACCTCTAACTTGCTACCTTCTTGTAGACCTTTACTTGCTTTCTCCCACATTGCTTTTGCTTCTCCTATCCAACCTTTAATGGATACAATAGCAAACAGTTTTCCAGTGGTTCCAACAATTCATAATCCAGCAGTGAATGAGGGTTCCTATTATGCAATATCCCTGACAACATTTGAGTCTGTCAGATTCTTCTAGTTTTTGCCAATCTGGTGGCAGTTAATAGTACCTCACTGTGGTACTACCTTGAAAGTTCCTGATTACCATTAAGATGTACCCGTTGTTCCTTAGTCGGCCATTTGCATTTCTTCTTTTAAGTTATTTAAAAGTTTCTGAAAATGAGCATTCAGATTCATAAAATGAGTATTAGTTTTCTGAGGCTGCCACAGTAAAATCCCACAAACTGCAGGGGGCTAGGGAATAAAAATAAAAGAAATTTACTGTCTCAAAGTTCTGGAGGTCAGAAGTCTGAAATTAAAGTGTTGGCAGATGTGCTCCCTCTGAAACCTGTAGGTGAATCCGTTTTTGCCTCTTCCTAGCTTCTGGAGGCTCCTGGCAATCTTGGTTGTTTCTTGGCTTGCAGCTGTGTGTAACTCCAATCTCTGCCTTTGTCACCACATGGCATTCTCTCTGTGTGTCTCTATGTCTTCATATGGCCACCTTCTTATAAGGACAACTGTCATACCGGATTAAGGGCGCACGCTACTCCAGTATGACCTCATCCTAACTAGTTACATCTACGATAATCCTATTTCCAAAGGTCACATTTAGACATACAAGGGGTTAGGACACATCTTTTTTTTTTTTTCCAGAGGTCACATTCAATACATAATAGTGGGAGAATGCATCTATAATTCTTTAAAAAATTTTCATGTTTGCTTTATTGAGAATCCAGATTTAGTGAGATCCAGGCATTGTGTTTAATAAAGTTAAAACTCACGGTTGGGTGTGGTAGCTCACACCTGGAATCCCAGCACTTTGGGAGGCCAAGGCAGGGGGATTGCTTAAGGCCCTGGGTTCAAGACCAGACTGGGCAATACAGTGACTTGGTCTCTCCAAAAAAAAATTAAATAAAATTAGCCAAGCGTGGTGGTGCATGCCTGTAGTCCCAGTTACTTGGAAGGTCAAGGCAGGAGAATTACTTGAGCCCAGGAGGTGGAGGCTGCAGTGAGCCATGACTGCATCACTGTACTCCAGCATGGGTGACAGAGTGAGACCCTGTCTCAAAAACAAAAACAACCTCACAAGGGAGGACTCTGAAGGCTGAAGTCCATCAGCTGGCTAACAGGTGACAGGGAAGGATTAGAACCATTAAGCCCAGGGTTTTCAGTCACATCATACAATGAGAAGGCATGAACAGACACTGCTGGCAGGCACTGCTGAAGAGCTGGGCCCTGACTCAAGAGAGTCAGGAAAAATGCAAAAGTTATATAGTACAACTGACAGCAAATTAAGACCTTCACCAATCCATCTCAAGTCAAAGGACACAGGCTCCTCTCACTTTCCACATACCTGTTTCATCATGGAAGACAGACAGCTCTGTATTTTTCACACCAAAAATGCTAGTGACAACACTCTTCAGCTTTAAAAGGTCCAACCTATTATCACCTTTTGGATTTTCCAGGAGCAACACTCCACCTAAAAAGTCACAAAAACGACACCTCAATCAGACAAATAAAACTGAAAAGAAAATGTTAAATTTGGAGGAAAAGGGATACAAAGGGGTTCAAGCCCTAATTATTTTCCTTTTCCCCCAACTATACACTATATATATGTGTATATATTACTTATTATATATATAAGAGCATACCAAGGATGGAGATATATATATATGTACAGTGTATATATTGCATATATACTATATAGCATATATATATCTCCATCCTTGGCATGTGTTTTGGCAATCCTTGGTAGACATGGTCCAGGCATAGAACTCTACCAGGCAATCTGTTCTTGTCTTTTTCTAGATTAAAATCTTTGTATTCATGATTCTTATTTTTGATTCTCATTTTTCATTTTGTGCCATTTGTATATCCCCACAGGTCAGGATGGGCCCCGATGTTGATTTATTCCGCACCTTAGATTCATGTACAGATATTTACTTTATTAATATATTGGAACATTTTGAGTTAACTGTAGAGCCAAATGCACATAGTGAGATACCACGGGCCCTTTACCCAGTTTCCCCCAATAGTGACATTTTACAAAACTACAGTATATACCACAACCAGCATACTGACGTTGATGCAATCCACCGATCCTATTCAGACTGCCTCAGTTTTACTTTTACTCATTGGGGCATGTGTACGTGTGGGTATGTTTAGTTCTATGCAATTTTATCACTCGTGTAAAATCCTGTACCCATCCCCATCATTAAGATAGAGAGTAGTTCTGCCACCATGAGAATCCTTGTGTTGCCTTTTAATATCCATACCCAACTCCCTTCCAGGCTCATTCCCTCCTTAACCCCTGGCAAACAACAGTCTCCATTTCCATAATTTTATCATTTAAAACATGTTATGTAAATGCAATTATACAGTATGGAACCTTTTGGGACTTTTTTCAGTTGGCATCAATTTCTTTTCTTTTTCTTTTTTTGAGATGGAGTTTAGCTCTATCACCCAGGCTAGGGTCCAGCAGTGCGATTTCGGCTCACTGCAACCTCTGCCCCCCGGATTCAACAGATTCTCGTGTCTCAACCTCCCAAGTAGCTGGGATTACAAGCACCCACCACCACACCTGGCTAATTTTTGTATTTTTTCAGTAGACATGGGGTTTTACCATGTTGGCCAGGCTGATCTCAAATTCCTGACCTCAGGTGATCTGACTGCCTCGGCCTCCCAAAGTGCTGGGATTACAGGCGTGAGCATCTGTGCCTGGCCTCAGCTGGCATCAATTTCTAAGGATTAAAATAAGTTGCTGTGCTAATTGATAGTTGTTCCTTCTTATTGCTATGTAATGTTCTATGATATGGATATACCACAGTTTGTTTAGCCATTTATCTGCTGAAGAATATCTGGGTTGTTTATAGTTTGGTGCTATTATGAATACAAGTACTATATACGTTGATGTGGCAATGAACATAGTTTTCAGTTCTCTGGGATAAACACCTAGGAGTGCAACTGCTGAGTCATTATAGAAAGCACATATTTAGTTTTCTGATAATGCCAAACTATTTTCCAGAGTGATCATACCATTCTATATTCCCACCAGCAATGTATGAGATGCAGCATTTGGTGCTGTCACTACTTTCAATTTTAGTCACTCTGATAGGTGTGTATTAAGACGTCAATGTAATTTCAACTTGAATTTTCCTAATGGCTAATGACGTTAAATATTGTCATGTACATTTCTGTCATTTGTATATTCCCTTTGGTAAATAAATGTCTGTTCATATCTCCACCCCATTTTCTAACTGGATTTTTCTTTACTGTTGAGATTTAAAAGATCTTTACATATTCTAGAGACGTCTTTTGTCAAATATGTTGTTTTATAAAGATTTTCTCCCAGTCCGTAGCTTGTCTTTCATCCTTTTATAGGATGTTCAAAGCAAAACCTAAATTTTCAGTTAGTTAAATGTATCACTTTTCCCTTTTACGGACAGTGCTTTTGTGTCAAGGCTTGAAAACTCTTTGTTTAATGTTTAAATGAAAAATCTTAAGACATTTCCAAAAGCACTAGTAGAACACTTTGGCCACCGAAGCAAGTAACCTTAATTTATTCCATCTGCTGGGAACATACTTTAGATTCAGCTATTGTTTCATAAAACTAGTGTGTTTTATATTACAGTACCTGGTACATGGCTACAGTTTTCAAAAGAAAGCTAAGAAATCTGCTTGTCTGTATGTTTATATATGCCTGTGCATGTAGGTATGTTACATATATGTGTTCTTTTTCTTTTTTTTGAGATGCAGTTTTGCTCATTGCCCAGGCTGGAGTGCAATGGCACGATCTCAGCTCACTGCAACCTCCACTTCCCGGGTTCAAGTGATTCTCCTGCTTCAGCCTCTCGAGTAGTTGGCATTACAGACATGTGCCACCATGCCCAGCTAATTTTGTATTTTTTTTTTTTTTTAGTAGACATGGAGTTTCTCCATGTTGGTCAGGCTGGTCTTGAACTTCTGACCTCAGGTGATCCGCCTGCATCAGCCTCCAAAAATGCTGGGATTACAGGCTTGAGCTACCGCACCCAGCCATGAGTTATTTTTCTACCTCCAGATGGTATGGTCAAAAATTAATTCATAAAAGATTTCTATTTAATAGATTTAAAGAAAAATAAGCATTTCACATAAATTAAGTATTCTCTCAGCAACACAGAAACCAACACAAATGCTTTTCAAGTTCATGTGACTTGGGTAAGAATACATAATGCAGATATACAACTTTTAAATCCTACCAGGATTTACTATCAAATAAGTTTATGTTACCTCCACTTGATATTTATAATTATAGAACTGAGTTCAATCTATGAACAAATGTGCAAGTGGGTGCCAGTATCCATTACTTTACGTTTACTGAGCACAGAGGTAAAACAAAAAAACCCCATCTATTAAACTTTTTAGGATTCTTGTTTTTGTGAAGACTGCCAAACATACACATGCTGTAAAAGTAGCTAACAGAGAAATAACTTGATGGTAGCTAGCTCTGTTTGCGTTATGTCTACTCAAAAATAGCTCCCCATTGGTAATTTACACCCTTAGGGTTTTGCTAATTTAAATGATGAATATTCATTGGATGTGTGTTTGTTAAGAGAAAAAGACTAATTTTTGCCCTAACGTAGAATGACTTGTTTCACAGTAAGAGAAAGGAAGAATTTAATCCAAAACAGAACGGATATAAGAAAGTTGTAGTAGGTTTGTGGAAGAGAAATCTTGGAAAAGGAATTTTACGTGTGGTCAAGCTGGCTAAGATCTGAATGAATTTATTTATAAGTTATCAAAATAATAAGCCTTAATAATACCAGCACTTTGGGAGGCTGAGGTAGGAGGATTGCTTGAGGCCAGGAGTTCAAGACCAGCCTGGGGAGTCGTAGTGAGGCACTGTCTTTACAGAAAAGAAAACAGAGAAACAGAGTCCCCTCTATTAAAACTGCTCAGGTCTTTTTATAACTGTGTAACTTTCTATATTTGCCTTTGAATACTTTTAATTATCACTCTGGTTAAATGAGTGACTATAGTTTCAGTGACCTGAAATCCTATTAATCAAGTGTTTTAAGCCTTTGACATTTTTTACTAGCTTCCCAAAATCAAACTCTAAACTTAATTCTTTCTGACCTCGAGCTAACTTTGGGAGCTTCCAGAGGCACCCTGAAATATCTCAAGAGAATTCTCTTTCATTATGAAGAGAAATAGTAAACAAGTCAGACTTATTTGACTATGTTAGATCTGCATAGGAAGCACTGTTAAATAAGAAATGATGTTCAACCTTCGAGTTAATTTGTACAAATAATGTGTTCCAGAAATTGTGTGCAATTCCTAGAAATCTGATAGACCTGGTCTAATGTTATCAGTACAATTCTAGTTACCTTAAAATGCTATATACCACAGAAATAACTAAACTTCCTTGTCAATTGCAACATTATTATAATGAACTCTCGTCGGATATTTAACCATGACCATTTAAAGTCTTGTCATCCAACGACAGCTAATTGTTTTACTCTGGTACTTTCCTGAAAGCTATTGTAAGCAACTGTGAATCTAAAGTGTTTCATCTCTGAGGAGATACAACGGAAAGGACTCTGACAAGTACAGGTTTCTGGTGTTACGGTCACACCACTGGACTGGGTAACAATTTCTAGAACTCTAGTGCAGTAATTAACTAATTCATGGTGCCGTCACAATGGCAGTGACATTTTAACCTGAGTTTGGGAGGGACACTCAAACCACAGCAGGATAGCAGAGACATTTTTACTATACTGAATCTTCTCATCCATAAACGTCTCTCCACTTATTTAGATTTTGTCTGATTTTTTCCATCACTATTTTGTGGTTTTCAGTATACAAGTCCTAACATGTTTTATTAGGTTTACATCTGAATATCTTTTTTTGTGGAGAGAAGGTCTCACTCTGTGGCCCAGGCTGGAATATAGTGGCATGATCATGGCTCACTGCAGCCTCTATCTCCTAGGCTCAAGTGATCCTCCCACCTCAGCCTCCTAAGTAGCTGGGACTAAAGGCGAACACTACCACACTTGCCTAGTTTATTTCTTGTAGAGATGGGGTCTCACTTTGTTGCCCAGGCTGGTCTCGAACTCCTGGACTAAAGTAATCCTCCAGCCTAAGCCTCCCAAAGTGCTGGGAATACACGTGTGAACCACCACGCCTGGCCTAGCATCTTTTTTTAAGTGACTGTAAATGATATCACACTTTTAATTTCATTGCCCACTTGCTCATTGCTAGTATAGATTGCTAGTATGAAATAAAATTCATTTTTGTATGTTTATCTTATATCCTGTGACTCAAAAGTTTTCTTTTTTAATAAGCGATATGATTTTTATTCAATTACTTTGGAAACCCAATTAATGCTTAAATCCAAAGGGTACAGAAAAAGGCCAAACATTTAAAAATAACAGATTTAATGATGATTTGTATGGGTTTTTTTCCTCATAATATGAATGCTTTCAGCAGGACAGTAAATTGCAAAACATATCAAATCATATTAAGGCAGAAGACCAAGCTGTGGCTGCATTTAAAGCTATTCCTAGGAAAATAACCTTGGAGTTGGGAGCTCTTCTTCCCAGATGTCTGGTCAACTGACTCAGGAATGGCCAGTCCTGGAGTCAGTAGATGGGAGAAAAGGCCCTGCCTCTCTTATCACTGCTCATGCTGCTGGCCCTCTGTGACGAGAACACTGTTCTTTTTTTTTTTTTTTTTTTTGAGACGGAATCTTGCTCTGTAGCCCGGGCTGGAGTGCAGTGGCCGGATCTCAGCTCACTGCAAGCTCCGCCTCCCGGGTTTAGGCCATTCTCCTGCCTCAGCCTCCGGAGTAGCTGGGACTACAGGCGCCTGCCACCTCGCCCGGCTAGTTTTTTGTATTTTTAGTAGAGACGGGGTTTCACGGTGTTAGCCAGGATGGTCTCGATCTCCTGACCTCGTGATCCGCCCGTCTCGGCCTCCCAAAGTGCTGGGATTACAGGTTTGAGCCACCGCGCCCGGCCGAGAACACTGTTCTTGTTTACATTACTCATTCACACCACTGACCATCCATCTGACTCCTTCTACAGGGTAACCTGAGACAGCCAGGATGTTGGCAGGGATGGACCAGCTCAATGCCATACATCACTGAAGTTGCACAGCAGTTCAGGGAACCATGTACTGTCTGAGACATCATCACAGGTCTAAATAAACACACAACCATCATGGGAGCAGCTGGCGTGGGAAGACCAATATGGTGATCCCAGGTCACATCTTAAAACCAGGCAATATGATGTTTTTTTTTTTTTTTTTGAGATGGAGTTTCATTCTTGTTGCCCAGGCTAGAGTGCAGTGGCACGATCTCGGCTCACTGCAACCTCCGCCTCCCAGGTTCAAGTGATTCTCCTGCCTCAGCCTCCTGAGTAGCTGGGACTACAGATGACCACCACCATGCCTAATGTTTTGTATTTTTTTGACGGGGTTTCACCATGTTGGCCAGGCTGGTCTTGAACTCCTGACCTCAGGTGATCCACCTGCCTCAGATCCCAAAGTGTTGGGATTACAGGCGCGAGCCACCAAGCCTGGTCTATTTTTTTAGGTGTTTGTATGTACACTCCTTATGATTTTCTATAGAGGAAGCTTTATTCCTTTATCTGCATGACTTTTATTTCCTTTTCTTGCCATGGTCCACTGGCTAGAACTTCCAGTACAATGTCGAATATGAGTTGTGATTGCCTTGTTACTGATTTTAGGTAGAAAGAATTCACGCTTTCCCCATTAGGTAGAATGGTAGCTGTAGGATTTTTGCAAAATGCTCATTATCCAGTCTACAAAATTCTCTTCTCTTCCTATTTTTGTGAGGATTTTCATCATGAATGGGTGTTGAATTTGATCAAATGCTTTTTCTGAATCAACTGCTACAGTCATGTAATCTTTTAGTCTGATAATATGATAATTACATTGATTTTTTTTTTTTTTTTTTTTTGAGATAGAGTCTCTGTCACTCAGGCTGGAGTACAGTGGTGCGATCTTGGTTCACTGCAACCTCTGCCTCCCGGGTTCAAGCGACTCTCCTGCCTCAGCCTCCTGAGTAGCTGGGATTACAGGCGTGTGCCATCATGCCTGGCTAATTTTTGTCTTTTTAGTAGAGACGGGGTTTCACCATGTTGGTCAGGCTGGTCTTGAACTCCTGACCTTGTGATCTGCCCGCCTCAGCCTCCCAAAGTGCTGGCATTACAGGCGTGAGTCACCGCACCCAGGCTACATTGATTTTTATTTTATTTTATTTTATTTTATTTTATTTTTTGAGACGGAGTCTCGCTCTGTTGCCCAGGCTGGAGTGCAGTGGCCGAATATCAGCTCACTGCAAGCTCCACCTCCTGGGTTTACGCCATTCTCCTGCCTCAGCCTCCCGAGTAGCTGGGACTATAGGCGCCTGCCACCTCGCCCGGCTATTTTTTTGTATTTTTTAGTAGAGACGGGGTTTCATCGTGTTAGCCAGGATGGTCTCGATCTCCTGACCTCGTGATCCTCCCGTCTTGGCCTCCCAAAGTGCTGGGATTACAGGCTTGAGCCACCGCGCCCGGCCTACATTGATTTTTAAATACTGAGCCAGCCTTGCATCCCTGGAATAAATCCTACTTGGTGATGGTGCATAATTCTTTGTATATATAGCTGAATTAATTTATATTCATGAGGAATATCTGTTTTCTATCTTTTTTTTTTCTTTTTTGAGATGGAGTCTCAGTGTTGTTGGCCTGGGCTGGAGTGCAATGGCACGATCTCGGCTCACTGCAACCTCTGCCTCCTGGGTTCCAGCCATTCTCCTGCCTCAGCCTCCTGAGTAGGCTGAGATTACAGGCGCCCGCTACCAGGTTCAGCTAATTTTTGTGTTTTTAGTAGAGATGGTGTTTCACCATGTTGGCCAGGCTGGTCTCCAACTCCTGACCTCAGGTGATCCACCCGCCTCAGCCTCCCGAAGTGCTGGAATTACAGGCATAAGCCACCGTACCCGGTCTATCTTTTTTCTTAATATTGTCTCTATTTGGTTTTGGTAGCAGGTTAATAACCACATAAAATGAGTGAACTGTTCCTTCCTCTTCTATTTTCTGGAAGAGTCTGTATAGAACTGGTATTAATTCTGGTAAGAATTCTCCAGTGAAACTGGGCCTGGAGATTAGTTCAGAGATTTTAAATTACGAATTCAGTCTCCTTAACAGGGCCATTAAAATTATCTATTTCATATTGTGTGAGTTGTAGTAGTTTGTGCTTTTTAAAACAAGGTTCACTTCAGGCCAGGAACAGTGGCTCATGCCTGTAATCCCAGAACTTTGGGAGGCCAAGGAGGGCCAGATCACTTGGGGCCAGGAATTTGAGATCAGCCTGGCCAACAGGGTGAAACCCCACCTTTACCAAAAGCACAAAAATTTGTCGGGCATGGTGTGGCATACCTGTAATCCCAGCTACTCGGGAGGCTGAGGCATGAGAATCACTTGAACCCAGGAGGTGGAGGTTGCAGTGAGCTGAGTTTGCATCACTGCACTCCAGCCTGGGTGACAGGTATCCAAGTTGTCAAACTTACATATGGAGATTATTCACAGTATTTGCATTATCTTCTTGATTCTGGTAATCTGTATTGATAATTCTTTTTATTCCTGATATGCAACTGTGTCTTCTTTTTTCTTTATTAGTCTGACTAGAGGTTTATTAATTTTGCTGAATTTTTTGGTAAGAACCAGATTTTTATATCATTAATGTTCTCTATCGTTTGTTTTCAATTGCACTGATTTCTTCTCTTATTTTTATGTTTTTCCTTCTTCTTACTTTGCATTTATTTTGCTTTTTTTCCTATCTAGTTTCTTGAGTTTAGACCTTAAGTTATGATTTAAAACCATCTTTCTTTCAGTTTTTAGTGCAACAGATTTCCGTCTCAGGACCACTTTAGCCACATTCCACATTTGATGTCGTATTTTCCTTTTCACTCAGTTCTATGTTTCTTTTCCTCTTGAGACTTTTTCCCTAATCATGGATAATTTAAAAGTATGTTGTTTATTTTTAAGAATGTGGAGATTTTCCTTTTATTATTCTATTACTAATTAATAGTTTGATTCTACTGTGGTCAGAGAACACACTGGTTTCAACTGTATTAATTGGTTGGGGTTTGTTTTATGGCCCAGGTTACAATGTATCTTAGCAAAGTTCTGTGAGAGCTCGAAAATAATTTATATTTTATAATTTATATTCTGCTATTTTTGGGTGAGGTGATTACTGAAAAACGTACGCTGAAGTCTCCAACTATAGTTACAGATTTGTCTATTTCTCCTTTAATGTCTGTATCTTTTTATTTCATATATTTTGTAGCTCTTTTGTTAGATGCATATAAATTTAGGATCACTGTTTTCTTTGTGTACTGACACTTCTATCATTATTTAATGCCCCTGGTAATTTTCTTTGCTCTGAAGTCTGTTTCATCTAATACAAACATGACCATTCCTGCTTCTTTTGATTAATGTTTGCATAGTATTTTTCTACCCTTTTACTTTCAACTCACCTGTATCATTATATTTGAAGTTTCTCATAGACAGCATATACTTGGCGAGTGTGTTTTTAACAACCTGCCAATCTTTTATTTGTTCTGTTTGTTTTTCTGAGACAGAGTCTCACTCTGTCACCCAGTCTGGAGTACAGGAGCACGATCTTGGCTCACTGCAACCTCCGCCTCCCGGGTTCAAGCGATTCTCCTGTCTCAGCCTCCTGAGTAGCTGAGATTACAGGCGCCGCCACCACGCCCTTAACTGTTTCACACATACCTTAACTGACACTGCAGAGGAGGTGCTGGTGGTATGTGGCCTCATTGCTGCCACGCATTTGTAAATGGGAGGGATGCCTTGTTACTGCCCAGAAGGGATGGAAATCTAGGCTTTCCATGTGGCCTCCACTGATGCCGCCAGGCAGAGGGGCTCATTGCTGCCCCCCACTAGAATGAAAGTCCTAGCTCTCTACTTTGTCTTCTCTGATACCCCTGTGACAGGGGAGGGGTCTTTAGCTTGGCAAGGGTGAAGTCCAGGCTCCCCACTTGGCCTTTGCTGATGTGGGTGGTGGTAGGGCCATAGTTTTTTCTATGGTATCTGGCTAGAGTAGAGCAGTTACTGTTTCAAAATTTTCTGTCTTGCTAGGCTGCCCATCTCTTGATCCTTTGTCAAGGGAGCAGAATTTTTGTTGAGGCTTTTTTGGGTCTGTACTTGACACTTCCAGGTTGCCAGCTTCTTAAGTTCCAAGTTTGAGTATAAGAGGCAGAAAAGAAAACCCAGAACTTACTACTTTTAGGTCAGTTGCTTACAAGGTCCTCAGCTGGTCTGCTTTCTTCCTTACATCTGTGAGTCTTCTTCTGCTTGTTTTTATCTATACTGTCCAGGCTGTTTAGATGTATTTAGCAGGAGGAATAGGGAAAACTATATCGGCTTCATGCTTCCACAAGCGTAAGTCCAATCATTTACTTTAGTGGATTCATTTTTCTTTCTTTTTTCTTTGGTGAGACAAGTCTTGCTTTGTCACCCAGGCTGGAGTGCAATGGTGTGATCTCAGCTCACTGCAACCTCCACCTCCCAGGTTCAAGAAATTCTCATGCTTTAGCCTCTCGAGTAGCTGGGATTACAGGTACCTGCCACCATGTCTGGCTAATTTTTGTATTTTTAGTAGAGACGGGGTTTCACCATGTTGATCAGGTCTTGAACTCCTGAGTAATCCACTCGCCTCGGCCTTCCAAAGTGCTGGGATTACAGGTGAGAGCCACCGCACCTGGCTGTTTTTTTTTTTAAATTGAGGCAGGGTCTTATTATGTTGGCCAGGTTAGTGTTGAACTCTTGGCCTCAAGCAATCCTCTCACCTTGGCTTCCACAAGTGGTAGGATTACAGGCATGAGCCACTGCATCTCGCCTAGTGAATTCATTTTGATGACAATTAAGAAGAAAAAGTTACCTATTAAATATGATTAAATAATTCTTCCAATTCCCTTAAAAACATCCATAAGTTTTTTGGGTTGTTTTTTCACATCCATAAATATAACTAAAAAAAAGTCATACAAATTATGGAATTTACTCTTACCTTGTTCACTGCCATTTGCACAAATGTTAAGATTGACATATGCACAAGCAGGACCAGGAAGGGAAGATCCTCTGGTGAGTGTAATTTCCAGTTCAGATCCCTTCAACTAAGCACATGAGAACATATGACTGAGTAACTGTGACATCTGACTGCAATGTGCCACACCATCACGTGACACAGTGACTTCTCAGTAACAACAAGAGCTGTATACAACTCATAACATATTCAATCTCATTACTCAAAGTATCAAAAGCTACAATTTATATCCCATTTTTCTTCTCTTTTTATCCTGGTCTCTTAAAAATATATGCTCACTAAACCAAGTCAAATAATTACACAATATGCAAAATAGAAAATGAAACTACTCTGCAACTCGTCTCACTGAAAAAATAAACAGCCACCGTCAGCCCCTCCTTGTCTTGTCCTGCTTGTCTCATAGAATGAGACAGGAGAAAATGATTAAATAAGTGACTGAGATACACTTTAAATGATCAACTTTTTTTTTTTTTTTTTTTGAGTCAGGGTCTTGCTCTGTCATCCAGGCTGGAGCGCAGTGATGCGATCTCGGCTCACTGCAACCCCCACCTCCTGTGTTCAAGTGATTCTTCTGCCTCAGCCTCCCGAGTAGCTGGGAATATAGGCATGCACCACCATGCCCAGCTAATTTTTGCATTTTTAGTAGAGATGGGGTTTCACCATCTTTCACCCAGGCTGGTCTCGCACTCTTGACCTCAAGCGATCTGCCCAACTTGGCCTCCCGAAGAACTGGGATTACAGGTGTGAGCCACTGTGCCCAGCCTAAATGATCTACTTCTAAGTTATAAGCCAGTATCTTCCCTACCTTTAATATCATACTTTCATAAGTATATCTAAAATTCCTAGATGTAACAACAGAAATGCTACTGTGATTTTTCTTTTTTGGTACTGTACTTTTATGGAGAACCCACTACCAGAAGAGTTAAATGTTTCTCAAGCCAATTGCTGTTTACTTTTAATGATAATTACCAGAATCCACACACTGCCTTTCCTAGTTTTAGAAAAAACAGGCTCACATAGCCATTTTATTTCCAGGCAAAGCTCATGTACCCTCCTGGCTACGTTCCTCAAGAGAACTGTTGAGAAAACAGTTCTGTCTTCCTTCCCTGCTCCATCTTTTCTGGGCTTCCACTCTCTGACTCTCCCCACTACTGTCCAGAGCAATACTTCACGACTGAGAGCTGTGCCAATCTCTACTGTGGGACAGAATATCAGCACATGAGCACGTCAAGTCAAACCTAATCTGAAACTCTTTAGCAGTTCAATGGAGCTCAGGACTCACCTGTGTTTTTTCTTGAATAAGGACTTTATCTGATGGAGAAACTGGATAGGGTTTCAAGGGAGCCTTTATGGTGGCAAATATGAACTCTGTGTGGCTTTCAATAACATTATTCAGGTATCTTCCTTCCGACTTCGCTTTATAGTACACTGTGATTTCATCAGTTGGAACCAGACTGCACTGAAAGCACACACAGAAAATCTTAAAAGGGAAGTACATTCTATTAATCAGAACTGAAGGAAGGTACTGTAGAACAAGGGCTACGGATCCCATGCTGAATCATCACAGAAGGGCAGTCACCCTTCCCTGCCTGCTGGGTGATCTGTAAGACTAACTGCACTGCAGTATACGATTAGCTTTGTGTCCTTTTCACCACTCTTTGGGGACAGGGCATGTTTCTTTTCCTAGCACAATCAGTACCTCATGAATGTTGAAACCAAGAAATAATTTAGAACCCACTTACAAAGCTCTGAACTGATTCAGAGATCATAAGCACCCACTTACCTGCTGGAACAGCTTCCTCAGACCCTGAACTGTCTGGGAAAAAAGCTGTATGGTAGCTGTCACTGCCCTCTGCAGGGCAAGAAATTCATGATTCTCTCACTAGCAGGGGCTTTCCAGCCCCTCTGCTCTCCAGGATGAGCTCTGTGCATATTCCTCAGCTCTCTAATAAGGAAAAACTACGCAACTCTGTCCAGATCCGGGAACCTCCCCTAAGCTAGAAGCCTGTCTATGCTGACTACACCTCTGCCCTTCTGCAAAGATACTATCACCTCTGATTACCTTCTGCCCCAGCCACAGGGGCTGTTTTGTAGAAGCCCAACGGAGACCAAAAAAAATAAATAAATAAATAAAGGATGGGAAAATGCACAGGCTGGCTGAAAGCTACAATTTGGGAGTGAACACATGGGGAGAGGAAGAGGAGTGCCTTTCCTGCAGAATGCACTCCAAATGACTATAGATTAGCGACTGTCATGCACTGATCACTATGGCTTGTACTACCTGCCTCTCCTATCTTCCCCCAACAACCAAAACAAACAAAAAGCTAAAACGGTAGCTTATTCTTAACTGACTGACTAACCTTTTTGCGAAGTTTCTGTATGCGATTGATGACTTCCCGAGCCATTCCTTCATCTACCATTGACTGGTCAGGAGTGACATCTAAGAGGACCAAAGCCTGTGGGGATGAACAGTGCACACCATGACAATCAAATAAGGAGAAACACTTCTTCCCAATTCAGCAAAATGTTATTTAAATCTTGAAAGTCTATAATGCAGCACTATTCTTTCACACAAATGAGCAAAAGCAATAAAATTAATCTAGTTTATCATTCAGGTACTTCTTCATAATCAGCTAGTCCTCCATTTCTGGAGAAAGGTGTGCAGGTTTTTGTTTCTTCTTTTTTTTGTAGGGCACTGCTCACAGGAGATGCCCTGGGACCACCTCTTATCAGAGTCCCCTAACATGACTCTGCTTTTTGACCATCGAAGAAATAGTATCAACTCTTCTAATAAGTAAGATCAATAATCATGAAGCCCTTGGAGCAGCACAGCTTTTCAGGCCACAAAAAATGGATCAAACGCCTCAGAGCAGTCAACTCCAAGTGACTTTCTTATACCATGACCCCTGTGATCTTCAGGTTTGTCAGAATGACTCAAAACAAATTATACGATGGACCACGAAACTTTTTATGACTTAAACTGCCATATTTTTGCTAAGGTTAAAGTTTCTATCTCATCTACGCTGAAGGTTGTTGATTATGATGTAGCAATAATGACAGTACCACTTCTGTTACATAGCACATTGCAGAGTAAAATACACTCTACAAAAGACTTGTACATTAGGCCTCATCTCATTTACCTTTGAGCAAACAGAGAAGAAATGACTCGGCCAGGCGCAATGGCTCACGCCTGTAATCCCAGCACTTTGGGAGGCCAAGGCTGGTGAATCACGAGGTCAGGAAGTCGAGGCCATCCTGGCTAACATGGTGAAACCCTGTCTCTACTAAAAATAAAAAAAGTTAGCCGGGTGTGGTGGCGGATGCCTGTAGTCCCAGCTACTCGGGGGGCTGAGGCGGAAGAATAGCGTGAGCCTGGGAGGCAGAGGTTGTAGTGATCCGAGACCACGCCACTGCACTCCAGCGTGGGAAACAGAGTGAGACTCTGTTTCCAAAAAAAAAAAAAAGGAAATGACTCACTTCACAAAGGCATCAGAGGTAATGAAATGGATGATAAACTCAAAACTCCAGTCAGTGCAGGGCCACTACAACATGTAAACCATGTCAAGAAACATCACATGATGACACTTTTGTAAGTGTGGACAACTTTTCAGGCCCCTAACATCTGCTGTAACAAGGAAGAACTGCCCACTGTCAGTGTTTAGAAACCCCCTTCTTGCCTTCCCCTGCCTTCTTTCCCAGCTATGATACCTCTGACTCCTTGCCACTGTCTTCCCATGTAGAGTTCTGTACACATCTAACTTAAGCGCCTGGGTAAAGGACTGAGGAGCTCGGCTTTCCTTTATGGAGGTGCTGCTCTACCTTCCCCTGCACATGGTATGCTAAGCACAGAGGGACCCCTGCAATATCCCCAAACCCACATGTGAGATCTTAACAACTATGCTGACTGGGGATGTGTGGTCATGACTGCAAAGCGATAGCCTCTTCTCCAACATGGCAAAAAATAATGACCCCGGAATCTAAAACAGCCTGTATATTCTCTTCAAGGAGTGTTCCCTGACCACTTTCCCTCTATACCAATTTCTGGATAGTAGCCCTCTGTGTACTTATTTCTACCAGATAACTTACCAGGTAGAATACTAAGAACTGGCTTAATTTCAGGTGTCCTTGACTGACTCGTCTTAAAGGGTTCATTTTTGTGTAAGCCCACACTTGGGACAATTACATGTAGAAATCACAAAATGCTTATGTATTCATTAAACAAATGCATATGTTAAGGGTATAATAATATATTAGTTTAGCAAAGCCAATCTAAACCACGTAACTGGTTTATTTTTACCCTGACACAAGCTGTCAATGCAATCAGGAAAGGCATAGGCAAATACTTTCTCCTCTTAGGCTCTCATCTCTTGGTAAAGAAATGTTCTAGGAAACAGAAAAATACCTGAGCATCTGAGTGTGCTTCAAACTGCGCAGTCCCACCTGTGGCCTGATCAAAGGTGTACATGAGGCGGATGTCTTCATCATGCAATTCATGGCCTTCCACAACAATGGTCCCTATGGAGAAGCCGCTACACTGTTAATCAGCTTCCCCTCCTCTTCAAGCTGCCCCACTACCTATGTATTATGTCCCTTTTTGATGAAAATTTCACAACAGCAAAGCCACAGAGGCTTCAAGAGATCATTTCCCTCTGACTCATGTCATGGTTGTAGCCAAGATAGGACAAACTTTCTTTAGATTACACTATGTTACCTTGAAGACAGTTAAGTCATCACCAGTATCTACTGTTTTATATAAATTCTCAGGTCCAAAGACATGACAAAGCTAAGAGAAGGCACCAAGAGGCAACAAATGCTCACCATACACAGAGCAGCAGGACATAATGAAGAAAACACAGTCTTTACAGAGAAAGTGAACTCAGGTCCACTATTTGCTGGTTGCATGACATGGTGTTCTGGTACCTGCTGAGCAAGGTGTGGGGAGGCTAAAATGAGACGGGCAGTGTGCAGTACTGAGCATCACGCCTGTCCAGGGAGGCAGAAATGTGCACAGCTGCTGATGACAACACCCCTGCCGATAGGGAGGCCCACTGTCGTCACTGATGATGACCTTCTTGGGCTCTGAGAACCAGGGTGTCATTTTTATGTTTACTTTGTCACTGTGTTCTGAAAATGATCCTGTTTTCCATCAGTGCAGAACCGTCCACTCAGAAACTAGGCTTTCAATTTCAAATAAGGTTTATCTCAGGAATTTTTGATGCTTTGGCTTTCTGGTGAAACAATTTAGATTTGTGACTTGAAGGCTCGTAACACTGTTATTTTAATATATAGGGGTATAGGGGTGGCAAGATGGGGCTGATTTCCCTTTCCTAATCCCATCATTTGGCTAGGTACCCCACACACTGTTTTTATATTACCCTACACTTTCCCTTTATAATAATTATCAAAACCATAATTATTTTCCCAAATCTTCAATGTCAGCAAGCATCATGAGAGTAAGGACAAAATCATCCTAGGCTCCAGGGATCCTCCCACTTCAGCCTCCAGAGTAACTGGGATGGCAGGCGCATACTACCACACCCGGCTAAGTGTGCCCAGCTGTTTTCTTTCTAAACAGTAAGAATTATTTATAATAAACATTTTTATCAACAGAAAAGTTTTATTTAAGAAAAGGATGGCCGGGCGCAGTGGCGCACACCTGTAATCCCAGCACTTTGGGGGGCCAAGGTGGGTGGATCACCTGGGGTCAGGAGTTAGAGACCAGCCTGGCCAACATGGCAAAACCCTTTTTCGACTAAAAATACAACAATTAGCCAGGCGTGATAGTGCACAAGCTGTCAACAGTATCAGGAAAGGCATAGGCAAATACTTTCTCCTCTTATGCTCTCATCTCTTGGTAATCCCAGCTACTTGGGAGGCTGAGGTAGGAGAATCACCTGAACATGGGAGGCAGAGGTTGCAGTGAGCTGAGATCGTGCCACTGCACTCCAGGCTAGATGACAGAGTGAGATTCTGTCAAGAGGAGAGAAGAGAGAAAAGAGAAGAAAGAGAAGAAAAGAGAAGAAAAGAAAAGAGAAAACAAAAGAGAAAAGGAAAGGATGTGAGTGATATTAAAAGTCAAACAGTAGCCTAAAAAATATCCCTCAGCCTGAGGACATGAATGGTGCCCTTGCCTATGTAGACACCTACCAGTCTTCTGGAATTGCTCCAGTTCCTCATTGCTCAACTGCTTGATGGACGTCATCACTGCCTTAAAGGCTCCCTTCAGACGCTTCCCCAGGACCATGTGATCTGGTTCTGCCCTTAGTCGAATGCCATACTTGTTTTTATCTGTAGACAGTGTAACTTTTCGAACATTCAATTCCTACAGTTAGTGCACAAGAGGAAACAAAACTGAAAAATGGAAACATATGTTACACAAAAACATATGTCCAGAGTAGCATTATTCCTAAGAGCCAGAAAGTAAGAACACCTCAAGTGTCCATCAACTGTGAATGGATAAACAAAATGCGGCATACACATGCAATAGAATATTTGGCAATATGAAGGACCAAAGCACTCATACATGCTACTACACAAATTAATGTGAAACATTATGCTAGGTGAAATATGCCAGACATAAATATTACAAATTGTATGATTCCACTTATATGAAATGTTCAGAGAAGGCAAATCCAGAGACAGCAAATAGGTCCGTGGATGACGGGAAATGGTCAGATATTGAGGGGAAAATGGTGTGTGAATGCTAATGAATACTGGGTTTCTTTCTGGGATGATGAAAATGTTCTACAACTGTGGTATGGTTGTACAGTTCTAAAAAAAGCAGTGACTTGTATGGTAAGAAGAAAATGCTTGTTATGAAGATCTATCAAGACAGTTGAGCCTAACAGAAAAAGGACTCCAGAACCAGAAATATAAACTTCAGCCCTCAGAGGTAACCTCTGTGCAAGCAATTTCAGAGAACCACAGGGTTAACTCTCAACTAAGCGGAAGATCAGTTAAACAGAACGCTTCATGCTTCCGTCATGCTACTGAGGATTACTGAGGCGGCAGGGATGGTGATGGTGCAGCAGCAGATGGGAAAATGAGAACAATGGCTTGAAGCAATTAATACGGAATGGTTAGTTTTGCCATGATATTTGGCTACATTAATTAATCTCATTTTAAGTGAAGTAATTAATTTTTAAAATTTTCAGCTGGATGTGGTGGTGAAAACCTGTAATCCTAGCACTTCGGGAGGCTGAGGTGAGAGGATCACTTGAGCTCAGGAGTTAGAGACCAGCCCGGGCAACATGGCGAAACTCCATTTCTACAAAAGCCTGTACTATTATGCCTAATCGCAGCCATTTGGGAGGCTGAGGTGGGAGGATTACCCGAGCCCAGGAGATGGAGGCTGTAGTGAGCCAAGATCACATCACTGCACTCCAGCCTGGGTGACAGAGCGAGACTCTTGTCTCAAAAAAAAAAAAAAAATTATATTTTATGCATATCCACAGATACTAATTTCAGAATTTACAATCTAACTTTTGGTTTCTAATATTCTCTGGAATTTTCAAGCAACTGAAAACCAAATATAGAAATTAACATTTTCTACAATAATGATTTTAAGTATTACCTGTGAAAAGAATAAACAATGAAATTTTAAAAAATACTTGTTTTGTATCATCACAAAGAAGATAAGGTAAAACATATTTGTTTTTAAAACATCATGGAATAAAGATGTTTTAAAATATCATGGAATAAAAATGTTTAGGAAAACAACTGACACTATAATCTAAACTTTGACCCCAAAACTCCACTTCTGGAATCTATCCAATATCCACACACTGATACATGCATATATATACACACAGAGCTTTTGTTTGTAATCAGAAACCTAAACTTCAAACAACAGGAGAGTAATTAAATCAATCATGAAGTAGCCAGGAAGTGAGACTCCAGGGAGAGATGGGGTGGAGAGAGGCTCACTATGCTAGTGCTTCGACTTTTACATGCGAGGTCACTTGTCACTTGCATAATTTGGAGGAACAAAGTTTCTTTGGTAGTTATCAAAAAGTACTTCAGAAGGCCAGGCACAGTGGCTAATGCCTGTAATCCCAGCACTTTGGGAGGCCGAGGCGGGCAGATCACTTGAGGTCAGGAGTTTGAGACTAGCCTGGCCAACATGATAAAACCCCATTCTCTACTAAAAATACAAAAGTTAGCTGGGCGTGGTGGTGAGTGCCTGTAATCCCAGCTACTTGGGAGGCTGAGACAGGAGAATTGCTTGAACCCAGGAGGTGGAGGTTGTGGTAAGGCACCACTGCACTCCAGCCTGGGTGACAGAGTGAGAGACTCTGTCGAAAGAAAAGTAAAGGAGAAGGAAAAGGAGGAGAAGGAAAGGACAGAACAGAGAAGAACAGAACAGAAGAGAACTTCAGGGAAGTGAATGAAGATGACAGATGATAGGTAAAGAAATTCATTGATCTTGAAATATTTTTAAAAGAATTATAACAAATTTATGTTGATTCCAAACACAGTGTAAAATATCATGGATTATTACATTTGTTATGAATATACTAATAAAAATAAATTATACGGTCATTATGTACTTTGAGGATTTTTCATCAAAATAATGTTCTAAGTCTTTCTGTACCAAAAACAGACAAATCATCTACCTTACCTCAATGATATACTTCTCCAAAGACTTGATATCTTTAAGAGCTTCTGGATCTTGATGGATAACCACGATTTCTTTCAAAGGATACTAGGAGGAAAAGGGAGGGGAAAGTTCACTCAGGAGCCAGTCCTCTAAACTGAAGAAAAATGGAATATTAAATGTTTATTTGAATCTCAAGCTCTAGACTAGTCAGGCTGGGCTAGTACTAAGTCATTCACACTCTCACTGCAGAAAAGGAAGAAGGCCATTGGTGGAAGCTCTCTATATTAAGAAAGCATTCCAAAGACTTAATTATTCAGGTCTGTGCCATGTAAAATAGAAGTAAAATTTCAAACCTTTATGGGAATGGTTTTTCGGTCCCTGATCACTCTTCCAAGTTCAATCACAGACTGCATCTGAGACATTGCACTCTCTGTTTTCCTGTCAATCAATTCTTCTCTGAGTGGTAGAGGTAGGAATATGAAAGAGATTAGATTTAAAAGGAGAAAACTGAAGGTACTAGGCATGCATAAAAGAGGAAGAGGGTCAGGCTAGAGAAGGGTGGCTAGGCCCTCCTGGTGAAGCACCGGGGGAAGGGCGGTGCAGTACCTGCCGCTCAGCACCCAGCACCTCCCAAAGGGGCCCCCATGGGTCATGCCCACACCCCACCTGCTGCAGCTCTACAAAGGGGTTCCACACCAAGCATCCCTGCTACCATGTACCAAAGTGGGCCCCATCCTGCAGCCTGAGGATTTCATGTCAGCTGGGGTGGGAGGCAAGGCACAGATGGAGCTGAAGCAGGGAAATGCCTCCTCTCCCCAACATGTCTGAGCAAGTCTCCCCTCCTTGGCACAGGTGAGGCTTATTTCTATTTGATTCCTACCGAACACGGGGCAGCATGAGGTAGTGGATGCTGAGTGTGTCCTTGTCCTGAACAGAAACAGGGTCAATCAGCACCTTTAGATTCTGGTACATCAATTCAGTGAGAAAAGGTGTGTAGGGAGCCTGTATGAACACACAGGACATCATGTCAGTCATCAACAACTTATCTCATTTATACTCAGAAACAACTAAACATGTTAGAGAATGACACAGTAATATGCACCAAAAGGGGCATGAGGCTACAAAACATGCTCTGTGAATGAGAAATGGCCTCATATCCCTGAAGCATAGCTGCAGGACTATAGCTAGAAAAACCCAAAGCACCTCTAGAATTCTGAAGGATGTCTAAAACAGAAAGAGGAGCACCTAATGATGTATCAGCCAAGTCAATATGCACAGAGGACTGACTGTCCCAAACCTCAGAAACCTCATCTGTAAACTGGGGAAAATATCCCCTGCTTCACAGGATGAAGGTGATGAGATCAGCCATGGAGAGCACCAGGCACAGGACTTTGTACAAAGCAGATTTTCGTTCGGTTAAGGAATAAATAGGAGTCTTATAACATGGAGTAGCAGAAACAGGATAAAAAGAACTAAAGTTGGAGCCGTTTCACTTTTATATTATTTAACTAATATCTGACCTGATAGGAACATATATCAAACTACTACTTGCATGTCTTCCTCTCAATGCTAAGTTAAAGTATCGTTTGTGATATATATATATATATATATTTACTCAGACAGGTATTAGCTGAAGAACCTCCCCGTTACTCACAATTATGGCAATCCACATTAAGATGAGCTATGTCTTACTTTGAACTGTAGATCCTCATTCTAGAGCCAAGGGCCCTGACATATATTGTACTGCCAGAGATTTTAAGAAAGAATCTAGTATTTCTTAGTCCTTACTTAACATGTATAAAGCTAACAAGATTTCTGAAAAGGAACTAGAGCTATAAGGTGTTATAAAACTTACATTTCTATTTTTGGCAGAATAATACAGGATAGATATAAACAGAGGATACTGCAGCAAGTGGGTGCCGAAGGCAGCCCATAGGCCAAAGGGTACTAGAAAGAAGGCAATCATCTTACCATAAGTCTGCAAAGAGAAAGCAGGACACTAAACAAGGTTTCTAGGGCCATGACACAATCCTCCATCCCATTTTCACCCTAATGAATAAAAAGCAGACATAAACATTAAACTACTAAAGTGTTTATCATTAAAAAAATAAGTTTATTAAAAAGAGGCAATCTTCAAAGAGCATGCAGCATACAGACAGGACAAGAGACAGAGAAAGGAGAAAGGGCCACGACCACAGGCCATCTAGGGTCGGTGCCATCAGGGTGGCCCTGCAGGGCAGTGCAGGAGGCCTGGCCAGGATGTGCACCTGCTGTTCCACTGACTATCCCCACCTGAGGTGAGCTGATAGGAAAGCAAAGCCTAACTGCAGGACCCGAAAGCTGAAGGTAGAATGGATCTACCCACAACAGACAGAAACAATTGCTAACTGAAAACTTTAAAGTACCTTTAAATAAGATTTCTTATATTAAAAAAGTATACACTGTGTATTTTAAAAAAAAAAATACCAATTCATTGTAGGAACAACAAAGATAATAAAAAAATTTCAACCATAACTAAGTGATCCAGAGACAACTACTGTAAGCATCTTAGCATATGTCCTTCGAGATACATCTGTGCAAAAATGAAATTACAGTTGTGTTACAGGCTTTTATTAATGCATTTTAAGACATGACTGGCCAGGCACAGTGGTTCACATCTGTAATACCAGTACTTTGAGAGGCTGAGGCCAGTGGATCACCTGAGGTCAGAAGTCTGAGACCAGCCTGGCCAACATGGTGAAATCCTGTCTCTGCTAAAAATACAAAAATTAGCCAGGCGTGGTGGCAGGAGCCTGTAGTCCCAGCTACTCACAAGGTTGAGGCAGGAGAATCGTTTGAACCCGGGAGGCGGAGGTTGCAGTAGGCCGAGATCATGCCACTGCACTCCAGCCTGGGTGACAAGAGTGAAACTCCATCTCAAAAAAAAAAAAAAAAAAAAAAAGAAAAAGAAAGACATATCTAATGGGTAGTGGGAGCCTTCACTGGGCCTACAGTAAAGACACCTCACTCTCTCTACTATGCATCATTGTTATTTACGTACCTGGCTTAAGTCCTGAGACCAGGACCTATGCTCTGCTCATCCCAAACCCCCAACAGCTATAGGAGTTCTGTACAGAGCAAATAACTGACTCCCTTGTGGTAAAAGGAAGTACCCCTCTCAATATTAAAGTCGTATCTGCCAATATTTTTATAAAATATTTGCATGATTTTATTTTGAATTTTAAGAGGTCTGCTTGGTGTAGTCCTGTTTGTGCCCTGACATTCTCCCTCCAATATAACATGTACATAATTGCGTTGTGAAAATAATGCAAATGACTTTTAGAACTTATAGATCCCTATCCCTCAAACGACAAATACAGTTAAAATGCAATGTAAAAGGAAAAGAAAAACAAAGCTTCAAAAACTGAGAGCATTTGAAAATGTTCCTCTCCCTTCTGGCTATTCTCATATTTCTTCTACTTTCAAACTTCATACACTTTTTGCTTTTCCCAACAATAGTCTGCACTTACCTTCAATCTTCTGCGGTTCATTCTAACATACCAATTGGTCAGAATATCCACAAACTTGACCAGGCGAGGCACCACAGTATAAAGCCTATAAGCTAAAAGTAAGACAAGTCAATCAGGCAGCAAGTGGGTTACCAGGCATCTGCGGTGGGGAGAGGGCTGGATACAACAAAGAATGGGCAGCTCCTTCCATCCAAGGGCCTCTACTTACTAAGGAGAAAAGAACCAAAATGAAGCAATCACATAAAGACTGTTTGAGGATGTGCTACACGGCAGTCAGGGTGTTTAGGGGTGCACACAAAAAAACCACCATGTGAGTCACATGCGAATTCCCACTGGTCAGTGAGAAAAGGCAAAAATTCCAGTATGTGTGGATCAAAGTCCAAGGCTGTCCACTACACAACTGTAGGAAGTGCCATTTACACGGAGTTGTGCAATTTGACAGCATCAACAATGCCCAACTTCTTTCCATTGTATTACACTGTACTTCAACTAAAAGTCGAAAAGCACAAATCAGATGTTAAGAGGCACAGCACAGGCCAGTGATTCTCAAACAATAGCACTTTTGCCCTGCGGGAAACATTTGTCAATGTCTGGAGAAACAGTTTGCATGTCACAACTTGGAGGGTAGCATGGTGCTACTGGAATCTAATGGGTGGACCCCAGGGATGCTCCTCAGTTACAATGCACAGCACAGCCCCACCACAGAGGATGATCTGGCCCAAACTGTCCACAGTGCGGCAGCTGAGAAACTCTGACACAGGCTATGAATAAAACAGAACTGGCCTTCTAAACATTAAAACAGTTGAGTAAAAACAGCAACAGAGGGAGTGAAGGTCTTGAGGCATTAGGAGGATTTGAAGGGTTCCCTGAGAAACTCAGAGATCAAGTAGGAAAGAAAGGGTGTCTAGCCAATTGTGTCTGAGGCATGGCTTATTTTAAGGATTCTCATTCACCTCCCCTTTAATTAACACTCTTTGTTGCATAAAAACAAACACCAAAAACAAAAAGAATAAGACCAACCCACTTAGAAACAAATACAACTTATAATAATGCAAAGAGTCCAGGGAGTGTTAACGAGGCTTCTGGTCTAGGCTAAGACATGAGAAGTTGCAACAGGCAGAGCTGCTCTCTGCTGCTTTTCACAAAGACCAGAATTCAGGTGCCAGTGGGCTGAGCTCCAGGCCAGAGTTGTTAGTTGGTCACACTTTCTTCCACAGGTGATTTCAGTAACTGAGTCCTGTCTAAATGATTTCTAGGGTTCACGGCACTTTTTATCTTCCAGGAAGCTCAGCATTCCTATGTTCTGGTTTCAACTCTGAGGGAGTAAATGAACCCAAATGAACCCCACATACAAAGAATAAACACACAACACACGGGGCATTCCTATGTTCTGGTTTCAACTCTGAGGGAGTAAATGAACCCAAATGAACCCCACATACAAAGAATAAACACACAACACACGGGGATAACAGCAGCAGCCACTACCCAGGCCACCACCACCCTGTGAGGCAAGTCCTCTCACACCCACAGTGCTGCTGAGGGAGTGGAGGACATGAAGCTGACAGGCTGGCAGAGCTGGGACTTAAACACGACCCACAAAACATGGCTGCCGACCTCTAGTTTCCAGGCAGACCAGGCTCCAGCCAGGATGCACACTCTCCAGACCCAGCTTCACAGGAGGTCATGGCAGCTGGTGCCCAAATATTGAAGGGGCTCGGGCAACAATCCCCACATTTCCCGCCCACTCGTATCACTCAGGAGGGAAAAGCAGACACAGGTGTGCGCATGTCTGGGGAGAGTGTGCTGGGCTCCCAGCGCCCTCACCAGGGCAGCAATCAGCCTCACTCACTTCCATCTTCATCTATGTCTATTTGAGCAACAGCTGGACTGTCGTGATCCTTCCACATGTTTAACAAGGTGGATAAATCCTTTAGAAGTCCTTTTGTGCTAAGTGGGGCAGCACCGCCCACTCCAGGGAGCAGCATGTGACCGTATCTAGGTTAATGGTGAAACCCAGGTCTGTGGCGGCCACTGCTCCTGCCCAACAGCAGCAGGAACCACAGGGCCCTGTGAGGGTGGATTTGTCTTGCCCTCTTTGGCCCTCATTGTGACCCAGGGCCTCTGCCCACCCACTTTAACGGATTGTCTGAGGTGTCCCAGATTTCTCACCTGGACCTACGGTAGTGACTATCTCAAACCTTAAGGAAGGCAACGCAACGTACTTTTTGAATCTCTGTAAAATTACCCAACAAACTCACTGTTGTTAGTTAATAGAAATACAGCAAAATGTCCATTTCATTATTGCTCTTCTGACTTTTCTAATTTTTCTGGAAAAGAAGGGGACTATTTAGTAAAGAAAATAGACCTAAAAATAAGTTATAAATGCATTAATAACAAGTATTATTTATTGAGTACCTATTATCTGCCAGCTACTTTATGGAAATCGTCTCTACTCAAGCCTTACAAACACTACTGGGTATTCTGCAGATAAAGAAACTGAAGGTTAAGATAGAATGAGTAACAGTGGCATCTGATGGCACAATGGGGTGATTACAGTCAACAACAATTTCTTGTACATTTAAAAACAACTAGAAGGGTATAATTGGGATGTTTGCAACACAAAGATATGATAAATGCTTGAGGTGATGGATATCTCATTTACCCTGATGTGATTATTACACACTGTATGCCTATATAAAAATATCTCCTGTACCCCATAAATATATACATCTACTATCTATCCATTAAAAAAAAAAAAGGAAATTGATGGTCAGACTTTTGGCAACTCTGTGGATTGGGAACAAGTGGTAGAGCTGGGCTCTGAACCCATGGCTATCCAGCTCCAAAGCTCTTCTGTGGAGTGCTGAGACCGCCAGGACACCCCTAAACACAGAATTCCCCAGGGCTTTTTTTTTTTTTTTTAAAAAAAAGATGGAGTTTCACTCTTGTTGCCCAGGCAGTGGTGCAATCTCGACTCACTGCAGCCTCCGCCTCCCACATGGTTCAAGCAATTCTCCTGCCTCAGCCTCCTGAGTAGCTGGGATTACAGGCACCTGCCTCCATGGCCAGCTTTTTTTTTTTTTTTAAATATATTTTTAGTAGACACGGGGTTTCGCCATGTTGGCCAGGCTGGTCTCAAGTTTCTGACCTCAGGTGACCTGCCTGCCTTGGCCTCCCAAAGTGCTGGGGATTACAGGTGTGAGCCACCCACACCAGGCCAGAAGTCCGCAGGGTCTTGAAACAAAGGCATCACGACAATTAACAAGCCTTAACAAAACTATATGAGAGGTAAAAGGAAACAGTTAATTTTCTGTATCTCTCAATATTTCCACTATTAAATATCAAAAGGGCAGTTACAAAGAGAAGAGTCCTTATTCCTGGGAGGACAGACCAAGAGAGACTCACCTGCCATTTCAGTTTCAAAGAAGCCAATGAGAGACTGCATGAAGGACAGGATCCACCGGTCTGTAATGTTGGGGCTTTCTCTAACAGTGTTCTCATTGTAGAGAAATTCTATTTCTTCCTCCTAGGAATGAACAATTAATGAAATACTTGCACACTTGGGAAGAAAGTTACTATGAGGAAATAAACTTCTTAAATCACTTAAACAAAAATAAAAAAATCCCAGACCCTACTGGCAATGTGAATTTCTGATTTTTAGCAATATTTTCAAGATAAGCACCAACGTGGGACATTAACCCCTCAATTAATTAATCATGTTTTTGAGTAAACTGAAGACAGTTTAGGAAAACATTACTTCTCTGCACCAAAGAGTAATTATGAATTGAGAGATATTCTAAAATCTTGTCAGAAAGTGTAGGGTTATTACTTTAAACCTCAGGAAGGAAGGACAGTAAACCTGTCTAGCATTGAATGATTGTCCACAAACTGAAAATGAGTACTGGAAAACAATTTCCATGCTAAGGCTGTTCATTTTACCCAGAAAGTTCTATCCCACTCCTTTTGCTTTGCAAAATCCTCCTTGATCTTAAGTCCTTGCTCCACAAACAGAACTCATGTCCTGCTTTGTTTCTCTGGCAGCACCACAACCAGGCTGGCAGGGCAGTGATAATGTGACTCTTCCTCTGGGTTTAAGCCCCTGATCATGGAGTCTGTGTCTTGCTAGTATGTTCAGATGGGCCCTGGCTGTAGGGAGCTTTGACCCCGCTTGTATTCCTGAGTCCCACACCAGTGGAGGCCTGCAGAGTGCACCTGGCCCAAGGACTGTGGGCCCTACTTGGCAGAGAACCACATGCAGGAAAGGTGGCAGGGCTGCAGAGAGGAGGAAAGCTGGGATCCTGGGGAAGATGATAATGCCCTTCTCAATTCCTGGGGAAAGGTTACTCTGAGAGCCTCAGGTGAACAAGATGTGTCCTCTTTAGCAGAACAACCAGAGACCAAGGAGAGGAGAAGGAAGTGACCTGCCTGCTGGAGTGGGATAACAAGAGTTCATTTTTCCAACCAGCTTTTTGAACTGCTCAAGCAGGAATAACATCTCACTTTCATTCAACGGTTATTTACTTACAAGCAATTTTACTTGTAAGGTGCTGGAGATCAGATGTGCAGTATCGGATCCCTGACCCCAAATCAGGTCTTGAAAGCCCACATAGGAACATGTGCAATGAAGGTGATGATGGCCCCTGACAGTGGTCAGTTGTGGGGCATGGAAGGTGGCTCTAGAGCAAGGGCTTCTGAGGTGAGAAAGTAATCCCGCGTGTGGAGGTGACTGCCCTTGAAGTACACTTCCACATATCTCATGACTGTTATTTGTGACCCTAACAACCCACTGAAAACTCCATCAAGAACTGCTATCACTCTCAGATTAGCCCAAATGCCACCCCACTGAGGGGGCTTCTCTGACCAACCATCTCAAGTGGCCAGCCCTAGCTAGCCTGTGACTCCGCCTTCACTGGGTGGTCTCTCTAAAAGTAGCTGACTCTTTACTATCTCTCCCAATTCCCACTCCACTGGTTCCATAAAGGGAGGGGTGTCTCACTCAACATGGTGTTTCTGGAATCAAGAACTGGCTGACTAGGCTTGGCGCAGTGGCTCATGCCTGTAATCCCAGCCTTTTTGGGAGGCCAAGAAGGGTGGATCACCTGAGATGTGGAGTTCGAGACCAGTCTGGCCAACATGATGAAACCAAGTCTCCACTAAAAATACAAAAAATTAGCCAGGCATGCTGGTGGGTGCCTGTAATCCCAGCTACTGGGGAGCCTGAGGCAGTGCCCGAACCCAGGAGGCAGAGGTTGCAGTGAGCCGAGATCGTGCTACTGCAATCCAGTCTGGGTGACAAGACTGAGACTCTGCCTTAAAAAACTGGTCGACTAAACAACTATATGACATAACTCTTTTGCAGGCTAGGGCCCAAGGTCTCGGCATAGCCCGGACCCTAGATCCCTTCCGCACCTGCATGTATGACCTCCCCATGGCTGTAAGTTACCCCAGCATCAGGCAGCAGAGAACAGCAGCCCTGAAGTCTTTCACAGTTTGGTGAAGGGAGCGCTATGGAGACTCGGCAGGTATACGTGCAGCCCTGTACAGCCCATACCTTCTGAAGCCTCAGAACGTTCTGGATTAAGAAGCGATAGGCATTGTACCATGGGAGCAGTACATCCTTAAGGACATCCCGCACACCCTCCTCTTTAAAGCGGAGGTTTTCTGCTCTCACCACAGGGGAGTTAATCAGATACAGTCTGGAAGAGGGAGAAAAATTAGAAAAGGTACTTAGACAGTAAACCAATTATTACTACTTGACATATTGAGAGAGCAAGATGAAAATCAGTCCTATTTTCTACAAAAGGGGGAAACTATAAATACTCTTTGAGTGGTCAATTTAAAACTCACAAAACTCACTCTCACTTTCTGTAAGAGACCTACCAAATTATAAAAGGTATATATAATCTGACACCAAAATATGGCACTGTATAGCACACAAATGCATCTTACGCCACTCTCACTGCAGGACCAATGGGGTACACCAGCACTAAGAGGAAGGCTGGCCTGGTCCTTGTCAAAAGCCACTGATTCCCTCCCATGGACACGACCTGCACATCCGCTGCTTGCAGAGAGAGGGACTCACAAGGAGGTGCCTTCACACAGCACAGTCTTGACATCTAGTGGCCAGAGCTTAGGGATACTGCTAAACATCCTACAAAGAATTACCACCACAAAGAATTACCCAGCCCAAATGGCCAGCGGTGCCAAGGGTGAGTCTAAGAGACAGTGGAGAGTTGGGGGTGAGCTCCACTAATGGCTCCTGGGCAACACAGGTACTGTGTGGAAGTGCTGAGTCACAGGCCTGGGCATTGGTCTCATGCCTAGGACATAGGGATGCTGAACAAGATCTCTAGGTCCCTTTCAACTTGAACACTGTGTGATTTCATGATTATAGCTACCTCAAGCAGTGGCTCTAATTTCTCCAAAAGCTTTTTAATATTAGTTTTTTATTACCTCTAGCATAGATATATCTCATATGGCTCTGTAAGCACAAAAGTAAAATAAATGATGAAAGAGAATTCTAACATCCACAAGACAGGGAACCTAGAAAGAAAGTAAGGCAGAGGCAATCAGCATCTAGCCTGGGGAGGACTTGGACAACTCAACAACACCCAACACAGGTTCTCTTCCTCAAATAGACCTATAGTTTAAAAATGCCTTTATTATTTAGAAAACTATTTTGGGGGTTTAAAATCAACAACCATACCAACACAACATCCAAATAACAGAGATATGTTGCTAAAAACCTAACTATAAACCAAATCTAAGAATAATGACCAACAGTATAGGAGATGCTTACATAAAAAAACAACAGATACACACAAGGCAAAGCACTGGTTTGTACCTGAGGGCATCAGCACCATACTTCTGGATGATGGAAACTGGATCTGGATAATTCTTTTTCCGTTTACTCATTTTTTGGCCATCACTTGTAAAACAAAAGGGAGATGCCAATTAAGTAAGTCAGTATCACATACGACCTTGATATAAGGATACAAATCATTTGCAAACAGGAATATACAAAAGGAAATGGGAAGGAGTAACTTAGACAGAAGTTAGTGCTACCAGGCCGGGCATGGTGGCTCACACCTGTAATTCCAGCACTTTGGGAGGCTGAGGTGGGCAGATCACCTGAGGTCAGGAGTTCGAGACCATTCTGGCCAAATGGTGAAACCCTGTCTCTACTAAAAATACAGAAATTAGCTGGGCATGGTGGCGCACATTTGTAATCCCCACTACTGGGGAGGCTGAGGCAGGAGAATTGCCTGAACCCAGGAGGCAGACTGCAGGGAGCCAAGATGGCGCCACTGCACTCTAGCCTGGGCAGCAGAGCAAGACTCTGTCTCCAAAAACAAACAAACAAACAAACAAACAAACAGTGTTAAGGTACAATGGTAAGATATTTTGTTAATATTTGCAAACTTCTTTTTGAATATCATAGTAAGTCCATGAGGAAGCTTCGGGGCAGACTGAAGCAGAAAGATGTGTCAGAATATATTCCAGAGAAATGAAAACTTACATTATCATAAAAACCTATAAACAATTGTTCACAACAGCTTTATTCACAATTGCCAAACGTTAGAAGCAACCCAGATGTCCTTCAAGAGGTAGATGATCAAACAAAGCATGGCATATCCATAATACAGAATGCTATTTATCCATGGAAAGGAATGAACTATTGGTATGTGCAGACATCTGAAATCTCAATGGAATTATGTGGATTGAACAAAAGCCAGCCGGGTGCAGTGGCTCATGCCTGTAATCCCAGCACTTTGGGAGGCTGAGGCAGGTGGACCACCTGAGCTCAGGAGCTCGAGACCAGTCTGCCAACATGGTGAAACCCTGTCTCTACCAAAAATACAAAATATTAGCTGGGTGTGGTGATTCATGCCTGTGGTCCCAGCTACTTGGGAGGCCGAGATCGTGCCACTGCACTCCAGCCTGAGTGACAGAGTGAGACTCTGTCTCAAAAAAAAGAAAGAAAAGCCTATCCTCCCAAGTTAGTTACTGTATAATTCTATTTATATAACATTCTGGAAATGACAAAATTAGAGATGGAGAAAAAAACAGTGGTTGCCAGGGATTGGGGATGACAGTGGGAAGGTAGGAGGGGAAGGCAATGTAGGAAGTGAGCCTTTGATGTTGAATTCATTCAGTAACTTGACCATGCTGGTGGATACGAGACCCTACACATGTGATAGCTGTATACACATTAATGTGCATAAGCAAATAAGTATATGTAAAACTAGGGAAATCTGAATAAGACTGGTGGGCTATATCAATATCCTGGTTGTGATATATACCATAGTTTTGCAAAATATGTGACCACTAGTGGAAACTGGGCAAAGAATTTAAGGGATCTCTATTATTTTTCATGATTGCATGCAAATCTACAATGATCTCAATACAATTTTCCTTTTTTTTTTTTTTTTTGAGATGGAGCCTCACTCTATCACCCAGGCTAGAGTGCACTGGCGTGATCTTAGCTCACTCCAATCTCTGCCTCCCAGGTTCAAGTGATTCTTGTGCCTCAGCCTGCAGTAGCTGGGGATACAGGTGTGTGCCACTGCACCCACTAATTTTGTATTTTTAGTAGAGATGGGGGTTTTACCAAGTTGGCCAGGCTGGTCTCCAATTCCTGACCTCATGTGATCTGCCCACCGTGGCCTCCCAAAGTGCTGGGATTACAAGCGTGAGCCATAGCACCCAGCCCTCAAAACAATTTTCAATTAAAAAAAAAAAAAAAAAAGCAGCACACATACTACAGAGGCAGACTGCCTGGGTTCAAAATTTGCACTTATCACTCATTTGCTGTGTGTCCTTTGGCAAGGTGCTTTTTCCTGTCCCTCAGATTCCTCAAAGGTTACAATGGGATAATTATAGGACCCATCCAAATGGTTCTGGGGATGAGTTAAAATGTGAAAAATGAGTTAAAATGTGAAAATGCACACAGTGGGGCCTGGCAAAAATAAGGATGTACAAAAAAAATAAGGATGCACAAAATGTTAGGTGACATCCTCTTTCTCCTCACACAGCATAAAAAGCAGGATTTTTATGGGTAAATATTTCATTTTGAAATTTTTATTTATGTTTATTTTTATTCTTAATGACTAGAGGTAATAAAGTAAAGGAAAAATGAGACTTCCTTATAAAATTAAAAAGCAGGAAACAATGCCCACTGGGAGGAAGTTTCAGATGAGGGGAAGAATGGGATCTGGTGGCAGAGCACCTGGGTCAAGCTTAGTGTGGCTGTCACTAGCTTTGATCCTGGGCACCTGTGGTCTCTAGAACTCATAGCTTCCTCATGTGTTAAAAAAAAGGACAACAAAATCTACATGAAAGGACCGATGTACAGATTAAACAAGATCTATAAACAAAAGTACTTCATAAAATAATAAGTTTAGTAAATGCTATTTTATTACTAGTAATATCACTAGTAGCACTGTTACTAGTAATAGCTCAATCTGAAAGTCCTCCCCTTCCTCCTCCTCCATCAGGCTTAGCTCTCACACACTCCTTCTTGAGAAACAGTGGAGACAAATCTCCACCTATCACTACAACAAAGTTGACTGCTCGCACACACTCCTTCCTAAGAAACAGTGGAGACAGAGCTCCACCTGTCACTACAACAAAGTTGACTTACCTTGCCAGGACGAGCCCATTCACAATTACGTTCTTGAAAGGCGGTTGTCCAAAGAGGGCCGTGGACAGCACCAGCAGGGTATAAAACCTGAAAAAAAAACCCCAAATGGTTCAATAAAAATAGAAATGAAGTCCAAGCATAAGAAAGAAACTGTATTTATTCATTGAACTGAATTTCTATTTTTGATAAGTCTTACTTCTTGATAATCACTTAAAGCAATGATTCTTAACACTGGTTACTGAAAAAAAACGGAGACACAGGACCCACCAGAGACCAATCAAATTACTGTCTATGATTTGAAAAAAACATCCAAATAAAGGTCTGGAGTGATTTACTGACCATTTCTCTGTTACCAGGTCTCCCAGGAAGTCTGTGTGGAGAGCCACATGGCAGCACTGGGTGGCCTCTCAGGACCACCCAGAAGCACCTAGCTGAAAATGAGGGATGGGTGTTGAATTTGGCACAAGATCATATGGAAAAAACAATTTGATGACAAAAGATGCAAAATGCACTCTCATCCAAGTGATAAGGCAGACTAGAAAATGCTTTTATTCTGTAAAATGCTGTGTACCTCATTCATGTGCTAGCTAACTTGTTCCCCAAATGAACTCATATCCCTGACCACTTTCCCGGGGGTGATGCTCTTCTGCTTCTCTGACCTAGTCCTGCACCCTAAGAACATCAAGGGACATGAGCTGAGGAGACCAGACCCCATGGTTAACATAAACACCGAACCAGATACCCCTCCCAGTTCTAAAGGAGAGTTGGGAGGAGCCCTGGTGCCCAGGAGAGGCAGCCCAGGCCTCAGGGATGGAGAAGGAGGCAGGTAGCAAGGACACGGGACCCACATGAGGACTGTTACCAGCTAACAGACTTTGCTATTCCTCAAAGGAACAAGCTCATTGGTAAGGCATCTAGCCCTTTCTAAAAACAGAATTTGTTCTGGGTAGCTGTTCCTATAGATAAAAAGGACTGGAATCTGAAGACAGCACATTCCAGGACTCGAAGACTTGAACTCAATGATTACCCAAAGTCGTCAAAGAGAAAAAATGACACCAACAATTCCTTAAACATACCCCTGCAGAAACATTACTATGAATATATAATTAAAACCTGGGCTGGGCGCAATGGCTCATGCCTGTAATCCCAGCACTTTGGGAGGCTGAGACGGGTGGGTCACTTGAGGTCAGGAGTTCGAGACCAGCCTGGCCAACATGGTGAAACCTCGTCTCCACTAAAACTACAAAAATTAGCTGGGCGTGGTGGTCCATGCTTGTAGACCCAGCTACTTAGGGGAGGGTGATGCAGAAGAATTGCTTGAACCCAGGAGGTGGAGGTTGCAGTGAGCCGAGATCACACCACTGCACTCCAGCCTGGGCAGAGTGCAAGATTCCGTCTCAAAAAAAAAAAAAAAGTAAATAAAACCTGGCCCAGCAAAGCCCACCCATGGAAAGAAAGTAATTCACCTTTTTCCAATTAAGGAACTGCTTTACATAAGGCATTAGATAAAAATCAATGCCCAAATCCTCCCCCATATGTATATTTTTAAAAATCTGGATTTGTTTAGAATGTTGATTTATAAGGCTAGCCTCAATATCTGAGCACACTACCAACTATCCCTCAAATTTCTAGCACCCAATCTACTGTCTTTTATGCCAATACTCATTAAACATTTGAGTAAATGATCTGACGTAAGCTAAGAACACATATTGTTTTTTATCATTTAAACGTCCAGTATAACATATATATTCCAAAATGCCAGCGAGATAACTCAAATTGTAAAACTACAGCCCTATTGTAGTGGGAGATTCCTACTCAAAAGGCACTTTAATGTCCGTGCTTGGTGGTTGGGGGGAGAGGGCAGGAATGTAGCCTGTCTTACTTGCCACAATCTCTCCATCACCCAGTAGATAAATGGCAGCGAGTTAGTAAAACACTCCCTAAATAAAATGAAATCAATAAAACATGTGATGAAAGAACAAGGGGGCATACCATCCTCTGGTTTGGTCGATGCCCTCGGCAATGAAGTCTGCAGGAAAAGCATCCTCAAACTCCCTCTTGTTTTCAAACGGGTAATGAACCTGAGCATAGGGCATGCTCCCACTCTCAAACCAACAGTCAAACACTTCAGAGACGCGGTGCAAGGATCCCTTTCCACAGCGTGAAGGAATAGTCAGGTGGTCAACGCTAACAAACAGAAAAGTAGCCATTTCTATTAACTGTAAGCATAACAGAACTTGCAGTTTAATTGCTAATTACACAAAACCCTGACAAGACATTATACACACTTGCAAACAGAAATATCAGCAATTCTCAAAGGCTTTCACAGCGCGCCATGAATCCTCCATCTCAAAGGTTATGAACCATTCACCTCACATTTCACAAGACAAAGGCCACAATACTGCCATATGACATGAGTCATCACCAAAGTAATTCATCAAGCTAGTCTTCCATGTGTGTCTCTGTAATCTGCTAGAGACCAGGTCTTAATAGGAGAACGATAAAACTGAAGTGAATCGAACATTTAGAAACTGACCTCTCTCTGTGGAGATCTGAGATCTTTGCTCCTGACAGTTCTTCAAGTTCTGCCACTGACCCAACGCATACTACCTGTCAAAAACAAAGTTCAACAGCAGGAGCTCCTCAGAGCCAAACAGAGCATACTGAGTTAATTGATGTAACATGCATGTTTAGTGTGAGAGACTGATGATTTTCCTTTTCCTTTTTTTTGAGACAGGGTCTCACTCCCATTGTCCAGGCTGGAGTGCAGTGGCACAATCACAGCTCACCGCAGCCTCAGCTTCCTGGGCTCAGGTGATCCTCTCACCTCAGCCTCCCAAGTAGCTGGGGCTACAGGCAGGCGCCACCTCGCCCAGCTAATTTTTTGTATTTTTAGTAGAGACAGCGTTTCGCCATGCTGCCCAGGCTGGTCTCAAACTCTTGGACTCAAGCTATCAGCTGGCCTCAGCCTCTCAGAGTGCTGGGATTACAGGCATGAGCCACCCAGCCTGAGACTGATGATTTTCTATAAAGGCACATTAACACACTACTCTGGGCTGAAGGATAGTATTCGCTAATGTGGCTTCTCTCTCATGAAAGGCACAGCTTAGTCTTAGTCTCTGAAGAGACCAGGGTTGACACCGCTCCTTTGTTTCCACCCAACATCAGAGGGAGTCCCTACCTAGAGAGAATCTTAAACATTCATAGCCATACTCTCAATGGGTATTAGGGTTTATTATGTGCAAATCGTCAAAGTAACCGGCATAAGTGAAACATCTTAGATTATTTCTCTAAGGCATCTTAGTTTCCTCCTGGCACCTGAATCTGGCTCATTAATCTAGAATCTTCTCAAGAAAAAGCTAGAGCTAAATTATAGTTGTACAGTACTTAGTGGTAGGAATACATTCTGAGAAATGCATTGTTAGGGTGATTTCATTAGGCAAACATCACAGTACACTTACATAAACCTAGATGGGATGGCCTAAAACACATCTAGGCTATATGGTGGAGCCTATTACTTCTAGGCTACAAACCTGTATAGCATGTGGCTGTACTGAATTCTGCAGGCAACTATAACACTATGGCAAGTGCTCTGGTTTTCATATGGTTTGTCCCCAGCCACTCTCATGTTGAAATTTAATCCTCAGTGTGGCAGTATTGACAGATGGGGCCCGATGGGAGGCGTCTGGGTCACAGGGTGCATCCCTCATGAACAGACTAATGCAGTGAGTTAGTTCTCACTCTATTAGCTCCTGTGAGAGCTGACTGTTAAAAAGAGCCTGCCCCTACCCCACCACCCCTGTTTCTTCTCTTGCCATGTGATCTCTGCATACTCTGGCTCCTGTCCAGCCCTCCATCATAAGTGGATGCAGCCTGAGGTCCTCCCCAGATGCAGATGTCTAGTCTTGAACTTTCCAGTCATCCAGAATCATAAGCCAAATAAACTATTTTTCTTTATAAATTATCCAGCCTCAGGTATTCCTTTGTAGCAACACTAAACAGACTAAAACAGGAAGTATTTGAATTTCCAAACATTATGAAACACAGAAAAAGTACAGTAACCATATGGTATCATAATCTTGTGGGACCACTGTCATATATGTGGTCTGTCATTGACTGAATGACATTATGTGGCACATGACTATATTGTGCTTGGACCCAATCAAAGCAATCAGACAAAGCCACAGGATGCTAGGATTATGTCCAAGTAAAGAGCTGAGAGATGGGGCTAGCTGGGGCACTCAGAATGGAGGAATCATCTGATAAGGGCCACACCAGGAGGAGCTGCTGTGGGTTCTCACCCAGGGAGCTTCTGTTCCTAGTAAACACTGGTGACCTCTTTCTCTGCCCTTCCTGTTCAGTCCTGAAAAGTCTTCTGATTCAGCTACTTCACTGCTGCCTTTCACCTTGATTCACCAAGGTCCCCAGGGTGCTGCTGCTCGTCACTGCTACAATGCTGTCAGCTTTGGACAGAAGGACAAACACAGAGATCTACCTGTATAGTAAATCCTCACCTAATGTCACAGAGAGGTCCCAGTAGCTGGGACTAACTGGTGTGCACTAATTTAACAAACGTTTTTGTAGAGATGGCACCTCACTATGTTGCCTAGGCTGGTCTCAAGTATCTGGCCTCAAGCGATCCTCCTGCCTTGGCCTCCCTAAGTGCTGAGATTACATGTGGGAGCTATCACACCCGGCCTAAAGTCACAGTTATCAAGAACCTCTGCATGACATTAAGTGAGGACATAGTATATGCACACATCTATATATCCACACACATCCTCTTATTCATTTGATTTTAGAAGTTAAAGGTCTGTAATGCTTTGGTAAATTTCTTTTCAAATTTTCTTTTTTTATCATCTATGAAGTCAGTTTAACCATAAGCTAATAACACACCTTAATGCAGGGGGAAGAAAAGACAGAGAAACACAAGAAAAAAACATTTAAAGTGTAGATTTCCCTGAGAAAATTGTATCCTTCCATTTTTACAGAAGAAAGTTTTATAACTTGCAGTTAATTCAAGGAAAAAAAGTAAAAAAACCCTAAAAACAGATTATCTTATGTCATGATTATAGAAAGCAATAAAGAGGAAAAAAGAGAAATAAGAAGGGGGCAAAGAAAAAAAAAAAACCCTATTCTTTTAAACCACATTCAGATTTCATGAACAAAATGCTTTAGCAAAAATCAACACAAGGAAATACTGCCCTGCCTCACCTCCTCAAAGTCATCGCTGACCCACAGTGGGATAGGTGTGCCCCAGTATCTGTTTCTGGAAACTGCCCAGTCACGTGCATCTTTCAGCCAATTTCCAAATCGTTTTTCTCGTACCAACTCTGGGACCCTGCAATAAACAGATCACACAACCAATCACGTAAGAACATCAGTAATTCAAACATGGAAAAAGCCAAAATGTAAATAATATTCACAGGAGCCTCTGTATAACGCTTTGTGGACCCAACACTCTGGAAACGTGGCACTCACTGCAAAGAGAACGTCTTCTAAATGGACAGCACAGCATACGCAACAGTTTGTGCTGCCATCAATGACCTACATCCAATAGATAACCCCACAGCACACAGGCCTCCCACGTCCTCTTCTTCAACTGGAGTACGGCTGCCACATACCTCTAACCAGTCACCGTAACTCTAGCCAGCCTCATCCCATACAACTCTAGTCTTCACATTGTCCTCACCATAGCAGTTTTACTGAACTCATTAAGCAAAGGCCAACAGGCCAGGGGACTGGTAGCTGCTCTAGCAGCCCTCTCTACAGTCTCCTCTGGTCATCCTTGGTCTTGAATTTCAGGCTCTGGCAATGAGGCAAGTTCCCTAGAATCCTTCTCACTTAACTGGCCTTGCCTGCCCTCTGCCACGAAGCCTTCCTCCCCTCTGCATCCATCCTCTTGCATCCCTCCCACTGCCAGTACTCTCCATTCCTTGAGGTTCAGCTTTGCAGAAATCCTTTTCAAGCACAAGGCTGAGTCAGGGTAGGCTACCAGACCTCCCCTTCTTCTCTTGGGCACTGCAGTTACTGCCCTGTACTTCAAAGATCAGTTTATATGCCTGCACCCCCTTGAGGCTATCTTACTAATATTCTATATCTAGTAACTTACACATTAGGGCAACTAATTAGCTTACTAGCTCTAAAAATGAAAAGCTGTCTTTTGAGAAATCAGGACCACTCTGCTAAGAAATATTAGAAAGCTACAGTTTATAACTATTTCCTTTGCTGCCCTGAGATTCTCCCTATTCTCCTAAACTCAAATACAGTTTTCTAGAGTCTAGTTGGGTCCTTCTGAGAAGTAAGAGTGGTGATTACTTTTAAAACTCATAGTGAAAATATTCATCTGAAATACAAAGGTTGAAGCCTTGCTTCATTTCGTACCCAGAGGCTGAAATGATACCTCTTGGGCTATCACCTGCAGGACACATATCAGCTGTGGAAAGCAAAGGCTTCTGTGCTTGGAGCTTATCCATACAGTCAGGCACAGGGTACATCATCCACTGCAGGACTGACAAGAGTAAGTACAAATGGGTTTTGCAGGTATCTGAAAATAATGTTTACTCTGAAAATGACTATTATTGAAGGCTAGCAAACTCTGGCAGTACAGCCATATTTTTCCAAGGTCATTTCATTCCATAAATCAAATAAATGGTAGTTTATCATTTCCAATGAGTTTAAAAAGAAAAATACTCCCTTACATACTTTATCACAAGAAGGATGTTACTTCTGTTATGTAACATTATTTGAATTACTTTGTGTTCCTAAACACACAGAATAAAAGATAGCTATTATAATACACAATAAAAGATGGTTATTAAAATTATAACTTGGGGGAAGTGTAAACCACACTTAACTAACCACATGACAAAAGACACTGTGAAGAAACACATCTTACTGCTCACCAGTAGCACAGGTCATTGTTCTTTAGGAGCTGGTCCACCATGTTCTCCACTCGCACAAACCAGCTGGGCACTGCTTTGTAAATCAGAGGAGTGTCTGATCTGGGGAAGCAGAAACACAGACATAGCTGCTCAGGCTGACAATAGTAGGCACTAGGGTAAGACTGCCTTTTCATGTCTTATTCACAGCATCATCACTTACTTGGCCTTCTGCTAATATTCATTTTTGTTATAGATAAAATCATCTAAGACTTCAAAATTGGCCATCTCTTTCCACAATAGTAAGAAAAGCAAAAACTAATACAAGAACAAGACCAGAAAAAAAAAAGTTCTGCTAGTGACAATTATCTAAGAAACAATGTCAACTTCAACTTCAGCATAGAAGAGGCAATGTGGAAACCAAACATGATGCAACCGAACACTTCATTTTCACCCAGACTTTTATAACGTGGTCTTACAGTAAACATTAAAATCACATTAAATTTTTCAATAAATTCTGTTACAATATTTTAGAGATGTTTCTCATCCTAAAAAAAATGTGGCCACAACACAAAACAGATTTGTACAGGTCTATTTTTCTCACACAGTTCCTTAGGACAGCAACAATTTTAGCCATTCATAAAACTCTCCTAGACCAGGCACTGTGGCTCATGCCTGCAATCTCAGCACTTTGGGAGGACAAGGTGGGAGGATCATTTGAGCCCAGTAGTTTGAGACCAGCCTGGACAACATGGGGAAACCTCATTTCTATAAGAAATGCAAAAAAGAGCTGGGTGTGATGGCACCACCTATATAGTTCCAGCTACTCCAGAAGCTGAGGTGGGAGGATTGCTTAAACTGGGGAGGCGGAGGGTGTAGTGAGCCATGACTGCGCCACAGCATTCCAGCCTGGGTGACAGAGTGAGACCCTGTCTCAAAACAACAACAAAATACAAACAAAAAACCCAACTCTCCTAAAAATGAAATAAGAAGGTGGCTTCCCAAATCGACTCTAAAGGATAGAAATGAGATGAACACCACAATATGATGGAATGCGCACATATAGTAAGTGTAAGCACAGACTGGAAGCTCTAGCTACAACACAGTCTTTGTTTCTTCTGACCTCCAGCAAAAAGGGTAGCTGTGAGTGAAGGTGCTGGCAACCAGAAGTCGGCCTTGTTCCTTCAAAGTCCTGATGATACTTTTGTCAGCATCCTATTAAAAAAAAAATTAAAATTTAGCCATTAAAACATACTACAATACTTAGGAACAACAGATTACTAGAATCTGATACCTTGTTACGAATAAAAGACATAAATAACAAATATTATTATTTTTAGTAACTAACTTTAAGCAATTTTCAAGTACATTCCACAACATTTAAGGTCATAAAGTTTTCGATCTGAAATGATTACCCCAAGGTCACAAAGTTGCTTCATGAGGCATAAACTGGAGTTTTTCTGATCTCTCCCCGTGAAATTTCAGCATGCTTCCTCTAAAGATATGAGACCCTCTGAACATAACTGATAACATCTATCTTTACTGATTTTATGTGATGACAAAACTAAATAAAAACAACTTCCTAAAATTACAATACAATTATAAATGATGATAGAGACAAATCAGAAGTAACAGACACCCTTCTATGCCATATGGATTACAGACCTTCACATACTGTCCTGCGAAATCTGTCACCTCCGCTGTGAAGCAGCCTGAAGCATCCACAGGGCAAACGGGGAGTGAGTCTTTCCGAATAATGTTAAAGTCCATACAGATCCGATAGTCATCCTGAGAAAAGGCAAAAGGGAGGGAAGAATAAAACAGTTTATGTATGGGTGTGAGCATGAGGTAATAGATTCCCAAGGTAATTGTTCTATATTGTAACATATACATGTCATCAGCTTTGTCCTGTAAACTGAAGGTAACTCAAGACCATTCGGAGAATCAGAGCCCCACAGTTGGACAGGGGTTAGATCATCCAGCCCAGTCTTCTCAAGTATTATTTCCCAGACCTTCATATGTAGCAGAGTATCCACTAAATAAGACAGACGACGTACTTCAATTTTTTAAGTAAAGGAATTCAGAAAGCAAAGGAATAAAGAATGGCTACTCCATAGGCAGAGCAGCCACACAGGAATGTTTTAAAACTAAACCAAATTTGATTTATAACAGCAGCACGCACATCTGAAAAACCTACATACACACAAATATAAGGCATGGTCCGTTAGTATTACATGGCGCTTGATGTACATTTGGATTTGCACCCTCTCAAGGAAGACCCCAAAGGATGGCAACACTGATCCTTTGAAAAGTATTTACTTTTCAAATAAGCAAACTGTGTCTCAATTGGCATTGCTTATACCATGATGCTTCAGGAATATATTTTGAAGACTGTTTACAATAATTAGAGCAAATACTTAGCAAAGCGCTATGTGAGACAGTATTCTGAGCACTTTACACACGCTCACTTAAACCTCACAATGCTCTTAGACAAAGTGGCATGAAAAACAAACCAACAAAACACTTCACAATGATCCTGCAAAGAAGGCAGACAGATGTTCTATGTTTTCACCAGGTGCTCCCCTCGCACAAACTAGCAATCATTCCTATTTTACAGATAGGAAAGTCAAGGTACCAAGAGATAACTCAGCTGTGAAGCAGCAATGCTAGGATTCAAAACCAAACAGCTTGGCTCCAGAGTCTATAGTCTTCATCACTGTGCTATGATGCCTAAATACAAAATTAAAGAGACTGCCTTATGTTGGTGAAACCACACTCTGGGTTGACACCAAGACAAGCTGGAAAGCTGACACACTTCCATCTGGATCTGTGTTCACCTCTCCCTGTGCTGAGGCTGACTGGTGTGGTGTCATGTGGGTGGACAGGGAAAGCCCCTAGTGTAGCAATTTGAACCACTAAGTGTGGAGCAAGTAACTTTACCCAGTGCATTAAGCTAAAAGCAGCATTCCTGAATGCATCCAGAACTAGTGATGTTCAACATGATGACGCACAAGTGCAAAGACTCTGCAGAGATCAAACACTACCTTGCCTGGTGAAGACAAGCGCAACGGAAGGCCTCTCAGAAAATGTTTACAAAGGCTGGGTGCGGTGGCTCACGCCTGTCATCTCAGCACTTTGGGAGGCCAAGGCGTCAGATCACCTGAGGTCAGAAGTTCGAGACCAGCCTGGCCAACATGGCGAAACCCTGTCTCTACTAAATATACAAAAAATTAGCCAGGCATGGTGGCAGGTGCCTAAAATCCCAGCTACTTGGGAGGTTGAGGCAGGAGAATCGCTTGAACCTGGGAAGCAGAGGTTGCTGTGAGCCGAGATCACACTGTTGCACTCCAGCCTGGGCAACAGATGGAGACCCCTCTCAAAAAAAAAAAAAAAAAAAAAGTTTTCCAAATGGCGTTAAAGGCTATAGTTTAAAGAATGAATCATCTATAACATTAACATGCACGGCATTCAGAATAGATATATGAGATATAACTCTAGAGTTAATGACAAACACCCATATTTAACAAAGAATACACACAAATATAAGGCATGGTCTGTTAGGAGATCTGTCAGGAGGCTGAAGCAGGAGAATCACTTGAATTCAGGAGACAGAAGTTGCAGTGAGCTGAGATCCTGCTACTGCACTCCAGCCTGGGTGACAGAGCAAGACTCCAATCTCAAAAAAAAAAAAAAAAAAATCCCTAAACTACAATTCAAAACCAAGAAGTTACCTTTTTATTATCTACTAACAGTGGGGTAACCATACCAGTTAATTGACCCTAAAATGATTATGAACAATATTTGACTAGTTCCTAAAACTCTTAAGTAGTATTATCAAAAATGCTTCCTTCCATCAAAATGGACCAGGTATTAGGTGATTATTAAGGAATTGCTGACTTTATTGGATATAAATAACAATGGCACAGTGGCTATACTGAAAATAAAAGTCCTTATCAGTCAGAGATGCAGCTAGAATTACTTATACATGAAAGACATGAGGTTGAGGATTTGCTTCTAAATCCTCCAGCCAAAATAAAAATGTGTGGTACTGTACAGAGGAACAAAACAAGAGAGATTACCTAAACGTTGAGAGTTAATGCAGCTGGATGATGTGAAAAAAAGAATCTATTATAATATTTTCTTCTGTGTATGTTTCAAGATTTCCATAATAAAAACTCAAGTGATGGTTACACTAAAAGCCCAGACTTTACTACTATACAACATATCGATGTAAAAAAATTGCACTTGTACCCTCTACTTCTATAAAAATAATAAAATCCTAGAAATTAAGCATGAAAGCAAAATGGTAAATGAGGGCAGACTACTGTCACTGCCTTTTAGAACAAAGTCACATTTCCAATCCCTCTCACTGTCAAAACGATCAAGACTAGAGGAATGTGTATGCAGGTGCTACACCATGCTACGGAGGAGGCAAAGGAAGTCCAGAAAGGCCGGGTAACTCACCCAGGAACTGCCCGTTAGTGGCAGCACGATGATTTAAGGTGAGAGGTGGTTTACTGTAAAGCATGTGCCTTTATGTTATTCTGTTTCTATTCACACACAAATTACATGAAAAGGAATGTGTTTTCAGAAAAATTATTCTGGTCAAAATATAAAATTAACTGTAGAGTACTGTTTCGAGGGGAGAGGTCAGATTCCCCCTTCTGAACATTTAATTGAGAACACAACAGAAGTGATGGGAATGGTCTGTATCTTGGTGGCTGAGACAACTGCATGTCTCTAGATGCCTGTGAAAACTCACAGAACTGCACACCAAAAAGAGTTTACTGGATTTGGCCCACTCTTTCCAGAAATCAGCTCGGGATGAAAGGGAATTGCAGATACAAATTTTACAAGCCATCTTGCAGGCAGTGAGCCAGCAAAGAGGCCTACCTGGTGACCCAACGTGATGAGACACAGGACACCGTATCTATGAAAAGTGGCTACCGACATACTTCTCAAATACATTTGCCAGACTTATGCTACTCACAGCACCAAAGTAAGGAGCTTGGTGGACAACCCCTGTGCCTTCTTCTTCCTTCACATAGTTGTCAACCAGCACAGTGAAAGCGCCATTCTCTTTACACTGGAAAGAAAGGACAGTTGGCTTCAGGGATGAAATATTAATGTGTTACAATGTTAACTTTGTAACAGTTTTTCCTAAGAACCTGAAAACACTTTTAACAGGTAAAATTATTTTCAGAAATAGAAAAGAATAATTCAGGCTGGGAAGAAACATGCTAACTCAACACATTTTTTCCCATAAATAAAAAGTTACCACTTACAAATGAAATAATTATCTGGAGATTGGCATATAAAAATTTCTAATTTCCTTGGTTACAAACTGATGTTTTTCATCAGTTCTCTCTCTCCCAACTTTTTGCTCCCAGTATGTAGTTTAGGATACAGTCTCAGAAAGCATGGTCCCTAAATTGTTCACTTCCTGGTACATTTTCAATCACTGCATATGTTTCGCTTCTCTTTTTCCGTTCGACTCAGCTCAAGTTATTCAGTCATAAAGGCAAATCTTGAAAGGAACAGGTGGGAGCCACGAGTAGTAAGTTCTACTTACAGGTACTCCACCACCTTAATACTCAGGGGAAAAGTATTCCATTTCATTTTCTTTGCAGCAGCAATATCATCACGTTAATACATATAATGCTAACAGACCTACTCTTCCTACTTTTCTCTCTTTACATTTCTTTCCACAAACCCTTGTTTCTACCAAACTGGCCCTCTGATGTCCTTCCTTTTTGCATTGGTAAAAAGTACTTTCACGAATGATTTTCACATTTAACTCCTATAATCCTGTGAACAAGCTATTAGTATTTCCATGTCTTAAAAATATTCTGGCTGTATTTGCATTTCACAGATGAGCAAACTCAGAACAAAGATTAAATTTAGTCTTATCCACATCACATAACTAACAGTGGTGAAGCCAGGACCTGGAACAGGTCTTCTGGCTGCAAATACAATGTTATTTTCAATTACATCACAGTACTTGGTTTCTTTGGAACTTAAAACTAAACTTGAAAAATAACCATAAAATTTTAATTGCTGTAACTCAAATCACCTTGAAACATTTTAGAAGTTATGGTATGACAGGTGCTAAAACTTCAATAGTTTAAACAGAAAGACAGAATACATGGGTCCTTAGAATTACATGTATACTTAGTTACATGTTCTATACTTAGAAGCAGTATAGACAAAATCACTGCATCTTGTCTCAGGGTCTACTTTGGGCCTACCCAGGCCGTGGTTGGGCTGCTTCCACCCAGGTCAGTAGATACCAACCACCAGGAGCCGCAGTGCTGCTCCATAGGCAGTGTCCGCTGACACAGCTTCCCTTGATACTTCAGAACAAGTATATTTCAGTGAACATCAGATGATTCTGTCCTGGGTCAAACGATTTATAGTACCTGTCTAAAGTCACCGAAGGTTTCAGGTAGTTAGGTAAAGTTTATTTAGTGAGTAGGTGTTATTCAACTTATATGTACCAAGTGCATATTCCAGACAGACCTCTACTTAACCTAAAGTTCCTGTCTAGTGTGTCCACGTGTATTTTCTCAGGGGGTTGATTTTTTGGGTTCTCAACAGGTTTTGTGATTCAGAAAGGTAAAGAGTCACTGATCCAGTGGAAGAGATTTTAGATAATAAAAAAAAAAAACACAACATAAACCAAAGTATGTTAAGCTATATGATAGGAGAATGGAATGAAGTAATGACATTTTCCAAGGGAGAAACCAAAGATGCATTTCAGAAAACTTTCAGATGACATCTGAGTTCAGACTGGAAGGGTGAGTTAACTCAGCAGATAGCAACATAAAGAAAAGATGAAGACTTCTAAAATGGTAGGAAAACTTAATGAAAAAAAAAAAAAAGGCAGGGAAGCAGGAAAGGGAAGAGCCAGTTTGACTGAATAAAGGATACGTCTAAAGTAATGTGGAAGGATGAAGTCAGGAAGCAGGTCTGCCGCACACTGACTGGGGAGGGCACGTCCCGAATGCTGGGAAATAACTAATGCTTGTAGGGAGGAATGGGATGAGGGCAGAGCATATGTAAATCCACTGGGCAGCAACATGGGAGGAGGAAGAAGGCTATTATGTAGGCAATGAGAAATGTGGGAAAACACTCAAGAGGCACAAAAGTGAAGAGGCAGGTAACAGACACACTGTGGATAGGGCCCAAACCACAGAGGTCTCCTGAATCAATCAGACTTGTCCCACACGGAACATAAACAACAGAGGGTTCAGCGAACATTTTTTTCTGGGATGGGATGTAAGTGATATGTCTAGTTGATTATTATTTCCACATAACCATAAGGCCAGGTCTGCTCATTATCTCATTTCAAGACCTTTAAATAAGGATAGAGGAATTCCTCCTTGACATTATTCTTTTGGTGAGAGTGTGGGAGTGGTGACAACAGGGTTTGCAACTGTAGCTGTGGATTCTTCATTGTCAGAAAATAAAACCACATAAAACAACTTTATGACTCTGAAGAAACTAAGGTGCTAAATGTATGAGCTCTGTCGTGGTGCCTAGATTTAAAACACCTGCCTCATTAACCTCCTTGAAATAAAATTGTGTTTATCTTTACACACAGTGTTACTGTGATTTACTATCTTAACTTTGTCAAAACAAACAAACAAACAAACACCTCAATAAATACCCTGGGTGGTATGTAGACTACATGCAATAAAAATATACACCTAAAAATCCAATCAAATGTAAAGTGATTCCTCATACAACTTGAGAAAAATGTTCAAATAAAAAATCCCAGCTTGGCCGGGTGTGGTGGCTCATGCCTGTAAACCCAGCACTTTGAGAGGCCAATGCGGGTGGATCACGAGGTCAGGAGTTCAAGACCAGCCTGGCCAAGATGGTGAAACCCCGTCTCTACTAAAAAGTACAAAAATTACAGCACGCCTGTAATCCCAGGTGCTTGGGAGGCTGAGGCAGGAGAATCCCTTGAACCAGGGGGACAGAGGTTGCAGTGAGACAAGATCGTGCCGTTGCACTCCAGCCTGGACGACAGAGCAAGACTGTCTCAAAAACAACAACAAAAAATCCCAGTCAGGCACAGTAGCTCACGCTTGTAATCCCAGGAGTTCAAGACCAGCCTGGGTAACATAGTGAGATTCTGTCTCTACAAAAAATTAAAAACTTAGCCAGGTGTGGTGGTGTGTGCCAGTAGTCCCAGCTACTTGAGATGGGCAGGGGAATCACTTGAGCCCAAGAGGTCAAGGTTGCAGTAAGCCGTAATCGTGCCACTGCACTCTAGCCTGGGGGACAGAGGGAGAGAGGAGACCCTGTTTAAAAAAAAAAAAAAAAATCCTCTAAAACAAAAAAGCAACACAAACAATTTAATTTTGTTGGCACTAAAGCAGACTTTCTGGATTCAAGTACACTCATAGAAGCAATGTCAATTCCACTTATCACAACACTCCAGCTATCAAATAATCAGATTGTGGAGGGCCCCCACAGTAGCGGTCCCTAAGCTTACCTTCATGAAATAGTCAAACAGGGGCCTGTACTTCTTGCCTTTAAGATAGGAACCAGGAAATCTAGAAAAGGAGAAGGGTAAACTCACAATTAGATTAAAATCAAATATGACGCTACAGCCACATCAAGCTACCACTCCCCTCTGGTTTACTGGCTTCTTAGCCCTAGCCATTAATGCTGTAATGTGTGACTGCAAAGTATTAGTATTAGTACTTCAAACTAAATGTGAATAATGCAAGCTTTTGGATAATAAAGCTTCTCTCTTTTTAAAACTAAAGACACACACACAGACACATGCACACACACACACACACAGAGCAACTATTTGAATATTCACCTTTCAAGGATCTCATAGTCACTCTCCAATTTATAAAGGGCTGACAATCTGGCTTCCATTAAAATGAATAATTTTCCTCTGGCAACATCTATGAGAAAAAGGAAAAATGTGGACTTGGGTTATATTCTGAATTTGGCTGATTCTAAAGTATACATCAAGCATACTGTTTTCCTAAGAAGCTCCTGTACCATGTGCCTCTGGTGTGCCCAGTACTCACAGAGAAATACTGCAAAGAACACTAGGGTATACTGCTTCCCAAACATGAAAATGACAAAAACATCAAATGCACGTAGGCAGTCGGCAGTTATTATTTATTGCTCAGATATCCATTTTAAGTAAATCGTTATTTTTTCCTTCATAGGGTAAACATGTCAATGTTTAAAAATAACACTGACAAAGTAGCTCACAAAGTGCGTGCCACATATTATCATCCCCTCTCAGACATTCTCATTTGGGTATCTAATGATCCAGATATTTTTCTATGTATATACTAACAAACATACATGTAAATATGTAAGTTCTTTTTATTTTTTTAATTGAGGTAATATTCTATCTGGTTTTGCAGCTTTTCACTTAAACTGTCAACATCCTGCCATGTATTAGCAGATACAGACTTTTCTCATTCTTTTGAAGAGCTCTGTAGGATTCCATTTTATAGAGGTATGAGTTATTTCTAACAAGTTGACAGACACTTAAATTGTTTTCAAATTTTCACTACTATGAATACTGGGATAATGAACGTCCTTGATGTATCTGTGTACCCTTATTGTAAGTGGTTCTGGAGGATATCGGGGGCATCCTAGGAAAAGAAAAGCTGGAGCCAATGTATGAACAATTAAAACTTTGATACTGAAAATCTAGGCCAATTTAAACCCTCACTCATAAGTTATATTACATATCTGAGATTTACTATAGCCTATGTCATATATTTAGTTCACTATAAGTCTCTATGGGTCATTGCAAAAGCCTTTGCAATTTACTGAAAAACTACTACGAATAAGGCTGCCACGCCCTAGCTCTGACCTCACAGGAACTTCATTGTAAGTGGAGCCCACATTTTCTGATAAAACTCAAAGTCTGTCAAGCACAAGAGTTATACACAGGTAGATGGGTGATGTGTCTTGAGATCTCAGTCAGATGGCTGCTGAGATTGTCAAGCTCACTGTAGAATGGCCAGTGACCCACCAGTGACACAGAGAAATTGTGCAGATGGGACTGTCCTTGCTCCAGAGAAGCAGCTGCAGACACCTGAGCCAGGTCTCTTTGTGGCCAATAGCTCTTTCCAGCAGGTCAACTCTTAGTCCTATTTGCTCCCAGGGAAGAACAAATAAAAAACTCCCTCTGTACCTTTTTTCTGATACCTAATCTTTTCCCATTCCTTTCTCAGTATTTTTCCCTTGTCAGCACAAGCTATTGTTCAATTAAGTTGACCGTTTTAATACAACTATTTAAAAAAATCATGGTAACCATTCTTACAGAGCATTAAATACATCTATCATGTTGTGTAATCATTACTATTATCAATACCCCAAACCTTTTCATTTTCCTATACTGAAACTCTGTACTCATTAATAACAGTAACTCCCCCTTCCCTACCAGCCTCTGTCAACCACCATTCTACTAGCCTTTGCTCTCTGAATTTCACTTCTCGATACCTCATCATGCAATATCTGTCTTTTGGTGACTGGCTCATTTTAATTAGCATAATATCCTCCAGGTTCATTCAAGGATTAGCCTGTATCAGAATTCCCTTCCTTTTTTAGGCTGAATAATATTCCATCATATGTAAATACCCTATTTGGTTTATTCATTTATCCAATGAGAGACACTTGGGTTGCTTCTATCTTTTGACTATCGAGAATAATGCTACTTTGAACATGGGTGTCCAAGTAACTGTTCAAGACTCCTTTCAATTCTTTGGGGAAAACACCCAGAAGTGAAATTGCTGGGCCACAGTGTTAATTCCATTCAGCTTTCTGAAGAAATGTTACTGTTTTCCACAGCAGCTGCACCATACCCTTTTTCCTGACAATGAGTTTTTCTTTTTCTTTTACTGCCACAAAACTATCCAAACCTGAAGGTATATTTGTTCACAAAGTACCAAACTTCTTTTTAAATCTTGGAAAGGCCCTTGTTGAGACTGGTAACTCTCTACCAGGGGACATTTGAAAGGCAGAAAGTTCTCAAGTTCTGGTACCAATTACTAGTAACGACGTGATGCCACATCGCTGAATCTTAGATTCTTCATCTGTCACAGGGGCATGGTGTGGAAAAACATACTATAAACGGGAAATCATAAGAAAATTTTATGTTCTACTTTTTACATCTCTGTATTATTTTGATTGTTGTGTTAGTTCTCAATTAGAAGTGAAAACAAATGTTTGAGGTTATTTTTCTAAGTCAGCTTCTTTTCAAATAATTCTATTCTTCATGCAAAAAGAAAGCTTTCACATTTTCCAAAATATAAAATTATCTTATCCATACTAATCATAAGTAACCAGTCTCCCACTTACCTTTAATCTTCACATATTGCATTTCTGGATTGACACAGACAGCAAGGTTACTAGGTAGAGTCCAGGGAGTGGTTGTCCAAGCAACTAAAGATACAGTTTCATCTTCTTCCAAAGGGAACGTTACAAATACTGAAGGATCTTGAACATCCTAAAATAAATTGAGGTAAAGTATTGTTTTACAAATCCACAATAACAGACACCTAAGAAAAAGGAACCGATCCTAAAGAGGAATAAAATAAACACATGATTCTTGTGCCTCAGCCTCTCGAGTAGCTGGGATTACAGGTGCGTGTCACCACATGTGGTTAATTTTTCTATTTTTAGTAGAGATGGGGTTACCCCATATTGGTCAGGCTGATCTCAAACTCCTGACCTCAGGTGATTCTCCCACCTCAGCCTCCCAAAGTGCTGGGATTACAGGTCTGAGTCACCGGGCCTGGCCTCTGGTAACTTTTTAAAGTAATGTCTAAGGAGGAACATATGATGGAGGTTTCAGTATTATGATTATTTTATAAGTTCATGAAGAGTTAGATCAAAAAGATAACTGTTCTGGAATATGGTTATCTTTATGCCCAAAATACCAAAAAGATCCTACTAAAGCAACACATACATGAAATTGTAATAAACCCATATAAATTCAGCTTATTAAATAAGAACAAGATTGTCTCCAACTTTGTGGCAATGTTTCAATACAAAAATATCAAGGATTTAAAAATAAATAGCTCTAAAGTAGAAAAAAAAAATCAATCCCCAACAAAAACAAACTGCAATTTAAACAAAGTGACACGAGAGCTGTTAGTCACACGTAAAACATCAGACAAACCTGAAATAAGGGACACTACTATTGGCCTGTACGTCCTCAAATATGTCAGTATTATGAAGCATAAAGAGACTAAAGAGTTGTTTAAGATTAAAGAAGGCTGGAGATAAACCACTGCATGAAGCACAGGATGCAGGTCTTTTTTTTTCTTTCTTTCTTTTTAACTACAAAGGACACTGCTAGGATAAGCAGAACCCAATAAGACCTACACATGAGGTAATATAGTATCAGTGTTAATTTTCTAACTCCAGTTATTTCAAACAATGTTATTGGTTTTAGGAAATATGTAGTTTTTAGAGGGAACGGACCATAATTCCCGCAACTTACTCTCAAAGGGTACTATGCCCCACTCCCATAAAAACAGAGAAGAATAAAGCAAATGTGGTAAAAGGTTAACATTTAGGGAATCTAGCTGAAGGATATAAAGAACTCTACTTTTCTGTGAGTTTGAAACTACGTCAAAATTAATTTTTTTTCTTTTCTTTTTTTTTGAGATGGAGCGTCACTCTGTCACCCAGGTTGGAGTGCAGTGACGTGATCTCAGCTCACTGCAACCCCCGCCTCCTGGGTTCAAGCATTCTCCTGCCTCAGCTTCCTGAATAGCTGGGACCACAGGTGCGCACCACCACGCCGAGCTAATTTTTGTAAAAAATTAAAATGTTTTAGGCAGGGCACGGTGGCTCATGCCTATAATCCTGGCACTTTGGGAGGCCAAGACAGGAGGATTGCACGAGCTCTGGAGTTTGAGACCAGCTGGGGCAATATAGTACGACCCTGTCTCTACAAAAATAAAAAAAAAATTATCTGAGCGTGGTGATGCACATCTGTGGTCCCAGCTACTCAGGAGGGTGAGGCTGGAGGATCATTTGAACCCAGGAGGTCAAGGCTGCAGTGAGCTGTGTTTGCACCACTGCATTCCAGCCTGGGTGACAGACTGAAATCCCATCTCTAAAAATAAATAAAAGTTTTAAGCCAAAACACATATATATACACACACACACACACATGTATATATACATATACATACACATATATATATTTTTTGAGACAGAGTCTAACTCTGTCACCCAGGCTGGCGGGAAGTAGCACACTTTTGGCTCACTGTAGCCTCAACTTCCTGGGCTCACATCATTCTTACTTCAGCCTCTGGAGTAGTTGGAACTAAAGGTTCATGCCACCACTCACAGCTAATTTTTGTAATTTTAGTAAAGATGGGGTTTTGCCATGTTGCCCAGGCCGTTCTTGAACTCCTGGACTCGAGCAATCCACCCAACTCGGCCTCCAAAAGTGCGGGGATTTCAGGTGTGAGCCACTGTACTTGGCCAAGTCAAAAAAATTTTAAAAACCATTGGTTAACAACCAATACACAGACCACTTAGAACAGAGGTCAGCAATGGCCGGGCGCGGTAGCTCACACCTGTAATCCCAGCACTTTGGGAGGCTGAGGTGGGTGGATCATGAGGTCAGGAGATCGAGACCATCCTGGCTAACACAGCGAAACCCCGTCTCCACTAAAAATACAAAAAATTAGCCAGGCGTGATGGTGGGCACCTGTAGTCCCAGCTACTTGGGAGGCTGAGGCAGGAGAATGGCATGAACCCGGGAGGCAGAGCTTACAGTGAGCCGACATCGCGCCACTGCACTCCAGCCTGGGCGACAGAGCGAAACTCCGTCTCAAAAAAAAAAAGAAAAAAAAGAATAGAGGTCAGCAAACTATGTCCCTCGGGCCAAATCTGGCTCATCACTTGTTTTCATGCAGTGGGTAAGCAAAGAATGGTGACAAAATTGAGAACATTTTGCCTGAAAAGCCTAAAATATTTAATTTGCAGAAGAAAGTTTCCCAACCCTAGTATTAGAACTAAACATAAGTATGCTCTGTGACTCAGCTGGGCACAGTGACTCACGCCTATAATACCAGCACTTTGGGAGGCCGAGGCAGGTGGATCAACTGAGGTAAGGAGTTCAAGATCAGCCTGGCCAAGATGGAGAAACCGTGTCTCAACTAAAATTACAAAACTTAGCTGCGCGTGCTGGCAGGCACCTATAATCCCAGCTACTCGGGAGGTTGAGGCAGGAGAATTGCTTGAATCTAGGAGGAGGTTACAGTGAGCTGAGATCACACCACCGTACTTCAGCCTGGGCATCAGAGTAAGACTCCATCTCAAAAAAAATAAAAATCAAAACAAACAATACTCTGACTCAATAATTCCACTACTTGTTATATAACCAACGGAAAAGTGTACAAAACCTAAAAAGACAACAGTCACCATGTGTTTAAGTCTTGGTAGATCCTGATTGAAAAAAAAACAAAAAATAAAATATAACCCCTTGGGAAATGATTAAACCATTAGAAATATGAACTGATGATGTTCAGGAATTAAATAATTCAATAATATTAAATTAAAAATATTAAAGGTAGCTGGGTGCAGTGGCTGACACTTACAATCCCAGCACTTTGGGAGGCCAAGGCAGGTGGACTGCTTGAGCCCAAGAATTCAAGACCAGCCCATGCAACATGGTGAAACCGTCTCTACAGAAGCACATAAATTAGCTAGGTATGGTGTATGTTCCTGTAGTCCCAGCTACTCAGGGGGCTGAAATGGGAAATCACTCGAGCCCGGGAGGTCAAGGCTCCGGTTGGCCGAGATCACGCCACTGCACTCCAGCCTGGGTGACAAAGTGAGACTCTATCTCAAGAACAACAACAACAACAACAAAAAGGGAATTGCTAATGACTTTTTAAGGTGTGACAATGAATGCTAATATGGTAATGTTTAAAGAAGATAAAGATTATTTATGAAAGATCTATATTGGATTATTTCTTGATGAAATAATATATCTGGAATTTGTTTCAAAATTGGGAGGAAAGTGGGAAAGAATATGTGTATGAATGAGGCAAAATTAGCCAGTCATTGGTTGCTGGGGGCCTTAATGGGCCTACAGAAATTAATTATACCATTCTGTCTACTTTTACATGTCCCTGAAACTGCCCACATTCAAGTGTTTTTAAAAAGCAACCAAATAGACTGGACGCAATCTCTCACGCCTGTAATCCCAACACTTTGAGGCCAAGGTGGGTGGATCATAAGGTCAGAGTTCAAGACCAGCCTGGCCAAGATGGTGAAACCCTGTCTCTACTAAAAATGCGTGGTGGTGGGCACCTGTACTCCCAGCTACTCCGGAGGCTGAGGCAGAGAACTGCTTGAATCCGGTAGGCGGAGGTTGCAGTGAGCCGAGATCACGCCACTGCACTGTAGCCTGGGTGACAGAGCAAGACTCCGTCTCAAAAAAAAAAACTAAATATATATTAAGATTTGACAAAGGTAAGCCTTGGAAACCTTGTGTTTACTGCATTATTCTCTACCCTGTTAAGTGCTTAAAATATTTTACTAAAAAAATACAAACATGAGCACAATCAGAGAGGTAGTAAGGACATAACAGAAATCATCATACCTGCCTTACAAGGATTTACAAAGATCAAACAGGATATGTGAAAGCATTCTATAAATAAAAAGTGCTTTGAAAGGCAAATTTTACTAATGTAATTTTCAAACCTAGGCCATGAATCAAGAATCCCAAACAAGTCAAAATCCTTTAAAAACAGTGGGTCAGATAAACTTTCAAAATGGAAAACAACTCAGTATACACACATGAGAAGAGAAAGTTCACATTTCAGAAGACTCACTAGTATTTAATATCTGTCTAGATACGGTATAACAGTACACCCTGTAAACATCAAACACGTCTCAACACCTCAATCATACCAATAACAACAACTGATTCTATTTCATCAGAAGAAAGATAAATACCATTTGGCATCTCAAATTAATTTTTTTCCAAATACTGTTAACAAATAAATGGTATCATGAGGTTCCAGATAAGGCATAAAATTACCCAGCCTTTAAGAAATGATGACTACAGGGAAGTATGTCAAAGCTGGACTTGTTAACCCAACAGAGAGGAACAAAAATATGGTTAAAACAAGCAAAACCTATCACATTAAGACACATCATAAATCCAATGTGGAAAAAAAATCTCTCATCTTCACAGAGCCTTAGTATACTAACTGGCAATGTTTTCAGCACTCAGTAAGAACTGGCCAAAGTGACTGATGTTGTGGGCAACATTCCACATTGGGTGTACTTGGGAATACCTACTGTGATCATAACTATTCAACTTCCACCTACAGAACTCAATGCTGAATAATGTCTCTACATTTCACGTACCTTGTAATTCTGGTGTGACTCGAAGTTGGACAGTGGAGTGTTACATGCCGTAGAGAAGGGCATGACTTTCACACCTCTATAAACAAGGCCTTTATCATAGAGTTGTTTGAAGACCCACCTGGTAAGAGATGGAGTTTCACAATTACATAACCAAAATTCTATTTCTGAAAAAGCAATCACTTACACCATTTTCTGTTTGGAGTTTCTGTCTGCCAAATAAGTGAAAAAACAATGTCTTCCATTGGGAGACTGGCTGGTAAATTATAACAGATCAATATAATAAGACATCAGGTAGACATTAAAATGCTAGTATCTACTGATATCAAATGATGTTTAAGACATAATGTTAACTAAGAGAAGCAATTGGCAGGCTGGGCGCAGGGGCTCACGTCTGTAATCCCAGCACTTCGAGAGGCCAAGGTGGATCACCTAGGTCAGAAGTTCGAGACCAGCCTGGCCAACAACGTGAAACCCCATCTCTACTAAAAATACAAAAATTAGCCAAGCATGGTGGTGGGTGCCTGTAATCCCAGCTACTGAGGAGGCTGAAGCAGCAGAATCGCTTGAACCTGAGAGGCAGAGGTCACAGTGAGCCAAGACTGCACCACTGCCCTCCAGCCTGGGTAACTGAGTGAGACTCAGTCTCAAAAAAATAACAAGAAAAGTCCTACATTCAATAACAAACCTGTTCCCAAAGATTTTCAGAGAAATAATGATGGACTCAAAAATAAACTGATTCATGCTAGTGCACTTCTCCAATAATCAATACAACAGAATATTTATAGAATATTTATGATATTTACAATTTTAAATAAACCTACCAGACAGATTCCATGAATTGTGGATACAGAGTTTTGTAGTCATTGTCAAAGTCAATCCATCGGCCAAGTCTGCTAACAGTAGACTTTAAACATTAACATTAGAATAGTATTAGACAATGATATTTATAATTTTACATCAACGTTTGTTTACTTCTATTGTCACCACATATAAAAATTTTGGGAAAATAATCAATGGTACAAGTAAATCTATATTGCCAACAACATACTATGTAAGGTTAAGAACCAGTTTTCTTGGCATTCATTCTACATGCACAAAATGTTATTTACAAGTATAAATATTCATTTATAAAAGTCTACCAAAACCAACACTTGGCAAATATCACAGGTATAATTATTACTGGCAAAAACCATCCATGGATAAGTGAATGTATGACAAGAAAAAGAATATTTGGAAAGAACCTCCCCACAATATACTTATTAATTACAAAGGAAAAACTACAACTTTACAAAGCAGAAAGCTGACAGCACCTTAACCAAGTGAACAAAGTTATCACCATCAATGAGACATAACAACAACACATGCCACCTGATACGATGCACTGAGAAGGGCACAGCATCACTTCTGTGGCATTGTCACCAAAAATGCATAACCTAAATTGGGAAACCTCAGACACTGAGGGACATTCTAGAAAATAGCTGCTCTGCAATCTTCAAAAGTGAGAAGGCCATGAAAGACAAAAGACTAAATAAATGTTCCACACTCAAGAAGACTAAAAAGACACGACAACTGAAGGCAGTATGTGATTGGTCAGAAATAAAAATTAATGGGGCAACTGCTTTTGAAAATTCTATTAATAGTATGGTTACTGAAGATGTTAGCAGCTGGGAAAGATGGATGAAGGATATAGGGGAACTCATCATACTACTTTTTCAATTGTTTAGTAAGTCAAATTATTTCAAAATGAAAAGTTAAAAAATTGAAAAAAGTATTTGAGAAAAAAAGAAAAGGCCTATATATCTACATTATACTTATCAGATTTTTCCCTATTGGTGATCATTCAAGAACGTTATATCAATTTAGGCACACAGAAGTCAGAAAAGAGATGGTTCAGTCTAAGCTAACAGTTTAAGTAACAGGGTTGAAGGTGGAAGCTAATACTTTTTCTACAAAAAATAAATTAATAAAAAAAGTACAAGGGACCACAAACCATTTCAATGCCCATTTAATAACTACATTTTCTGTTCATTCTACTGAAAATAACCCAACATACCCTCCACTCAGCAGAATATCTCATCACAATTGCTCGGCACTGATTGTTATACTCTGTAATCCCCATTTTGGCCACATCCTCTGGTCCTCTGATTCCCAGTGTCTTATCAATTTCATACTCCTGAAAATTTGTGATAAGATTGTTACCACTTTGCCCAATGAAAACAACTGCAACTATGCAACTCTAGAAAACAAAACAAATCAAACTACAAATACTATAGAAATGAAGTAGAAGGTCTGACAGTCAACATTCATCATACTTGAACATATTACATGAAATCTAATGCTTATTAAAAAATCAGAAAATTATAAAGCTGGATACTCAAACATACCACAGGTAAGCCATGACAATCCCATCCAAATCTTCTGTCAACATGAAATCCACTCTGGTGAGCATATCTTGTAACTATATCTTTAATTGTACCCGCAAGTATATGTCCATAGTGAGGCAGTCCAGTCGCAAAAGGAGGACCATCATAGAAGGTAAATCTAAGAGGTAATAAAAATATATTAAGTCATTTAAAAACAATCAAAATTTAAAGCATTTTTCTATAGATAGCTGTTGTCATAGTGGAGTCTTTAGGAAGGAGAAAAGCAGCAAGGTCAGGATATTGACAGACATAATTGATTTGATATTTACTGGTGGTCCTGCCTTCAGAAAGGCTATAATTGTGGTAAAGCTGCAGAGACCTCCATTTGATTATTCATTTTTCATTTATTAGTTTCATGACATAAGGCAAGTTATTTATCCTGATCTTGAGTTATCTCATCAGTAAAATAGGGGAATAAACCCCTCTCTCATAAAGTTTTTGACCAGAGGAGATATACAATGAAAACAGTGATTAAAGGACTAGTCTCTTTCAGGTGAATGAGGACTACTATAGTAGCCTTCTATGGGGTACTTAGGTATAAGTGCCTATATGAGGGTGGTGATGAAGATAAAGGTGGAAAGAGGGTGACACAGAGGGTGACATAAATTCTACTCAGATGACCTTTTAAAGAAACCAAATTTACCCTAATAACTGAGAACTCATTCATTCAATGTATATCTACTACTGAGTACCCATTATACAGACAGCTGGGGGACTCTGGGAATAGAAAGATTAATGAAGAGTATCTGCTTTAGGCCATGCATGGTGGTTACACTTGTAATTCCAGTACTTTGATAGGCCGAAGCAGGTGGATCACTTGACGTCAGGAGTCTGAGACCAGCCTGGGCAACATGGTGAAATCCCGTTTCTACTAAAAATACAAAAATTAGCCAGCGTGGTGGCAGGCGCCTGTAATCCCAGCTGAGGCGGAGAATCACTTGCATCCGGGAGGTGGATGTAGCAGTGAGCAGAGACTGCGCCACTGCACTCCAGCCTGGGTGACAGAACAAGACTCAATCTCAAAAACAAAACAAAAAAAAGAGAGTATCTGCTTTAATGGAATTCAGTCTAAAAAATGACTATTATTAAGGACTTTCTCTTAACCTAAAAAATTCACATACTTTGGTTTATGTTTTGATTGCTTTAAGCATTCCTGAAAACAATTAAATTCAGTCCAAAACTCCAAGATTTTCTCTTCTTCCGCAGGAAAATTTATGTTTTCTGGAACTTGTTGAACCATTTTGTTGCTGAAAAGAAATCAAATTTATTAGTGTCAAAAGAGAAATCTAGGAATAACAGAGTACCATATTACTAATGTGGGTGTATATTGATGTACAATTTACATACTGTAATGTACGAAGTGTACAATTCAGTCGCTTTTTAGCACATTTACAAGGTAGTATAACTAGTAATATCTAATTTCAAAACGTTTTCAACCTCCCCTCCCCACCAAAACACCCCAAAACCATTAGTAGTCACTCCTCACTCTTTCTTCTCCATAGCCAGTGGCAACGATTTATCTTCTTTCTGCCCCTGTAGATTTACCTATTCTGGACATTTCATATAAATGTGAAAATTTGTAAGAATCATCTATATGTGGCCTATTGCATCTGGTTTCCATAATATGTATTCGTACTTCATTACTTTTGATAGCTGAACAGTATTCCATTTCATGAATATGCCACAGTTTGTTTATCCATTCATCATTTCCTGAATACCTGTATTGTTTCCACTTTTTGATAATTGTGAATAACGCTGCTATGAACATTCATGTATAAAATTTTGTGTGGATCCATGTTTTCATTTCTCTTGTGTTTGTAGCTAGAAGAAGAATTTCTGGGTCACATGATAATTCTGTATTTAACTTTTTGAGATAATGCCAAAATGTTTTCCAAAGTGACTGTACTATTTTACATTCCCTCAGCAGTGAATGAGGATTCTAATTTCTTCAGATCCTACCCAGCACATCTTATTGTCCATCTTTGGATTACAGTCATTCTAGGAGACGTTAAGTAGTATCTCCTGGTTTTGATTTGCATTTCCTTAGGGACTAATGATGCTGAGTGTCTTTCCATGTGCTTATGGGCCATTTGTGTATCCACTTTGGACACATACTTATTTATCCTCTGCCAATTTTCTAACTGGGCTCTTTTTGTGGTTGGGTTTTAAGGGTTATTTATATACTCTGGATATAAATCCTTTATCAGATATATGATTTATAAAAAGTTGTCTCCTGCTCTGTGGGCCATCTTTTTATTTTCTTGATGGCATTTTCTGAAGCACAAAGATTTTTAATTTTAACGATGCCCAATTCGTCTATTTTTAGTTTTGCTGCTTGAGCTTTTGGTGTCATCTAATAAACCATTACCTAAACAAGGTTACAGATTTTTTGCTTACATTTAGGCCACAAATCATTTTGAGTTATCTTTGTATATGGTGTGAGGGAGGGGTACACAGTATTATTTAATATTCAGTAATGGTAGACAATGTTTCCAAAAGTAAGCAAGAAAATCTCGGCAATTCTATCTGATGGTGCAAAAAACTCATTGATAATCTGAAGAAAAATATCTCAAAGTAACTAAGAATTTTCTTACCTACACTCACATGACAGAAATCAGTTCTCTTGAAGTAACTTCATATTCTCTTTGAGGAAAACTGGTAAAACTTTAAAAATCTTAAAGCTAAAAAGATGAGAATCTCACATTCGAATATAGATTCCAGTTTTTTATTTTACCCTTTTTTATTGCTTACTCATGATTTTTATGAAGGATGAGTCCTATACCTTTCTGGTTTAGTCCCGTGAGAAAAATCTTAAAGTGTCTTTTAAAATGTTTTGCTAATAACCTCATGCAGAGACACTTGATCAATCTGCGACTTAAGTATCTAGTGAGCCACCCTTGAGACTTTTCCTTCTCAAAGTCTATTTACATTTACTTAACAATTCTAACAAGGTGGGTGACAAGCTTTCCAAGTCAATATCAGATTAGAGTGGGATAGAATTGCTAATAAGAGAACAAACAGAGAAGATAAAAAATCTTAAGTACTCAAGAACCGCAACAGTCCAGGGTAATAAACTCTACAGGAAAAGACACACTACTACATACCTCAAACAGTTTTGAAAGCATCAAAACATCATAGTCTAAGCAAGTTATTGATTCAAGTTATCACACACAAAAAAAAGTCTGTGAAAGTAGTATCTTGGCCGGGCGCAGTGGCTCAAGCCTGTAATCCCAGCACTTTGGGAGGCCGAGACGGGCGGATCACGAGATCAAGAGATCGAGACCATCCTGGCTAACATGGTGAAACCCCGTCTTTACTAAAAAAATACAAAAAACTAGGCAGGCGCCTGTAGTCCCAGCTACTCCGGAGGCTGAGGCAGCCTAAACCCGGGAGGCAGAGCTTGCAGTGAGCTGAGATCTGGCCACTGCACTCCAGCCCAGGCGACAGAGCGAGTCTCCATCTCAAAAAAAAAAAAAAAAGAAAGTAGTATCTTTCATTTTCTTTTACCCTCATTAATTTTTCAGATGTGTGAGTGCCTCTAAGTTTAAGAAAAAACGGGACAAGAACAGTTGGGCTGTTTAACTAACTGAAATAGCTATTTCCGATCACAGTACACCATTAAAAGGTATTAAATGGAAGTTGTAAGGCATTTTAGATCTTCAACTCTTACTATAACCTCTAGCCTTTCAAGGACCAAAGTAAGTGTTTGTGCATTTACTGATTTATTTAGGTTCACTGGGTACCTTATCAGAGGCCAACTCAGACTTATGGGATTGTTATCTGAAGACTAACAGACTTTGAGATACCAACACATTCTAATCTCTTCAAGGCTGGTCCTACTATGGCCCACATCTATGGGAGCTTATTAGAGATGCAGACTTACCAGCCTCACCTCACACCTAGGAGTCAGAACCTGCATTTTAACAAGATCCTGAGGGGATGAGCATTCACATCACAGTCTGAACAACACCACTCTTGCACTGTTCTGACAATTATTCAGGAATATCTATCTGATTTTTTGTTTTTGAGAAAATAAGATTTAAGCTTTCTGAGAAAAGGACCATTACTTTTTTTTTTTTTTTTGAGACAGTGTCTCACTCTGTCACCCAGGCTGGAGTGCAGTGGCACAAACACGGCTCACTGCAGCCTTGACCTCCCTGAGTTCAGGTGATCCTCCCAGCTTAGCCTCCCAAGTAGCTAGGACTACAGTTATGCATCACCATCACCACACTCAGCTTTTTTTTTTTTTTTCTTTTTTGGAGAGGGATGGTTTGTAGAGACAGGGTTTTGCCATGTTGCCCCAGCTGGTCTTCAACTCCTGGGCTGGGATCCTCTTGTGCCGGCCTCCCAAAGGGCTGGCATTACAGGCGTGAGCCACTAGGCCTGGCCAGCTCACTCAGCTTTTACTGTGTTTTTTAGGGAGTCTCTACTTTCCTCAAAGATTAAGAATCACTGCACTATTATGCCAAGCATAAAGACTCAGTATAACAGTATTGTCTATTCAGGAAGAACCATGTACCAGTGACCGGGCTATGGCGGCTGCTGAGGAGAAGCAGCCTCCATGCATAAATCACAGGATTGCTATGGCCCATCGAATCCACTGGAGAGCTGTATATGCACAACAGCATCCAGCAACCACAGGGCAGGGGACAGGGCATGTTAACCTTGCACAACAACCTTCTTGTGCAGAGGGACGCCATCCTCTTTGCTTCCCTCTTATTATAATCCAGGCCCTTCACTCTTTCCCTCTCCACAACTCCTTCAGGTCATCTTAACCTCAACTTCCTGTTCAGCAATTTCGAGACCACCTTCCTTGATATTCACTACATATTATTCACATTAATTCATATTATTTTGCCTCAATATATTTTGGAAACACACACTAAAACCATGATAATTCTTTCCACAATTGCTTCCCTTTTTAACTCTACCGTATTAGCGTTTCCAGTACTCTTCCCATTACCTAGGCATAACATTTTTGAGTCACCCCGACACTGCTCAGAAGATACACACATCCAAGTAATCATCAAGTCATGTGGATCCTACCTATAAGTCTATTTCTGTTGCCCCTTTTCATTCTCCTCTAAATCAATTTCTGCTTCCCCTTTTATTCTCAGGTCTTCATAATCTATTAAGTCAAATGTAACCTGAAGGTGGGACCGTCTCAAACGTTTCTTCAATTTAGTTATATCCTATTAACATAGACTCCACAGGTATACTCACGCAAATGTACAAAATATGTATACAATGACATTCACCGAATAATTGTTTCTGCAGGCAAATAACTGAAAACAATTTAAATAGGGTGACTGAAGTAAATTACGGTACATCAAACTCAGCCATTAAAGGTAATAAATTAGGACATATAAAAAAAGTACTGCCTATACATAAAGTCACAGCTATACCAATTTATACTATGTATATCATTCTCAAAAGATTTTACTCATTTCAAACACCACTCATTCAAAAAGGCGACCATAAATTCCTAAGGCTGGAAACGAACGAATGGCAAGCCCCGAAGAAACACGTTCTTTTAAAAATTAAATCTTGTGCTACTGTTTCGGGGCTGTAACGCGTGCGTGACCCTCACCTTTGAGGGCCGGATCCTGCAGGGAAGAAAAAGCGTACCTGAGGGGCCCCCCGTGCCTGGACGGCCCCGGAGGCCAGCAAGCCTGGAAGAAATTCTCCCAGCGTCCAAGCTGCGACCCGGCGCGTGGAGGTGATGCAACGCGCTGAAAATGCGGGATCCAGGGAAGGCGGCCAGCTTCGCACCGGCCAATCAGTGCTCGCTGCCTGACACCTGCCAACAAGCCAGACGCCGATTGGTCACGGCGGACATGATTACGCCCACTCGTCCGTCTGGTGCGACGGTGGTGCTTGCTGGCTTTGCGGCTCCGCCTGGAAAACGAACCGGCGCTGAGTGCGGAGCTGTGCGTGCGGGTGGTGTCCGTTCCGGTAGTGTAGACCGAGGTCGCCCTCGGGTTGTGGACAAGTCTGTGTAGGTGAAGGCCCACTGGGAAGGGGCGCCGAGGTCGGGGCTTCATCTTGTTTGCGTTTGTATTTATCTGACTGGACACTTCGTACCTAAAATTCATATCGACAAACAGCAATTTCCGGAGAGATGGCTTTAATAATTATACTTTTGGGCCCTGAGCCGCTGACCCCAAAGCTGCTTCTCCTATCATAAATGGCTACGTGAAACGATAATAACAAAAGGGAAGGAAGGACCTGACAACCAGGTTTAAAAGTTTTCTTGTATTTTACTTAAAATGTTTCCGGTAATGAAAACATTGCAGAAACAATTTTTTTAAGAAGCGGTCTCATTCTGTCGCCCAGGCGGAGTGCAGTGGCACGGTCATGGCTCACTGCAGCCTCGACCTCCCCGGGTCAGATGATCCTCGCATCTCATCCCTGGCCAAGTAGCTGGGACCTACAGGCTAGCGCCACCACGCCCGGCTAATTTTTGTATTTTCTTTAGCAACGGGGTCTTGCTGTGTTGCCTAGGCTGCTCTCAAACTTGTGGGCTCAAGCGATCTGCCTGCCTCAGCCTCCCTAAGTGTTGGGATTACAGGCATGAGCCACTGCACCCGGCCTGCATACTTATTTTCATTGCTATGAGTCTGCTTGGTACCTTACTGATCTGCTGCTTAAAATCTGGAGCCTTGCAAAGGGCAGTAGGCCTCGGGCTTTGGCCCCAGAGCCTCTAAAGGAAATTCTGGATCTTGCCAATCAATATAGTAGTTCAATTACTGCTTATTGTATCCATTAGAGGGATATGAAAAATTGATCTGGCCTAGAATAGGTAGAATGCAGTATCTTACTAAGTTTAGGAACATTTTGATAGTCTGTTTAGCATATATTCTACTTTACTTACCATCTTGGCCCTGTGTGAAGGATTAAAGTGGTTTCATGTCCTCCATCACGGGTAACTCAATGTTCCATGACTATACTCACATAACGTACATAATTTAGTAGCTGCAAATCTTGTTAATTAACTGAAAGTATTTGGAATGTGTTTGAAGTTTTCACATTCCTGCCACCTTGTTTGGTTCAATTTTGTCACCTATCCAGAGAGCCCAGATTAGAGCCAGACAGAGGGCTCTTGGACAAATGTGAGGTAGGCCAAGTCTAATTATTTAAAAATTTGATTGAGAAACATTTATATTAATAGTACTATTGTGTTGGAAATAATGCTCAAAATCCTAAGGAAATTGAACATTCGAAAAGGATTTTCAGCGAAGCAATTTACTTCTGTGCAGAGGGGTGCTTATTCTTGGCCAGTCACCATGAGAGCACACCAGAACAAAGGGGCACGAGAGCCTTTCTCCCTGACGCAAACCCTGCCCCTGTACCTTTTCTCCATTGGCTGGAGTTGGGCCTCACAATCTAAACTAACCCTGCTTGGTTAAACATTTTAACTTTCTTTAGATAAGGTGGGCACGTAAGAGACCGGAAAGGGGGAAGGGGTGTGTAGTGAGCTAGAGAGCTGGTCTCTCCAGATAAGGAAAGCAATGTGAGCTGGTACTGATAACACCTGGCACTGTGGCCTGTCTGGGCATGTAACAAAGGCAGAAAGGAAGGAAAAAGGGAGGAGGGAGGTACTATGAATTAAAGAATAAAGGATTGATCAGGCTATTTGAAGAGAAACCTCATCATGTCCCACAGTTGGAAGGTATGGGAAGACTAAATCTAGAAAAAGTTAAGCAAATGAAAAAATTCCAGCCAAAAAGTTAACTGTAGTCAAAATATATTACTTGGACTGAAGAGAATAATTTTTTCACGTCTTCAGAATATGTAGTGTCTGGTAGTGAAAAATCAAGAAATCAGAGCATAAGCATGTTAGGTAGAAACATGGAGATAAATACTAGAGAAATTAAATTGCTGAAGGTGATTTTATCTGGGGAGCAGGAACTGGGGGTGGGAAAGGCTAGTTGATGTTACTTGTCTGCTTGTGAAGCATGTGCCGGATTTAAATTATGGCCACACATTCTGACACTCCTCCCACTGAGAAGTGAGGATCTGTGTCCCCTCCCTTTCAGTCTGGTTGGGTGTGTGTGTCAGTTTAAACCTATAGAATCAGTGAGGTGACTCTGAGCCAGTTTTTGAGCCAAGCCTTAAGAGACTGGCAGCATCTGCTTCCTGCCTCTGAGAATACTTGCTCCTAGAGCTTTGTTGCCATGCTGTAAGGAAGCCCATGAACAGGGACTGAGTGGGCCATATTAGAAGCAGATCCTGTAGCCCTGGCTGAACCACCCCAATGAAAGCACACAGAGCACAGATCAGCAGTCCTAATGAGTTTTGACCAAATTGCAGTATTTGTGAGTAAATGACTGTTACTGAGATGATTTCCTATGCAGCAGTAGAAAATAAGGTATAAACTGTGATCTACATCAAGAGAAGGTAGAACGTGTGAATTATTTATCCTGCTGTGTAGTTGTCCCCACTCTCCTTGAAGTCTGAAGTTTTGGAAACCTAGGAATCCAGAATGACTCTTCAAGTTATTTAGTTCCTTGGACCCTTATTTAAAACACATACTGAGCATAAGCACTGGGGACATAATGGTTAACACACCAGATGAAATCCCAACAGTTAAAGAGTTTATATTCAGCATAGGTAAATCAATAAATACTAATTTTAGGTACACACATCATGGCTCAATGATAGGCCCTCGGAACTGTCTATGTAATACTATTTTTTTTTTTCTTTAAATGGAGTCTCACACTGTCACCCAGGCTGGTGTGTAGTGGCGTGATCTCGGCACTGCAACCTCTGCCTCCTGGGTTCAAGTGATCTCCTATGTCAGCCTCCTGAGTAGCTGGCATTACAGGTGTGAGCCACCACACCCAGCTAATTTTTGTATTTTTAGTAGAGACGAGGTTTCGCCATGTTGTCCAGGCTGGTCTTGAACTCCTGACCTCAGGTGATCTGCCCACCTCGGCCTCCCAAAGTACTAAGATTAGAGGTTTGAGCCACTGTGCTGGGCCTATAGAATACTATTTCACACAGAGCCCACTTTGATAGGAGGCATGTCTTGAAATCTAGGCAGGTTGGTTTATTTAATGTAATATTAAATCTGTTTCCCTATTTGGGCTCAGGGTCCTGACTCCTAATTGTGACTACCTATCTTTCAGACACTTGGTATTTTTCATAAGCTTTTGGCTAATTAGAATTTTGGGATTGGTCTGCATCTAGATATTGTTCCCTAATTCCTAGAGGCCAATGACAAGATAACTGTATTTGGCTTCCTCTCCTGGTCCTCACAGAACTCTTATATGATATTGGTCTGCAATGTCCTATATTTCAGTTAGCTATTCACCAAAACGCAAGTATAAAACTCAACGTTGACTTGTAATTCATCAGCTTAAACAAAAATGACAAAATGGAAGGTGTATTTGACATAATCAGAAATAAACATTTCAAATAGCCTATAATTCACACAAAGCTTAGGCTAGAAAATACAAGTACTTTGACCCATTTATTAAAAAAGGCTTCATGTAAACCTTGCATGAGAAGATGTCCATTAGTTACTCAGGATAGAGGGCAGAGATTATATACAAAAAGTATTTTCGAGGACTATCTTGTGCTTCCTTTTTTAAGAAGTGGAATTTAATTTTCTGAAGTAACTAGGAAGAAATGCAGAGGAGTTCCATAGAAAAAGATGGCAACCAGAATGATATTCCATCAGCCAGATTTTTAAAATTCCTTCACTCTGAAATTTCTTCTTTGTCAGCTAAAACTATTTTCTGAGTCAGTTTCCTTAGGTAAGCCTTGTTCACATTCAGTATCAAAACCAACTGACATTTATTATTTTGGTTTCATTTTCCTTTTTGCATCTTTATGTTTCTTCCGACAATCCTAGGGGGAAAAAAAGGCTTTGTTAATAATAAACAAATTGTTTTTAAGATGTTCAGTAGATAGCAGTAAAACTTAGGTTATTCTCACTGTCAGGGCGGTGGAAACCTATTTTGAAAGTGCTGTTTTGAAATCAACAGGGCATATTGGCATTTTTGGCATTAAGTGTTTATAATGGGAACTACAATTCAGTCTTGAAAAATCTGATGCTTTCCTGTTACTTAATAGACTTGGCTGGACTCTGGGACCAGTCACTCAATTGAGCCAGTCTGCGGTCTCCTCACCTATACCATTCATGAGTTCCCTTTCAGCACTGTAATTCTAGATAGACAACAACATGTCTATTTTAGGAAATAACATGGAGAAACAATCACTCACCATACGCAGGTTGTTTGTTCTGGCCTCCCAAGAGTTCCTGCTAATATTACTTCCTACTCCTCTCCAGAATAAGTCAGAACCTACTAGGGGAAAAACAAGAAAGATGAGGCAGCAAACTACTACTAAAATGGGTAATATTCTAAGTGTTGGCATTATCAAGGTCTCCAATTCTAGTTAAGATCATTCTTTTCCCTCAGTTTCTACTTATTTTTAAAAATTAGTATTCTTTCTTTCCAAATGAAAAATATAGTATTGCTTTTACTGTTTATATATATCATTTACTATTATGAAACTTTGTTTATGCTAGGCTTTAAGAAATGAGTTCACCAACACCCTGAGTTTTCACATGGACTTTTATGGTACTAAAAACTTAGGGGTTTTGTATGCCTAACATCTAAGGAAGTCCCTGGAACAAAACAAGCCTTTGCTGATGAGAATGAGTGGGCAAAGAAAGTGGTGAGTGGGGAGTTCTCAGTCCTTGACAGCTTTACAAGTTAACATTCATCAGTGTGAACAAACGGGGTTAAACCACATGACACTACCAATGGTCAAAATTCCTGGATGTGAATTATTGTAGCTGTACTATTACCTGTTCCATGTACGTGATTTGATGAAAAAAATGGACTGACCTTGAAGTCTTTCATCATTCTTAGAGAAAAAGAAAAATCTAGTGGTCTCTTTCTCAAGTAATGGTGCTTCTCTGAAAAGAAAGAGGACAAAGGGAGAGAGAGAGAGAAAAACAGATAGGTATTGGTTGGTTTAATTTCAATATTTAAGAATATATTCAAAACATAAATACACTATTTCTTAAGTATATCTTTTATTTTTTTTCTTTTCCCTCTAGAATCCAGGGGAGCAGTACTCTTAAATATATCTGCTTTGTATTTTGCACATTTTGCCCTGAGTTAAAATAACCCTCCCTCTAACGTTCTTCTATCTGAAGCTTTGATAATGAAGACTTAAGTAGAACCTCTATCCTTCCTGTGTTGGTTGCTGATACTCTCACTCCCGTCACTGCTACCCCAGTTGCCAGTGCCTCCTATGGGTAGGCATCCAGTCAACTGCAGCATCCTGTTTCCAGACCAGTGACTTCACTGTCAGGCTACCTTCCCTTTTCTGTGCACATCCTATCTTCCCCTTAGTGCTATCCAAATCTCATGGAAAAGGAAACACACTCTCCATTACAAAAAGGCTAGAGAACACTCTGACACTGAGATGGCCAGGCGCAGTGGCTCATGCCTGTAATCCTAGCACTTTGGGAGGCTGAGGCGGGTGGATTACTTGAGGTCAGGAGTTCAGATCCAGCCTGGCCAACATAGTGAAACCTCGTCTCTACTAAAAATACAAAAATTAGCCGGGTGTGGTGGCGTGTGCCTGTAATCCCAGCTACTTCAGAGGCTGAGACAGGAGAATCGCTTGAATCTAGGAGGTGGAGGTTGCAGTGAGCTGAGATCATGCCATTGCACTCCAACCTGGGTAACAGAGCGAGACTCCATTTCAAAAAAAAAAAAAAAAAAAAAAAAGCGGAGATAAGACAATTTAGTTGTCATGTGAGCAGAAGCTAAAATATTTCTAAACATGTCTAATTCAGATTTTACAAATTATGAACTATGCCTGCAAAGAAACAAATTGCTTACCCAGGACTGGACTTTCTGTGATCTGTTTCTTCAGTAACATCTTCCTCTTCTGAACTGCTGTCTTGGAAACGAGGGTCTTCCTGCCAGACAATCTTTCCAGGTTTCACTGTTTCGACTCTGTAGGTCTCTATATCATTATGACAACAAAAGATGGTGGGATTGTAACTCCACAGCCAAGTATTTCTGAACACATTCATTTGATTACTTTTACCATGTAGACATATCTAAAGTTCCAATATGTTAATCATTAATTTAAAATCGTATCAAAAAATAGGTAGTATCATCTTCTTAGATTTTTCAAATATTTTCAGAAGCTACTATGATAATTTTGGCATCGCTAGAATGATCTGATAAGGACAGCAGTAATATAAAAAAGTATAAAAACTAAAGGTTTACAAATGAGCTATATAATTTTTTAAAATGACACCTAAAATAACCATGGCATCTGTGCTAGCATGAGAAACCTAAAATATAACATGATACAGGGAAATCAGGTTTCCCTCTTGTCTATAAATGAGAAAAGGATATGTCTTTACATTTTCAGTACCCAAAACTTTTTGCTAGAACTGCTGAAAAAACTACTGCTATAAGATCAAGACAATCACCTCGCAAGTCTTCAAAATTTCCCAGGTACTTAAAAAACATCTTTCAAGTTGCTGGTGTCTTTAGGACTCATTTCAAGGTCAATTTCTCACGTTTTGCTCTCAAAGTTAGAAAAATTATAGTTACTATTTATATCATGCCAACTCTACTCAACAGTTTAGACAAGAAAATGAAGTCTTATTTGCAATAATTTTTGAACAACTACTAGATTGTCATACTTCCTTTTAAAGTACCACAGAGTTGGTACTATCTGCTAGTGAACCGAGATCGCACCACTGCACTCCAGCCTGGGTGACAGAGACTCCGTCTCAAAAAAAAAAAAATTGTTATCTACCAAACACATGTATGGTATTTTAACTGCTGATCTTTAAAGTAGAATCATTGTAGTTAGGTATGTGTGTATTCTGTATATGTATTGCTTGCTGTTACGGTGAACTGCCAGAAAGCTTGAACCCTGGGTGAGGAATAGCTCAGGTGTTTTTTAACCTGTGGCCCATGTTGGCCTTTAGAGGTAAACCTCTAGAAATGAAATGCAAAACTGTATGTACTAGTGTTTATTCTTCTCTCTAGGTTCTGGCAAATCTTCAGGGATAAACTGTGCAATAACTGGCATATTGATGATATGGCATATTTGTATAAAACCAAGGTTACTTTTATCTTATATGTAACACTAGTTTTCCATAAGTCATAGCATCTTCAGCTTCATTTAAGATACAAAGTTATTTAAATATATGAATTTCCATACTTCTTCCTGACTTTTTACTTAACAGAAAAGATGCTGTACCTTATTCTCTGTCTTCCCTTCATATGGAAGCTAGTAGAAGTTTGCTTCCTTAAATGCAAAAATAGTTTCTATCACAGCTTCAGGAACATCGTGTTTATGCTCCTGTGACACTAAATCTCAAATTATCTAGGTAGAAGAAAGAATCCTTTCTTAAGCTGACATTAAATCGGTTACACTTAATGCAGATTCAATCAATTAAGTTCAAACTGACTAAAATCAAAAAGTATGGGAAAAAAGAAAAGTACCTTCCTTTATGTCTTTAATGTCCGAATCAAAAAAGGAGAATGTGAACCCGCTGGGCTGCTCAGCGCCACTGGTCAGAGCTGCAGGGCCCTGGATTTCCTCAGGTTTCTCTTTAGCACAGTCCTCATTCCAGGGTGTGTCCTCTTCCTTTTCACTGGTATATTTTGTAGTTTGGAATATTTCTTTCAGATCCATAGCAATATTATAATACATTTCTTTAGACACCTCAGGTAGCTTCTCAGCTTCCTCCCTTTTCTTTTTTCGTTTTGCTTTACTGAAATGACATATATAGACATGTGCATCACAAACAAGTTTTGGGAAATTTCCAGAAATCAGGAAAAGAAAAAATCCTGGACAACTTTAATTCTGCCCTTTCAACAACCAGGATATAAAACTCTACTAATAGACAAATAAAATAAATAAAACTCTACATATAAAACTCTACTAATAGAAGTAAAATCTTGACCAATAAGCTTTTTTTACACAAATCTCAAACAGCTGCATGAATCATATTCTATCATCCTCTGAACTACATTCAGAAATTATGCCTAAACTATACAGCTAGGTGTAAGGAAGGACATCACTTAGCTTTACTAGGCCTCAGTTTCCTCATAGGCAAAATGAAAACTGTAGGCCACATGACTCCTAAGATACTGGGAATTTTACCAATATCTGGTAAAACTGTAAATCAGTTATAGAAATGAATTATAAGTATGTATAGTTTCTTTTGAAATGAAATTTTTGTTACCATGAATCTATCTGCTCTATATTTAAGAATGAATATGCTTTTCTCTTTGATCTTGGACAAAAAGTTACATGGCAGTTTCCAATACTGAATTTTGAACTAAGAAAATACTAAAATTCTTTTTCCTTTAAGACCAGGCCAAAATTTGTAATGTATTACCTAAAATAATAAGTGAACAGGATATCCAAATAACCCTTCTTAGTGGTAGAGACCATCTCAAAGAGAGAAACTTTTAATATTTCAGTAAATACACCAATCTGGTTAGGTTTTAAGACAGATATACTTCTTATGACACCAAGCTCTATAAAAAATGGTAGGCAGTTCCAAGTGATTTTCATTTAACCATCACATGGTGGCTTTAAAATTTGTCCAAAAACTCTTTGTTACTTCTTCCTTCAAGAGGTGGAAGTTAATTCCCTCATCCCTTGAGTGTGAGCTGGACTTAGTGACTCTTTTAATGGACAGAGTAAGGCAAATGTCATGATACATAACTTCTGAGACTAAGATCACAGCAAAAGCCAGAAGGACCTTGAAAAAACTGTTAGTAGAAACCATATGGCCGGGCACGGTGGCTCAAGCCTGTAATCCCAGCACTTTGGGAGGCCGAGATGGGCGGATCACGAGGTCAGGAGATCGAGACCATCCTGGCTAACACGGTGAAACCCCGTCTCTACTAAAAAATACAAAAAACTAGCCGGGCGAGGTGGCGGGCGCCTGTAGTCCAGCTACTCAGGAGGCTGGGACAGGAGAATGGCATAAACCCGGGAGGCGGAGCTTGCAGTGAGCTGAGATCCGGCCACTGCACTCCAGCCTGGGCAACAGCGAGACTCCGTCTCAAAAACAAAACAAAACAAAACAAAACAAACAAACAAAAAGAAACCATATGGCCTTTGAGGAGGTTGCAGATAAGGGCTTAAGAGAAAAATAAGGTAAATCCTGTTGGAAACTGGAGAAGAGGGAATGCTTGTAATACAGTGCTAGAAAGTTTAGTAACACTGTCAACTGCATTGTGTGTACTGTGGAAAATGGAAAATGTACCTAATTAGCTGGGTGATCTAGCTAAGGAGATGTCCAGGAAGTGTTACAGGTATATTCTGGTTTCATCCTACTGATTACAGTAAAATAGGAGAGAATGAAACTAAAGGGAGGAATATTTTTTTAAAGGGAACTAGGAATTCATGGTTTTGAAGACTCCTAATCTCCAGAAGGCAAATGACATGAAATTTAAGAAAGGGCTTCTAAGCAAAGATCGACTCTATGACAGCCTTAGAAAAACATGGTCTAAAGAAGGGGTTGACAAACTATGGTCCATGGGCCAAGTCCAGGCTACTGCCTACTTATGTCTGAACTGCAAGTTAAGAAATTTTTCTTTTTTATCATTTGAAATGACGGGGAAAAACAAACGTCATTTCATGACATGGAAAAATTATATGAAATGAAAATTTCAGTGTCCATTAATAGTTTTATCAGCACACAGCCTTGCTCATTTCTTTACATATTGTCTGTGGCTGCTTTTCTTTTACAAAGGTAGAGGGGAGTCTTCACAGCAGAGACGATCTGGCCTGCAAAGCCTTATCTACTATCTTGCCTGTCACAGAAAAATTTATAGACCTCGGTCTAAAAATAAAACAAAATTCTTTGTTAAGACCCTAAAAAGAGATAAGAAGCTTCCAACTGTTACCCAGGAACAGTGGTGCACACCTGTAGTTCCGGCTATGTGGGAGGCTGAGGTGGGAGGATCACTTGAGCCCCGGTGTTCAAGGCTACAGTGAGCTATGATTATGCCACTGCACTACAGCCAGGTGACAGAGCAAGACCCTGTCTCTAAGATTTTACAAAAAAGAAAATAAACTTTAATTGTTCAAACAATAAGGTTTCTATGGAGGTTAGAGGCATTATCTCTCAGCAGTTTCAGTAGAAGCCCAAGGTTAAAAAAACAACAAAAAAGGCTTATCTCAAAATGATATGTGTGACTTTCATCTAACAGAGTGAATTCCAAGAAGATTCAGATAAACTATGAAGATTTTAAGAGAATTATATTATCAGAACTACCACTAGACTGGACTGGTAGGTACAGGAACATTTCAAAATGAATAGGCTTTTGGACTCCCAAATTTCCTTTTTTTTTGAGACGGAGTCTCACTCTGTCGCCCAGGCTGGAGTGCAGTGGCGCGATCTCGGCTCACTGCAAGCTCCGCCTCCCGGGTTCACGCCATTCTCCTGCCTCAGCCTCCCGAGTAGCTGGGACTACAGGTGCCCACAACCGCGCCCGGCTAATTTTTTGTATTTTTAGTAGAGACGGGGTTTCACCGTGGTCTCGGATCTCCTGACCTTGTGATCCGCCCGCCTCGGCCTCCCAAAGTGCTGGGATTACAGGCGTGAGCCACCGCGCCCAGCCTGGACTCCCAAATTTCTATAAGCAAAAAGCAGGTTGAGAAAACTACCCAGCTGTAAACCTGTGCCAGCACTTATGAAAAGAGAAGGATGATCCAGAAAACGGAGTCAGGAAGAATTATTCCTAGGCCCTCAGTCCTAATCAAAGACCTTCCAACATTTGTCTCTCTAGATTTCAGAGTTACTATGGATATGTGACTCCTTTGTGCCTGTTTTCCTTCATTGAACAGTACCTATAGTGGCTATCCAATGCCTGTTCCACCACTCTATATTGGAGGAAGGGTAGATAACTTGCTTTTTTAGTTCGTAGGTCGTCTTATCAAACAGAACTGCACTCAAGGTACTGTACTTAAAAGGAGTAACAGAGAAGCTTCATCTGTACCTAGATCTGATTTGAATGATGATATCCTGGATTTTGAGCTGATGTAAAGGGATGAGGCTTCTTAGGAGTATAGGGAAGGGGTAAACATAGCCGTATTTGTTCCATTGTCTGAAATACGGATTATCTGAAATAATACACAAATATCCTACATTGGAGGGAATATTAATATGACTTCTATTTTAGTCTAAAATGTGATTCTTTTTAAAAGAATCCTTTAATTTTGGAACAATTTTAGGTTTACAGAAAGTTACAAAAATAGTAGAGTTCCTAAATAGCCTTCACTTTGGTTTCCCTAATGTAATTTTGTATGTATGTAACTATGTAACTGTATGTAACTGGAATATAATTGTCAAAATTAAAAGATTAACATTGGTAGATTACCACTAACTAAACTCAGACATCGTTTTGATTTCACCAATTTCTCCACAAATTGTCTTTTTTGTTTCAAGATTCTGTTCAGGATACCACATTGCCTTTTGTGATTTTCGTGGCTACTAGCAGTTGGAAAATGAAGGATTTAAACCAAGCTGTTACTGGTTGCTCTATATATTCCCCATATTTATCCAACTGACTGCACATCTATAGGAAACAGAAGCTCCTACCACACTAGATGGTTGAAAGGTTGCCCCCCAAAAGCTGTGTCCATGTCCTAATTCCTGAAACCTATGAATGTTAACATTATTTAGATAAGGAGTCTGCAGAGATATTAAGGTAAGGGTCCTGACATAAACCATCCAGGATTATCCAAGTGGGCCCTGAATGCTATCACAAGTGTCCTTATAAGAGGCACAAAGAGGAGAGACAGACAGAAAAGAAGAGGCCATGTGAAGATAGAAGCAAAAATGAGAGTAATGTGGTCTCAAAGCCAAGGAACACCAAAGGATTGGTGGCAGTCACTAGAAACTAGGAGAGGCATAAAACGGCTTTGTTTCCCTGAACCTCTAGAAGGAACATAGCCCGTTCAGTATCTTAATTTGGGACTTCTAGTTTCCAGAACTGTAAAGAAATAAATTTTGTGATTTTAAGTAACTAAGTTTATGGTAGTTACAGAATTCACAAGAAACTAATACAAATAAAAGGCATACTAGAGTAGGAGTACATATCATTTATCCTCTGTCAAAAGGTAAGAACAACTCCACCACATCAATAATTTCTCTCTAACTCTACCTGCACTACCCCTACCCCACCAATCTTAATACAGTGGGACCAATGAGTAGGATATTGGTTCCTATCTACATTTTTAATTGTCTGAAATGAGATTAATTTACCTGATCTATTGCTAAAAGAAGTAGCTCTATTTACCTTTCTTTTGGTTTATCATCTCTTTTTCTTTCGTAAGTGGCATGGTCTTGCTTCGTTGGATCATAATGTATGATGTCCCTACATAAAAAAAGGAGGGCAGGTTGGAAGAGATAAAACAGAACACTAATACAAAAAGTAAATAGCAAATTATAATTCAGCACTAGGAAGATTCTAATTTTGCAGCAATAAGAAGCCATATGACATCAAAGAAGATAACGAGGATCTTACTAAAAATAATATATACTTCTTTTTTTTTTTTTTTTTGGAGATGGAGACTCGCTGTGTTGCCCAGGCTGGAGTGCAATGCCATGATCTTGGCTCACTGCAACCTCTGCCTTCCAAGTTCAAGCGATTCTCCTGCCTCAGCCTCCCAAGTAGCTGGGATTACAGGCATGCACCACCACACCCGGCTAATTTTTATATTTTTAGTAGAGACGGGGTTTCAGCATGTTGGACAGGCTGGTCTCCAACTCTTGATCTCAGGTGATCCGCCTGCCTCAGCTTCCCAAAGTGCTAGGATTATAGGTGTGAGAAACCGCGCCTGGCTGAAAAAATATTTTAAACTACCTACTTTTGAGATTTCCTGGATTTTTTTTAGCTTTTAAAATGATTTTAAATATACTAAAATACATACAGGTAAAATGATATACTATCTGGGATTTGCATAAAACATTTCATTGTGTAAAGCAGGGACTGGATAAAGATAAAGAAGAAAACACTGGTCACATGTTGGTGACTGTAAAAGCTAGGTAATGGTGTACAGGGCTTTCATTACGTTAGTCTCTCTAAATTGCATGCCTGAAAATTTCCATAACAGTTACATTTATATAAATAGTTTTACAGTTACTATTTAAACTGTTTTCCAATTGTTTCACTAATGAAAGCGATGCTGCTATGACATCTAAGGGTATAAATACAGAAATAATTTAAGATTAGTTCCTTGAAGTGAATCATTGGGTCAAAGGTAAGTATATTTGTAAGGCTCTGATACATATTGCCAGCTGCCTTCCCAGGCCATTAAAAGAGACCTAGTTTTAAATTGAGTTCAAGAAGACATTTATGGCAAAGGATGATGTGGTAGAATGGGATGGAACATAAAACATACTTAAATTTCTTAGCAGCTACTGATCCTTTGTTTGTAGAATTGCTTAAGTTGATTTGCAAAACACTTTGTACAACATTCAGGGCTTTCTTCTTTTCTTCCGCAAGCTCTTCTTCCTCAGCCGTTTTCTTTTCATTTACCTCTTTGAGGGAAAGGGATAATTAATAATCTCTTGGAAAAAACAGCCTGAGAAGTCTCAATCATCAAATATTTACCAAGTACCTAAACATGTACAAAATCCATTAAGACAGGAAGAAGAAAAGTTTAACCTCATTTCACTAACCTCCATATCCCAAGACCCTCAGCCATAGCAAACTCAGAAAGTCTGCATGACCAGATAATGAAAAGTCCTACTTCTGTTCCTAATTATGAAACAATCTGAATTTAATGGCTTTCAGTAGCAAGTCTAAAACTTTTAAGGTAAAGATTGGCAAATGTAATAGAGCAAGATACTAATAACTACAGTGATTCTAGACTCTTTGATTTTTTTAGCATTCTAAACATAATCTAAATTATGTAAATCTAAAAATGATAAAGACAGTGAAAAATGGTAATGGTATATCTGACAATATTAGTGGATAGTTGTTTCAGTCTTTGATTCAATAACAAGTATTATGGGAAAACAACCACATGCCCTACACATACCAAGGCATCATGGAATTTTACAAGCTACTATCCTCAACTACTACAAACAGACAAAATATCAGAGAATAAAGTTAAACAGCTAGTTTGGATTATAGAAATACAAAAGTAGTTAAGCCTGTATGACTTTCAACTTACTGCAGGATATAAATAACCAACTAACAGAAACTAGAATAAAATGCTGATTTAAGTACTCTACAGGGATGCCCCCAAAGTTTCTAAGAGTTCAAAGGAAGTTGAGGTAGTGTTTAACTGAATCAAAAAATGCTTTATAAGCTAGGTAGAGTTATGAGGTAAGAAAGATAAAGTTGAATCCCTAGAGGTAGTAGGAAAGCATGCTAGGTGTTGGAAACAAAATGAACACATATATTGAAATAATAAAGTACAAAAAGTTTACACTGCGTTAGGTTGAAACATGGAACTGCTAATTTCAACAACTTTTAACTATCAAAAACATCAGTTTAAATTTTAATCTAATAACCATTAGGGAAGTAGAATATAATGCTGAAAAAGGCTCAAGGTGATATAGGCTGGCTGTGTTGCTTACTTGAGACACAATATTGTGCCTCAAAATTTGGGAAGTGATCAGGTGCAGTGGCTCCATGCCTATAATCTCAGCACTTTGGGAAGCTGAGGCAGGAGGATCACTTGATGCCAGGAGTTTTGAGAACAGCCTGGGCAACACAGCGAGACCCTGTCTCTGGAAAAAAAAAAAAATTAGCTGGACATGGTGCCACGTGCCTGTAGTCCTAGCTACTAGAGAGACTGAGTTTGAGGTTACAGTAAGCTATGACTGTGCCACTGCACTCCAGCCTGAGGAACACAGTGAGATCCTGTCTCCAGAAAAGTAAAAAATGTTGAGAAGGAAAGAAAAAAACAAACAATGGAGGTTCTAAGAATGGACACGCCATCAACACAGAAAGGTTGAGAAGAGCTGGTTTGGACTTGCTGAGTTTTAACACAAACTCAGGGAAGCCTGTGGAAAATATCCAACAGGCATTGATGACCAGTTGTTAGCTCAGCAGAACAGCAAGGAAGAAAGAAGACCCAAATTTGAAAAACAGTCACGTGCAAGTGAAGGCTAAAGTTATAGGGACTTACGGAACCCTGGGAAGAACCCATTATTGGAGGCAACAGAAAAATTAGGAATCAAGAGTTAAGAAAACCAGGAAGTTATGCAATTGGAAGCAAAGTGAACATCTCAAGAAGGGATGATCAACAGTGACATATGCTGTAGGTTAGCTGAAGAGGATGTCATTGGAGACAATGCCACTGCACTTGGAGAACAAATTGTTTATGGCTTTGATGGAACACATACCCAAAGAGTTGTTGAAAGGAGCTGGGCACATTCCTCAGCCCCGGGCTCAAAACTCCCTGAGCCTAGCACAAACACATCCCATCCTCCCATCCCACCACCATATATCTCTCAAACTCCCTGAGCTCAGTACAAACACCACCTGGAAAGTCTCCGATAAGGAGAGAGCCGTTCAAGGTTACTGAAAGCGCAGGAGCCAAAAGAATTTCTTTGTTCCCCTACAACTTTCGGGCTATAAAAAGCAAACGCTCGCATTGTTCGGGGCCCTCTTGTATACTGTGTAAAGGAGGGACCAAGTTCGAACTTGTAGTAAAGATCCTTGCCGCTTGGCTTTGACTCTGGACTCTGGTGGTCTTCTTTGGGGAATAAACAGTCTGGGCATAACATTGTAAGAAAACAGACAAAATTGGCAGAAGAAAATAACCTCTCTGTACCTTCTAAATGAAGGTTATTCTCCAGGTTCTGTTCATTCTTGTGTTTTCTTTTTTTTTTTTTTTTTGAGACGGAGTCTGGCTCTGTCGCCCAGGCCGGAGTGCAGTGGCCGGATCTCAGCTCACTGCAAGCTCCGCCTCCCAGGTTCATGCCATTCTCCTGCCTCAGCCTCCCGAGTAGCTGGGACTACAGGCGCCCGCCACCTCGCCTGGCTAGTTTTTTGTATTTTTTTTAGTAGAGACGGGGTTTCACTGTGTTAGCCAGGATGGTCTCGATCTCCTGACCTCGTGATCCACCCATCTCAGCCTCCCAAAGTGCTGGGATTACAGGCTTGAGCCACCGCGCCCGGCCTATTCTTGTGTTTTCAACATGGAGTTTTGAGTGAGAAAGTCAGGTAGAATACAATGCTGGAAAGAGCTCAAGGTGATGGAGGCTGGCTGTGCTGCTTCTTGCAGAATAGACAGACACTGTGCTTTCAAAAGTTGGAAAAGGGCCAGGTACAGTGGCTCATGCCTATAATCTCAGCACTGAAACAGAATTTGGGAGGACCCTAGAGAATTCATTTTAAACCTCTCTGAACCTTGGTTTCCTGAAACAGTCCAATACTGTTAATAATCACCTCAAAGAATTGAGAAGATCAAATCACAGATTGTTTTCAATAAAAAGCCAACTGCTACTGAATTAGATGTGATTTACTTTTTCACTTCAAATTCAGAACTGAAAGAGAGATGGAGTAGAAACTTGAAAACTGGCATGGTTAGAGGAATGGCTTTTTTGGGACCACAAGACCTAACTGTGAGTAGAAAAAGGAAGAAGCTAGAAGGGGAAGAATGAAAATGCCAGTGATGAAAGGGGTAATAGGAAGTAGGAATGGTGAGGATTAAAATGCAGATTAGATTAATTCAGGAAGGATAAAAAAAAAGAAGTGCAGAGAAGTTCTGAGATTAGGAGAGGGAATTAGGGAGCTCATTCAAGCCAGCTACGTAGGAGGTAAGGTGTTTTTAAAAGGGTAAGAGGAGAAGATCCTGTAGAAAAAGTTTGGAAGTACTGCTGTGAAAAATGCTATAGTAAGTGAAAGAAGTAGAATTAGGATGCTTCTGATAGCATCATTACTCTTAGATACATTCAAATAGGGATAAATTCAAGTAGAATGGCATTCAATGATACACAGCTTTAAAACACAATCTGCACCAGGTATGCACATTGGAGGACGATGAACACTCTTCCTTTTAGAAAGCCAGGAGTGACTTAACCATCTTCCATGGCTTCACCCAGAACCTGCTGATCAACTGACACAGGCTGCCAGGTAGGAAACTCAACTTCTTCTCATACCAAGGATGGGATAGAGGAAAATGGGACCTTTGGTGGATGCTATTTATTCCTTTCCTTTCTGGCAGCTCGAAGTAATTAAATTTTCCTAAATTACTATGTAAAAACTTAGTATTAACTATACACTTGATTATAAACTCCTCAATCCAATGTCTTGAGATGGAGAGTTTCTTCATGTGTTAAATAAAGGAGGTACACTAGGTGATTTCTCAGTGTCCCCAGATATGACATCAGGACTCTGGACAATGAAGCATTTACCTTCCTGTTCCTCTTCACTGTCACTTTCTAGAAATCGAGAGTCCATGCGGAATCTGTCATCAGTGCCAAAGTGCGACTGTAAATCCATGAGCTACACAGACAGAAAACATACATAATTGATAGCCACATTCCCAAGAAATTGCTTCTGACGAAGACTGTCAATGTACACCTCCCCACACACTGAAATTCACTACATTAAGATGTTTGCCTACCTCCTTCTACCTATGAACCAATCAGAGAGGATCACAGAAGACTCACTCCCCAAATAAACACCCCGATGCTATAATGTAGGTTAAGGTTTGCCTGCATTGACTCAGATTTAAGGGCTATGTCAAAAAATAAGGACATGTCGCAAGTTTAATTATTTTCAGTCTTCACTAACCTTCTGTCCCGCTCTGCCCTCAAACTGAGGTTTAATTTTGAACCTATTACTGTCATCTTCAGAATCAGATTCCTCATCATCACTGCTATCAAACAGCTTCCCAGATGTTTTACCCACAGACTCCTGTGAAGAAACACAAACGTTTATTAATAGCAGAGGCAAACAAGTAGCATTTCCTTCATAAGGTAATCTTCTCCCTCACATTGAAAGCCAATAACCCAGACTCATCTACCAGGAATGAGTAAATGGTGGGTCAGGTGGAAATTCCTGACTCAGTGAAATCTAACTGGCCTCTGGCATCACTAATCCAGAGGCTCCCCAGTGAAGCCTGGATTTGGGGAGGTAGTTATTACATGCAAGAACAGTTTCTGTAGTGTTTCACTAATATTGATGTCATGCTGCAGATGCTGTGGAGAATACAGGTTCATATATAAAAATCTCCAAAACCCCTTAGTCTCAATGTGTGGTGACCTGGCAAGCCCTGGGTCTCATTGGGGCTCTCAGGAGGGTTTTATGTTGAGATTGGCAGTTGTTTATGATGTGGATCTGCAGAAGTAGATGAATGTCCACAGGGACATCCTGAACTTCTTTCTTTTACCCTTTCCTCTCCTGGATGGCTCTGCTCCTGAGTCGATGTCTCCTCTGTTTCACATTCACTGTCAGAACCGAAGATGATGTGCGTTGGCTTATCCTCTGGATGACCATCCTAGGGAGGCCATCAAAAGCATTGCATCTTAAAAAGATTGATGACGAAGACTCCAAAAGCAATTGCAGCAAAATCCAAAATCAACAAGTGGGATCTAATTAAACTAAAGAGTTTCTGCACAGCAAAAGAAACTATCAACAAAGTAAACAGACAATGTACAGAATGGGAGAAAATATTTGCAAACTATGCATCTGACAAAGGTCTGATACCCAGAATCTATAAGGAACTTAAATCAATAAGCAAAAAAACAAACAATCCTAGTAAAAAAATGGGCAAAGGACACAGCAGACACTTCTCAAAAGACATACACAGCCAACAAGCATACAAAAAAAATGCTCAACATCACTGATCATTAGAGGAATGCAAATCAAAACCACAATGAGATACCATCTTACACCAGTCAGAATGGCTATTACTACAAAGTCAAAATATAACAGATGCTGGCAAGGTTGCAGAGAAAGGGAAATACTTATATACTGCTGGTGGGAATGTGAATTCATTCACCCACAGTGGAAAGCAGTTTGGCGATTTCTCAAAGAACTAAAAACTATGATTTGACCTAGCAACCCCATTAGTGAATATTTGCCTAAAGGAATATAAATCATTCTACCATAAAGACACATGCATACATATGTTTGTTGGAGTACTATTCATATTCATTGGAGTACTATCGGAGTACTATTCAGCAAAGACACGGAATCAACCTAGATGCCCATCAATGGTGGACTGGATAAAGAAAATGTGGTACACAGGCCCCACGGAATACTATGAAGTCATAAAAAAAGAATGCAATCATGTCCCTTGCAGCCACATTGGTGGTGCTGGAGGTTATTATCCTAAACAAATTAAGACAGGAACAGAAAACCAAATACTGCATGTTCTCACTTATAAGTGGGAGTTAAACGTTGAGTACACATAGGGGAGCAGTAGGCCAGGTACAGTGGTTGACACCTGATATCCCAGCACTTTGGAAGGCCAAGGCAGGCTGATTGCTTGAGCTTAGGAGTTCGAGGCCAGCCTAGGTGACATGTTGAAACCCCATGTCTACAAAAATACAAAAATTAGCTGGGCATGGTGGCACGTGACTGTAGTCCCAGCTACTCAGCAGGCTGAGGTGGGAAAACTGCTTGAGCCTGGGAGGTGGAGGTTGCAGTGAGCTGAGATCATACCACTGCACTCCAGGGTGACAGAGTGAGACCCTGTTTAAAAAAAAAGGGGGGGGGGGACAATCAAAACTGGAGTCTACTTGAGGGTGGAGGGTGGGAGGACAGTGAGGATTGAAAAGTTACCTATTGGGCCAGGCACAGTGGCTCACACCTGTAATCCCAACACTCTGGGAGGCCAAGGCAGGCGGATCACCTGAGGTCAGGAATTTGAGACCAGCCTGACCAACATGGTGAAACCCCATCTCTACCACAAATATAAAAATTAGCTGGGTGTAGTGGCAGGTGCCTGTAATTCCAGCTTCTCAGGAGGCTGAGGCAGGAGAATTGCTTGAACCTGGGAGGCGGAGATTGCAGTGAGCCGAGATCACACCATTGCACTCCAGCCTGGGCAACAAGAGCGAAATTCCATCTCAAAAAAAAAAAAAAGAAAAGAAAAGAAAAACCACCTATTGGGTACTATGCTGATTATCTGTGTATCTGGGTAACAAAATAATCTGTACACCAAACTTCCAAGACATGCAGCTTACCCATGTAACAAACCTGCATCTATACCCCCAGAACCTAAAATAAATATTGGAAGAAAAAAAAAAGCATTGCGGCTTAAAACAACCCAATCTCAAACTGAGTATGTCTAAACCTATCACTCCCTTCCCCTGCCAAGTCTACTTCCTGCCCTTTTTCCTTATCTAGTGAATGCCATCACCACCTGTTTATTTGCCCAAGACTGAAACTTACAATTCCTCTTTCTATCCCTATCCAGTTATCACCAAGTCCTAGCAATTAAACTTCTTGGTATCAATTCAATCAATCTATTCCATTGCTGTTCTCATGGTTTTGACTTTCCACCTCCCCAAAGGCTCTCCTTGGTTCCAGATGGACCCATTCGATTTGTTTTCATCATAGTCTGAAGGATCTCTTCCCAAACAGAGGTTGACAAACTTTTTCTGTAAAAGGCCAGACTAAATATTTTAGGCTTTGCAGGCCACATACGGTCTTTGTTCTGTATTTAAAAACTATTTTTAGCTTGAAGGCTGTACATAAATAGGTCATGGGCTGCACGGCCTTTGAGGTGTAGTCTGTCAACTACTGTTCCAAAATACACAACTAAAATTCTTCTCTCCTTCGCTTAATCTTCTCTCCTTTGCTTAAAATTCTTCACTCCCTTTTCATTTTATGAACAAAATCAAACCACTAGCCTCATTTCTTGCCACCTCATGCTGCATAAGTTTTAGTTACACCAACTGAAAACATTCACCCTTGTATAAATGTTCCTTTTTCCTAGAATGAATGCCTTTCTGCTCCCTTCCCACCCTTTCGCCTGGGCCTGACCAATTCCCACAGATCTTTTCCTACTACTCAGCTCAGACTATAGAAGCTCCCAACTGACTTGGTGTGTCTCCTGTGTGCTGCCAGGGCACATGGGCACAATCTCCTCCTGGCCCTGTGTAACTGAACTGTGACTGTCAGCATGCCACGCCATGAGCCAAAAACTGTATGAAAGGCAAGATCATCATCTTCATACTATAAATCTGGCACTTACTATCAAGGTGTACTTAACAATTGTTAGAAGAATGAACAAAAGCCCGTTACAGTAAATCTTGAAGACTTGGCAAGGTATAAATCACTTGACAAGTGACTTATATGTAAATTCAGACACATTTGAATACATTACTTAACTATATCAGGTATAGCTTCTAAATGAAAGAAAATTATAAAGAAAATTTCAGATAAACCAGATGAACAAGTTAACTTAAGAACCAAAACATGAAACTGGTGAACACCAGGACAATCAGCTCTATGGAGGCACACCTCACTTCATGGGAAGGAAAAGCTGGCCTTTGTGAGTTCTTGTTAAATCCATACATTGAAAATACACTCACCAACTTTGCCAGAGCATTATGCACCAGCTTCTTCTGCACTTCTTTTGCTTTTTGCCTCGCTTCCAAGGCTGCCAAACGCTTCTCATTGTCTTCAGCATGTTTACCTTTAGCACTCAGATCTGACGAATTACTAATAGAAAGTGAGAAATCAGTTTTGATTTCCCAAGTGTCCTTGGATGAGACCTTTGGTGATTTCTTGAGAGATGTGAGGCTGCTTGAATCAGACCTCTCTTCCTCTGAAGCTTCTGTCTTTGTGGTACTATGGCAGCTGTCTTTGTCAAAGCCTATGTTGTGAGTCTTTGCACTAAGACTTAAGGACTTCTTACCTTCTAATGGCCCAGAAATAGGATTCATACTTCTGTTTTCAGAACTTCTAGGGGATACTGCCTTGCGATCCTGGCTCTCAAAAGTGGTCTGTCTTTTTTGAGGCTGAATATAGTTTGGGCTATTCGCCTTCTTTGCATGTTGGCATGGAGTCAGTTCACCTGATGAGCCATTAACATATGGGGACCCATCTTCCATGGATATGATACTGGGATCCTCATGTTTCATGGAATTCTGATCTTTATTAATATTGTTAGAGGCAACATTGTCTTTCAAGGATTTTTTCATCGACTCCTTTTCATATAGACAGCCTACTCCCTTGAAAGCCTGGAATTTTGGCTTTAAATTGTTTTCCTTTGGTTTCTGTTTGCCACAGGTGTTCTCTCCTTCTAACAGGGAAGCCACAATCTCCTCAGGATGAATACACTGTTGGCCTCTGCGGAGGCAAGTGGGAGCCTTGGGGCTTTTGGAGCCTCTGTCAAACTTGCAGTGGGTGGTGGTTTCTGGTCCATCACTCTCAGTATCTCCATTTGGAACCTTCAGATCACTGCCAGCCAATTGTTCCAAATCAGCTAAAGTGAGATTCACACGAAGGCAGTTTTTCATCATGGCATTATACTCCTCATCTCCTTCAGAGTCAGCTAATTCTGATGCAGAATCAGCATCTTCACTGCTACTGGAGTTAGAGGGAGATTTACGATTAAGAGACTTTAATCCATGACCAAGGGCTGACTCTACATTGCTTTTTCTTTTTTGTAGTTTAATACAGTGATCAGAAAGCTCACAGTTTTCTCTATTTTTCAAAGAAGTTTTCTTTGTAGATTTTTCCATTTGTGAAAATTTTGTACTGTTTTTGACCTTAGCAACATTTTTTTTCATTGCAATGATTTCATCTGTATCTCCTGAGTCATACTCAGTATCATTTCTCATAATATCATCATCACTATCATGGCAAGAGACATTATTTTTGATACCTAAACCTATTAAAGAATGCAGTTTGTGAATGCCTGATTTGAAATCATCCCTTACAACTTCAAAAGGTTCATTTTCAGATTCATTTATTGAGGGTTGTGTAGTTCTCTGCAGGTTTTCCTCTTTTGCAATCATCATTCTCAATTCATCTTCAGAATCAATATCATCATCAGAAATGCTATTTCTCTTCTTGGCAGTTTCCAAGCCAGAAGTCTTAAAAGGTAGATTTTTAAGTTTCTGAGTATCAGAAACAGGTACAAGAGATGATTTAGAAGGAGTAATGGAATCACAAGTTCTTTTCTCTGCAGCCTGTTGCTGTGTTAAGGGTGGTCTCTCTATTACCCTCCTGGGCCTTGTACTCATGGCCAGAGACCCAATGGAACTCTCATCCTTCTGCACTTTTATCACCTTCTTGGGAGGGCCATGAAAGTCAGAGAACTCTCCTCGCCGTTTCTTACTCATAGGGTCATTCCCTCCTTCTAATTCCCAAGTCAGGCTGGATATAGGAATGGTGTTTGTGAAATCCTCCCCTATCTTCTTTAGGTTGTGGCAGTATTTTGAGGGATCATATTTTATGACGTTACGCAAGTCAAGAAACAAAACTAAAGCACTTGGTTTTAGGAAAACTTATCAATCTTTGACACAAAAATTACTGCTTAATCTCAAGTAAGTCATTTACCCCCCCTTTCAGTTTCCTGTAAAAGAAAATGAGGGCTTAATTAGGTTACCTTTCAGGGTCTAAGAAATTGAGCTTTCTATGACATTTTCTGAGTTAAAGTCTAGTATCACCACTATTAATTGGCAGCAAGTACTCGGACTGTAGATAGCTATTATAGCAAACCTATTCAGATTATATTATAGGTACACAGGTCTCAGGACTATTTTCTGTAAATCACAGAAATCCATCCATCGAGCTGATACAGTAAAGCAAAGTTCTGGGTTCAGGAGAACCCGGAGGACATGGCCCCGTGTGTGTCCTTTACTCTCAAACTCTTTTGGCTATTTCTGTCTTCTCAGTTCTTACTCATCCTAACTGATTCTCCTAGCACAATAACGTCCACTTCACATGAACTCACTCTCTGCAATCATTTTTAGGTCTTTATTAGAAAGCTGGGCTGGGCACGGTGGCTCACGCCTGTAATCCCAGCACTTTGGGAGGCGGCAGTGGGCAGATTACATAAGCCCAGGAGTTCGAGACCAGCTTGGGCAACATGGTGAGACCCCGTCTTAAAAATAAAAATTAAAAATTAAAAAAAAATCTAATAAATCTTTACCAGGACTATGTTGACATTATCCAGGAAAGATTCTAGTTAACATCGATGTGTTGTAATGATGGCTGTCATTTGCAGATTCCCTAAAGCATGTGAATAGATAAGTATTAAGGTGCTTTAAGCTATCACTCTTTTTTGTTTTGAGACAGGGTCTCACTGCTGCCCAGGCTGGAGTGCCATGGCATGATCGTGGCTCAATACAGCTTCAACCTTCCAGGCTCAAGTGATCCTTCCAACTCAGCCTCTCCAGTAGCAGGGACCACAGGCATGTGCCACTGGGCCCAGCCTGAATTTTCTTTTATTAATATTTTTTGTAGAGTTAGAGTCTCACTATGTTGCCTATACTGGTCTCAAACACCTGGGCTCAAGTGATCCTCCAGTGGCCTCCCAAAGTGCTGGGATTACAGGTGGGAGCCACTGCACCGCACCTTAAGCGATTACTCTCGAAAGTCCCTTTGTCCAGTAACTACTTATACATGTCAGTTATATGTGAGGTGTGGCAAAAAGTGTCTATTGTCTCTACTGTCCTTCAATATTTTCCTCTTTGCCATCAGCAGCTGCCATTGGTGGAAAGCTGGAAAGTGGAAAAGAAGAAATCAGTACTTTCTTAACTTTGAGCCACCTGTAGGGAGGGCAGAAGTCATAGCTACGTCCAGTGCAACTAGGGCCTGGATTCCGGTAGTGGCTTCAGTGGCACAGTAGCTGTGAGCTCTGAGGACACACGTTTTTGCTTCTCTAGTCCCAAGGGGGTAGTGGTTTATTGCAGTTGTCAATCAGTGGGCAATCTGACCTTTGGCTTTTGCTCCTCCAGCACTTGTTTAACTAACTGCATATACTATATTCCCTCTGTTTGAAACACCTGCTACTGTTTCCCTTACTGACTGACACCAAGGTTAAAAGCCAAAGAATACATCAAGACGGCTGGGTGCGGTGGCTCACGCCTGTAATCCCAGCACTTTGGGAGGCCAAGGTGGGCAGATCATGAGGTCAGGAGATCAAGACCATCCTGGCCAACATGGTGAAACCCCATCTCTACTAAAAATACAAAAAATTAGCCAGGCATGGTGGCACACACCTGTAGTCCTAGCTACTTGGGAAGCTGAGGCAGGGGAATTACTTGAACCCGGGAGGCAGAGGATGCAGTGAGCCAAGATCGTGCCACTGCACTCCAGCCTGGAGGACAGAGCAAGACTCTGTCTCAAAAAAAAAAAAAAGAAAAAAAGAGAAAAAAAAGAATATATCAAGACACACTGCTCAGAATTCCATGATACCGGTCTTCAAGGTCTTAGACAATGTGACCTCATTGAATAGGCATTAGAATTTGCTCACACTCTGCTCCAAACAGTTTCTCAACCCACCATCCTCCTGCTTGTCCACGTATTTTTATCTACTATTCCTACTCCCTGGACTGCTTCCCATCACTTCTGTTAATTCACAACCTACCTGAATTCTAAAGCCTTCTTTAATGATGGTCTCCGGGTCTCTCACGCCTCTTTAGCTCCTTCAGCAATGGCTTTGAATCCATGTGTGACAATATGAACACATTAATAAACCAACCTGCCTCTTCGGCACTCATCATTTGAATTACTTAATTGTATAAAACCTCAATCCATTTTCTCACGCTCTAATTGTTTCATACATGTAGGTGAGTACCAAGAAACTGGGAACATGCAAACAAACACCTAAAGATTCATTGATAGAGACAGTGAAATGCTAAAGGTATTTTACAAGTATCCATCACTGTGGTAAATAATTACTTTGACAGGTCAAAGGATATTTTACGTTTATGTTGATTTTTAAGGTGAAGAACAGGTAAGACTCTTCCAAATTTGCTCACAACCCAATTCTAAAAGAAAAAGAAAAAGAATTTATTTACTATATGTGACACAAATGGAAAAGATTTAATAACAATATTAGGTAAATACAACAAAAAAATCAGTGGGCTATGATTACTGTTGGGTTTACTTTTCTGACAATGAGTTACCAAAGAGAAAAATTGTGAGAGGAAAGGAAAAAAAAAAGGGAGATTTGGAGCAGCTATCAATCCCAAAGTAAACCATGTAGGATGGTTTACAAAAAACACAGGCTGCTAATTTAAACAGGCAAACTTGGGACCTGCCTGTATTCTTGGCTACCTATGTCCCTTGAAAGTCCACCTCTGCTTGAGTTTTGATTTTTCTCTGTAAAATGACAGAGAACTATGCTTAACTAAGAGTTGTAAATGCACCTTGAAAAATCATGAAGTCCTATCTATGTTAATTGCCTCAAGAAAGGGGAAAAGAGGAACTGGTTTTAGACATGACACCCACGATCACATGATCTCAGGCATCGGTTCCCAAGACCATGTGATTGGCTCAGGCTACAGAGGAGACTCACCTTATGCCCTGGCACTTCTGTCCCTGGCACAGCTTTCATATGGAAATCCACTCCTCCTATCTTTTCTAACAAGTTGGTGTTATCTGTTGTTGATTTTTCTTTCTTAGCTTTTGCTTCCTCTCTCTCTTGGGCCAATCTGAATCAAAAAGAAAATACAAATAAAAGAGTCAAAACAATCAGCCACGTAAAATGGCTATTTCACTTTAGGTGAGCCTAAATGAGCACTATAAAGTAAACAGCTTTGTAGTACTAAAAACCAAAATAAAACAAAAATGCTTTGTTAGTAGCATAATAGTTTACCTACTTATCTGAACATACAATGTTTTTATTGTAGAATGCTGGAAGACAGAACCGTGAAGAACACAAAACATATTCCGTATCCCTCATCCTATTGTTAATATTTTATCTACTTAACTTCATCTTTGTTCTATATGTAAATATACACATTTTATAATGTAATCCAAATATCATAAGCAGAGTTGGGTACACTTCATTTACCAACTTATACATTCTTTGAAAACATCACTATGATTGCTGCACAACATGCCTTTCCATCGATCTACTGTAGTTTATTGACCAGTCCCTTACCACCAGCAACTGAGCAATACAGGGTTGGACAGCAGTGAGAAGCTGTGCTGTCAGGGCTGTCCCACCACAGCACGAGAGTTCTTTTCCTAGCCCACCCTCTACAGTCAGTCTCCTGAATCCCTGACATGCATGCTTACACCTGTGCTCTGCTCCAGTGGATGTCCCAGTTCCCCTTTATGGAAGACCAAGACTATGGATCGCAAGTTCTCTCAATTTCCCCCTTTCAATTTATACGTTTGACATTTTATGTTGTTTCTCTCCATTCACTCTTCCCCATGACGAAGGTATCTTTTGGAGCCCAATTTGTTAGGTCTTGATTATCTGTATCCTCCTAATGAAGAGAATGCCACCTCTTCCGATTCAAATCACCGCCGCCGTCTTCAAGCCTGGACAACTGCACAGAGCAGTCCTCACTGGCCTCTTTGCCTCTGTCTCCTTTATGTCCCAGAAAAACCATCAGACCCATGCTTCTCAGGCATATTCACGCAGATACTCCAAGCAGCAGCACTGTGTGTTCAACCTGCTCAGCATGGGGCCCCAGTGCCTGCACACAGTAGGCTGGCAACTGCTGCTGGAATGAAAGGTATATAACCACCCTGTTCACAGTCTGAGGCTTCAGCTGAAGAACAAAATCAAATTCTCACCTTTTCCATAAGACCAGTCCCCAAAACATGCCTCAAAGTAGCTGCTTGCCACTTGTTTTAGAATATATCTGTTCTTGTTACATTTCATTGGTCTGGAACAATCTTATCAACTCTCCTGGTCATTCTATCTTTTTCTTTTTTCTTTTTTGGAGACAAGAGTTTCACTCCTGTTGCCCAGGCTGGAGTGCAATGGCACAATGTAGGCTCAGTGCAACCTCTGCCTCCCAGGTTCAAGTGATTCTCCTGCCTCAGCCTCCCAAGTAGCTGGGATTACAGGTGCCCATGACCACACCTGGCTAATTTTTGTATTTTTAGTAGAGACGGGGTTTCACCACATTACCCAGGCTGGTCTTGAACTCCTGACCTCAGGTGATCCACCTGCCTTGGCCTCCCAAAGTGCTGGGATTACAGGCGTGAGCCACTGTGCCCGGCCTCTATCTGCATATTCTTAAATTGTTTCCTATTTTGAAAACTCCCCAACTAACAATACCTTTTCTTCCTGAAAATACCTTTAGGATTTTAAAAGCTCTAACGGCTTTTATAATACATTGTCTTGTTCTTAAATCACTTGCATAATCACTCTTATGCCTGTCATACAGTGATCTCCTATTTTCTTTATATTTTTGTATGACACCAGCGTTAATAGTCAAAATCAACATAAGCAATTCAGAAGTCTACTAAAATTTAAATGCAGACAATGCTAAGATTCTGCAACTCCATTTTCTGATATAAACCTAGTGAAACACCTGCATATACATAGGATACGTGCTCTAGGATCATCTACAACCATGAAAAAGTAGAAACAGTCATCAGTGGGAAGGGACCACTACACTGTGGTATAACCATTTTCTGAAATAGTACTAACAATTGTTATAAAGGGAGAAGATCTACATTGCTACAAAAGGGTGTGTTAACAAAGAGCAAATAAGTACATATATACTTTTATAGCTTATTACATACATACGTAAATGCACGAAATTATCCTTTTTGTTGGTGTCTGGCGTGAAGGGATTCAGAGTTCAAAGGGATTTCAGCTCTACTTTTTTTTTTTTTTTTTTTTTTTTGAGACGGAGTCTCACGCTGTTGCCCAGGCTGGAGTGCAGTGGCGGGATCTCGGCTCACTGCAAGCTCCGCCTCCCGGGTTCTCGCCATTCTCCTGCCTCAGCCTCCCGAGTAGCTGGGACTACAGGCGCCCGCCACTGCGCCCGGCTAGTTTTTTGTATTTTTAGTAGAGACGGGGTTTCACCGGGTTAGCCAGGATGGTCTCGATCTCCCGAACTCGTGATCCGCCCGCCTCGGCCTCCCAAAGTGCTGGGATTACAGGCTTGAGCCACCGCGCCCGGCCTCAGCTCTACTTATAATGTTTGAATTTGTTAAGAATATAATACCATATTACTTGATAATTTGAAATAATATATAAAACCACTTACAATATTAAAAAAAAATAGGGTTTAAATCCATGTGAAGCAAAACTTACCTGTGCAAAAAGCTTTCTTTTGCTAGTTGAATTTGTAATGTTCCACCTTTCCATTTTGTTTTATTTAAAACAGACATACCTATAAAGTAAAGAATTATTACTCAAGTACATGGCAATGAAAAATATTTCAGCTTGTGCTTTTTCTAATTATTTAGTATCAAGAAAAGTAGGCTTGTTTATCACAGAGATCCACGGGAAGTGGAAGAAAAGAAATGAGACCTGGAGAGAGGGAGCCTAGGCTCTTGTCTCATGTTGACAACTTACCAAAAGCGTCTTTACACTCCCTATCTCACAGTGTTACTAGATTGGAATGAGGCAAAACGTGTAAAAAGTGAAGCAAAATTCATTTGCAATTTGTTTATAAACAAATGTCAGGAACCTCTGAATAACTGACATTTAATGTATATTTTATTGTTATTTCCTATAACTATAAAACAATCATCTTTTCAGGTGAATCAGAGGACACTCTGGAATCCTATAGCACCTTAATTTTATTTACCACCTCATACTAATTATCACTGTAGAACTTGTAGATGAATTAACTGTGAGTAACTGAACTGTTTGAATTACTATGCCCTAGTAATTGATTTCTCTGAGTATCTGCTATCAGCTTCCTTAATAATACCATTAACAGAATTTTGTAGGTGGTAGATACTATACTAAATACAAATGTATCATTTATTTTTGAGACCGAGTGTCCCTCTGTCGCCCAGGCTGGAGTGCAGTGGCACGATCTTGGCTCACTGCAACCTCTGCCTCCCCAGTGATTGTCCTGCCTCAGCCTCCCAAGTAGCTGGGCTTACAGGTGCCTGCCACCAAACTTAGCTAATTTTTGTATTTTTAGTAAAGATGGGGTTTCACCATGTTGGCCAGGCTGGTCTCAAACTCCTGACCTCAAGTGATCCACCTGCCTTAGCCTCCTAAAGTGTTGCAAATGTATCATTTAATTATCACAGAAATATTATGAGGCAAGCACTATCTTCTGTCATTCATCACATAAGCAAACTGGGGCTGAGAAGTTTAAATAACTGCCACAGGTCACAAAGCCTAGTTATGTATTCTTAACCACAACTTCACATTTGTCACATATATTCCTTACTGAAAAATAGAACAAAGCAATCTTTTTGCAAATGAAATTACGAAAGACTGATTGCCCTCTTCCTCTATTAGCATGTTCCCTTTACTTATTTTCTGTGTCTTTTTTCACTTTTTGGCCTCCAAATAATTAGAATATGCTACTGTGTCAGTGGCAGTATGGATTATCTCCCGTTCTTCATCGAAGGCCACTGTTTTCCCTTGACTTTACTAAACTTATCAACAAGAGATTTCACAATTTCAAGGATATGGTCTTACAAGGGTGTATTGTAAAGCTCCCTCCTTAAGAGTGTTTAGTGACAAGGATTAGCTCCCAAAGAAATGATCAGACTGAAGGGGAATGTGGCATGATACTCAGTGGGATATATGTAACAGGCAGTTTCTATGAAAGTTTGATTCCTTGTCCAAAATATTTGAGAATAGCAGTTTTAAGTAAACTTACTAGCAAGTGCTACCATGTCCGCTGATGCCAAATGCAATGGACCTAAACCTGCTGAGTCAAACGATACTGGAATTCTCTTGATCAACTGCTGTCCCTCTAGATAACGTAAAAACGGCTGTGGAGGTTTAGGCTTAGAACCAAAGGTATTCCAAGTTACAGAGTGATACAAACTGGCAAATAGTATAGAAAATTTATGATGATCTTACATTTTTTCAGGTCTGCTTCTGCTACACTGATGTTGATATATGCAAAGACTTTCTGTGGGTTTCCTAAAAAAAAAAAACCAAAAACCAAAACACAATTTATTTAAATTTTTATCCAGAGAGCAATGTAAAAATGGTTGTTTCTAAATTAAAAAAAAAAAATTAGTTCTTGAAAACTTATTCTTTCAAGCATAAACCTGGTTTTTTATTTATTGGCTATAAAAATAAGCATGATTATCAAAATATTCCAAAAAATAAGAAGAAAATGTACAGTAGTCAGTTAAGGAAACATTTTGATTGTATGCTAGTGATAGTCTACTTAATGGGACACTTAATCAATGTTAGAAAATTCTAGCTCTCAAAACTGGAAGTTAATATGTTTCTGAAATCAGATGTTTAGAATTTAGAATTTTTTCTTATTTCAGAAATGAATTCTGGTCAAGTTCCACATCACACATTGTATCTCCAAAACATCACTGAAAACTTTTGGTGTTCAGAGCTAACATTTATCTTGGGGTCGTTTTATTTTCTAGTACTTAACCTGAGTTATGTCTGCCTATAACTACCCAGTGAAGGACCATAAATTTACCTTGGTCATCTTTCCGTGTGATGATCTCCACATCCGAAACTTCTCCAAATCTGCTGAACTGATTTTGTAGGTCTGCCTCAGAAATGTTCTGGCTAAGGCCACCCACATAAAGGCGCTTCGTCTCTCTGTTCACTTTCATGAAGGCTGGTCATATACTTGGTGTGTTCTAGTGGGAAAAGTAATTTTCTGTATACAGAGAAGAGTTCTTTCCCTTAGTTCTTCTAAAATCTAACAAAACAACTACTTCCTCTGAACCGTCTGTATCAAATCCGTCTCCTGGATCTGTATTTCACTTCCGATTGTATTGCTTCCAAATTTTAGTCTTGGAGGTTTCGCCGAAGCCCTACATCCACATTTTTCATGAATGTACTTTGGAACAGCAACCCTATACCCATATAGATACAGGTCCAGAGGTTTTTTTCCTCCAAATGGCCATAATATTACTCTATCCCTCTTAATGTTACGTATTCACGTTTTTAGATGTTTTTCCTTGATTCATTCATACATTCATTTACTGTCTGTAACAAAGGCTGATAGAAACAGGATGTAGCAGGTAATGCACTAAAAGATAAAAAGAGCTAGTCTATCTCTTCCTAATAGTCTTCGCCCCCAACCTACTCACTCCAGCCTTCTTTCTCCGGGAAGACCCAAAGAAGTGAATACAGAGGCTAGGAGCTCCTCATAGTCACAAAAGAATTAAACAAATGGCACAATATTATGTCACAATAAAAGTGCTGCAAAGTGGGGTTCAGTCACAAAGATCAAGTGATATAGCGAATACAGACTTGTGTTTTTGCTACGTGCCTGCATTGTACAAAGTAGTTTGCACGTTTCCCACTTTTCAGAAGAACAGAAGAAGTTAAGTCACTTTCCCAATGCCATACCGAAAATTAGTGAATCCAGGATTATAATGCAGGTCTAACTTCAGAACTTGGAATTCTTAACACTATACTATGAAGGTTGCTGGATCACAGGAGACTCAGGAAAACTTTTCCAGAGGTACTAGGGCCCATCATATCTCTCATTTCGTTTAGCACCCGGCAGGCGCTCAGCTCTCGCCCTGCCCTTCCCCAACAGCTGAGACTCTTTCCAAACGAGACTCCCAACCAGCGTCCCCATATGGCATATATTCTGGGCAGAGCTCCGGCCTACCTCTTCCTGACAGTCTCCGCCCCCAGCCTACCCACCGCAGCCTTCTTTCTCCGAGAATTCCCAGAGAAGTGAAGAGAGAGGCTAGGAAACGGCCCTGTGACTTCTCATGCTTGAAACCCACTCCTCACCACGTCGTTCACCTAACGCCAGCGCCGCTGCAGCCCCTAACTTCTGGTCACATGTCCCAACGGACCATCCTCTCTTCCTTCCTACTCGATTTCCAACCCAGCCTCCTAAGGTTCCGTTACCACAATTCAGTTCCCAAGAGCTTTTAATTTCCTTTCCCGTCCTCCCACCTTCCCTGACGCCTCCGTCACCTCCCCCTCAACGACCGCAAAAAAGCCCAAACCAAAATCCCCTAGTTTCTATTGAACACTATCGCTGTGTGTACCAATTCCTGGACTAGGTCGGCCTAAGTGAGGAAGTAGGGGGAAAAAAAAATAAAGAGGCACTCCCCTCCACGTGATCCCAGCCCTGCCTCTTCAGTGACGCACGCGGCCGGGCGGCTCCAAGGCTGCCGGCTGGGGTGAGCAGCGGAGCACTTGAGCTTGGAGTAGCAAAGAACACGCTCTCCCGAGAAAGTATAGGCACTGATTAGACAGCCAGGGAAACGTGTGTAGGGAAGTCGAGGACCCAGGCTCTCGGGCGAGCGTGTAGTTGGACGGACAGGGCCGCGGGGGTCACGCGGGGCTCTCCCGCCTCCCCTCCGCGTGAGCTCCGGGATGGTCCGCGCCGGGAGCGCGCGCGAGGCTTGAAGCGCCGGTGAAGCGCTCAGGTCGGAGTGACAGCGGCGCTGCCTGTCAGGCTCGGGTGAGCAACGCGCCATGGACGCAGAGCTGGCAGAGGAGCGCGTCTTGCAAGCTGAGATCGCGGCGGTGCGGCGAGCGTGTGAGAACCCACCGGCGCCCTGGGAAGAGAAGTCCAGAGTCCAGTACGTGACCCCCCAAGTTCCCCAGGCTCCGCTGACCGGCGTTCCCGGGCCAGGCGGGTGAATCTCGGCCTCCTACACCCAGCCCCAAAATGTGGGCATGAACTGGTGTTGATCCTTTCATGACAATGGCCTAGAGTTGGGAGCAGCGCGTACGGCGCCCTGCTGTAAACGCCTTGCAGATTATTAGCTGGTTTAATCGCAGTCGTCTGTGTGGATGACTGACAAGGAGAAAGTCTTGACTATGTCCCTAGCTAGATAGTTCCGCCTCCAGTAAGCAGAGGTATCTCTAGTGGGGATTTAGTAACTCCGTTTGATTTCATGGCATTTTTTTAAATGGGTCAGCTAACCATGGCAAGTGATACTGACTTTTTGTTTACGATGACATAAAAATTCCTTTGAAAAATAGCTTCGGTAAAAAAGTAAGTTGATATCAAGAAGAGTGGTTAATATAGCCTGTAGGAGAATTTGACATTTCTCTAAGGTAGGTGCTACTGTTGGCCCTGTTTCATAGTTGAAGAGACTGAGGCTCAGAGGAGTTAGGTAGCTCGTCCAAGGTTCCAGAGAAAGGAATTGTCAGAGATGGATTAGGAGCCCAAAAATTTAACCCCAAAGTCTGGGCACTTCTGCTTTGTTGAAGGAGAGGGAGAGAAAAGCTCTGCAGCCGTAATTATGTATCATCATCTCAAACATGGAAGCCTCGCGAAAACAAACTATCTTCAATTTTTGAGTCAAGACTAATTTGACACAGGTGCAGAGAGAATGAGATTATTTATTTATTTATTTATTTATTTATTTTTCCTGAGCTAACTGGAGAAGAATTGGTAGAAAATGGGAAGGAGGAGATCTACAGAAAATGTCTGCGTGCGGTCGTGAAAGTAGAGGAAGCTGTGACTGGTAAAAGGGAGAGGAAACAGGTGTGCCCCTCCTCGAGTGAGAGTCATTGTATTAAAGACCGTTGCTACTTGAGGTGTGCTCCGCAGATGGGATGCTTTAGCATCACCTGGCGGTTTGTTAGAGCGACAGCCTGACCAACTGAATCAGAATCTGCATTTTAAAAAAAGATACCCTGCCCTAACAGATGATTTGTGTGCACACTTTGAAGTTTAAAAACTGGGGAAAAGTGTTTTCTTTACTAGCCACAAGATTTCATTAGTCCACATGGTAAAGTAGTGTCAACTGAAAAATCATGAGATCTGCAAATTTTGAGAGACTGTTTCTTTTTTTTTTTTTTTTTTTTTTTTTTTTTTTTTTTTTTTGTTGAGACAGAGTCTCGCTTTGTCGCCCAGACTGGAGTGCAGTGGCCGGATCTCAGCTCACTGCAAGCTCCGCCTCCCGGGTTCACGCCATTCTCCTGCCTCAGCCTCCCGAGTAGCTGGGACTACAGACGCCCGCCACCTCGCCCGGCTAGGTTTTTGTATTTTTTAGTAGAGACGGGGTTTCACCGTGTTAGCCAGGATGGTCTCGATCTCCTGACCTTGTGATCCGCCCGTCTCGGCCTCCCAAAGTGCTGGGATTACAGGCTTGAGCCACCGCGCCCGGCCCTAGACTGTTTCTTAAAAAGGGTTGCAGCCTGCAAAGTGGCCATCCTGACAGGCTGGGAAGCATAGTCTCAGGCAAAGCAGAAAGGCCCGCACTTTGGAAGAGGAGGGGTTGGGGCAGGGATTTATGATGGATGAGTGGGCTATGTATACACATTACAACAGGTTATAGGAGGGGCTATGAATATTCACAAAGGGAGATGTGCTCACGTGTACTGAATAAACATGCATATTACATACATTCCATGTTCATTTTGGGGAACTGACTTAACATTTAAATGCATTACAATTAGGCCCTGTATGTCAAAAGTTGAAGGAGGGAAGCAAAGGTACTTAAGTACACAGGCTTTGTAAACCTGTTAGAACAAGTCCATGGTTGGTGATCTTATCAAAAGAAAAATTTTTCAAATCATTCTCTTGTCCTATCAAAGCCTGTGGAACAGGGGAATCAGTTAGCATCTGGTGGTGGATGAACTGCAATTATTTCAATATTGCTTATCTGGAGGCCAGTGCTTGTTTAGCCACTAGAGAAAAAAAAACATTGTGGCAGTTAGAACATAGTTCATTTTTTTCGGAGACAGAATTTCGCTCTTTTTGCCCAGGCTGGAGTGCAATGGCGCGATCTTGGCTCACCGCAACCTCCGCCTCCCGGTTTCAAGCGATTCTCCTGCCTCAGCCTCCCGAGTAGCTGGGATTACAGGCATGCGCCACCACCCCGGCTAATTTTGTGTTTTTAGTAGACGTGGGGTTTCTCCATGTTGGTCAGGCTGGTCTTGAACTCCCGACCTCAGGTGATCCACCTGCCTCAGCCTCCCAAAGTGATAGTTCATTCTTTTAAGTGTAGGGGGTATGTGACTTAATCCTTGCCTGGCATGGCCTTAGGTCTTGTTTATAATTTGGTATCTTATTGCCACAGAGTCTGTTCTGCAACTCTTACGATCTCTGTTTTAACATTAATGCTGGTCAGTTGTGTCTGTATCCCAAATAGGAAGGGCTATAATGAGGTGTGTCTGACCTCCCGTCCTGTCATGGTTAAGAGCTGAGTTTTTAAGGTTTCTTTGGGGTCCCCTTGACCAAGAGGGAGTCGGTTTGGGTGATTGTGGGGGTGGGGTAGGATTTTATTTTTAGTTCTTAGTAAATTATTTATATAATCTGGAACTTCTCAGTGGTTAAATTGGAAAGTCAAGACGAGTCCATATTGTGGGAGACATTAAATGTCAGTTCAGGGTGTTTGGACTTAACCGTGAGGTTTCTTTTCACTATAGTGGAGGAGGAGGATTGGGACCTGTGTACCAAGCTATTTTTTTAAGTGATTGTAAGTGATTGGATGGATTGGAGGTAGGAAAATTGTAGCTAAATTATTCAGCTATATCCATGTGTCCACACTGTGGCGCCAAATTGCCTGCTTTCAAATCCTGTCTCTGCTATTGGCCGAGTGATCTTGGTTAAGTGAGCTCCCACTTTATGTGCTTCAGTTTCCTCCGTGGTAAAATTATACCCAAGTTTTTGGGTTGCTGTGAGGACTAATTGAGTTAATATATGTAGTTCATTTAGAAGAGTACTTGCCTCATAATAGTAACTAACACTTAGTAGACCATTGACCTTTAAACTTGTGTATAGATTCATTTTAAAGGAAAACAAATTCTTGCAAGCTCCTAATTCTGACAAATTTTTATGCTGTGAAGACCGACTTACCAATAATAAAACCACAAAGTGAATAAAATTCAGACAAATCCAAAATAGCTCAAACTAACATCGTTAGTTGAAATACACAAATATTTTGCTCAAACTAAATAGCTGCTATGAATAAGAATATGCAGATTTTCTTTTTGTGGCAAAATATACGTAAGATTTACTGTTTTAACCATTGTTAAGTGTTCAGCTCAATGGCATTAAACACTTGCACATTGTTGTACTGCCATCACCACTGTTCATCTTCAGAACTTTTTCATCTCCCCAAACTGAAACACCATACCTATGAAACACAAACTCCCTACTGGCCACTCTGACAACTGCAGGTTCTTTTTTGAGTTCTGCATATCCAGCCTTTAATGATGACTTGGTTCTCTTACCATTTTGCTCTATTGGAAATACCTTGAAATTTTCATTCATAGCTTGCTGTGACATTTGGTGTTCACTTGTCAGAAGCTCATTTATATTTATGGCTTTTTTTTTTTTTTTTTTTGGAGACGGAATTTCGGAGTGTGGTGGTGTGATCTCAGCTCACTGCAACCTCCGCCTCCCAAGTTCAAGCGAGTCTCCTGCCTCAGCCTCCTGAGTAGCTGGGATTACAGGCACCCACCACCACGCCCAGCTAATTTTTTGTATTTTTAGTAGAGTCAGAGTTTTAGCCATGTTGGGCAGGCTAGTCTTGAACTCCTGACCTCAGGTGATCTGCCCACCTTAGCATCCCAAAGTTCTGGGATTACAGGCGTGAGCCACCATGCCCGGCCGCTCATCATTTATATAGGAAATTTATCTCTGTTCTTTTTTCTTTTTCTTTTTTGTTTTGTTTTTTGAGACAGGGTCTCACTCTGTTGCCCAGGCTGAAGTGCAGCGGCATGATTATGACTCACTGCAACCTCCACCTCCCATGCTCAAGCAACCATCCTGCCTTAGTGACCCTCTACCAGCCAAGTAGTTGGGACTGAAGGCATGGCATCTGCCACTACGCCCAGATAATTTGTTGTTTGTGTGTGTGTGTGTGTGTGTGTGTGTGTGTGTGTATTTTTTGGTAGACATGGGGTTTTGCCATGTTTTCCAGACTGGTCTCAAACTCCTGGGCTGCCTCAGCCTCCCAAAGTGCTGGGATTACAGGAGTGAGTCGCTGCACCCACTCTGTTCTTTTTTCCTTGACTTCTATATTTAATGTAATTTGTGGGGGCATCAGTCTACGATGGCAAATGCAAAAGAGGCTGTGGTAGTTTCATGATACGGGATATACTTACATTAACATTTTAAATTAGCATTAAAACAAAATTTGAAACAATTTTTACAGATTGGGTTCTCAGTGTGAAGACTATAGCATTAGATTATTCTGTGTAGAGATGGTGTAAGGTCATAAGAGCATTGGCTAATGTAGTAGAATTAGAAATACAAAAGGAAGAATAGTTATGTGAGGAGCAGAAAGGATGGCAGTAAGTCCAGATGTCAGGCAAGTGAAGGAGCCAAGGATAACTTCCAAGGTCTGGAGCCTGACATACCAAGAGAAAGGTTTTATTATTAACAAATGTAGGGTAATTTAGAGGAAAAGCAGATTCCAAGAGAAACCATTTGGTGAGATATCAAGCTAGATCTACCTTGCAGGAAGAAGAGATATATGGTTAGAGGTATATTTTAAGAGTTACTGGCATAGAGGAGCTAAGGCTAATCAGTTAGTGTTCCTGCAGAATGGAAGAATACATATTTAGGACAGCAGAAGTAAGAGTGTTTGGGTTTTCCTCTAATGTTGGAGACAAGAAGCCGACCCAAGATCTAATGAGAATTGGGATAATTATGCCCAAGAATCTAAGGAAGGGATGTTTTAAGCTGGCAAGAAAAGTCAATAGTGTAGAATGTAGCAGAGTGTTTAAAGGAAATAATGGATGACAAAAAATAAAATACCATCTAACACAATTATTAGCTAAAATTTCTTCTTTTTAAAAAGTTTTTAAAATTTTTTTCTGTTTTTTTTTTTTTTTTTCCCCCCCGGAGACAGAGTCTTACTCTGTTGCCTAGGCTGGAGTGCAGTGGCGTGATCTTGGCTCACTGCAACCTCTGCCTCCCAGACTCAAGCAATTCTCCTGCCTCAGCCTCCTGGGTAGCTGGGATTACAGGCACCTGCCACCACGCCAGGCTAATTTTTTGCATTTTTTTTTTTTTTTTTTTTTGAGACGGAGTCTCGCTCTGTCACCCAGGCTGGAGTGCAGTGGCCGGATCTCAGCTCACTGCAAGCTCCGCCTCCCGGGTTTACGCCATTCTCCTGCCTCAGCTTCCCGAGTAGCTGGGACTACAGGCGCCTGCCACCTCGCCCGGCTAAGGTTTTGTATTTTTAGTAGAGACGGGGTTTCACTGTGTTAGCCAGGATGGTCTCGATCTCCTGACCTCGTGATCCGCCCGTCTCGGCCTCCCAAAGTGCTGGGATTACAGGCTTGAGCCACCGCGCCCGGCCTAATTTTTTGCATTTTTAGTAGACAAGAGATTTCACCATGTTGGCCAGGATGGTCTCAAATTCCTGACCTCAAGTGACCCACCTGCCTTGGCCTCCCAAAGTGCTGGGATTACAGGCGTGAGCCACTGTACCAGGCTAACTAAAATTTCATTCTTGTTCTCAAGGAAAATATATTTGTATGTTCTCAATGAAGAATGTCTAGCTATAGTGATGTTTAAAGAGATTTGCTATTTCTTTTCCCTAAAAAACTCTTTCTTACTATAAAATGTTCTGTGATGTTTACTTTTAGAAATTAAAGTTAGCTAATTGATTTTATTTTTTAATTTCTTTTTTTTTTTTTTTTTTTTTTTGAGATGGAGTCTCGCTCTGTCACCCAGGCTGGAGTGCAGTGGCGCAATCTCTGCTCACTGCAAGCTCCGCCTCCCGGGTTCATGCCGTTCTCCTGCCTCAGCCTCCCGAGTAGCTGGGACTACAGGCACCCGCCACCACACCTGGCTAATTTTTTGTATTTTTAGTAGAGACAGGGTTTCACCATGTTAACCAGGATGGTCTCGATCTCCTGACCTCATGATCCACCTGCCTCGGCCTCCCAAAGTGCTGAGATTACAGGTGTGAGCCACTGTGCCCAGCCTATTTTTTTAATTTCAAGACATCTTTTAAAATAATTTGAGAGGTAGGAATTTAGGCTGGAATTTCATGGGTCAGAACTCACATTGTAATTTTGCAAAGTACTCCTGTTATAATTTATTTTAAAAGTATTTCTAATAGGTGGAAATTTGGAAGTATAATTTGGTTACATATGTTTTTTGTTGAAATTAAAGATTGTGGGCCGGGCATGGTGGCTCACGCCTATAATCCAACATGCTGGGAGGCTGAGGCTTGAAGCCAGGAGTTTAAGACCAGCCTGGGTAATAAAGCAAAACCCTGTCTCTACAAAAAGGAAAAAGAAATTAACTAGGCACAGTGGCACACCTGTGGTCCCAGCTACTCAGGAGGATCCTTGGAGCCTGGGAGTTCAAGGCTACAGTGCACTATGATTACTCCCCTGCACTCTAGCCCAGGTGACACGAGAGACCCCATCTCTTTAAAAAAAAAAAAAAAAAAAAAAAAAAAGGCAGTGTTAGTAACCACACTGGTTTTGAGAAAATTCTTTTTTTCTTTTTAATGGGGGAAGGGGACTTAATAGGAAGAGAGTAAGAGGGACAAAATGGGAATGCTTTGAGGAAAATGGGGGTATTAGATGAAATATATGTTAGTAATTGGAGTGATTGTTTTTGTTATTTGCCTTTTAGAAAATCTTTTCAAGCCATACACCAATTCACTTCGGAAGGATGGAAGTCTTCAAAAGATCTGAAGAATCAGCTTGGACATTTAGAATCAGAACTTTCATTTCTAAGTACGCTTACTGGCATCAATATAAGAAATTACTCCAGGCAGACAGAAGACCTAACAAGCACTGAGATGGCAGAAAAGAGTAAGCATTTTTAAAAAATCTAGACATAGTATTGAAGCTTTCCTTATTATGCATAAGAAATTGGTTGTCATACTGGATTGAGAAAATGTGGCACATATACACCATGGAATACTATGCAGCCATTAAAAAGAATGAGTTCATGTTCTTTGTAGGGACATGGATGAAGCTGGAAACCATCATTCTCAGCAAACTGTCACAAGGACAGAAAACCAAACACCGCATGTTCTCACTCATAGGTGGGAATTGAACAATGAGATCACTTGGACACAGGAAGGGGAACATCACACACTGGGGCTTGTCATGGGGTGGGAGAAGTGGGGGATAGTATTAGGAGATATACCTAATGTAAATGATGAGTTAATGGGTGCAGCACACCAATATGGCACACGTATACATATGTAACAAACCTGCACGTTGTGCACATGTACCCTAGACCTTAAAGTATAATAATTTAAAAAAAATTTGGTTGTCATAATATTGAATTAAAATTCTACAAGGTAAGTATTTGAAAGTATGGTTGTGGTAAACATGTTTACTCACATATCTTTTGAACATCACGGTGTTCAAAAAGCTGCCTGGGCCGGGCCCCGTGGCCGTGCCTGTAATCCCAGCTTTTGGGAGGCTGAGGCGTGTGGATCACCTAAGGTCGGGAGTTTGAGACCAGCCTGGCCAACATGGTGAAACTCTGTCTCTACTAAAGATGCAAAAATTAGCCGGATGTGGTGGTGGGCACCTGTAATCTAAGCCACTTGGGAGGCTGAGCCAGGAGAATCACTTGACCCTGGGAGGTGGAAGTTGAAGTGAGCCGAGATTGTGCTGTTGCACTCCACCCTGGGGGACAGAGCAAGACTCCATTTAAAAAAAATAAAAATAAATAAGCTGCCTGAGGTAAATATTAAAGAACAGACAGAGTTTCTTTTTCTCTTTTACCTTCTCTCCTTCCTGATGGAGAAGAACAGACACAGTTTCTATCATTAAGTACCTTAATAGTCAAGTAAATACTAATAAGTGAATAAACAACAGCACCATTAATTTATACATCTTAGGAGTTGTTCAGCACTGACATGAAAGCTGCCAAGATAAATGTTTTAGCAGCTGGACCTTTTGCCGGAAGGAAAGTTTCGGGTCCCAGTGACTAGACTTTATTGCCAAAGATCTGTGATGCACTAAGAGATAAAGGGAAGCTACTGCAGCTGTGCAACTGGATGTCAAGAACTTTGGTTGTCAAGAATAACATTCCCAAAAGCAGAAATCATTTTTCGTGTGTTTCCTGACTTTTCCACTGAAAATAACCCTCGTGACAGGGGAGAGGGTCTTGGGCAGCCACTGCGGGGTGACTGAATTACATATAGAAATAGAGTGATGGGATTTGGAGACTTAAATTACTTGAAAGGAAGAGATGGAACGCAGAGAGAATAGAGAATGAGGATAGGCCGGGTATAAGACTTTTACTAGCTGAAAAGCTGCAGCACGAAGAGTAGGCGTAGAGTCATGACAAAGCTAATGTGGTTTGAATGGGAGATTTCAGACAGGGACATCACAAGAGTTGAAATGCTTTTTTTTCTGTCTGTGAGTAATATGTGCTTATTTTAGCAAACTTGGAAAAACACAAAAATTATAAAGAAGAAATACCATTTTAAAGCCAGAAATCTAAGTAGTTGTAGGAATTTCTTGAAATTAATTGTGAAGTAATTTAGCAAGAGTAATGGCATGGGAAGAGAAATATCTTGTTTTTTATTTTTTTGTTCTTTTTTTCTTTGTGTTTTTTTTTTGTTTGTTTTGTTTTTTTTGAGATGGAGTTTTGCATTGTCACCCAGACTGGAGTGCAGTGGTGTAATCTCAGTTCCCTGCAGCCTCCACCTCTCAGGTTCAAGTGATTCCCCTGCCTCAGCCTTCAGAGTAGCTGGGATTGTAGGTGCGTGCCATCATGCCCGGCTAATTTTTATATTTTTGGTAGAAATGGGGTTTCACCATGTTGGCCAGGCTGGTCTCGAACTCCTGACCTCAGGTGGTCTGCCCGCCTTGGCCTCCCAAAGTGCTGAGATTACAGGCATGAGCCACTGAGCCCAGTCTACGAAAAATATTTTGAACAGGAAAATAGTAATACAAACTGACAGTAATAGGCATATGTAGTATAATCTGCATGTGAAAGGATTCTATCAGAATAAGCCTTGTGACGATGTAGTGTCGGTGTCACTGGTTTTCCGATATTTCTGTTTCTCTTTTTCACAAGCATTGCATAATTTCATAAAGAAGTTAAACAGCTGTTAGGCTTCACAGGTTAAAAATGCTTGAAAGCCTTGTCATCAAAGACTGTATTTTCTTATGTCACATTTTATGTTTGTTATGACACGTAAAAAAGTTGCCAGGCAAAAGTGAATAGTTGTTCCTAACAGAAGTGATACAATATTATTCAAAATGGTTTTTCTAATACTACTGTATTTTCAGGCTTTTTAATCTATTAAACTGAGAACAAAACAGTTTGATTTAGTGGATGTGTTTGGTGACGTATGATGCCATCAAATCTTTAATTAATCAGATAATTACTGTGTCTGGCCCAGGCACTTGGCCAAATGCTATTTGAAGTCATTATCATTTTCCATAGCTATTAATTGGGCAGACACAGTTTCTGTGGTGTGTTAATGAATGTAGCTGAAGCTAGGTAATCAAATGATCTTGATTTCCTTCAAAATAATCATGTGTAAAGAATGTAGACTTTATTGCAGCTATGCTTTTATTTCTCCAAACATTTTTAGAACTCTTCTTTTGGAATTTCCTTTAGTGCCTATGATGATTCTTTTAAATTCTCCATTTTGATTCTGTAAGAGTCAGTTTACAAACTAAGTAATGGAATTTGTAGTCCAAAATTAAGTGTTACCGCAAAGTAATGAGAGTAGTTTTTTTGTTGTTGTTTTTTGGGTTTTTTGTTTGTTTTTGAGACAGTCTTGCCCTGTCGCCCAGGCTGGAGTGCAGTGGTGCAATCTCAGCTCACTGCAGCCTCCACCTCGTGGGTTCAAGCAGTTCTCCTGCCTTCGCCTCCCACGTAGCGGGGACTACAGGCGCACTCTGCCGTGCCTGGCTAATTTTTGCATTTTTAGTAGAGACAGGGTTTCACCACATTGGCCAGGATGATCTTGATCTCCTGACCTCGTGATCCACCTGCCTTGGCCTCCCAAAGTGCTGGGATTACAGGTGTGACCCACTGTGCCCGGCCGAGAGTAGTTTTTTAATTTATAGTTTTTATTCTTGTCTTTTAATGAGCTTTAAATGTATGTTGTTAAAAACATGTGGATGGGCTTGATACATGGATTGATGGTTTTGAAGGACTGATCCTCTTCTGTGGTCCTTAAACTTTGTTAAAAATACACCCTTACTCATTATTTAAAAATAAAAATCAGGCCAGGTGCAGTGGCTCACGCCTGTAATCCCAGCACTTTGGGAGGCCGAGGTGGGCGGGTCACTTGAGGTCAGGAGTTTAAGACCAGCCTGGCTAACATGGTAAAACCCCGTCTCTACTAAAAATACAAAAATTAGCTAGGCGTGGTGGTGCGTTCCTGTAGTCCCAGCTGCTCGAGTAGCTGAGGCAGGAGAATGGCTTGAAGCTGGGAGGTGGAGGTTGCAGTGAGCTGAGATTGCACCACTGCGCTTCAGCCTTGATGACAGTGAGACCCTGTCTCAAAAAAACAAAAACAAAAACAAAAAACTAAAAAACCGGTGTGGTGGCTCACGCCTGTAGTCCCAGCACTTTGGGAAGCCAAAACGGGTGAATCACTTGAGGTCAGGAGTTCGAGACCAGCCTCGCCAACATGGTGAAGTCTGTCTCTACTAAAAACACAAAAATTAGCGGGCCATGGTGGGGCATGTCTGTATTCCAAGCTGCTCGGGAGGCAGAGGTTGCAGTGATCGGAGATGCTGCCACCACACTCCAGCTTGGGCGACAGAACGAGACTCCATCTCAAAAGTAAAAAATAAAATAAAAATCAGTGTGTTCAAGTAAAAAAGCATCAAACTGAAAATTTATCATACTACATATATTTATATGCAAGTTATGTATGCATAGTGTTCCATAAAGAAAAAATAAAACCTGTACATTAAAAAAAAAAAAGCCTGGAGACTGGAGAGATTAGTAAGTCTCTCTGGGTCTGATTTCTTATGTGCAAAATAAAGTGGTTGCCGTAGATTACTTCCAGGATTCCATCTGCATTTTTTCTTTACCACATTTTTGGCTTATTTATTTTTATGGACAAAGCCCAAGGTCATCTAGATTTTCTCCTATATTATCTTCTAGGAGTTTTAGTTTTGTATTTTATATTTAGAACTGTAATAAATTTTGAGTTAATTTTTGTGAAAGGTATAAAGTCAGTGTCTAGATTTTTTTTTTTTTCGCATGTGGATGTTCAGTTGTTCCAGCACCTTTTATTGAAAAGACTATCCTTTCTCCATTGAACTGCCTTTGTTCCTTTGTCAAAGATCAGTTGACTATATCTGTGTGAGTCTATTTCTAGACTTTTCTCTTCTGTTCTGTTGACCTATTTGTCTACTCTTTCACTAATACCATACTTTCTTGATTACTGTAGCTTTATAGTAAGTCTCTAAATCAGGTCGTTTAAGTTCTTAAACTTTTAGTAAGTCTCTAAATCAGGTCGTTTAAGTTCTTAAACTTTCTTTTGGCCGGGCGCGGTGGCTCACACCTGTAATCCCAGCACTTTGGGAGGCCGAGACGGGCGGATCACGAGGTCAGGAGATCGAGACCATCCTGGCTAACATGGTGAAACTCCATCTCTACTAAAAATACAAAAAAATTAGCCGAGCGAGGTGGGGGGCGCCTGTAGTCCCAGCTACTCGGGAGGCTGAGGCAGAAGAATGGCATGAACCCGGGAGGCGGAGCTTTCAGTGAGCCGAGATCGCACCACTGCACTCCAGCCTGGGCGACAGAGCAAGATCCGTCTCAAAACAAAAAACAAAAAACGAAAACTCTTGAAAATTATTCTGGCTCTTCTGAGTTTTTGCCATTCCATGTAAACTTGATAATCATTTTGTTGATATCCAGAAAGTAACTTGCTGGAATTTTGATTGGATTGTATTGAATGTACAGATCAAAGTTGGGAAGAACTGACATCTTAACCGTAGTGAGTCTTCCATAGCCATTTATTTAAACAATTCCACATCTAATCCATGATTAAGCATTGCATCTAGCTGTTATGTCTCTTTAGTCTTAATCTGGTCAATCTTCTCTGTCTCTTACGACATTGACATATTTGAAGACCACTTGTATTATAGATTGTTCTTCAATCTCTTTTTTTCCTGATAGTTTCCTCTTAATGACATTCCTATGCAATTTTGGCAGGAAAACTATGAAAGTGATGTTTTGCTCTTACCAGTACATCTAATTAGGAGGCAAATTATGTCCGTTTGTACCATTCTGTCTTTTTTTCCTAACTGCTTATTGAACAAACCTTTAACCAGTCTTCCTATTTTGAGCCCCAGGTTCACCTCCTATAAAGGTACTTGGTGCTGCTGATTCATAGTAACCCATCTGGTATTCTGCTGTGTAAATGGACTTGCTTCTGGGTTTTCCTCATTTGCTGGCTTAGGTTTCAGTTTTCCTGGCTTTACCAGGTCACTTTCACTTGTCCATGTGCTATCTAGTTCATCCATCTGATTTCCAGCTTCTCAAATCCAGTTGTTCTTATTTTCCCTGTTCCCTTTATCCTTGTAGAATCATGCCCTTCTAAAAGTAACGTTATTAGCAAAACTAGATGACTACATGAAGTCAGGATCATGCTTACTTACCTCTTGGGTGTAGGGTATAGCCTGGGAAAGGACATTAAGGAACCTTACAGGTTCTATAAAATTCTTGTGGCATGATCTGAGTGGTAGTTACCTGGACAACCACATGTGTAAAAAGAAATATTGAGCTGTATACTTAAGAATGGGGCATTTTATGGAGGCCGGGTGCAGTGGCTCAAGCCTGTAAACCCAGCACTTTGGGAGGCCGAGACAGGCGGATCACGAGGTCAGGAGATTGAGAACATCCTGGCTAACACGGTGAAACCCTGTCTCTACTAAAAAATACAAAAAACTAGCTGGGCGAGGTGGCGGGCGCCTGTAGTCCCAGCTACTCGGGAGGCTGAGGCAGGAGAATGGCGTAAACCCGGGAGGCGGAGCTTGCAGTGAGCTGATATCTGGCCACTGCACTCCAGCCTGGGTGACAGAGTGAGACTATGTCTCAAAAAAAAAAAAAAAAAAGGATAGGGCATTTTATGCATTCAAATGTATGCATATTATATCTCGAAAATGTCGTTTATCACTGTCATTGCAGTTTTGAGAAATAGCAGAGGTAAACGCATGGATTCAATTTACTGCCTTTAAAAACTAGGTAGTGTTAGAAAAATAAAAACCATTGAACAGTTAACATGATTCAAATTTGTCTAGGGTTATACTAGTACATTTCTACTTCTTACCATAACTTTTGGTATAGTTGAAAACTTGGCCAGGTGCGGTGACTCATGCCTATAATCCCAGCACTTTGGGAGGCCGAGGTGGGTGGATCACCTGAGGTCAGAAGTTTGAGACCAGCCTGACCAGTATGGTGAAAATACAAAAAATTAACTGGATGTGGTGGCGCACACCTGTAATCCCAGCTAATCAGGAGGCTGAGGCAGGAGAATTGCTTGAACCTGGGAGGTGGAGGTTACAGCGAGCCAAGATTGCGCCATTGCACTCCAGCCCAGGCAACAAGAGCGAAACTCAGTCTGGAAAAAAAAAAGAAAACTAGAAACACAAGTTATCATTAATTTTATTTTGCAAAGATAATCAATTTGGTTTACATTCTTCCAGAGTTTTTCAATGTAATTGCTAATGCAGACTTTCACACTTATACCTACATGTATTGTAGATATTCACACAAAATTAAATAATAGGCATTTGAAGAGAATGGTTATTTGCAAACAAAATATTTGTTTTTCTGGTTTACAGGTATAAGAAAAGTTCTACAGAGACACAGATTATCAGGAAATTGCCACATGGTTACATTTCAACTTGAATTTCAGATTCTGGAAATTCAGGTAAATTAAGAAGCATGTTGTGATAACAGAGGTACTTCTGCTATGACAAACAATTCCCACACCCCAGCCTTCAACAGTGGTGGATCTGAAGAGGAGTTCATGAGCCAGGGCCCCCATTCATAGCACATTTGTGCAAAGTGGTACATTTTCAAAATTTCAGGTGTTAATAGCCCAGCAACTGCATACGGTAGTGTTGCTGTGAAAGCCATAGGTGATTTATTGAAGGACAGGTGGCAAGATGCTCCTGGGCTCCCAGTGCAATTCCATGAGATTGTGGGAATAGTCCTGGGTGTCATCAGTAGTTAGGTGATATGCCAGCCACCTAATATCTATTAGTTACCTGTTGCTGCTTCATCAATCTCCATAATATTCAGCATTTTAAAACAACCCAAAATAGGCCAAACATGGTGGCTCACACCTGTAGTCTCAGCATTTTGGGAGGCCAAGGCAGGAGGATTGCTTGAGCCCAGGAGTTTGAGACCAGCGTGGGCAATGTAGTGAGACCCTGTCCCTACAAAAAAATTAAAAATTAGCCAGGCGTGGTGGTGTGCACCTGAGCTCCCAGCTACTCCAGAGGCTGAGGTGGAAGGATTCCTTGAGCCTAAGAGATCGAGGCTACAGTGAGCTGTGATTGTGCCACTGTACTCGAGCCTGGGTAACAGAGTGAGACTCTGTCACACATACAAAAAAACAACCAAAAATACAATCATCCCTCAGTATCTGTGAGGGATTGGTTCCAGGACTCCCTGTAGTACCAAAATCCATGGATGCTCAAGTCCCTTATATAAGATGGTGTAGTATTTGTCTATAATGTACACACATCCTCCTTTATACTTTAAATCATCTCTAGATTACTTCTAATACCCAATACAATGTAAATGCTGTGAAATGGTTACTGTAGTATATTGTTTAGGGAATAATTATGAGAAAAACAACTTGCACGTGTTCAGTACAGATGCAACCATCTGCATCTGTAGATTTTTTTTTCAAATATTTTTGGTCTGCAGTTGGTCAGTCTATGAATGTAGAACCATAGATAGGGAGGGCTGACTATGTGTATTAATTATCTCACCTATTTTCTGTGGGTCAGGAATTTTGGAGCCACTCAGTTGGGTGTCTTTGCTCAGGGCCTCTCATGAGGTTGTGGTCATCTGGGACCACAGCCATCTGAATGCTCCTTGGGGCTGGATGATCTTGCACATTGTACTGAACTGCTGAGACACAACAGAGGGAGGAAGATTCATTTGGCTAAGACCTTCACATAATATCAGGAAACAGGAAAGCAAAAGCAGACAGAATGATAATAAGTAAACCCACTGGCCAGGGTGCAGCAGAACACGGCTCAACCACCTTCAAAGGCTGACTCCAAGAAAAGTTGAAAGCCGGAGAAAGCAGTTGAAAGAGGAGAAAGCAGTTTCAACCAGTTGGTTTTGCCAGTTGGGCCAACGGAATGTGTGCAAAGAGGAGGAACAGAACAGGGAAGGGCAGTGAGGCTGCGTTGACCTCAGCTCATCAGATAACTAAAGTGGTGTAGAGTATTTATTGTAACTGAGTCCTGTGGACAAGCTGCATGCTTATATTCAGGGTCATGTGCCAGTATTCCTTATCCTTTTCATCAGTGTCCTTAGCCACAAAAATTGTCCCAAGTTTCCCATTTAGTATGAGACAGGAGTTGGTTATGGAGTCAGGACCTTTCCTCCTTCTGTGTCAGATAGCCACTCCCTAACTAGTCCCAAGGATTTGGTACAGTTACCTGGGTTTGGAAGTTTTGCTTCTCTTTGCAATCCAAGTCTCCATTTGCTATTACTGGCTCTGGCAGGCTGAGGATGGGCTAGGGGTTGTCTAGACCCCCTCATTTGATGGCAAAGCTCCTAGCTTGTACTCATCTTAGAGTATCACTCTTACACTGCCAAAGTGACCAAGAAAAGGTGCCGTGTAGCGTTGCCAAGGCCAGTTGAGCGGGATACAAAACACATTTCAGCATGTTCAGTGTGTCAAGGGCATGGGTGGACATGCCCCTAAATGGCTCTAGGGGACTGACATTGTTCCCACATGGGCCCTAGGCCTTGGGGATGTACAAGGTCACCAAGGAGATATCACATGACCACAAAGATCATTTGCTGAAGACTAAAGCAGAGAATGGATCCAAATGGATTGGTATCATTTAGGCTGGACAACCTGTGCCACCACCCCAGGCTTTTCCTTTAGGCGGCTGCTGGACTCCTGGATGTTGTCCCTTTGTAAAAGGTTTCATAGTCTGACTGACTATATTTTCTTTCTTTGTGGCTGATGTGAACTTGACCTGAGAGTGGTAATCTACTGAATGCTCTTCTGTATGCTGGCATCCATTAATGGGCCAAGCCTGCAACCCATGGCAGGTTGGTGGAATCATAATCCCGTGGTCCACTTCCATCTCCAAAAACATCTGCACTCTAGTATATATGTCCAGGAAACTGCTCAGGGGAATCCTAGCAGCCTTGGGGTCTTGCAGGCTTTTTCTACTGTAAGAGTTCATCTTTTTCACAGTTGCTTCATAGGTTATGTGGAGAGAAGCTCCGTTGTGGGCAGAATTAGTCTTGTCCTTGAGAGGCTTGTCCACAAATCTAAGTGAGAAGGGAAAGATTATCCTCTGACATTGAGGTGGATGAGCTTCTTAGTGGAGTTGTACCTTCCAGGATGGGTTGTACCCTAAGATTGATTGGTATGCTTCTTAGTGGGGCTATGGCCTGAGATATAACGTAGACTATAGTATCCAACATAGACTGCAATATCTTCACTTTATTTAAGTTGCATGCTTCAGTCACCTTAAACCTCTGATGGAAAGTATCAGATAGTAATTTGATGCCTTCCTGAGTCAGATAAGGATGAGGTCACGGTGTAGAAGACATTTTTGATAATGTGATATGCTCCTGAAGAATGACTGCTGCCTGACCAGAGTCATTCCCGGCATGAACTACCGTGTGGTTTGGCCTTGCTGGGCCTGGGTAACCACCCCAGGACAGCACAGACAGGGCAGAAGCCAGGCAGTGGATGTCCTGCCACTTAGGTCCTGCAACCCCTGCTGCTGTGGCCACACTCTGCCTCCTACCAGACAGTGTTGGCACTGACCCAGACCTCAACAGTATTTTACGCTAATATTCTCATCCTCGTGCCACGAAAGCATGATTGAAAATTTTGTGACCGTTTGGTAATGGCCTAAGCTTACACTGTTAGCTCACATCTGAATGAATTAGAATCAGTTGAGCTGTGCCTCACAGAAAACTTAAAAATAAAGGTACTAGAAGTATATTTCTCTATTACTTAAGTAAACTTGTATGTTTTCAAGGGCTAATAGGGTGGTTTTATGATAATCAGGTTCTACCATCAGCCACACGTGGCTTCAAGTCATGGTGCAATGATCATATTAGCATTTCGGGTATCAGGAAGAGGATGGGCAAAGAAAGGCTCACCTGTTCTTTTAAAGGACACTTTCTGGAAAGTGTACACTCATCATTTTCACTTATGTTCTATTGGCCAACAAATTCATATAAAGGATGCTGGAAATTTAATCTTCATTATGCTTGGCCATATGGCCAATGAAAAACTGGGACAAGAAAAAAGTATAAATAGAGGAGACCACTAGCAGTTTCTGTCCTATATGCTTTAGGGGATGCAGGGGGAAAAAAAAAATCTAAGGAGAGGGACTGTTGATATATTCTTTGAAAGACGTAGAACCTAGTAATTGCTGAGTCTCTAAAGAGAGATGAGTTGTCATTGTTCACGTTTAAAAGTGTGTAGGTGTTTGGGGACTGATTGGTTTTACTAACAAAGTGCTACAGAAAGAGTTTGTTCTCCCTGGCTGTGTTAAGAACTCTCACTTTCTCTCTGAGCCTTTTAGATTTTGTGATTCTTCTTGAAGACCAGACTGGTAAACAAGGTGTTGGAAGAAATTATAGACAGCTCTGTAATCATCAGGGTTTTTGGAGTCAGTTGTGTGAGAGGCACCAAGAGTTCTTACTTGGGGAGGGAAAAACAATTGCTTACAATTCTGACATAATAACCTGATGAAAAGTTTTTGAAATTTTTATTATTTAATGGTAAATTCTAGCGTATTCTATACCAACTTGTGTATGTATGCCTTTAGGAACATATCTAGTAGAATTGCTGAGTCAAAGGAAACTTATAAATTCTGATTGATAGTGGCAAATTGCCTTCTAAATAGTTTTACCATTTTACATACTGAGCACAGTTCTACATTTTTGCTTTGAAGACTGATAAAAAAAAAATGACAGCAACCTTGTGTGTTCTAAAACATTTTTTAAAAATAAAATTTCCACTAGAGGGAGAGGTTTAGCTATCTGAAAATTAAAAAGTAATCTAAATAGTAAAACCCTCAATTTACAGAATATTGTTGTAATAAAGTTATATTAATATAATATTTGAACTAAACATGACCTCAAATCATGTTAATAGAATGTTAGAACACAACAATGACTTATAGTTTGTCTGGGTCAACCCTATTATTTTATAAGTAAATGGATCCAGAGAGTTTGAATGATTACTCATGTTGGTGCAGCTATTGTTGTCCAAGGTGGTTGGGACATAGAGCTCTGTTGGCCAGATTTACTTTCTGGTGTTCTTAGTACTACATTTGTGAAGAGTTGTAAGGCCATCAGAATTAACATTTATCAGCCTTTCATAATCCAAGCAATATAGTCAATTAGATGGGTAGGAGTTTGTGGGGAAAGTGGCAGGTTAAGTATGTTTCCATAACTTCTGTCCCAATGAAATGAACAAAATTATTCAAAAAATAAGCAATTTTTTTAAATGGAAGAGAATACAATTCCATTATCACAGGCTCCAAAGGAAATCTGTTTGATATTAATGACATTTGATTCTAGACACTGAAATCCGATACAGGGTGCTTCATCAGGGGTTTATAAGTTTTACAAAGTTAGGCTGGCCACAGTGGCTCACGCCTATAATCCCAGCGCTGAGGGAAGCCAAGGTAGGAGGATAGCTTGAGCCCAGGAATTAGAAGCCAGCCTGGGCAACATAGTGAGACCTTGCTCTAAAAAAAAAAAAAAAAATTTTAATTAAAAAAAATTAGGCTTGGTGGCTCACATATATAGTCCTAGCCACTTGGGAGGCTGAGACAGGAGGATTGCTTGAGTCCACTAATTCAAGGTTACAATGAGCTGTGATTGAACCACTGCATTCCAGCCTGGGCAATAGACCAAAACTCTGTCTTAAAAAAAAAAGGACCAACTTAATGGCACCCTTTTCCTAAAGATCTCTACCCATGATCCTTCAGTTGTAGAGGAGAATGAGAACTGCAGGCTTAAATGGACCATAGTAGAAAGGAATGTGCTGCTGAGACTCATGTAGGGGCTTTGAGGTCAGATTGTTTATAAGGTCTCTTCCCTTATTTACCAGCTGGGGAGAATTGACCTAGTTAGCAGTACCACAAGCAGGGGAGAGATGGAAAAACAATATTTTGAAGTCAGCTTTTGAGTTGTTGAACAGGATTCTATAACGCAAACAAAAAAAAATTTTTTGCCTATCCTAATGGATGAAAAGCTGAAATCTAACATGTATCTACACATACCTGACCAAGAGACCAGATGTGCCCCTGAGACTTTTTCTTTCCTTTTCCTTTCTTTCGTCTCTTTTTTTTTCTGGTAACAGTTTTATTGAGATATAATTCACATACCATATAACTTACCAGTTTAAAGTGTATAGTTCAGTATTTTTTTTAAGATATAATTTATTTGGAATACAAGCTTTGTTTCACAAGTTTATTATTATTATTATTGTTACTCTTTTCGAGACTGAGTCTTGCTCTGTTGCGCAGGCTCGCTGCAACCTCCGCCTCCCAGGTTCAAGCGATTCTCCTGCCTCAGCCTCCCGAGTAGCTGGGATTATAGACGCCCACCACCACGCCCAGCTAATTTTTTGTATTTTTAGTAGAGATGGGGTTTCCCCATGTTGGCCAGGATGGTCTCGAACTCCTGACCGCCTCGGCCTCCCAAAGTGCTGGTATTACAGGTGTGAGTCACTGCTCCCAGCCAAGAAACCCTATATTCTTTACCTGTCACCCTTCAATTCCCCCTTCTTTCACCCAACCACAAAGAACCAGTTTTCTCTCTCTGGATTTGCTTATTTTGGACATTTCATAGAAATAGAGTTATATAATATGTGGTCTATGTTGTCTGGCTTCTTTTACTTAGCATAATGTTTTCAAGGCCCATCCATGCTTTGGCATTTATCATTGTGGAGATGGGGTCTCACTGTGTTGCCCAGGCTGGTCGTGAACTTCTGGGCTTAGGTAATCCTGCCTCAGCCTCCCAAAGTGTTGGGATTAGAGACATGAGCCACTATGTTCAGCCCTATGTACAAGTTTTTAAGTGGACTTAAGTTTCTGTTTTGTGGGGATGTATAACCAGGAGTGGAATTGCCAGGTCAAATGGAACTACTAATGGTGACGAATGATGTTGAGCATCTTTTCATGTGCTTATTGGCCATTCATGTATCATCTTTGGAGACACGTCTATTCAGATCTTTGGCCCAGTTTTAAATTGGGTTATCTTTTTTAAAATTGAGCTGTAAGAGTACTTCTGGAATTTATGTGTTGATTAGAAATGGTGGTAGGATGCCCACAGAGAGCTTACTTCAACTGCACCTTCTCTTGGTAATTTCTACCCTTCCCTCAAGCAGATGAAAAACTAAGCAATGACTATAAGCCATCAGTATCTCTTTCTCCAACAGCTCAGCATATTACGGGGCAGTCAGATAGTACCTAGAGATGTAGGAAAGAGAGTCAAGGAGTTTCCACTCACTGTAGTCTTAGGAAATAGCAAAAATGCTGGATTTACTGCTGTTCGTAACAAATAGGAGCCACAGAGTTCAGAGCACAAAGATGGAACGGGGCCGGGTGTGGTGGCTCATGCCTGTTATCTCGGCACTTTGGGAGGCCAAGGCGGGTGGATCATGAGGTCAGGAGATCGAGACCATCCTGGCTCACACGGTGAAACCCCGTCTCTACTAAAAATACAAAAAATTAGCCGGGCGTGGTGGCGGGTGCCCATATTCCCAGCTACTCGGGAGGCTGAGGCAGGAGAATGGCGTGAACACGGGAGGCAGAGCTTGCAGTGAGCCGAGACTGAGCCACCGCACTCCAGCCTGGGCGACAGAGCGAGACTCCGTCTCAAAAAAAAAAAAAAAAAAAAAAGGTGGAATGGAGTTCTTTCATCATCATATCGGGCAATGTGATTTAAAATCAGAGCAAAAATGCTAACATTAAAAGAAAGGAAGTTAAAGAAATGCAGACAAATTCAATTAAGAATAATTAATCCAGGAAATAAAACAGCATGCTATATAAAAGCTGTTCTGACTCTCAAAGTATAAAGAAAATTGAGTAAGAGAAAAAGCTGAGAGAAAAAGAAAAGAATAAAATGATTATAGTACTGAAAGCTACATTATCAGTATAAGGGAATTGAATATGGAGGATATGCTTGAGAAAACTCATCTGTGAAAGCAATTGAAAGGAAGATAATAAATCTAGAAGACAGACAATGGAGAGCCAATATATGATTTTTCCAAAAACAAGAATAGCAAAAAAAGTAAAGAGAAATTATGGGCAAATACATAATAGAAGAAATTTTACTAAAGTAAAAGGGAAAACCTGAATCTGCAGATCAAAATAGTTTAACAATCCCCATCATTGAGTATACAGTTGTTTTTGTTTTCTGTGATAAGTAGTACTGTTATGAATATATTTATTCATAGATCTTTGTCTTCATTTCTCATTACAGTGCTTACGGATAGATTCTCAGAAGTTAAATTACTGGGACGGAGATTAGGAATATCTTTAAGATATGCATTGTCACAGTGATTTCTAAAAGGGTTATGCTAGGTTTCAGTATATTTACTAGGATTAACATTTTTAGTCTTTGCTAATTTTATAGGTAGAAATGGCATCTTGTCGGCCGGGTGCAGTGGCTCACGCCTGTAATCCCAGCACTTTGGGAGGCAGAGATGGGGGGATCACGAAGTCAAGAGATTGAGACCATCCTGGCCGACGTGGTGAAACCCCGTCTCTACTAAAAATACAAAAATTAGCTGGGCATGGTGGCAGGCACCTGTAGTCCCAGCTACTGGGGAGGCTGAGGCAGAAGAATCGCTTAAATCCGGGAGGCAGAGGTTGCAGTGAGCCGAGATCGCACCACTGCGCTCCAGCCTGGCAACAGAGCGAGACTCCGTCTCCAAAAAAAAAAAGGGCATCTTATCTTATTGTTTTAATTTACAGTTATTACTGGCGAGATTGAACTTACTTTCTTTTTTTTTTTTGTGGAGATGGAGTCTCGCTCTGTCACCAGGCTGGAGTGCAGTGGTGCGATCTCGGCTCACTGCAACCTCTGCCTCCTGGATTCAAGCGATTTTTCTGTCTCAGCCTCCCAAGTAGCTGGGATTACAGGCGCCTGCCATCACGCCCAACTAATTTTTTGTGTTTTTAGTAGAGACGGGCTTTCATCATTTTGGCCAGGCTGATCTCAAATGCCTGACCTCAGGTGATTCGCCCACCTCGGCCTCCCAAAGTGCTAATAGGCATGAGCGACCATGCCTGCTTGAGATCGAACATTTTCGTACATGTAAATTGTTTTTCACTTCTGAATTTTTAGTTCATATCCTTTTCCTTTTCCATATCCCTTTGTCACGTTTATGGTAAATACTTAGTTTATTGCTTCTCTTTTATTATAAAGTCATTTTTTTACTTTGCTATTTTGTGTTTTTATTTAATCATATTTGCTAATTTTTTTCTAATTTTGCTTAGAAAGTCTTTCTTCACTTAATAAATTAAGTTTGTATTTTCTCCTCACATTTTATTGTTTCAGTGTTTAATTTACATAAGTAATTCATTTGGAGTTCATTTTGGTTTTTGTTATAGAATAAGGATCTGACTTCATTCTTTTAATAACCAATATTTTTGGTTTCATTTCTTGATTACTCTTTCCTTTTATTTGGTGGCATTTCATTTTGCATATTTCAAAAGTATTTTTGTCTTTTTGGAGTTTACCATGCTTTGATACATAAATTTTATCTTTATTTTAGAATAAGGAGAGATTATCTTCTGCTGTTACTGACCTCAACATAATAATGGAGCCCACAGAATGCTCAGAATTAAGTGAATTTGTGTCTAGGTAAGCTATTTAACAAACTTATTTAGAGAAAGAAAGTAAATTTACACTTTACAGTTTTAAGTTTACCTTCTCCTTTTCTTAGTAAGTAAATAAGTCTTCTCTGAAAGTATAACACCACTATTGTGGCTTATATTTAAGCCCGTATTCTCTATATCTATCATTCTTTCATTTAGTTTATATTTATTGCACATTCACTATCTGCTGGGTATTAAAATGTGAGCAAAAAAAAGATACAATCCCCAGTCCTCATGGGATTGACAGTCTAGTGGAGAAGTCAGGTATTAAATAATGGCAGAAGTAAATATAAAATTATGGCTGCGTTAAATGCTATAGAGGAGAGTTACATAATGCTGTTGAAGTATATATCAGGAATTTTTGTTTTTTATTATTTCTATATTTTGTTTTTAAATTAGTGATGGGGTCTCACTATGTTGCCCAGGTTGGTCTCAAACTCCTACGCTCAAGCAGTCCTCCTGCCTTAGCCTCCCAAAGTGTTTATCAGGAATTTGACCAGCAGAAAGAACATGATATCATTTCCTGAAGCTTGAGCTGACATCTGAAGAATGAGTAGGTGTGAATTAACAAAGAGGGCATAACTTTGCTGGGCACTGTGCCAGCAGGGAGCATGGCATCTGTGAGCAATTGACACAGGACCACAGTGGCAGGTGGAGGCAAGAGCCTAGGAGAGTGGTGTAAGATGAGGCTAGGAAATTAGGTGAGGTCCATACTACCAGGAATTTGGTATAAAAAGTTTTATTACAACCCCAGGACCAAGTGAAACTATTGAAAAGTTTTGAGCAGGGCCTGAGGAAAGCAAAAGTATGGCATCATAGAAAGAATTATTCTGGATGCTATAGGGAAATGGAATGAAGGGGTGCAATCATTGATACAAACCAGTCAATGACTAATCTTTTAAAACAGTTCAGGCAAGAGAAGTTTCTAGTTTGGACTGAAATGATGGTACTTAGCTAGATGGATTTGGGGGATAATTAGGGAGTAAAAATCAGTGGGCGTGGGATTGCTTGAGTAAAAGGGATTAGAGGTCATTCACAGGAGATGACTCTTTGATTATGGTGGTTCTGTCTGCTGTTAAGGGAAGGTTGGAAGAGTACCATTGTCAGGTGAGATTATGACTTTATTTTGGACATATGGGACTTGAGTGCCTTTGAAAACACTGAAATAAAAATGAGAAAGAGGCAGCACAGAAGAGGTGGGGGTGGGAGATATAGAACACTGGAATTATCTTCTATTGGGTAGGAATTAAAGCCTTGAGCAGGAATGAGATTGCTTATGAAGGAATACAGAGTGAAACTAGAAAAGGCCCTAGAACTGAGCCTTGAGGAATTCTAAAATATACTGACTGAATAGAAGGGAAGGATCCTGCAAAGGAATTAGAAAAGGAACTATTTGAGAAGTAGGGAGAATACCAAGAAAAGTGTTGTATCATGGCAGAGATCACATATTTCCTTTTGTTCAGACCATGGTTTGGAAGTAGCATCTGCTATTTGGAAATACAAAAGGAAGAATAGTGAGATATCTCTCTTCCTGTAATAATGAGCATATTATCGTTACTTAATAAATACTTAATCTCAGCTTCTTGGGCAATGTTTTAGACTGGGTTCCCATTTTGTGGAGAGTGACTGGTATTTTAGAAAGGGTGCTGAACATAGGTCAGAAGACCTGGATTTTAGTCCAGATTCAATTACATTGTGTAAGTTACTTCTCTTGGAGTTTCTTTCTTCTTTATCTCTGCTGTTATGCAATTTAAATGTTATATGCCTAGTTATGAATTTAGTTTTTCATTATAGATCTGTAGTTTTTTGAACAGGATTGGTATCTTTAGGTTTTGAAAAATATTTAGTCATTATTTTATTGACTCTTGCTTCTACCTTGATCTTCCCTTATCACAGTCTACCTTCACTTTAAATAGTAAACATTTCACATATACTATAAGAACAGCAGTATACTTTCCATTTATTTTCCTTCAACTATTGTATTATTATTGTCATACAATTGTTATACACTTTTACATGTTTCAAATGTCTCAGGGCATTGTTACTATTTTTGCCTTAGACTGTCAATTATTTTTTAAAGCAATTAAAAATAAGACAAAACTTGTTTTGTGTTTTTGAGATAGAGTCTTACTCTGTCATCCAGGCTGGAGTGGAATGGCATGATCTCGGCTCACTGCAACCTCCGCATCCCAAGTTCAAGCAATTCTCCTGCCTCAGCCTCCTGAGTAGCTGGGATTACAGGCATCCAGCCACCATGCCCAGCTAATTTTCTTTCTTTCTTTTTTTTTTTGTTTTTCTTTTTTTGCATTTTTGGTAGAGACAGGGTTTCACCACGTTGACCAGGCTGGTCTTGACCTCCTGACCTCAAATGATCCACCCACCATGGCCTCCCAAAGTGCCAGGATTACAGGTGTGAGCCACCATGCCTGGCTGATAAAACATGTTTTTGTATATTTATCTTCATTTTTTCATTTCCAACATTCTTCATTTCTTTATATTGATTCAGATTTCTAACTGCTATGCTCCTTCTTCCTTGAGAACTTCTTTAACTTTTTTTTTTTTGAGACAGAATTTCACTCTTTTTGCCCAGGCTGGAGTGCAATGGCACAATCTCAGCTCACTGCAACCTCTGCCTCCCGGGTTCAAGTGAATTTCCTGCCTCACCCTCCCAAGTAGCTGGAACTACAGGTGTGTACCACCACACCCGGCTGATTTTGTGTTTTTAGTAGAAACGAGGTTGATCAGGCTGGTCTCAAACTCCTGACCTCAGGTGATCCACCGAACTCAGCCTTCCAAACTGCTGGGATTGCAGGCGTGAGCCACCACACCCGACCCTTTAACATTTCTTACTGTGCTGGTCTGTTGGCCGTAATGTCTATCAGCTTTTGTTTCTCTGGAAAGGTCTTAATTTTGCCTTCATTTTTTTGAAAGATATTTTTGCTGGCCATAGAATTCTGAGTAGATAGGCTTTTAAAAAGTATATGTATTTAAACATACTCTTTCATAATCTGGATTGCATAGGTTGTGACAAAAAGTCTGCGATGATTGTTGTCTTTATTTTTCTGTATTAGTGTGTCTTGTGTGTGTACTTGGGACAGCCTTAAATCTTTCTCTTAATTTTGCGTTTTTGTAGTTTGTGCTATGTTTAGGGTATATTTGTGTGAAAATTATCAACCATGTCTTTTAAAGTATTTATTTTGCCCTGTGTCATTCTAATGACACATAAGTTAGACTGTTTGACATATTGTCCCAGCATTTGGATGCTCAGCTCTATTTCTCTTATGCCTTTTTTTCTTTGTGTTTCAGTTTGGATAAGTTCTATTAGCCTATCTGCAACTTAGCAGAGTCTTTCCTCTGTTGAAGTACTGTTTGCCAGGGGGCCCTTTTAAGGAGATCTTTATCTTGCTTTTAATGCTTTTTATTTCTTGTGTTTTCATATTTCCTTGTTGGATGTAACAGAGTTTGTTTATTCATTTACCCATTGAAGGATATCTGGGTTATTTTCAGTTTTTGGTGAATATAGCATATTATAGTTATATATACATTTTTTTTTTTTTTAGATGGAGTCTCGCCCTGTCACCAGGCTGGAGTGCTGTGGTGTGATATCAGCTCACTGCAACCTCCGACTCCCTGGTTCAAGCGATTCTCCTGCCTCAGCCTCCCAAGTAGCTGGGATTACAGGCATGCACCACCACCCCTAGCTAATTTTTGTGTTTTTAGTAGAGACAAGGTTTCACCATGTTGGCCAGGATTGTCTCAATCTCCTGACCTCGTGATCTGCCCACCTCGGTCTCCCAAAGTGCTGAGATTACAGGCGTGAGCCACCATGCCTGGCCTATATATACATTTATGTAGCATATTATAGTGTATAATATAGCATATTATCTTTATATATGTGTATATATATACACGCACACATGCATTCATGCCGCTACATTCATATGCTATAAATATGTATATTATGTACACAAACACACATGTATATGCTGCTGTGAACATTCACTAGAGGTTTTTGTGTGAATATAAGTTTTCTTTACTCTAGGGTACATAACCAGAAGTGGAATTGCTGAGTCATATAAGAGTATGTTTAAATTTATAATAAACTGCCAAACCATTTTCCAGAATAACCATATTGTTTTGTATTCCCACCAGTAATATGTGAGAATGACTGTTAATATTTTTGTGAATTAATTTCTGATGGTCACCTAATTTTAGATTTAATAGTCCCAGGAATTTATTGTTAGAATAAAATCTTGGAATTTTTATCCTAAATTTATCTTTATGTTCGCTTTATACTTGAGAAGGAGACATTTGGAGTTATTTTTGTTTCCTGACTACTTTAGTTGAAATTGAAATGGGTTACTGCCAACATTTTATGAAAGAAATCCATGACATCTGTTTTACATTTAGTGAAGTTTGGACTTTGCTTAGGAAAAATAGATAAATTACAGTCATTCTTACAGCTGTGAGAGCCAACACCCACACCCACACACAAAATTTCTTTCTATATGGAAAACTCTTATGTGCTGTAGTACAGTATCCTTTATGAAGATGCAAATGGAAGAATGAAGGAATTGTGAATCTTTTAAAGTTCACTGTAAAAGAACAGTCTTTTCCTCTGTGTGTGTGTTTAAACTTGAGTCATCATAGCTTTTAAGATTATTTTCATGGCTTACTCCCTCATCACATGATTAAGAGTTTATTTTTTGCTCACTTGTTTGATGGAGAACGAAATATCATGTCACTGTGGCCTTTAAGCACAAATGAACTAATTTCTCCTCTTTATAGGCCCATACTCTTTGGAAAACAATTTTTTTCAGATGTTAAAATAATTTTTAAAATAGTTATTAGACTGACTTTTAACACATAATCTCCAGTATTCCCTATAAAGTACACGCTTATGCAGCTTTGTGTTAATTCAACTATTATTTTATGTTCTTTGTTTTCAGTGAATCTACTTGATTATTTTGGTCCTGTACTGCCCTTTCTTGCCTTCCTTTAGATTATTTAATTTGTTTTCCTATTTTTTTTATTTGGCAAAATACTTGCAAAATCTACCAACTCAGCCATGTTAAAGAGTACACTTCAATAATAGTAAATACATTCATTATGTTGTACAGCCATCACCACTGTCCATCAACATAACTCTTTCCTCTTTTAAAACAGAAACTTTGGCCGGGCGCGGTGGCTCACACCTATAATACCAGCATTTTGGGAGGCTGATGCAGGCAGATCACAAGGTCAGGAGTTCAAATCCAGCATGGTGAAATCCTGTCTCTACTAAAAATATGAAAGTTAGCCGGGCATGGTGGCACATGCCTGTAGTCCCAGCTACTCAGGAGACTGAGGCAGGAGACTTGCTTGAACCTGGGAGGCAGAGGTTGTGGTGAGCCGAGATAGCACCACTGCACTCCAGCCTGGGTGACAGAGTGAGACTCTGTCTCAAAAAAACAAACAAACAAAAAAAACAGAAACTTTGTACACATAAACAATAACTCCCACTTCCTCCCTCTCCTCATCCTCTTCATCCTCTAGCAACCACCATACTACTTTCTGTCTGTGTGATTTTGATTAAGTACTTCATATAAGTGGAATCATATAGTATTTGCCTTTTTTCTTTAGATAGAGTCTCGCTCTGTTGCCCAGACTGGAGTGGAATGGCGTGATCTTGGCTCACTGTAACCTCCACCTCACCAGCGATTCTCCTGCCTCAGCCTCCCAAGTAGCTGAGATTACAGGCACCCGCCACTACGCCCAGCTAATTTTTGTATTTTTAGTAGAGATGGGGTTTTGCCATGTTGGCCAGGCTGGTCTTGAACTCCTGACCTCAGGTGATCTAGCCATCTCGGCCTCCCAAAGTGCTGGGATTACAGGCACGAGCCACCATGCCTGGCCAGTATTTGCCTTTTTTGACTGGCTTGTTTCGCTGAGCGTAATGTCAAGGTTCATCCACGTGGCATAAGTCAGAATTTTTTTCTTTTTCTTTTCCTTGTTTTTTTTTTTTTAAAGCACTACGTAAGCTTTATTTGCGCCATCTATATAAGATAGTCCTGGCCATGAGTGGTGGCTCATACCTGCAATCCCAGCACGTTGGGAGGCCAAGGTGGGCAGATCACCTGAAGTCATGAGTTGGAGACAAGCCTGGCCAACATCTGTACTAAAAATACAAAAATTAGCTGGGTGTGGTGGCAGGCGCCTGTATTCCCAGCCACTCGGGAGGCTGAGGCACGAAAATCGCTTGAACTGGGGAGGCGGAGGTTGCAATGAACCAAGATTGTGCCACTGCACTCCTCTGGGTGACAGAGCAAGACACCATCTGAAAAAACAAAAAACCAAAAAAACCTAAGATACTTCTATGAATCTGTCCCATTGAGAGAAGACAGGACCTTTTCTCTCAAACCTGTTGCTTAAAGCCTGTGTGTGTGTGTTTGTGTGTATGTATATGTATATGGGAGTTTATTAAATATTCACTCATGTGATCACGAGGTCCCACAATAGTCTGTCTGCAGGCTGAGGAGCAAGGCGAGCCAGCCTGAGTTCCAAAACTGAAAAACTTGGAGTCCAGTATTCAAGGGCAGGAAGCATCCACCACGGGAGAAAAATATAGGCTGGGAGGCTAGGCCAGTCTCACCTTTTCACATGTTTCTGCCTGCTTTATATTCACTGGCAGCTGATTAGATGGTGCCCATCCAGAGTAAGGGTGAGTCTGCCTTCTCCAGCCCACTGTCTGAAATGTTAATCTCCTTTGGCAACACCCTCACAGATGCATCTAGGATTAATACTGTGTATCCTTCAATCTAGTTGACACTTAGTATTAACCATGACAAGTCCACCCCTTGTCAACTTGAACCTATACACATCTCCTAAGATCATACATAATCTTCAAATAAAGGTAATAATAATCATAATTACGCCTAACATAATAAAACTATCCTTCATAAAACCAGAAACTCACCAATCCCCAACCCAAATACTATTACATAAAGTTAACAATACTTAAATGCTGATATGAAGTCAATAATTTGTATGTCACATGATAAAGGAAAAAGGAAATAAAATGAAGATACTTTCTTAGTACAAGTGTATACATGCACAAACATGTTTTTAACGAAAGGAGAAGGAAGTACTCATGACAATTACAATCCCCGTTTCTGTAGCTGGTCACGTGGTCGTAGCTGGTATTGATGACTACCTTCTTGGATTGGGCTGCTGTAGTTTCCCGTTAACCTTAATCACTTAGCATGGTAATACTAAGAGAAGCCCTGATGGATCTCCGGTATTCCATGCATACTCTTCCTTACCTCTGTTGTGAAGTAGCAGAATGATTTCATTTCGATATTCTGGGTCAGTCACCCAGCCAACACTGTAACTCCTTTCTTAGCCTGTTGTCTTAAATGTAGGAGGAGCCCAAAGTGTCCAGGTGGCAATCTTAACTTCTAGTTTAGTGGGATCTTTGTTGTGTCTCCTGGTGGCAGCGTTTCTCCCTCTGGAACTGAGACCTCTAGGCCAGCAGAATGTAGTGTCAAAGGAACAGGAAGCAAAAATTTTGCCAGTAGATCACTAGGGGTGATGGTGAGTGGTGCCACTTCAACTTCCACCCCTTCATTCCTGGACCCATGAATCTTGGCTGTGGAAGAAACAGTACCACATATTGGATGCTGATCCGGAGCATACACGGCCTTCTGGAGAACTTTGCCACAGCCTTGCAAAGTATTGCCACATAGTTGGCATTGTAATTTTGACTTCAAAAGGCCATTCTACTGTTCTGTCAGTCAAGCTGCTTCAGGATGATGGGGAACATGGTTAGACAAGTGAATTCCATGAGCATGTGCCCACTGCTACACTTCTTTAGCTGTAAAGTGAGTGCCTTCATCAGAGCCAATGCTGTGTGGCATACCATGACAGTGGATAAGGCATTCCGTGAGTCCACGGATGGTAGTCTTGGCAGAAGCATTGCCTGCAGTATAGCAAACCCATATCCGGAGTAAGTGTCTATTCCAGTGAGAACAAACCTCTGCCCTTTCCATGATGGAATAGGCCCGATATAATCAACCTGCCATCAGGTAGCTAGCTGATCACCCCAAAGAATGGTGCCATATTGGGGGGCTCAGTGTTGGTCTGTGCTGCTGGCAAATTGGCCTTGTCAGCCTTGGTGAGTGGAAGTCCTTGTTGCTGAGCCATGCATAACCTTCATCCCTGCCACCATGGCCACTTTACTTTGTTCATGGGCCCACTGATCAATGATGGGGCGGCTGGGGAAAGAGGCTGAGTAGTGGGTTATCCTATCCACTTGATTATCCATCCTATCCACTTAAAAATGCTAAAGGAAGGGGTCTCACTGTATTGCCCAGGCTGGTCTTGAACTCCTGCACTCTTGCTGTCCTCCTGCCTTGTCCTCCCAAAGTGCTGGGATTACAAGCACGAGCCACCACACATGTCCTTGCAAATCCATTTTATGCCACTTTAACTGAAAAAAAGTTGGAAAGACCTGTGTTTCTTTACAGCTCTGTCCCCTATCAGGGGAACCCACCCCCAATATTTCAACGTAGGTTCTTTCTATTTTCCGTAAGTGTTGGCCGTCTCAGAAATAGAAAGAGTACAAAGAGAGGAATTTTACAGCTGGGCCACCAGGTGTGACATCACATATCGGTAGGACCGTGATGCCCGCCTGAATCTCAGACCAGCAAGTTTTTATTAAGGGTTTCAAAAGGGGAGGGGGTGTAAGAACAGGGAGTAAGTACAAAGATCACATGCTTCAAAGGACAAAAAGCAGAATTAATAAGGGTCCAACAAAGATCACAAGGCAAAGGGCAAAAGCAGAACTACTGATGAGGGTTTATGTTCAGCGGTGCACATATTGTCTTGATAAATATTTTAAACAACAGAAAACAGGATTCGAGAGCAGAGAACCAGTCTGACCACAAATTTACCAGAGTGGAGTTTTTCCCTACCCTAGTAAGCCTGAGGGCACTGCAGGAGACCAGGGTGTATCTCAGTCCTTAGCTCAACCTCATAAGACAGACATTCCCAGAGTGGCTGTTTATAGACCTCCCCCAAGGAATGCATTCCTTTCCCAGGGTCTTAATATTAATATTCCTTGCTAGGAAAAGAAGTTAGCAATATCTCTCCTACTTGCACGTCTGTTTATGGGCTCTCTGCAAGAAGAAATATATGGCTCTTTTTATCCGACCCCGCAGGCAGTCAGACCTTATGGTTATCTTCCCTTGTTCCCTAAAAATTGCTGTTATTCTGTTCTTTTTCAGGGTGTACTGATTTCATATCATTCAAACACACATGTTTTACAATCAATTTGTACAGTTAACACAATTGTCACAGTGGTCCTGAGGTGTCGCACATCCTCAGCTTACAAAGATAACAGGATTAAGAGATTAAAGACAGGCATGAGAAATTATGAAAGTATAATTTGGGAACTGATAAATGTCCATATTAAAATGAAAGCTTCACAATTTATGTTCCCCTGCCACGGCTCCAGTCAGTCCCTCCATTCGGGGTCCCTGACTTCCTACAACAATCCCCAGCCTTTTGAATTATTGATGTTACGAACTTATATATTTATATGTTGTGCACCCCAAAATGTAAACTAATAATTCTTTAAAATGCATTGGTTTTTTAAATTACGTAGAAAATAATGTGGAGTCACAAATGAAAATGACATTAATACTAGCTTTTAGTCTAATTTTAATAAAATGTATTAGTCTGTAAAATCATGTAGGAAACAAAAAGTAGAGTAACTATTGTTGCAAAAATACTAGCTTTTATAATTTTATATGCATTTACCTTTATTGAGTCTTTTTTTGTTCTTTTTTAAAGCTTTTTTCTTCTTTTACCTTTTTCCATATGTTCTAAGAGTCTATTTCTTAATAAGTCTTCAGATTACTGTCTAGTGTCCTTTCTTTCACTCTACAGAATTCTCTTGACTATTTGTTACAGAGAAAGTTAAATGATAACCAACTCCTTCAGTTTTTGTTTACCTGAGAATGTTTTAATTTCTCCTGTACTTTTTTATTTTTTATTTTTCTTTTCTCCAGCCACATCCCTTTGATCATCTCCCTCATTATTAATATTATTATTATTATTATTATTTTGAGACGAAATTTCACTCTTGTTGCCCAGGCTGGAGTTCAGTGGTGCAATCTCATCTCACCGCGACCTCTGCCTCCCGGGTTCAAGTGATTCTCCTACCTCAGCCTCCCAAGTAGCTGGGATTACAGGCATGTGTCACCACGCCCAGCTAATTTTGTATTTTTAGTGGAGAGGGGGATTCTCCATGTTGGTCAGGCTGATCTCGAACTCCTGACCTCAGGTGATCCGCCTGCCTTGGCCTCCCAAAGTGTTGCGATTATAGGCATGAGCCATAACGCCCAGCCTTCTTTTCTATTTATTTGTATCCCTTGTGTTTTGTTGTTGTTGTTGTTGTTGTTGAAAAGGACTCATTTGAACCTAATAATGTGGTAACCCCCAAAGTCAGATTCTCCCTCTTTCCCAGGCTTTTTTGTTATTGTTATTATTTTTATTTGTTTATTTATTCATATTTCGTAGGCCACCTCTGTGCCAGGGATTAACCTGAGGTATAAACTTAAGGTCCTCTCAGTTTGTTTCTGGGCCTGAAGCTTTCCATGGATATGTGCAGTCTCTTACAGAATCTCCCCTTAGATGCGGTTATTTGTCAATGTCCTAGTCTTGATTGTTTGGCTCTTAGAAAGGGAAAATGAAGAAAATGAAGGTGGGGAAAAAAAGGGCTCTGGCCTTTTAATTCCCCTGGAAATCACTTCAACTGTAGGAAGCAGGGTTTTCAAAAGTGTGGGGATGTGTAACTACAATGGCTGCCTGACTCTTTGTCTACACTTCCATAATGAGAAGCAGCAGTGACCAAAACACAGATCCCTTATGGCTGGAGGACAGGGTCCTTCTTTTTTTTTTTTTTTGGCTTGCTCTGCCTTCCATAAGCTGTGTGTAAGCTGCTCTGGTTATACTCACATGACTGCCTGCCAGGGGGATGGGGGTGAAGAAATGGGTAGCTGCTGCTACACTAAGAGCTGAAATTTACTAAAATTAATCACAATTTACCATCCAAGCCCTTCTCCAAGCCTTTCCCTGGATGTTGCCAGCCTTCATTAGACTAAGAGTTTCTAAATGGTTGTATCAGACAGATTCTGCCAGTGAAATTGTTATGTAAGCGGAGAGATGGAATTTTGGTACTTCCTATTCTGTCATCTTCTCAAAACCCTCTCCTTTAAATATATTTTAATATTCTCTTTTAATTTATTTCATTCATGTTTTGGCTATATTTGTGTTATTCTTTATTGGTTGCTGTTGGGATTGCAACATACATAACCTAACTTTTAACAGTCTATTTAGATTTGATACTTTACCACTGCAATTATAGTCTTGTAGTCCTATAACCACATGGTTCACTTCCCCTCCCTGCTTCATATGGTAGTTTTCATGTGAATTATATTCACATGTATGTGCTGAAAAACTCCATTAGTCCAATCTGGGCAACAAAGGAAGACCCTATCTCTACAAAAACAACAACAACAGAAATAGCTTATTGTGGTGGAGTTCACTTGTACTCCCGGCTGCTTGGTAGGCTGAGGTAGGAGAGTTACTTGAGCCCAGGAGTTTGACAGTGCAGTGAGCCATGATTATGCTATTGTGTTTTAGCCTGGGAGACTGAGTGAGACCCTGTCTCAAAAATAGTAATAATAATAACCCTGTTAGATAACATTATGTTTTACTTCAACCATCATACGTACTTTAAGTAACTTAAGAAAAGGCTAATAGTTTGTCATATTTATCCAGATTTTTTTGAGACGGAGTCTCGCTGTCACCCAGGCTGGGGTGCAGTGGCGCGATCTCAGCTCACTGCAAGCTCTGCCTCCCAGGTTCACGCCATTCTCCTGCCTCAGCCTCCAGAGTTGCTGGGACTACAGGCGCCCACCACCACACCCGGCTAATTTTTTTTGTAATTTTTAGTAGAGATGGGGTTTCACCGTGTTAGCCAGGATGGTCTCAATCTCCTGACCTTGTGATTTGCCCGCCTCGGCCTCCCGAAGTGCTGGGATTACAGGCGTGAGCCACCATGCCCAGCCATGTTTATCAAGATTTTTAATGTTTCTGTTGCTGTTCTTGATATGGAGCCTTTTTAGGACACGTTGCATATATCGTGGCTCATTTCCCATAAATACTTAAGTGTGCATTTTTATTATTTTATTTTACTTTATTTATTTAGTTTTTGAGACGGATTCTCACTCTGTTGCCCAGGCTGGAGTGCAGTGGGAAGATCTTGGCTCACTGCAACCTCTTACAGGCGCGTACCACCACGTCTGGCTAATTTTTGTATTGTTAGTAGAGACGGGGTTTCACCATATTAGCCAGGCTGGTCTCGAACCCCTGACCTCAAGTGATCTGCACAACTCAGCCTCCTAAAGTGTTGGGACTACAGGCATGAGCCACCGTACCTGGCCTTATTTTATTTTGTTATGTTATGTTATGTTATGTTATGTTACGTTACGTTACGTTACGTTACGTTACGTTACGTTACGTTACGTTATGTTGGAGATGGAGTCTTGCTCTGTCGCCCAGGCTGGAGTACAGTGGCACAGTCTCAGCTCACTGCAACCTCCGCTCCCTGGGTTCAATTCTCCTGCCTCAGCCTCCTGAGTAACTGGGATTACAGGCATGCACCGCCACGACCGGCTAATTTTTTTGTATTTTTAGTAGAGATGGGGTTTCACCATGCTGGCCAGGCTGGTCTCAATCTCCTGACCTCAAGTGATCCACCCACCTTGGTCTCCCAAAGTGCTGGGATTACAGGCATGAGCCACCGCACCCAGCTCAAGTGTGCAGTTTTAAGTTTAGAGATATTCCCTTATATAATTGCAGTGCAGTGATCGACTTCATAAATTGTCATTGATATGATACTTTTATCTAATATGCTTTCCATAATCCAGTTTTCTTAGTTGATCTCATAATATCTTATATTGCATCTTCTTTCTCCTTGAATTATATGATGTAGTCTAAAGTCAAGTATTGCATTTAGTTGTCATGTCTCTTTAGTCTCCTTTAATCTGGAGTTATTGCCTAGCCTTTCTTTGCCATGTTTCACTTTGTCATCTTTTTAAAAAGCTCTTCCTACAACCAGCCTGAGCAACAGAGCAAGGCTCCATCTCTTCAAAAAGTTAAAAAAAAAAAAAAAATTAGCCTGGCATAGTAGTGCATGCCTATAGTTCTAGCTATCTGAGGGTCTGAGGCAAGAGGATCATTTGAGGCTGCAGTGAGCTATGATCATGCTACTGCATTCCAGCCTGGGCCACAGGGCAAGACTTGTCTCTAAAAACAAAAGTTCTTTCCACGTTTTTGTTTGTTTCTTTTTCTTTCTACTTTTTTCCCCCAATAAAATGTTTCTTATTTTGCCTTTGATCTTCTGTTGTGGTCAGTTGAGGCTCTGCCTTCTTAGGCAAATTCTGTATAGATGATATTTTGTCCTTCTCAGCATAGCTGTCCCTCATAGGTGATACTAAGTTTTTCACTCAATGAAACTGTTATATTTCTCCACTGTATGATAACTAATTTTTTCTCCCTTGGCTCTAATATGCAATCTGTGGGGACACACTTGATGACCACGCAGTTACTACTCTTTATTAATATTCCTTCCTCAATTTAGCATCTACTGATGATTCTTGCCTTATCTACTCGCTACTGTGATGTTTGCAAAATGATGATTTTTCAACTCTAGCGCTTACTTCCTCCACATTTCTCAATACGCATTTGGCATTATGCTTAAGAAATAGATCACCATTCTCTATGTATGTGTATATATCTATATTTATAATATGTATGGATTCATTCTTTTTTTTTCCCAACGATTTATAATTTCTTCTCTTCTTATTTATTTTGGTGCTCAAACTATACCGGATTTGATCAGAGGGAATCTCTTTAAGCTGGCTCCTGAATCCATGTGTTAATTCCTTATTATATTTTTGAGCACTTCCTCATATTCTGTCAATAAAAGATTTTTCCAGGCTCACGATATACCTGTCCTGCCCTAGGTGTAGATTCAGCAATTTTTCTGAGGAACCAGAGTTTCTTTTAGTGGGAAATGGTATTAGAGACTAAGATCTGATACTAGGTCTGTTCATTGCTATTGGAGTGTCTTTGCTTCTTGGTTCTTTCAACAAACAGTACTAGAAAATATGTTTTTATACATATATATACACACACACACAAACCTGTATATAAGAAATCATGATTCATAAAATATTCATGTGCACTAATAGTCATGTGCCGCATAACTACTTTTTGATCAGTGACAGACTGCATATACCAAGGTAGTTTCATGATTACATTACTGTATTTTACTGTACTTTTCCTATATTTAGATATGTTAAATGCACAAATATTTAACATTGTTTTACAACTGCCTACAGCATTTAGTACTGTAATGCTGTATAGGTTTATAGCCTAGGAGTAATTGGCCATACTATATAGCCTAGGTTTGCAGTAGGCTGTACCATTTAGGTTTGTGTAAGTACACTGTATGATGTTCCTATAGTAAAGAAATCATCTGACAATGCATTTATCAGAATGTATCCCTGTCGTTAAGCTACACATGATTTACAAAATCGTGACTGTACACCAAGGCGTCCAGTTCTACTCCAGCTTATCCCCAGTTTATAGTATGTATGTGTTTATATACATACTATCATTTCACATTTCTACATCCTTTCTTCCATATTGAGAAACTTGGCTCCTAGAAATATCAACAAAGTTATTCATTTGCTCAATCCTATTGGTTTTTTGTTTGTTTTTGAGATGAGGTGTCACTCTGTCGCCCAGGCTGGAGTGCAGTGGTGCAAACTTGGCTCACTGCAACCTCCGCTTCTCAGGCTCAAGTCATCCTCCTACCTCAGCCTCCTGAATAGCTGGAACTACAGGCACGCACCACCACGCCCAGCTAATTTTTTGTATTTTTGGTAGAGATGGGTTTTGGCCATGTTGTCCAGGCTGGTCTTGAACTCTTGGGCTCAGGCGATCCATCTACTTTGGCCTCCCAAAGTGCTGGGATTATAGGCATGAGCCACTGTACTCAGCCAATCCTATTGTTTTTTGTAGTGAAGGCCTGCTTTTTTTTTTTTTTTCCCCAATTAAAAAATTTTTTTTCTTAGAGATAGGGGTCTCACTATGTGGCCCAGGCTGGTCTCACACTCCTGGGCTCAAGCGGTCATCCTGCCTTGGCCTCGCAAAGTGCTGGGATTACAAATGTGAGCCATTGTGCCCGGCCCAATGTTCTGCTTTTAATGGATTTTTTAGCTTTTTCTATGATTTTGGCCTTAAAAGTCTTTATTTCATTTTTGGTTTTGAAAGATATCATTCGGGGTATAGAATCCTTGGTTGATTGTTTTGGTTCTTTGAGTTTTTTCTCCTGAGTACTTTAGAGGTATTTGTCCATTGTCTTGTGGCTTAACAGTACATTTGCTGTGCTTCTTCTTTATGTTCCCCTGTATGATGGAACTGGTTGTTGTGTTGGATACACAACTCTATTCATTTGGTCAAAATCATAAAATTAAGAAAAAGAGTGAATTTTACTGTATGTAAACTTTTAAATAAATAAATACATGTATGTTAAAAGCATATTATACACTTTGCATTGTATTAGTCTCTAAGAATAGAATGATGAACAAGATAATTTTCAATTTTATGAAGCTTACAACCTAGTGTATGTGCAAAACCAATGATACATGGTAATTGATGGTAGAGTAAGTGCTATGGGAATATAAATGCATACAATGTCTACTCTAGGGGAGAGGGAGGGGTGGTATTAGCCCCAGGTCACCTAGGAGAGTGCCTTGTACATGGTTGGTGTTCAAACAGTTCTTGAGTGAATCATCTAACAAACCACTTGAAAATGTAAGACCTGAAGTTAAGCAGAGATTAGACAGACAAGTCACTAGTATTCTTTCATTTATCCAACAGTTATGTGTTGCCTATTCTGCAGCCAAGCACCATCGTTGTGCTTAATATGTAGCAGTGAACAAAAGAAAAATCCGTCTTCATAAATTCAAGAGGTTTATTTTCTAGTAGGGGAAACAGGCAATAAACAAAACAGATAAGTAAAATAAATAATATATTAGATATCGATAAGTGGTGGGGAGAAAATAAACTAGGATAGGAGATTGCGATGCACAGGAGGAGGGAAGGTACCATTTTTAAATAGCTTGATTGGGGAAGGCCTCATTGAGAATGCGACATAGGAGTACATGGAGGAGGTTGCCTGGCCTGATCATGTCAGTTGGTTATCAACCCTAGGTACTCTCTAAAAATGTATCAAAAATGTAGCAAATTATGCCTTGCATTATAACTACTCCTTTTTATTTTATTTTATTTTATTTTTTCTTTCTTTTTTTTTGAGACAGAGTCTCATGCTCTCACTCACGCTAGAGTGCAGGGGCACAATCTTGGCTCACTGCAACCTCCACGTGCTGGGTTCAAGCGATTCTCCTGCCTCAGCCTCCTGAGCAGCTGGGATTGCAGGCATCCACCACCATGCCCTACTAATTTTTGTATTCTTAGTAGAGATGGGGTTTCACCACGTTGGCCAGATTGGTCTCAAACCTGTGACCTTAGGTGATCCACCCCGTCTCGGCCTCACAAAGTGCTGGGATTATAGGTGTGAGCCACTGTGCCCAGCCTATAACTATTCTTATCCTCGTATAAATTATAAATTTGTGATAATGAGGACAGTGTATCTTTATGTATTTCATTTCTTTTTTTTTTTTCCTTAAACTAATGACTAACAGCATTGAATTAGAAAAAGTGTTTAATCTCTGTGGAGTTATCTGCAAAATGAAAGAACTGGATAGAATTATTTCCAGGGTTCACCGGGCGCGGTGGCTCACACCTGTAATCCCAGCACTTTGGGAGGCCGAGGTGGGCGGATCACAAGGTCAGGAGATTGAGACCATCCTGGCTAACAAGGTGAAACCCCGTCTCTACTAAAAATACAAAAAAAATTAGTCAGGCATGGTGGTGGGCGCCTGTAGTCCCAGCTACTCGGGAGGCTGAGGCAGGAGAATGGTGTGAACCCGGGAGGCGGAGCTGGCAGTGAGCCAAGACAGTGCCACTGCACTCCAGCCTGGGTGACAGAACGAGACTCTGTCTCCAAAAAAAAAAAAAAAAAAAAAAGAATTTCCAGGGGTCTGTCCCATTCTAAAACCTTATAAATTTATGAATTAAAGAATAAAATATATCTGAGAAATGATGGAATTTACTGGAATTGGAATGATGGAACTGTAGAAGAACATCCATAACTTAGATCTCTTCTTTATAACATGGGATGATTGCCAGCACTTGGGGAATCCTTCTCAGTGAAACCAGATAGACAAAAAACAATGCTGCTTTGGGCCACCCACTAGACATGAAATTACTTCATTTTACAGATTGTGTATTGTTTGGTATTACTTGTGGCACAGATTCCTAAATTCCTTTAGTGAGTATATATGCCCACCACTATTTACAGATCACTCAACTGATCTTGTTAGAGTCCTCAGTAATGAATTTTATGTGCCAGATGCTTTCTTCAGTATTTGTGGTCTTTTTCTTTTTAAAAAGGCATTATTTTTAAAATAAAGCACAGAAAAGTATAAAAAGTTATACCTGGAAGGGATTTGGGAAGAAATTATTCCTCTGATTAATCATTGTAGACAAATAGGAGTGAATGATTATTATACACACATGCTCATTTTTTCAAACATCTGAGACTGTTTTGAGGACGTTGTTTGAGAGGATCACGATTCAGTTAGTTCAGTACTGACTTCCCCAAGAGCTCTCATGGAATTCTGGCAGGTTGAACATCTATAATCTGAAATCCAGACTGCTCTAAAATCTGACATTTTTTGATTGCTGACATGATTACCTTAAGTGGAAAATTCCACACCTGACTTGTGACAGGTTGCAGTCAAACCGCAGGTGTACAACACAGTTCATTCAACATCCTCAAGGGAAAAAGACCCTCCCAGCTCCCTTCAGCTGTGGTAGCAGCATGCATTCATAACAAAACAAGAAATCATGTCAGATTCTAAAATCAAAGCTAGATTAATAAGACAAAAACTGTTGTTAATGAGGCAGATAACTGTGGAGGAAACATTTATTTTGTTTTTATGTATTCATTTATTTTTTGACACAGAGTCTCACTCTGTCTCTCAGGCTGGAGTGCAGTGGCACCATCTAGGCTCACGGCAACCTCCACCTCTGGGGTTCAAGCAATTCTCCTGTCTCAGCCTCCCGAGTAGCTGGACTTATAGACACACGCCACCACACCCAGCTAATTTTTGTATTTTTATTAGAGACATGGTTTCGCCGTGTTGGGGAGGCTGGTCTAGAACTTCTGTCCTCAAGTGATCTGCCCGCCTCAGCCTCCCAGAGTGCTGGGATTACAGGCATGAGCCACCGTGCCCAGCCTTTGGAGGAAACATTTAAAAATGGTTCTACAGGAGCCATCCAGCAGAATGCCTCCTCATCCCTAGAGAACCCATTTCTTGGTCCCACAACTGCTTCTTATGTTTCTTCTCACCTAAAAAAATAAAATACGGTATACAGTAACATTTTATTTTATTTTATTTATTTTTTGAGACGCAGTTTCAGTCTTGTTGCTCAGGCTGGAGTGCAATGTTGCGATCTTGGCTCACTGCAACCTCTGCCTCCCAGGTTCAAGCGATTCTCCTGCCTCAGCCTTCCGAGTATCATGCCCAGCTAATTTTTGTATTTTTAGTAGAGATGGGGTTTTACCACATTGGCCAGTCTGTTCTCAAATTCCTGACATCAGGTGATTCAGTCACCTCGGCCTCCCAAAGCACTGGGATTACAGGCGTGAGCTACCGCACTTGGCATACAGTAACATTTTAATCAAAACACAGCATCATAGGTGGAGACTGGAAGCCTACCATTGTTAGTTGTTGCCATTTGTTTTCTTTGTTGTTTTTTTTTTGGAGATAGAGTCTCACTCTGTCGCCAGGCTCGAGTGCAGTGGCGTGATCTCAGCTCACTGCAAGCTTCGCCTCCCGGGTTCATGCCATTCTCCTGCCTCAAGCTCCGCCTCCCGGGTTCATGCCATTCTCCTGTCTCAGCCTCACGAGTAGCTGGGACTACAGAGGCCCGCCACTACGCCCAGCTAATTTTTTGTATTTTAGTAGAGACGGGGTTTCACCGTGTTAGCCAGGATGGTCTCAATCTCCTGACCTCGTGATCCACCCGCCACGGCCTCCCAAGTACTGGGATTACAGGCTTGAGCCACTGCGCCTGGCCAGTTGTTGCTGTTTTTTAGAAGCTGGTAACTGGTAATTTGGTGATACTGCACTGCATACATTATTTTTTCACTATTTAATGACATGTCATTTTTTTACTGTTAAGTTCTTATGTGTGAATAAGTTAAGAAAATTATTGCTTATTGGTATCATAAATTCAGTATCAGGAATGATGATGATGCTAAGTAACCACAGATCATCCACATGGGTGGCTGAGATAGTGACACCTTTGTTTTCTCATGGATCATTGTACACAAACTTTGTTTCACACACAAAATTATTTAAAATATTGTGTAAAATTACCTCTAAGACCTGGACACTGTCCCCAAGAGATCTCATTATATACATGCAAATATTCCAAAATCTGAAAAAAAATCAAAATCTGAAACCCTTCTGGTACCAGTCATTTTTGGATAAGGGATACTCAGCCTGTATTCCAGCTTCCAATAATTTTATCAAAATTAGCTTCAAAGCAGCTTCATGGGGCCATTTATTCAACGATCAAGAGCTGCATCAAATTAACCACCTCCATAAAAACATAACTATAGCTGCTGTGAAGACCAATTTCATGAGGTCTCTGGGAAGCAGTCCCAATGAGTTCATCATCTGTTACAGAACCTTTTGAGTGATCAGATGTGGAGAAACTAAATCTCACCTCTGTATATTGTATATCTATATATTGTGGATAGTTTTTTTGGCTACTAACAGGAATCAGCAGCTTACATTTGACATATATCTATGTTCATATGCACTGCATGGTTAATATTTAAAAGTTAAAAATAAATGGCCCAGGTGCAGTGGCTCATGCCTGTACTCCTAATGGTTTGGGAGGCTAAGATGGGTGGATCGCTTGAGCCCAGGAGTTTATGACCAGTGTTGGGAACATAGTGAGACCCTGTCTCTACAAAAAAAGAAATTGAAAAAAATTTGCCAGGTCTGCCTGCCTGTAGTTGTAGCTGCTCAGGAGGCTGACATGGGAGGGTCACTTGAGCTCAGGAACTCCAGGTTACAGTGAGTTATGATCATGCCACTGCACTCCAGGCTAGGTGACAGAGCAACACACTCTCTCTAAAAATAAATGGAGCCTATTTTAATAGCTTTTATTATTATTAACAAATAATATAGTGAAGCTAACAGATTAAGAGACAATTGCCATTAAAAACGTAGTTACAGTTCACAAGAGGGAGAGGCACACCACACCACAGGGGCCACATGAGGAGCACTGGGGTCAGTCAAGAGACAAATAGGAGAGGGGAATCTATGGGCAAGAGCTTTTATTGTGGTTTCTGTGGGAAGGAATGGTTGAGGCAGCGTAAGCTGGTTTAAGCTTGGCTTGTTTGAATAATTTCAGTGGGCTCTGGGTCAGAGCCTAGTTAACTCTCTTGTACATGGCCCTGGGGTGATTACAGCAGGTGGATACTGGAGAGAACTGGTAAAGAGAGAACCTGGTAAAGGAGGTGTTTGGAGGTGTGGATTCTGGGTTGGTTGTTTTGCATTTGAAAAGCTCACTCAAGGGCAAATTGTTGATTATCTCTAGAGATTGGCTAGGATTGCACTGAATTGCTAGATTGCTTTAGACAATATGGTCATTTTAACAGTATTCTTCAAAGCAGTGAGCCTGGGATGTGCATGAGATGACTCATTTGTTATTGGTGTATAGAAACACTACTGATTTTTGTACATTGATTTTGTCCTGCAACTTAACTGAATTCATTGATCAAATCTAAGATTTTTTTGGTAGAGTCTAGGTTTTTCTAGATATAAGATCATATAAGCAAAAAGAGACAATTTCACCTTCCTCTTTTCCAATTGGGATGCCTTTTATTTCTTTCCTTTGCCTTATTGCTCTGGCTAGGACTAGGCATATGTTGAATAGGAGTGGTAGAAGTCTTATTCTAGTTTCTAGAGGAAAGGCTTTCAACTTTCCCCTGTTCCTTATGATGTTAGCTTGGGTTTTTTGTATGTAGCCTGTATTATTTTGAGGTATATGCCCTCCGTGCTTAATTTGTTAAGTGTTTGAATCCTGGGAGGGTGTTGAATTTTATCAAATGCTTTTTCTGCATCAATTGAGATTATATTTTTTCCTTATATCTTGTAGATGTGATATATTACATTTATTGATTTGTATATGTTGAATCATCCTTGCATCCTTGGTATAAATTACATCTGATCATGATATATTTCTGATGTGCTGTTTGGTTTGGTTTGCTAATTACTTTGTTGAAGATTTTGCATCCGTGTTCATCAGGAATATGGGACTGTAGTTTTCTTATGGTTGTGTGTCCTTAACTGGTTTTAGTATCAGGGTAATGCTGGCCTCTTGCAGTGAGTTAGGGAGAATTCTCTCCTCTTTGATGATGTAAGAATAGTTTCAGGAGGATTAATATTAGTTCTTCTATGTATATGTGATAGAATTCAGCTGTTACTCCTTCTGGTCCTGGTCTTTTCTATGTTAGGAGACTTTTTATTGTTTTTTTGTTTGTTTGTTTTTGTTTTTTGAGATGGAGTCTCACTCTGTCTCCCAGGCTGGAGTGCAGTAGTGGCACGATCTCGGCTCCCTGCAACCTCCGCTTTCCAGGTTCAAGGAATTCTCCTGCCTCAGCCTCCTGAGTAGCTGTGATTACAGGCACTTACCATCATGCCCAGCTATTTTTTTTTTTTTTTTTTTTTTTTTAATTTTTAGTAGAGATGGGTTTTACCATGTTGGCCGGGCTGGTCTCAAACTCCTGACCTCAGGTGATCGTCCTGCCTCGGCCTCCCAAAGTGCTAGGATTACAGGTGTGAGCCATGATGCCCAGCTATTTTGTATTCGTTTTCTTTATTTTTTGTTTTATTCTTCCATTACTGCCTTCTTCTGTGTTTAATTGATTTTTGTAGTGTACTATTTGATTCTCTTCTCCTTTCCTTATCGATGTATTCTTTAGTTATTTTCTTTTCTTTTTCTTTTTCTTTCTTTTTTTTTTTTTTTGGAGACAGAATTTCACTCTTGTTGTCCAGGCTGGAGTGCAATGGCATGATCTTGGCTCACTGCAACCTCTGCCCCCTGGGTTCAAGCAGTTCTCCTGCCTCAGCCTCCCGAGCAGCTGGGATTACAGGCATGCGCCACCACACCCAGCTAATTTTTGTATTTTTAGTAGAGACGGGGTTTCTCCATGTTGGTCAGGCTGGTCTTGAACTCCCAACCTCAGGTGATCCGCCCATCTCAGCCTCCCAATCTTTAGTTATTTTCTTAGTGGATACCTTGAGAATTACAGGTAATATCTTAAACTTATAACAACCTAGTTTAAATGAATACTAAACTAGATTGGTATTAATAATACCTTTTAAAACTCTGCTTTTTATATCTCTGTTTCTCCCCCTTATATTGTGATTGTCACAGATTACATCTTTATACATTGTTTGACCATTAACATAGATTTGTAATTTTTGTTTTATGCATTTGTCTTTAAATCATATGGGAAAAAGAGGGCTTATTAATCAAAATACAATGATACTTTCTTTATTATTTACCTATGTAACCATTGTTCATTATTTCTGTGTATGGTTTTCAATTACTGTCCAGTGTTTTTTCCTTTCAGCCTAAAGAATTCCCATGAGCATTTTTTTGTAGGTCAAGTCTACAAGTAACAGACCTCAGCTTTCTTTAATCAGGGAATGTCTTAATTTTTATTGCTTTGTAAGAGATACTTTTGCTGGATATCAGTCTCAGGATTCTCTTTGGAGTTCAACAGATTTACCATAATGTTTCTTGATGTGGATCTCTTTGAGGTTATCCAGTTTGCAGTTTATGCACTTCTTGGATGTGTATATTAACTTTTTCATCCAGAGGGATTTGACTGTTATTTCTCAAGATATAATTTCAGCTCCCATTTTTTTTCAACTTTCCTTCTTTGACTTTCATTATGTATATGTTAGTACTTTTCTGGGTGTCCCACAAGTCTCTTAGGCTCTGTTTATTTTTCTTCATTCTTTTTTCTTTCTCTTTCTTAGACTGGATAATTTCACTTGACCTACATTCATTTTTACTGATTCTTTTTTTTTTTTTTTTTTTGAGAGACGGAGTCTTGCTCTGTTGCCCAGGCTGGAGTGCAGTGGTGTGATCTTGGCTCACTGCAACCTCTGCCTCCTGGGTTCAAGGGATTCTTGTGCCTCAGCCTCCCGAGTAGCTGGGATTACAGGCACATGCCACCACGCCCAGCTAATTTTTGTATTTTTTTAATAGAGACTGGGTTTCACCATATTGGCTAGGCTGGTCTCAAATTCCTGACCTTGTGATCTGCCCACCTCGGTCTCCCAAAGTGCTGGGATTACAGGCATGAGCCACCACGCCCAGCCATTTTTACTGATTCTTATGCCCACTCAAATCTGCTGTTGAGCCCCTTTAGTGAATTTTTCATTTCATTTGTTGTACTTTTCAGTTCTAAAATTTCTATTTCTTTTAAAAAAATTTCTCTCTTTATGGACATTTCCTGTTTGTTGCATACTTTGTTCTCTTGATTTTTCTTGAGTTCTCTAAACATATTTAAGGCAGTTGATTTAAAGTCATAGCCTAGTAATTCCACTAGTCATTCTCAGGATAAGTTTCTGTTAATTTCTTTTTTTTTTTTCTGTGACTGGGCCGTATTTTCTTTTTTCTTTGCATGCTTAGGTTTTGTTATTGTCATTAAATACTGTACATTTTGAATATTATGATGGGCAAAAAGGAAAAAAGAAAAAAGGATATCATCTCCAGGTCTATGCATTTTGTTTCTGTATGGGGACACTACTTCAGTGCTGAGCCAGGTCTTTCACAACCCTGCCTTAGTCCTGTCCTTAGCCTAGTGATTAGCCAGAGATTGAAGTTATGCTCCCCTCAGTTCTCTTCTAAGCATGCATTCTGCCGTGAGCATTCAGTGGCTTTCTAGTTCCCTGGTATACTTGAGCGCTTTTTCCAAGACTTTATCCCCCAAAGATTCTCATTCCCTACCTTTTCTTCTCTTGGCTTTCCGCATATCTGTTGTTTGTCTCAACTGTTCTTTTGCCCTACATAGCAGCGACTTGTTAATTTGCCTTTTAGTATTTTTGAAAAATATCCCCTGTGTAGCTATGTCTTCATGTTGTCTGGGGTAATACTCAAGGTTCATTGTCCCACAGCCACCAAAAACCGGGATGTGAACATACCAGGGTGAGGTTAAGAGTGGACATTTAATAGGTGAAAGAAGGAGAAGAACTGTCTGCACAGAGAGGGGTCCTGGAGAAAATGGGTTGCTATCGGGAGAACTCACTCCGATGTTTAACGTGGGTTCTTTTCTATTTCCTAAGTGTCTCGGCTGGGTTGAGAAATAAAGGGAAAGAGCCCAAGAGAGAGAAATTTAAAGCTGGGTGTCCGGGGAGACATCACATGTTGGCAGTAGCCGTGATGTTCCCTGAGCCATAAAACCAGCAAGTTTTTATTAGTGATTTTCAAAAGGCGAGGGAGTGCACAAATAGGGTGTGAGTCACAGAGATCACATACTTCACGAGGTAATAAAATATCACAAAGCAAATGGAGGCAGGGCGAGATCACAGGACCACCAGATGAGGTAAAATTAAAATTGCTAATGAAGTTTCAGGCACGCATTGTCATAGATAACATCTTACAAGGAAACAGGGTTTGAGAGCAGGTAACCTGTCTGACCATAATTTATTAGGTGGGAATTTACTCATCCTAGTAAGTCTGGGAGCACTATAGGAGACCGGGGCTTATTTCATCCCTTCGGCTTCGACTGTAAAAGACAACGCCTTAAAAAGAGGTTGTCTGTAAGCCTACCTTCAGGGCGCATTCTCTTTCTCAGGGATGTTCCTTGCTGAGAAAAATAATTCAGTGATATTTCTCCTATTTGCTTATGAAAGAGGAGGAATATAGCTCTGTTCCGTCCGGCTCACCAGCGGCCAGTTCAAAGTTACCTCTCTTGTTCCCTGAACATCGCTGTTATCCTCTTCTTTTTTTTAAGATGCCCAGATTTCATATTCAAACACACATGCTCTACAATTTGTGCAGTTGACACAATCACAGGGTCCTGAGGCGACATTCATCCTCCTCAGCTTACAAAGATGACGAGGTTAAGAGATTAAAGTAAAGACAGTTATAGGAAATCAGAAGGATATTCATTGAGGAAGTGATAAGTGTCCGTGAAATCTTCACAATTTATGTTCAGAGATTACAGTAATGACAGGTGTAAGAAATTATAAAAGTATTAATTTGGGGAACTAATAAATGTCCATGAAATCTTCACAATTTATGTCATTCTGCTACAGCTTCAGTCGGTCCCTCCGTTCGGGGTCCCTGACTTCCTGCAACAGGTTGCCACTTCTGCAGTCAAATGCAGGTTTTACAGATGAGCTTGAGGAGGCAGTGTCTGATTTACATAGGGCATGAAAAATTGGTGAGACCAGGTGTGCCACTTGCATAGGATGTGAAGAAGCTGGCCGCCCCACCCTAATCTTTCATTATGCAGATGGATTCTCTACCGGGCCAGCTCCATGTTGCCTGCTTTTTTACTGTACACGTGGTGACAAAGAAAAGGGAAGATGGAGATCGGGCACAGTGGCTCACGCCTGTAATCCCAACACTTTGGGAGGCCAAAGTGGGCAGATCGCCTGAGGTTGGGAGTTCAAGACCTGCCTGGCCAATATGGTGAAACCCTGTCTCTACTAAAAATACACAGAAAAATTAGCCAGGCATCATGGTGCACGCCTGTAATCCCAGCTGCTTGGGAGGCTGAGGCAGGAGAATCACTTGAACTAAGGAAGCAGAGGTTTTGGTGAGCGGAGATCGCACCACTGCACTCCAGCCTGAGCGACAGAGTGAGACTTTGTCTCAAAAAAAAAAAAAAAAAAGGGCAAGATGGAGCCTGTATGTTTAACATACCTGGCTTCCAGGGCTAGTAATTCCGCTAGTCATTCAACAGGATAAGTTTCCAGGGCTACCTGGAAGCCAGGTATGTTACAGTAAAAAAGCAGGCAACATGGAGCTGGCCCGGTAGAGAATCCATCTGCATAATGAAAGATTAGGATGGGGCGGCCAGCTTCTTCACATCCTATGCAAGTGGCACACCTGGTCTGACCAATTTTTCATGTCCTATGTAAATCAGACACTGCCTCCTTTTCTATTGCACAGCCTTTACTTGTGCAGGCTTCCAGCTTGCTTATCTATGTTTGCGGCTCTATTTTTCAGGCTGCTCTTTGTTAGAAAAGAAATGATTTGGGGGCTGCTTTTTATTAAAAGGGAAGCCTTGCTTGAGGGCTCCTTAACCCTCACTATCTACCTAAATAATTTCTTTCTAGCTCCTGTATCAATTGCAACAAAGTTCTGACTTAGCTGAAATGCACTCAGACCCTTGAATCAAAACAGTTCCTTGGGAATGAGGTCCCTTTTACTTGGGAGCCAAGTCAAGACAAACAATTCCTTGGGAATGGGATCCCTTTGACTGTTGTCAGGATTAGGTTCTCAGGCTAGTAAAGTAGCATGCTATCTTTAAGACTGCTACTGTGGCCAGGTAGGGAGTGTGGCAAGGGTATTTTAAAATACTACAAAGTGCTCTTACCCTTTTTCAGTTGCCCTTTTCCTGATTGTTTTCTTAGTTGTAAGCTTTTTACTCCCTTCCCACATTCCAGTAAAAGTGGTTCTGACAGCTATGCAATAGTTTTCAGTGTTTCTGAGACAGGATGACCCCTAGCACTTCCTATTTTGCCATTTTTTTGTTGTTGTTCTTATTGATGCATTTCTAAGTCAAAAGCACACCCCAGCCCACTTTAGTCTGTAGTTCAATATCCTGTTGTGGTCTGCCCCACTCATGTACTATCCCAAGGCCAATGTGAATTCTGGAAATTATTCTACACTATAATTCAGTTCTCAGTATTTTTTTCTATGTAGATTCTGGTTCATTCTATGTATGGGTTATTTAGGACTTCATAAACAGATGTAAAAGATTCTTGTCTGAAGGCTGCTCTTCTCTGATTCTCCCTTATCTCTTCTTGGGATGACTTACGTGCAGGGTGTGGAAAGTTAACACAGCACCCCACTGTGTGTGCAGCTGCCATGTTGGTCGAGAACAGAAATGACATCCTTTCTTTGCTTATGTTTGCTTGGTGTTAGGTGGGCGTTGCTGACAAAGCTTCCTCTCTCAGTCTTTCTGGTAGCAGTACCCGTTTGGGAGATGAGAGGACTCTGCTTTGCCTGCTTTTCTTATTGTTGGCAGTGATAGTCGACAGGCTTCACACCTCAGCCTCTGTGGCTAAAGTGCCTGATTAGGAGTGAAAGGGGCACAGCTCCTCTTTGGCATTAGGGTTCCCTTCTGCCAGGCCTGTTTCTTTTCATCTTGCACGATCTCCATTGGCTAGAGGGAATGGTCTTTCCCGAGGCTTTTGGGGTTGTTGTTGTTGTTAATGTACCCTTTGGTAATTCCGGGTTGCAGTTTGCTCCTGTGTACAGACTGGGATATACAGAAGGCAAAAATAAATCCTAAGGAATTCATTTCCAGGTCCTCCCTTGATTCCTGAAGACTCTACCTGACCTGCTTTCTTCTTTCCACATTTCAGAGTTTCTGATGTTTGCTTTATGTGCTGTGTCCATGGTTTTAAATTATAGGTAATGGAAGCATTGGGGTAGAATATGCTTACTCTATCTAAAGACTGGTACAGGAACTCAGCTCCCGCAATCATTTATCAAATGAATGATTAAATGATACGTGGTGCTTGCCTTCAAGTTACTTGTGGTGTATGTGGCTTACATTATTAATATAGATGTACTATTAAGAGAATTAAGACTCATTCCTGTGAGAGTTCTCATAGGCAAAGGAATGAGATTATTTCTAGCTGTTAGGGAATAGGATATGTGGTGTGGTGGTGTGGTGATTGTTCTGACAAGGGTTCTCTGTCACCAGCTGGACGTCCTGCAGCTCAGTTCGGTTCTCACACTAACAGACCCTCCAGGTTACAGGCAGAGGTCTTCACCAAGAGTGTCTCCACTTCACACTCCAGCTGCAAGTGTCAGGGTCCACCTGCAGTCAGGACCAACTGGCCATAAATTCTGGAGTTCCCACAAATCTCTCAGGTTTAATAACTTACTAGAACCACTCACAGAACTTAATGAAAACACTATACTTATAATTAGCATTTTATTATGAAGGATACAACCCAGACACAGCCAAATGGAAGTAATGCGTAGATGAAGGTCTGGGGGTTGGGGAGACAGAGATTCCTTGTGGAATCCAGGCACATTATCCTCCCAGCACATCAGTGTATTCACCAACCAGGAAGCTCTGCCATGCTCCTGGTTAGCCCTCAAATGATGTGTTTGGTGATGTGTTCGATGTGTTTTCCTGGTGAAGCGCCTCCAGTCTGCAATATGTAGGAACCACTATGAGACAGCTCATTAGCATAACAAAGACACATCTATCACTCAGGAAGTTCCAAAGGTTTTAAAGCACTATGCCAGAAACTGGCACTTACATACTGTCTATTCTTCATTATTCTTTATTATACTATAGTCATCAAATAAAATTTCAGAGAATGTGGCATTTGAGTGATTTGAATAATAGGTAGACTTAAACATTTGAAAATGGGGAAAGGGGTGTTCTAGGCTGAGAAAGTAGCATTAGCAGTCACACCAGAGGAACACACACACACAAGTGCAGGAATTGATATGTAGAACTACATCAAGTAGTTTTTGGTTTTAGTGTAGGATACATGAAAAGGAAAAATAAGAAATAAAGCTAGATTGGGTCTATCATTTAATGATATTTATTAATCAGAGAATCATTTATTCCTACAGAGCAGAAGACAGAAAAGATCTGTTCATGTTTTTTCGAAGCCTGCATTTTTTTGTGGAGTGGTTTGAATATCGTAAGCGCACGTTTAAACATTTCAAGGTAAAGTCTGAACTTTTTGAATTTAAACATATATGGAAAACAAAGCTGATATTAGTTGGGGATTCATCCATACATCCTTTTCTTAAAAGCTTTCAAACAGTAGAAAATATTCTCATTGACTTTTGGAATTTGCGATTATTTGGCATAACTGGAGGAGGATTACTTCTGTACAAATTGGCACACAGTTTATATTGTGGAATGTCTTGAAAGAAGTGTGGTTATATTCAAATTTATTTAAAATGCACATTTTGAAAAACCATTCTTTCAAGAGTACTTGAAGGAAAACAACAAATGTTAATAAAGAATGTCATCACAGCAGGCTTATCATGTAGTGGTATACTGCTAACTTCCTGAGCCAGACTCTGTGTTTTCAGCTTCTCAATTGTACATTTCGAGTTTAAATACCAAAGCCTGATTCTTGTGAAGTAATGCTTCCTAAAGCCTGATATGGGTACCTTAAAGTACTTCTTTTTATTCCCTTTCTTTGTTTTCGGGCATAACTGAAATTAAGTTTGGTTGCATTGTAATACCTCGGGTTCTACTCATTTGGGTAGCATCAAATTATTGACAGCATTAATCCACACAGAAACCAGTTCCGAAAGTCAACTTAAATAATATTTCAAGGTTCAGATTCCCTCAAAAGCCTAACCAGGTCATGACTATTGTTTTTAGGACTTGTACTAACTCTCCTTTATTTGGGATTCTATTGTTTTTTATTATTATTTATTCTGTTTGGTTGAGCTGATAAAATCTGTCAGGCCTAGGATTTTTTTCCACAAAGAAACATGGGCAGTTCTGTACTACAGTACCTTGAGGTGTTCTCATGATTTTGTTATATTTTATCATATGTAGTCTTGTGCCAGAAAAATTAAATATTTCTGCTTCGCAAGTGGTACAATACAGTAATGACGAGGGAGTGTGCTGGCTGTTACGGTAATAAATGAATCACCTAATGTTGCTGTTTCCTTATGCATTTGAATGGGTGATGGAAAATGGGAGCACTAGTCTCCATTTCCAAAGCTGATTTGACTCTATGTGCTTTCCAGGCAGGTATGGAGGTATAATTGGTGTATTTTTCCTATAGAGGGTAGAGACCTTCTAGGAGCTGGTCTTTGCTAGTTTTAACATTACTAGGGTGGAAAAAACCAATCACATTGTTCTGTAACCATCACCAATATCCACAATGTTTTGTAACCATCACCACTATCCTTCTCCAGAAGTTTTTCATCATCCCAAACTGAAACATACCCATTAAACATTAGCTCCTCATTCCTGCCTTCTCTTAGCGCTTGCTACCACTGTTCTGTTTTTTGTTTCTATGAATTTTAGTATTCTAGGTACCTCATATATGTGGATTGACCTTTCACTTAGCATAATGTCCTCAAAGTTTCTCTATGTCATAGCAAGTGTCAGATTTCTTTTTTTTTTTTTTTTTTTGAGACAGGGTCTCACTATGTCACCCAGGCTGTAGTCCGGTGTTGCAATCACAGCTCATGGCAGTTTCGACTGTCCCTGGCTCAGGTGATCCTCCCACCTCAGCCTCCCAGGTAGCTGGGACTCCAGGCGCCTGCCACCATGTCAGCTAATTTATGTATTTTTTGTAGAGATGCAGTTTCGCCATGTTGCCCAGGCTGGTCTCGAACTACTGGGCTCAAGCAATTCACCTATCTTGGCCTCCCAAGCCCAGTGCCCTCCCCCTGCCTTTTTTTTATTTTCATTAAGGCTGGATCATATTCCATTAAATGTATATACATTTTGTTTATCCATTCATTTGCTGATGGGCACTGGTTGTTTTTACTTTTTGGCTATTGTGAATAATCCAGCCGTGAACATTAGTGTACTAATATCTGTTTGCGCCCCTTTCAATTCTTTTAAGTGTAATTATATACCTGGAAATAGAATTGCTGGATCATAAGGTAATTCTATGTTTAATTATTTGAAGAACCGCATACTCTTTTCCACAGTGCTTGTACCATTTTACACCAGCAAAGCACAAGTACTTCAGTTTCTCTACAACTACTTTAATAACTGTTATTTTCTGCTTTTTTTTTTTTTTTTTTTTTTGGCTATAGCCAACCTAATGGGTAGGAAGTGATAGCTCATTGTGGTTTTGATTTACATCTTCCTAATGGTTAGTGATGTTAAACATATTTTTATGTGCTGGTTGGCCGTTTGTATATCTTTGAGGAAATGTCTCTGCAAGTCCTTGGCCCATTTTTGAATTGGGTTGTTTTCTGTTGTTGAATTGTAGAGTTATTTATATATTCTAGATATTAATTGCTTCTTAAATATATGATTTCAGAATACTTTCTCTGGGTTGTCTTTTGACTCTTGATAGTGCCCTTTGATGAAGAGAAATTTTTAATTTTTAAAATTTATTTTTAATTGACTAATAGTAATTTTACATATTCATAGGGTACATAGTGATGTTTCAATATGTATAATGTAGAGTGATCAGATCAGGGTAATTAGCATTTCCATCAGTTTAAACATTTACCCTTTCTTTGTGTTGGGAACCATCAGTATCTTCTAGCTATTTGAAACTATACCTTATTGTTGACTGTAGTCATCTTACAATGGTATAGAACTTATTCCTCCTACCTAACTGTAATTTTGTATCCTTTAACAAATCTCTCCCAAAAGTTTTCAATTTCGATGGAGACCATTTTATCTATTCTTTCTTTTTTACCTGTGTTTTTGGTGACAAATCCAAGTAATTTCATGCCAAATTCAATCTCATAAAGGTTTTCCTCTATATTTTCCTCTAAGAATTTTATAATTTAGCCCTTAAGTTTAGGTCTTTTAGTTCGTTTTTTAATATTACATAAGGTAGGTGTCCAACATCATTCTTTTGTATATGGATATCCAGTTTTCCCAGCACCATTGTTGAAGAGACTGGCGTTCTCCACTGAATGGTCTTTGTACTTATGTTGAAAAGTATCTGACCCTATTTGGAAGGGTTTATTTCTGGGCTATTTAATTTATTCTATTGGTCTGTATGTCTGTACTTATGCTAGTACCACACTGTTTTCTTTTTTTTTTTTTTAGACAGAGTCTTGCTCTGTTGCCCAGGCTGGAGTGCAGTGGTGCGATCTCAGCTCGCTACAACCTCTGCCTCCTGGTCAAGTGATTCTCCTGCCTCAGCCTCCCAGTAGCTGGGATTACAGGCACCCGCCACCACACCTGGCTAATTTTTTGGAATTTTTAGTAGAGACGGAGCTTAACCATGTTGGCCAGGCTGGTCTCGAACTCCTGACCTCAAGTGATTGGCCCACTTCAGCCTCACAAAGTGCTGGGATTACAGGTGTGAGCCACTGCGCTCAGCCACACACTGTTTTCATTACTGTATCTCTGTTGTAAATGTTGAAGTTAGGAAATATGAGTCTTCTATCTTTATTCTTCCTTTCAAGATGGGAGTCTCTTGAGGTTCCATATGAATTTTAAGGTGAATTCTTTTTTATTTGTGTGAAAGCATCATTGAGATTTTGATGGCAACTGTGTTCAGTCTGCATATCATATCAGATAGTATTGTTGTATTAACAACATTAAATCTTCCCATCCATAAACACAAGATACCTTTCCATTTATGTATGTCTTTAGTTTTTTTCAGCAATGTAAGAAGTAAATTATTTTAAAATTTAAAGCCTCTTTAATTATTAGTGTCAAGAATGAAACATTATGAATATAATGGAGACAGCATATTTTTACTTTCTGTAATGATTTCCTCTGATATCTTCTGGATCTTGGTGGTATAATTTGTATTGTTTATTTTGTTTTATTTGTGATTTAAGGTTGTGTATATGAAGGTGTAAGGTATGCATGTTCATATCCTCTTATCTAGAAATCCCCAAATTATTTCTTTAATTCTAGAATTCATACCTTTTACCAATGCTCTTTCTCACTTATCATCATCTTATCTAAAACTACTGACTTTTGAATTTTTTCTTAATCTGAGAGTTATTTTATGGTGTTTTGTTCCATAAGTTTTATCATAAAAATAATATAAGAATACATTATTTTTCTGAAAACTAGAAAGATGACATTCAATATTATGACAGTTTAAAGATTCAATTTTTCCAAATAAAACAGAACCCTTCTATTTAGATGGATTTTATTTTGCAATATTTATTGTATATTCAATTCAAATGTGCTCACTATCGGGCTAGGCAATTGAAAGTATAAAGTATGAAGCTGCATTTTGCGCTCTCAGTGAGGTTTAAGTCACAGGGAAATGAGGCATGCACACAAAATAATGAGAAAGTAGTATAATAGTTATGATCATTAGTTATCAAAATAAGTGAACAAGCTAATAATCATTGTTAGAATAATAATTGTAGTCTTAGATCTCAGATGCTTTAATGAAAAATGTTATCTTCAGGTGAACTGACAAATGGGGAGATAATAGAAAAACATCTGACATTCTAGGTAGGGAAAAAAAACAGAAGCAAATGCTTAAAAATAGGAATAAGTATGTATTCTGGGAATAGCACACAGAGACAACTTGATTTCAATACTTACTTTATGATGGAAATAATGTTTGTACTTTTATTTACACAGTCCAGACTCATATTTCTAAAACACTGATAATTTTGCGTTTAACTTCAGTGCAATGTGTAGACTAATACTTTTAGTGGGGAACAAGCGAGAGGAATGTTATTTTAGAAACTTTACTCTGGCAGCACTGAGTCATCATAAACTATTACTCTCCGATAGAATACTTGACTCTTGCAGTTAGTCATATCAGTTTATCTGACCTAGGTTTATCATGAGTAATCAGTTTATCATGAGTAATCAGAAAGTTACTCAGAAGCTTTATTGTGAATATTCACTTTGTTACAGTGAACGTGGATGTGTATGGGTGGGAAGGTAGTGTGCACTAGCACCACAGAATGTTCTGTTTTCATCTTATGTTTGAACTAATTTATTGATGAGATTCTCATTTCTATAGTATAAAAGGAAAATATTTTGCAGTTATCTCATATTTGAAAGACTTTGCCATAGAGAACTTTATGGTTACCCTCTCGGAAATGGATGAACTTTTCGTTATTTCTTATAAGCATATTGGTTTTGGCCTGCTTGACTTTAAAACTTTTTTTTGGTAGACTTAGAATGTTAATATTTAGATAGAGAAAATATTTTACTGAAGACATTAACTGTGTGACCAGAAAGTAAAATAACTTGAACATTTCTGTATTAGCTTTTTATCAGAGAATAACGTTTATTTTATTTGGAAAGTTTTCCTAAATATGAGACTATCCCCTATTTCTCAGACTAAGTGAAAATTTAATAAAATAGCTGCCTTGATAGGAGGAAAACAGAGTTCTTACTTTATAAGGAATAATGTATGAATCATAAAAGAAGAATGAGTGATCATGGGAAACATTTAGCTTTTCAAAGTTTCTGGAACACGTACCTTAAATGCTTTTGGGATCCAGTAAAGGCCAGGAAAGGCAAAGAGTTGAAAGTTTCTTGGATTTATCCTCTTACTTACATCATTAGTAATAGGAATAATGCATCTCAAATTTGGGCATTTATATAAAAACATGATTTTTAAATGGTAGTCTAGTATAAACTAGGATTTTGTAATGCTGTTTAAATATTTTCATATTACTTTGTTTTGAACATAGACATTCAGTCTTACTTTTTACTTATATGTAAGAGTTTTAACATCCTTGCTTAAAATATCAAATTCCTTCTAAATGAGATACAAAGTTAATATTAAACCAATACTTAAGTTCCTTTACACATTGTTGAGACAGACTATAAATGTATGTGTACTTTAGTTTATATGTTGTACTGATAGAGGTTAAAAGTATGACCCTATTGGTAATCTTTTTAAGCAAATGAAACTGTTTGGATGCTTTCCCAGGACAACTGGATTGCCCTCCAGGCGTATCTCTTCAATGCGGTCCCGGATGTAACTGGTGTCATTAGCCTTGCAGAATGTGTCATCTGTAATTGAAGCTATGTTGTTAAACTGAAAAAAAAAGAGGAAAAAATTATTCAGAAATCTGAAATCAACCTTTCATATGCTATATAATGGGTAAAGGAAACCTAAGTCAGAGGTGTGAGTGCCCCCTCACTTCAAATCCTTGTGTCAGATTAATTAGGAAATACTCAAATGTACACCTGGAGACAAATACAATCAAGAGCAGACTTCACACCTACTGTGCGGGTCTACTTGTTATGCTCTGGATGGAATCTGGACTTCTGGGAAGAAATTTCATGAGCCTAGTCTTTTTGATAGGCAGGCATTCAGCTATCACACTACTACAGTGATCTAACCAAACTTTGTATGTGAATAAGTGAGGTTCCCAATGAGTCACAGGATTTTGACTCATGGGTAATTAGAGTCAGATATTGTGAAAGGAACCATCATACCTGAAGGTGAATTACACGTAGACTTTCTGGTAAATTAAGAGGCACGGATTCCAGGGCATTATGGTCCAAGTAGAGGAAAGTGAGGTTATTCAGTTTCTATAAGGAAAATTTCATGTGAGTGTTATTGAGGTTCTGTACATTCTTTCACAGGATTCAAGCAATATGTATGTGCATATGAGTATGTGATTATATATACAGACTTGCATATTGATATAAATACATCAGTTGTATCAATTGTTCATATGGTAGTTTCTTGTTTGGGTTTTTTTCTGGCTTCACGTGTAGTGTATTTTGATCCTTTATGATGGCCAGTGGAGCTCTGCCACATACCCCACCTTTCTGTCCATTCATCTGATCTCTGAATATCCAGCTCTAATGCCAACTTTTGGTACTCTTTGGGTTTGTCTTGATAGGAGCTAATGAGGTGAGTCCCTACGTGGGATTGAATTTTGACCCTGGTGCTGCCGTACCCTCTCCTGTACCTCTGGAGTTTCCCATCTCAGTTCCACCAATTTCTAGCTAAGTGGTTACTCCTTAGAAATGTGTGTGCTTGTATTTTTTTAGTAGAGACGGGGTTTCACCTTGTTAGCCAGGATGGTCTCGATCTCCTGACCTTGTGATCTGCCTGCCTCAGCCTCCCAAAGTGCTGGGATCACAGGCATGAGCCACTGCGCCCAGCCTAAAAAAATTTTTTTAATTAGCCAGACGTGGTGGCAGGCACCTGTAGTCTCAGCTCCTAGGGAGGCTGAGGCAGGAGAATGGTGTGAACCCGGGAGGTGGAGCTTGCAGTGAGCCCAGATCGCACCACTGCACTCCAGCCTGGGCGACAGAGTGAGACCCTGTGTCAAAAACAAACAAAAAAAGAAATGTGTGTGCTTAGCCAGGTGTGGTGGTCCATGCCCGTAATCCCAATTTTTGGGAGGCCAATGCAGGCGGATCACTTGAAGTCAGGAGTTCGAGACCAACCTGGCCAACATGGCGAAACCCCATTTCTACTAAAAATACAAAAATTAAGCAGGTGTGGTAGTGCATGCCTGTAATCCCAGCTACTAGGGGGCCTGAGCGAGGCAGGAGAATTGCTTGAACCCAGGGGGTGGAGGTTGCAGTGAGCCGAGATTGTGCCCCTGCACTCCAGCCTGGGCCACAGAACGAGACTCCATCTCAAGAAAGAAAAAAAGAGTGTGTGCTTAGCAAGATGTTTCCCAAAGCAGTTTAGTAAACAGCTTGATGCAGGTTTTTTTCCCTAAGGGCTTAATATTGGATTATTCTTCATGATCAGTAACCTATTATTGTGTATAATTGTAATTTCCCCTGACATTACTCTTTTACCTTATCTTCAATATGCATCCTGTGCTAGATTTTGCTAATTCTTTTCTGTGTTGCTATTTTAATACTTTCTTAAGCATCCTACCCTTCCACCATATGGGCATCAAGCTCTGGTCTTCCCAGTCAGTCTCATTTACATGAGTTAGAATAACCTAATTCTACTAGTGACTGTAGCAGCCTAGGACATTAAACAAAACTACAGGGCAGCTGAGTTTATTATTTTCTTTTCTTTTTTTTTTTAGAGATGGAGTCTCGCTGTATTGCCCAGGCTGTAGTGCAGTGGCATGATCTCGGCTCACTGCAACCTCCGCCTCCCAGGTTCAAGCAATTCTCCTGCCTTAGCCTCCCAAGAAGCTAGGACTACAGGTGCCCACCACCACACCCGGCTAATTTTTTGTATTTTAGTAGAGACAGAGTTTCACCATGTTGCTCAGGCTGGTCTCGAACTCCTGAGCTCAGGCAGTCCGCCCGGCTTAGCCACCCAAAGTGCTAGGATTACAGGCATGAGCCACTGTGCCTGGCCAAGTATATTATTTTCATACCAACTTGTCATAAATCCCGTCTGTAATTCCTGTGTAAACCCCAGAATATTCAAACGTTCTTTTTGTGAAATGTTGATCAACTCCTTTTCTTTTCTTTTTTTTTTTTTTTTTTTTTTTTTTTTTGAGACTGAGTCTTGCTTTGTGGCCCAGGCTGGAGTGCAGTGGTGCAATCTCAGCAGCTCACTGCAACCTCTGCCTCCCAGGTTCAAGCAATTCTCGTGCCTCAGCCTCCCAAGTAGCTGGGATTACAGGTGCCCACCACCATGCCTAGGTAATTTTTGTATTTTTAGTAGAGACAGAGTTTCACCATGTTGGCCAGGCTGGTCCTGAACTCCTGACCTCAAGTGATCCGCCTGCCTCAGCCTCCTAAAGTGCTGGGATTACAGGCGTGAGTCATTGAACCTGGCCTGATCAGCTTTTATAGGTTTTTAACATGTCTGTTATTCAAAGAGTGACCAACTCAAATTAATATTTTCAAATTACAACTTTAAAACAAAAAAAGGCCAGGCACGATGGCTCATGCCTGTAATCCTAGCACTTTGGGAGGCCGAGGTGGGCAGATCACCTGAGGTCAGGAGTTTGAGACCAGCCTGGCCCAACTCCCATCTCTACTAAAAGTACAAAAATTAGCCGGGCGTGGTGGTGCCTGCCTGTAGTCCCAGCTACTTGGGAGACTGAAGCAGGAGAATTGCTCAAACCTGGGAGGCGGAGGTTGCAGTAAGCCAAGATTGCACCACTGCACTCCAGCCTGGGCGACAGAGCAAGACTCCATCTCAAAAAAAAAAAAAAAGGTGTTTCTGCTTTTAAAAAGTACCCTAAGAGTCCCTTAACTTCTGAGTTCCTTATAAGAAACATCAGATGAACTCTGATGTAACTTTAAAATGTCCCTTAAAGTTGATAAAAGATACCTTAATTGTAATGAAAAATGAAAAAATGGACTATTTCTACACTTTCTAACAGATTGTACATTTTTGACAGAATTTACTTGTGTGTGATTATCATATACTTTATGATAATGAATATTTGATAGTTTTAGGTCCTTTCCGAGGTTACCTTTAGAAACAAGAAACCTTGCCTTTTGAATGAGGTTATGTCTGTTACCAGGAGTGGCATGATCATCATTTTATCTGGGGAATGATTACATCAGAGCTATGGAAATCCTGGGCTAAAGTGATTACTTCTGTAGACCATGCATTTTGAGACAAATTGTCTACCTAAACCAAAATAGATTACCTTACCTTTTTCCTACATAATATTTCCTTGAATTGTTAAATTAAGAAAGGTATTTAATTCTTACTACATAAAAAATTTTGGTATTACATGGTATCATGAAATTCAAAGGCAAATCTCCCTATGGAATTTCATAGTCTAGTATTTTTAAATATTAAAAGTTAAATTCAGTATTTACTTTTGGATCTTTGTTTTTCTGGTATTTATAATTTGCTGACATTGTGAGGAAAAGGAAACACAGGAGTGTCCCATTTTGAGCTTTTGTAGACTGTAAGTGCCATGAGGGGGCCAACCATGTCTGTCTAAATAAATATTTGCTGTGTGAACAAGTGAAAAAATGAGAAACAAAATAGTCCCATGAAATAAAATAAAGGTTATATATTTTAGCTGAGATATGGGTATAAGCTGGGCTGAATGAGCCTAATAGGATGGTTATTTATTATGTAAATAATGTCTTCATTTTTTAAATCAAAATAGTTTTTAAGTGTAATCAAAATACAATTCTAGACCAAAGTTTCTCTTTTATCTATCATATTGTCACTCATACTATGCTTAGTTTTACTATAAGATACTTACTTTGAATGCATTTGCTTTGATTCCCCTACTCTTGATTTTGTTATATTTTGCATTAAATAAAGTGAGTTTGGGAGGAAGAACTGGAAGTTTTAGTAGTTGATTTTCAGCAAGTGAAAGTTCTTCTAACAGAGAAAGTTTTGAAAAAGTACCGTCTTCTATATCTTCTATCAAATTTCCCGTAAAATCGAGTCTTCTTAAGTTAGCTAGAGGGAAAAATATACAAAAAACAACTAAATAACTAAAATTCTTATTGTATGGACTGAAGAAAAGCATTTGTTTAACAGATCACTCAAGCATCTTTCATTTTTAGTGCCTGGTAGATCACTGAACACCTCTTTGTGCCTGAAATTGATGCACTTTCTGACTGGAGTCCTAGAATCTCAGGTTTGAAAGTGATCTTAAAGTTAATCGAGTCTTTTCATCTTTCTCTGTTCAAATTCCTCGGGATGGTCAGGCAGTTTGAAAGAAATTCTTATTTCAAATCATGGAAAGTAAGTATTACATTTGATTGGAATCATGTAATATTTTTTGATTTTTTTGCTGGCATGTTGCATTGTGATTCTGAGTATGTTATCTTAATCTTAATCTCTCTATGCCTTATCGCTTAACAACAACAAAGACAAAGATGTTCCCTGATTTGTTAAAGTGACACAGATTGAGAGAGAAATTCAGTATGTGTGTGTGTGTGTGCGTGTGTACTTGCGTGTGCATCACTTATATCTGGGATAATTAGGAAATACAATTGTTTCTTATTCACAGGAATCGTGTTCTATACAATTACCACAAGTGCTGAATGTGTAAATACTGAACCATTATTCCTAGGAGAAATACAGGGTTATGTTCCTGTGAGCCTCTGGTCACACATTTCCATCAACTAATTAGTACATAACTTTTTGTGTTTTTGCTTAAGGACCCTTGGCTTAATATATATTGTTGAATCATTAATATTGCAGTGTAACTCAATATGCCTGAACAAACCTTATCTAACATATTTTCCCTGTAGGCATGTTACAGCCTTTTTGTGCTTGGGGATGTTAGACGTCACTTCAGCACCATGTGTTGGGTCATGTTAAACAGCAAAATCAGGCCAGGTGCGGTGGCTTATGCCTGTAATCCCAGCACTTTGGCAGGCCAAGGTGGGCGGATCACTTGAGGTCAGGAGTTCGAGGCCAGCCTGGCAAACATAGCACAACCTCATCTCTATTAAAAGTACAATAAAAAAATTAGCCAGGTGTGGTGGCATATGCCTGTAGTCTCAGCTACTCGGGAGGCTGAGGGACAAGAATCCCTTGAACCCAGGAGGCAGAGGCTGCAGTGAGTCGAGATCACACCCCTGCACTCCAGCCTGGGCAACAGAGTGAGACCCTGTCTCAAACAAAAACACCTCCCAAAAAAACAAAACTCAATAAACAGCAAAATCATAAACACAAAGCACAAAAATGTGAAAAACATGTCATTAAATAGACTGTGAACGGTCTATTTATTTACAGTATGAAAACCGGAACATTTATTTACAGTATGAAAACCGGAACAGAAGACAGTGTTACCTTGTTCAGCCTCAGATGGGAATGTGCATGTCAAGTAATTCAAATTTTTTGCCACTCTGAGCGTGTCTGAGAATGACCATGAAAGCACCATGTGTATTAATTTTGGGATTATAAATAAATTTTAGCAAGTGGGTATTCACAAATACAGAATCCACAAATAACAAGGATCAACTATACTTTGGTCCACATTCGGGAGCTATCAGCGGCAGCATGACTCTGGTTACGGTTAATCTCATAAATGTATAGTGGGGCCAGTATGCATTTCTTGGTGTGATTTTTTTCAGAACTCTTGACGACGATATTAGGAGTCTAGAAAACTGACAAGAAACTAGTGATCTAGGACTGGGATTTGGTGCTGCAGAAATGGAGCATTCTGGTGTGCTTATGGCAACACTCTAATTGAGTTAAGGTTTGCTAGAAGTTCAAGATTGATAATGACCTGGTAAGGAATTAAATTCCACTGTTCTCAACACTATTTCCATATTAGAATCATCCAAGGAGTTTGTTTTTAATGATGTTGTCTGGGCCCTACCCCAGATCTGAATTACAACCCCTGGGAAGTAGGACCTAGTATCAGTATTTAAAAAATACTTCCCTGCCGGGCGCAGTGGCTCATGCCTGTAATCCCAGCACTTTGGGAGGCCTAGGCGGGTGGATCACAAAGTCAGGAGTTCGAGACCAGCCTGGCCAACATGGTGAAACCCCATGTCTACTAAAAATACAAATATTAGCCAGGTGTGGTGGCACGCACCTCAGCTACTCGAGAGACTGAGACAGGAGAACCACTTAAACCTGGGAGACAGAGGTTGCAGTGAGCCAAGATCACGCCACTGCACTCCAGCCTGGGTGACAGAGCAAGACTCCATCTCGGGGTGGGGCAAGAAAAAAAAAAAAACACTTCCCAAGATATTTTTAATATGCAGCCAGGTTTAAGAACCATTAAAGTAAGAAAAAGCGGTTTCTGTGTTTTTTTAGTGCAGGTAGAAAATAAAACATTGTGGTTGGAAAAGCATCCCAGTTATATTGGTGTTGTTCAGTGTCAGAGCAAGGGATCTTGAAGTATTGGAGTTGAGAAGATATAGTTGCCCATGTGTTAGATGGGCTGTCGTCATAGACAGTGAGGTCGCCAGTAAACAAAGATCACAGGGTCTGTCTAAGTGGAAAGATGATTCACCAACAAATGAATGGACTTTTGTGAAACATGTTTGATATTTATATACTCCAGGTGACAAACCTATGTGTGATAGGCAGCAACTATATAGAAACTTGTATTTATATGAGTTAAATACTAATAATCATATTTCAGTTTAACTTACGTATGTCTGCAAAATCTTTGGCAGTCAGCTTTTTAATTTTGTTGAATCGTGCGTAAAGATAGGCTGATTCCTTTGGCAAGGGTGGTACAGTATCAATGTCAACTTCTTCACAGTATACAGAGCCACTTAAACAAACACACAGCAGACACGTGGGCATTTCTAAATTGGGAAATAAAATCATAAAAATATGAACAATAGTTTGAAAATATTTCGCCTCTAGTAGTAAAATTATTGCTATTATGAATGCTATTACTAATTTGAAGAGATGTTTTACAGAATCATAAGAAAGATAGTCATGGTAACTCGTTACCTATGTTGTCTTGATAATTCACCAGAATAGTGTTTGAGAATCTCTTTTTATTTTGTTTTACTGGTAATTGCTTAATTGTTGAATTGATTGACAGTTACATTTCCTTATTTGAAAACCAAAAAAATTTACAAAGCGGGAGTTGAGGTAAACATAAGCTTGATTTATTAAGTTTGATGTGTGAGAAACATATTTCAGACTGGTGACAGTAGCTAGATTTTAGTAACCACTAGTTAAATAAGGAAACCATTAACTTGAAAATTAGAGTAATCGTAGGCACTGTTTGGATCCCTTAGCACCCCAAGTCATTTATTACTTTACTTGTCATGCCTCTTGGAACATTTCTTAATCTTTGTTTTTTATACCTTTTTCTGTTTTTGAAAAGTGTAGAGCTTTTTTTTTTTCTTTAGTTTTATTTTTCAGGGCATTTATTCTGCAGAATGCCTTTCAGTTGACAGAGGTTTCTCATTTTTGGCAGGAGTACCATGGATCCTCAGTGCTGTGTGTCCAAAAGCACATGATATCTGTTTATCCCATTCCTGATAATATCTTTGGTCACTTGTTTCAAGTAGTGTGTGCCGTGTTGCTCACTGAGTAAAGTTAATATTTTTTCACTTCATAACTAATAAGTAATTCTGGAGAAGTACTTTGAGAATCTAAATGTCTAGTGTGACATTGTACTTTCATATGCTAGTTTTAGCATCCATTGATGATTCTTACCTGAATCATTTGTGAGTAACCAAATAGTGATTGTCTAATTCCATCATTCCTTCTATATTTGTTAGTTGGCACTCTCTTCTTATTTTTTTATATCAATATGAACTTGTTTTATATATTTTGATATATTTTATTATTTATTTACTTACATATTTTTGAGACAGAGTCTTGCCCTGTTGCTCAGGCTGGAGTGTAGTGGTGTGATCTTGGCTCACTGCAACCTCCACCTCCCCAGTTCAAGCGATTCTTCTGCCTCAGCTCCTGAGTAGCTGGGATTACTGGCGTATGCCACCACACATGGCTATTTTTTAAATTTTTTTGAATTTTTAATATAGACAAGTTTTCACCATGTTGGCCAGGCTGGTCTCAAACATTACCTCAAGTGATCTGCCTGCCTCTGTCTCCCGAAGTGCTAGGATTACAGACGTGAGCCACCACACCTGACCTGTTTTGATATATTTTAAATATATTAAATAAACATGCCAAATTTTATTTTTTGAATTTTTTTATTTTTTTCTGAGACGAAGTCTTGCTCCATCACCCAGGCTGGAGTACAGTGGCGTGATCTTGGCTCACTGCAGTCTCCGCCTCCTGGGTTCAAGCAGGAGCCTCCCAAGTATCTGGGATTACAGGCATGTGCCATCATGCCCAGCTAATTTTTTTGTATTTTTAGTAGAGACTGGGTTTCACCATATTGGCCAGGCTAGTTTAGAACTCCTGACCTCAGGTGATCTACCTGCCTCAGCCTCCCAAAGTGCTAGGATTATAGGTGTGAGCCACCACGCCCAGCCTATTTTTTGAAATTTTAATTGATATTTTCATATCAACATGCATTGTGTCCCATGAGTCATAATCCATGTTTATTTTAATAATCAAATCGTCACAGATTAGGCAGTGAGTGCCCTTTCAAGCTTTTTTTCCTGCTACAGCTTTTTGTGGTTAGTTGACTTACAATTGATTGCATGTATTTAAATTGTACAAAATATACGATTTTTACATATGTATACCCCCATGAAACCTTCACTACAAGTGAGTTAATTAACATAACTGTCACTCCAAAAAGTTTTCTCCTGCCCTTTGGTAATCTCTCCCTCCCACTCTTATCCTCGAACAATGACTGACCTGCTTTTGGTCAGTATATATTAGTTTGCATTTAAGAGAATTTTATAGTAAAAGAATCATGTAGTATCTACTCGCTTTTCTGGCTTCTTTCACTCTGCATTATTATTTTGAGTTTCAATCTGTATGAGTAGTTCATTCTTCTTTATTACTCAGTAGTATTCAATTGTCTCAGTATATACAATTTACATGGTCATTTCCTATGGACATTGGGTTGTTTCCAGGTTTTCACTATTTCAAAGAAATTTATGTGTAAGTTTGTGTGGACTTATGCTTTCATTTCTCTTGGGTAAGTACCTAAGGAGTGGAATGACTGGGTCTTATTATAAATGTATGTTTTATCTTTTGAAGAAAGTGTCAAATTATTTTCCAAAGGACTGTGCCATTTTACATTCCTACCAGCAGCATATGAGAGTTCCAGCTGCTCCACATCCTTGCCAAAATTTGGTATGGTCTGGCTTTTTAATTTTAGCAATTGAAATGTAGGGCATGTTATAGTATCTCATTGTGTTTTAATTTGCATTCTCTGATAACTAATGGTGTTAACATCTTTTCATGTCCTTGTTTGGCATCCATATATTTTCTTTGATGACTTATCTTTTTTTTTTTTTTTCCTCTTACTAGTTTTCCTTTTGGAAATGAAACATTTTAAATTTCAATGAAGAACAGTTGGTTCCTTTATAATTCATGGTTTCTGTGTTGTATTTAGGAAATGTTTGCCGACCACCAAGACTTGACACTTTATTTTATTCTAGAAGTTGTATAGCTTAAGATCTTTACCTTTAGGTATGCGGTATACTTTGGGCTAATTTTTATATATGGTGCCAGGAAGGGTTAAGATTCTTTTTTGAAACATTTTCCTATAGTTGTCTGGTTCTTTCAGCACCATTTTTGAAAAAGATTATTCTTTCCCCATTGAATTGTGTTGTCACATTGTCAAGAACTAGTTGGTTACTTCATGCTAGCCTGTTTCTGGATTCTATTTTGTTCTGTTGATCCACTTCAACATTTTTATGCCAATACTGCAGTGTCTTGATTCCTGTACCTTTATAATAGTCTTGTTAGTATAAATCCTGCAACTTTCTTCTTCTTCAATGTGGTTTAGACTATTCTAGGTCCTTTATATTTTTAGATATATTTTAGAATCAGTTTGTTAATTAAACAAACAAAAAAACCTATTAGGATTTTGATTGGGATTGTGTTGAATTTCTGAATTTGGGGAAAACTGACATCTTAATGATATTGAGTCTTCCAGACCTTGAACATAATACATTTCTCCTCATATGTAGGTCTTCTTTAATTTCTCTTAGCATTATCTAGATTTCAGTGTACAGATCTTACATACTTTTTTTTTTTTTTTTTTTTTTGAGACAAGATCTCACGCAGTCACCCAGGGTGGAGTGCAGTTGCATAATCATGGTTCACTGCAAACCTTGACCTCCTGGGCTCAAGTGATCCTCCTGCCTCAGCCTCTCAAGTAACTGGGACTACAGGTTTGTGCCACCACACCTGGCTTTTTCTTGGTTAAAATTTTTGTAGAGACATGGTGTCACTATGTTGCCCAAGCTGGTCTCAAACTCCTGAGGTCAAGCAGTCCTCTCGCCTTCGCCTTCCAATAAACATCTTTTATATCTATTTCTTTCATATGTTTTGATGCATTTAAAAACATTTTGTCGGGAGGCTGGGTGCAGTGTCTCAGGTGTGTAATCTCGGCACTTTTGGAGGCCGAGGCGGGCGGATCATTTGAGTCTAGAAGTTTGAGACCAACCTGGGCAACATGGTGAAACCTCATCTCTACAAAAAATACAAAAATGAGCCAGGTGTGGTGGCACGTGCCTGTAGTCCCAGCTACTTGGGAGGCTGAGGCAGGAGGATTGCTGGAGCCTGGGAGGTCAAGACTGCAGTGAGCCATGATCATGCCACTGTACTTCAGCCTGGGTAACAGAGCAAGACCCTGTCTAAAAAAAAAAAAAAAAAAAAATTCCCTCATTATTCTTTGAGAACTTCCTTATTTTCTAAAATAGCAAGATGTCCCAAACTAACCTTGCATTTTTTCTGCCCAACCCTGAAATCAGCTATCTCTTCAGAAAGCATTGGGGTTTTTTTTTGGTTTGTTCATTTGTTTTTGAGACAGAGTTTTGCTCTGTCACCCAGGCTGGAGTGCAATGGCGCAGTCTCGTCTCACTGCAACTCTGCCTGTTGAGTTCAAGTGATGCTCCTACCTCAGCCTCCCAAGTAGCTGAGATTACAGACGTGTACCACCATGCCCAGCTAATTTTTTGTTGTTGTTGTATTTTTAGTAGAGACGGGGTTCCACCATGTTGGCCAGGCTTGTCTCAAACTCCTGACTTCAGGTGATCCACCTGCCTCGGCCTCCCAAAGTGCTGATATTACAGGCATGAGCTATCACACCCGGCCACCATTGGTGTCTTTTAGTGGAGAATGGTATTAGAAACCAAGATGTAGGTGCTGAGTGTGCTCATTGCCATTGAGATCAATGTTGCTTCTAGGCTCTTTCAGCAGAGACAGCTAGGAAATAAATGTGTGTGTTTATTTGTCTCTTTCTCCATAGATAATACACATACATGCAACATATATGGATAGAAACATATACAATATACATGCATATGTATAACATATACTAATGTGTATACATATACACACATAGAGATAAACAGATAAACATTTCTATATTTCTGTATCTCTTTATATATACAAACCCCGAGTTAATACTAGTATCTTCTATTCCAAACCGACTCCACAGCGTTCTTTCTAGCCTTCTGCCTTTCCATATTTGTAATGTTTCCCTGACAGTGAGGAACCTGGCTCTCATTATTTACAATATATTTACTTAGTTCTGGCACACTCATTAAGTAGTTCCAATATTGCTAAGTCGTAACACTGTGCATAGCAAACCTACTCACTGGAGCTTCGTATTTGTTTGTAGTTCTTTTTTGTCCTTAGCCTGAAGGTATATAGGCAAAATGCTGTGTTTAACAGTTACTTAGAGTTTTTTCCTCCTTTGGTGTGTTATTAATTTGAAATATAATTAAGTTTATGTTTGTATTCCAATTTGGGTTCTTTTTACCTTATTCTTGTTGATTTCATTTATATATGTATTTGGTTTTTTGACTGTACGAAACAGCATTGTTCTAAAAATTAAATCTACATTAAAAAGTGTATACGCAGAGAACTGCCATCCCCTCTCCCCCAATTTCTTTTTAGCCTGTATTTATTTTCACAGAAATAAGCAGATACATATATGTTTTCTTATATCCTTTTCTTTCTTACATGAAAGACGACATATTATGGATATTCTTTTACACTTTGTTTTTTTTTTTCACATAGTGTATCCTGGAAATCACTCCATGTTAATTCTTAGAGATCTTCCTCATTCATTTTTACAACTGCATAGTATTCTCTTCTGTTGGATTTACCCTTGTTTATTCAACTACTCTTCAGTATTTGGGCAGTTAAATTATTTCTGATATTTTGCAGTTGCATGCAATGCTTTAGTGATTTTGCATTTGTATTTTATTTTGGAGTATATCATCAAGATAAATTTCTCAAAGTTGGCCAGGTGCAGTGGCTCATGCCTGTAATACCAGCACTTTGGGAGGCCAAGGCAGGAGGATCACTTGAGGTCAGGAGTTCAAGATCAGCCTGACCAACATGATGAAACCTGTCTCTACTAAAAATATAAAAATTAACCTGGCATGCACATGCCTGTAATCTCAGCTACTTGGGAGGCTGAGGCAGGAGAATCGCTTGAGCCCAAATGGCAGAGGTTGCAGTGAGCCGAGATCATAATGCTGTACACTAGCCTAAGAGTGAGACTCTGTCTCAAAAAATAAACACTCAAAGTTGGTTCTTTTTTTTTTTTTTTTTTTTTTTTTTGAGACGGAGTCTCGCTCTGTCGCCCAGGCTGGAGTGCAGTGGCCGGATCTCAGCTCACTGCAAGCTCCGCCTCCCAGGTTTACGCCATTCTCCTGCCTCAGCCTCCCGAGTAGCTGGGACTACAGGCGCCCGCCACCTCGCCCGGCTAGCTTTTTTTGTATTTTTTAAGTAGAGACGGGGTTTCACCGTGTTAGCCAGGATGGTCTCGATCTCCTGACCTCGTGATCCGCCCGTCTCGGCCTCCCAAAGTGCTAGGATTACAGGCTTGAGCCACCGCGCCCAGCCTCAAAGTTGGTTCTTATGTCAAAAAGTAAATGCATTTTTTATTTTGTTGGATATTGCCAAGTTCCTGTCCAAAAGCATTGTGCTGATTTGCCTTCCTGCTGTCGTGTATGAGTGTCTTACCCCAGAGCCTTGCTCATGGAATATATTAATGTGTTGTCATACGTCAGTTTTTTCAATCAGGTAGGTTAAAAATGGTATCTCAGTGTAATTTTAATTTGTATGTCTCTGTGTGAGATTGAACATTTATTTGGGTCAAATCGTTTAAATTATCTTGTGAATTGTCATTTTTCCAGTGGATTTTTGGTTAATCTCTTTTCTTTGATTTTTAAGAGTGCTTTATAAAATTAGAGATACTAGCTCTTTATTTTTAGTTATATTATCTGTTAGCTCTTTAGTTATACTATTTATCTGTAGTATATGTTGCAAATATTTTTCACAGTTTTTAGTTGCCTTTGACTTTGTCACAGGTATTTGTAGGGTCAAATTTATTGTTCTTTTCTATTGTTGTCTCTGGATTTTGAGGCGCCCTGCACCCAGATTATTTTCTAGTACTTGTATGGTTTCATTTTATACATTCAGATTGCTAATCTATTTGGAGTTTATTTTTGTGTAAGGTATGGATCTAAATGTACCCCTCTTCAAATGGCTTTTTCTCCCAGCACCATTTTTTTAAAATACCATTTTTGCTTCAGTGATTTGGGTTGGTACCTTTAGTATGTACTCAATTTTCAAGTGTATTTTTGTCTGTTTCTGGACTTTCTATTCTATTTCATTGATCTTTTTGTCTATTCATATACCAGTATCACACTTTTTAAAGTATAGAGTTTTATAATATATTTTAATGTGTAATACATCTGATTCCTACATATACTTGTCATTGTTCACTGTTTCCCTTGCTATTTGTTATATGTTGTTCCATATGAATTCTAGAATCCGTTTTTCCAGCTTCATAAAAAAATTTATTGGTAATTTTAGTTGGATTGTTTAACATTTATAAATTTAGAAAGAACTGACATCTTTTTGATTTTGAGTCATTCTATCCAAGAAGAAGGGCTGTCTTTTGTTTTTTGTTTGTTTTGTTTTTTTGTTTTTTTGAGACGGAGTCTCGCTCTGTCGCCCAGGCTGGAGTACAGTGGTGTGACCTTAGCTCACCGCAACCTCCGCCTCCCGGGTTCAAGCAATTCTCTGCCTCAACTTCCCGAGTAGCTGGGATTACAGGCACCCGCCACCACGCCTGGCTAATTTTTTGTATTTTTAGTAGAGATAGTGTTTCACCATCTTGACCAGACTGGTCTTGAACTCCTGACCTCGTGATCCACCCACCTCAGCCTCCCAAAGTACTGGGATTACAGGCGAGAGCCACCACGCCCAGCCTGGGATGTCTTTAAATTTATTCAAATCTATTTTTACTATCATACTTCTCGTTTTTTAAGCTTTATTTTCTGTTATGGTTCATTTTCATTTTATTGTAGCAATATAGAAATTAATATGTGGTTTTTGTCATGTTTTCATGTGAAATAACGTTCCGTGATAGAGTAAGAGTAAACCAATACACAGGAATTATTAAGTAGGACTTGTAATTTGTTATTTCATGACAAGTTTTCTATTGTTGTAATTGAAATGTATGTGATAATTATTGATGTGTATGTATGTTTCTGTTCTGTGAGTTTCTTAAAGGCAGTAATTATATTTACCGTATACTGAGGCTGTACATTGTATTTGGCAAATAATCCTTGTTTAAGTATTTCTTGAATAGATTTTATATGGACAGAAACCACACTTTGTGGAGGCTAAGCTTTGGTTGTTCTCAAAAGTTCTCATTCCACATTTGTCACTTATAATGTGGGATGGCAAATGGTGTGCACTCCCAGTACACCTGTTTGACTTTATCATTGGAAACAAAATTCCACTGTTTGTATTTACTGTATCTTGAGTCAGTTTTTGATTACCACAAGGAATAAAGTCCATTATAGCTATTTATAAAGGATCCATTTGAAAAATATTTAGATGATACTTACCATCATTTTCTTTCCTGGGAGGTAATGGTGTTATTGCCTCATCTTTTTGTAATTGAAGACTTTTCTCATTGGGTATTATCACAGTTTCTTTTTCCTATTGGAAAAATAAAAGTTTGTTACCTAGCTTGATTAAGTCTGTGTTACTGTAAAACCGAGGGATCACAGGCACCTTCTCGTAGTTACAATTAGTGGCATTTCTTTTGTGCTCCATTAGGCTTTCATACATATTTCCATTTTATCATTTATTAAATTACAGTGTAAATATTTTTTAGCTTGTTTTTATTCTAGACTATGAGCTCCTTGAGTAAAAGAACTGGGTGTTTTTATTTTTATATCTCCAGTAGCTATACTCAGTGCTTAATAAATATTGAACTTATTGAAATTCCAAATGAAAGCTGGGTGAGAATTCCCTGAATTGGAATGAAAGATTTTCTGAAGTGAAACTATTCCTCAAGGGTCTTGTCTGAACTGAGTTTCTCATTCAGATTCTACCATTTTGAGCAAGACTAGAGCTCTAGCCATGTCACAAGTATAAACTACTGATTAAGGTCTTTAGGTCTCTTCTTGGGGTGACCCTTTAATTACCTATATCCCTCCATTAAGCCCTGGCTCTTGGAGCCCTTTTATTCCAGCTTACCTTATCTACCCTTAACACCTAATGGTGTAGGCCTTTAATTCTGGGGAAATTGGAGTAGATATAATTTAAATCCTCTCTTTCCTATTGTTGGAGAGTACGTTTTCTGCCATTGGATTACAGTGTATTATGTGGTGTCCTATTCTTTCTGTCCTTTGTAAGCATGTTCCATTTTAGTCTTGGTCTTGACTCCTGACTCTGCCCTTCACCTTCATTCTCCCATTTGTGAGGTGGTTGAACTTCTTCCCTCTACTCTGTGTTTGCACATCAAGTCCTGTTGGATTCTACTCCACTCCACAAATATCTTAAATCCTGCATTTATAGTAAGATAAAGAAACTTCTAAAGCCCTGTAAAGAGAAGAATCAGAGAGAAAAATCATCTCTAAACTCTTTGGGGATCAGGGAATCTTCAAAGTGTTTTTAATAGATTCAAATCATCCAAGTGAGCCAGTAGCCTATGTTATGATGGGCTTTTTTTTTCTTTAACTTGAAGCTATAATTAGTAATACCTATCCTTTGTGTCTTAGTGATGGGCAAAAATAATGCTATCATATTAAAAGCATTAACTGAAAGAAAGAAACTGTGGTGTTAACATTTGCTCATCGTGTACCCCTGCAAAAAAAGAAAAGAGAAAGTAGCCGTTGTAACTGGTCAATGTTACAGTCTTTATCATCCAATTTATAGTGGAGAAGAACTTCTGAAACAATCAGTATTGTTATATATTTGGCTGGATTTCTCATTTTCCAGTGTATATGTGTATGTGTCATACATAGTGGGCAACAGATACTAATGTGCTGTATTAACTTTTTCCTTATCCAGCATTCATTTCTGTGTGTCAAGAAAACCACAAGTAATTACTTTGTCCATAAAGGTGGAGAATGAATGATGTGGTATAACGTCACCCCTGCAGTGTTAACTCAATGACAGTTACAGTTACTTGGTACAAATTGATAGAGGGTCTAAACTGTTAAAACTGATTTAAAAAGAAAGTCCTATATCGAGTAGGTTTTCAGTTTTTGGTACTGTATGTAGATGGCATATATAAATTATTGTGGAATGCTATTGATATCAAAATAACCAGTACTCTTTTATTTATTTTCTTAAAATTGTTTTCTATAATAATAACCTTAAGCTGATAATTCATCTTTATTTCTCCATATACACATTTCTGCTAATTTATTTTTGAAGGCAACACAACGTTGCAAATATAGGGCATTGTGTAATATTACTTAATATATAAATTACAACTGGTCAGAGACCATCTTAAAGTCTAGTTTTCTTTAAGTTTTATTTTTTGGTTACTATAGATAATGTTTGGTTACCATAGGTACTATTTATTAATTTGAAAAGCATACATACTCTAAAAATATAATCTTAGGGACAATTATTATGAATTCATTTGAATCATTTAAAGTGATTTTCCCTTCCCCTTACCTTATCAGACACATTCAGGAAAAACAAAAACATGCATTTAAATGGGCAGTATTTTAGAAGCTAAATTTAGAGTAGAAATAAAGTACCTTAATATTTTTTCCATCCAGGTATTTATCCTCATAATCTTGGCTAAATATGGATTCTTCAAAATTATCTGTTCCATAATCATAGATAATGCGTGAGTCCTGCTGAGTTGGTGGTGCTGGCTTTATCAGAGGCACAAACAGTAACAGGAGAAGTGTAGACTGCAGAGTCTTCATTTTAGCAAAAATCAAGGTGACTGGAAGTTAATAAACTAGTGGCCTGCTGACTGTGGGACAAAACTCTCTTTTTCCCTGGAAATAAAAATTCAGACCATCGAAGCAATATTTAAAAGCTTAGAGGATGTTTTGGCAGGGTGTGCGCAGTAAGGGCCAGAGAACAGTATTTAACCCTTAGTGATCTTTAATTAGATGCCAGCAGTTTTCACATATCAGTGAGCATTCTGAAAAATAGTTTCGGAAAATAGTTTTATTTCTTCTCTATCAGAAATTCAAGAAAGATTGATAATTTTAAGTTTCTTAATTAAGTGCCTTCAACAGACATACTAATATTTAATTGAAATATTCTTAGGATACCTGTAGTATAAATAGTTAAAATGAAGTCCCAAGATCCTGTCTCATGTGAGTTAAAAATATCATATTTCAACTTAGCTACTTTATAAGAACTCTTGATTTGTATTGGTATGAACAGAAACAAGTTCCAAGAAAAGTTTTAAAACTTAAATTTAACATTATGAAAAGTAGTCATTAACACCTTTAGGTGGTACAGAATATAGGAAAAGCCATACATTTTAAATTTTCTTGGTTTTGTAATTTTAATAGGTGATCACAATTTTTAGTTAATAGTATTGTATTTTTAATTTAAACTATGAAAACTGAAAGAATAGTATTGCAGGCTGGAGGAAATACCGAACTTTAATCAAAGAACTTTGAGGAATGTAATAGAAAAGATTCCTTTAGGCTCATCAACGGATTTTCTCTGGTGGGTGCACATTTCAGACTTTTTCTTAAGTAACTTCAAACAGAATCACTCAGAGTTGCTGATGCTGCATTATAGATGCCAGTTTGTCAAAAATCCAGAGGTTGAAAATGAAGAATAAAATGGATTTGTGACTTTTGCAGCACCCTATTCTTGCCTGCGTGGATGTTAAAGTTATGCGATGATATACATAAGTACTTGTTAAAAATTAATTGTTTGAGGTAACTGAAACTTAAACCAGAGATGGCCTTTACATTTTTAAGCCTATTAGTTGAGTCACACTTTAACAAACAATATTTAAAATAATATATGAAAAGTAAGCCTACCGTTGTAGCTGTTTTGAAGTTTTTTGTGGTTTTCCTCAATAGATGTTCATGTCTGTGCATTAGCCCCAAGTGGGAGGGTGAATGAGAAAAGCTATGGCTTGATTTCAAACTGCTGAGTAAAATTTCAGGGCCTAGCAGCTTTAAGAACAGTTTCCATGTGATAGAGATCTTTGCCAGCATTCTTTCTCTAGGGTGAAATGCAGTGTGTTGTACTAGAGAACTGTGCTTAAGATATTTGTTGTAACTGCTACACTCAGTCCGCTTCAACTAATTGACTCTAAACTTGTGTCATTTTATTATTGTGTAATAAACATTCGTGTTTTGGTGAATATTAGTTTATGAAAATGATATAAAGTCTTCCTTTTCATTTTGGTGATTTCCCAGGAGATTTAACATCTGCTTTTTGAATGAAATAGAACACCAAATGAAAACATAGTCCATGTTGTTAATCTTATGAGAATTAAAAATACTGCCCTAATACCGTAATTAATGTATAGCCAAGAAATTTCCAGTGTAAAAATTAGTTTTAAGACAAATTATTTTATAGTTTTGTCATTTGGGGTTTTTCTCCCCTTTATTTTAGTTACATATAAGAAAAACTGATCCATAAAAATTAGCTTTTTAAAAGTAAATTCAATTTATAGTTTTTGAGGTTGATAGTAAAAGATACTTTTGTTTGCTGAATGAAAGAAACTTTATAAAATTACTTTAATATTGAAATTGGGTTTTAAAAGTTAAAGTGGCATTGTAGATACCATACAAGCAACTCTGAAGATGTTTTTAAAGAGTCACTTTTAAAAAGTTCCTCCTTGGTGCTTTTAACAATCAAATTAACATTTTCTTCTTTAATCTAAAAATTTAACAAATATGGATATATATTTTATTAAAATAGAAAATGAAAGAATACCAATTTGTTTTCTAGTCAAAATTGTTTTAGAACCTTTCAAATCAAAGCTTAAATAAACTAAGACTTGAATACTGACGTTTTTATTTGAATGTGAATTATCTTAAGTTTAGTTGTGATATTGTCTGGCTTGAGTTGATATAAATTGTTGGTTTTATGACTTCAAGGATACAATAAAACTTTTTAAAGACTGTGAAATATATAATAATGAAACAACAGACATTGATTTGTTTTGTATTGTGTGGCAGGTTAACAAGATATTGACAAATAAGCTGGATAGATACCATGTGTCCAAATTTAGAGAATCTTAGAGATTCATAGTTTCATTAATGGTACACTTTGATACCTTGTACTACAGAAAATTATTTTGTGAGGAACAACTTTCCTTGAAAAGTTATGACCAGTGAATACAATGTTACTAGCATTCACTCATTTAATAAAAGTTTATTGAACGCCAGTTCTGTGCCAGGACTTCAGACACGTGAACTCAGATAAGCAAACTTCAGTTTCTTCCCTCAAGGAACATTTATAGCCTCTAAGTCAGCAGGAAAAGCAGCAAACAAGCAGCTAGAATACATGGTAGGGCTTGCTACACAGAAATATGCAGAGTTCTGTGATAACCTGGGAGAAGCCACAAACTGACTGGGGGTCAAGGAGACTGCACCCAAACTGACTTCTATTGAGAGGATAGGAGAGGAGGGTATGCACAGGTGATGAGGTATTGTAGGCAAGGGGAGCATCACGTGCTCCCCTTGGGGAGGGGATGGGGGTAGATCATTTAGAAAATTTGTAACTTGTTTTGCATACTGCTGGAGCTTGGAGGGAGAGAGAGAAGTAGTCAGGGGAATGGACCATATTAAGAGATGCGACTAGACAGGGGGAATAGAGGTTGGATTAAAGAAAGTATTTTATATCCTGCTAAAGTATTTGGGCTTTAGTCTGCAGTCAGTGAGAGACCATGTAGAGATTTTTAAGCCAGTGATGACTTAAATATGATCCTGTTTGCATTTTAGAAACATTCCTCTGATGTTGCATTGCTGAAGAATACCACTGTTCATCTATTGTAGTGGTTATTTATTACTGTGTGAAAAATATCACAATGGAATGGCTTAGTTAAAATAACACATTTATTATCTCACAGTTTCTGTGGGTCAGGAATTTGGCGTGTCTTTGCTTGATTGTCTGCTTCAGGATCTGCATTTGAAGTGCATCTGGTGCTGCAGCCTCACTTCAGGGGTTGAGTAGGGAAGGATACAATTCGAAGCCCATGTAGCTGTTGGCAGCATTCAGTTCCTTGCAGAATGTGAGACTGTGGACTTAAGTTTCTTGCTAGCTGTTGACTGATGGCCTCCCTCAGTTCCTTGCCATGTGACTTCCTCCACAGGGCAGCTCACAACATTGCAGCCTGCGTCTTAGCTAGAGAAGGAAATAGTCTAGCAAGATGGGCATTACCCGCACTTCTGATACCAACAGCAAGTTCAGGGGATTCCCAGAACCACTCTTTTTACATTTGATAATTTCCTAGAAGAACTCTCAGAACTCACTGAAGACCATTATACTCGTGGTTATGGTTTATATAGAGAAAGGATACACCCTAAAATCAGCCAAAGGGAGAGATGCATAGGGGCAGTGTCTAGAAGCCTCCAGATTTGAGACTTCTGTTGTTCTCTGGATGCATTGCCTTACTCGTGTTGATATGTGACAGTGTACGTGGGGTATTGCCAACCAGGCAAGCTTATTCTCAGTGTTCAGAGTTTTTATTGGGGCTTTATTAATAGGCTTGATTGATTGATTGATTGAATCCAGCCTCCTGGTCCACTGACACTGCATAACCCAAATCCCTTATCCTACATCACATGGTTGGTCTTCCTGGCATAGCCACCTCAACCTTAAGACTATCAGGTGTGGCTGATGTCACCCTAAACAAAAACACTCCTACCAGAAATGACATAGATCACCTCTCAGAAGCCAAGGCAAAGCCCAGACCTCTCTTTAGGTAAAGCCAAAATCTTTACTACACAGTACTCAATATAAAATGCTTGAAACTGAGGTGATTTTCTATTCCAGAGAGAAATGAATGCTGATAGAAAGCTATTTAGCTTTTACTGCACAGGAGTAAAAGATGAAAGCTGCCTCATGCTCAAGAGCAGGCATTGTATCCAAAGATGAAAGAATCTTCTTTGTGGAATTCTTTTTATGAAGACAAGGTCTTGCTCTGTCACCCAAGCTGGAGTGTAGTGGCACGATCATGACTCTCTGCAGCCTCAACTTCGTGGGCCCAAATGCACCACCATGCCCGGCTAAAAAAAAAAAAAAAAAAAATTGTAGAGACGGGGGGGTCTCCTTATGTTACCCAGGCTGGTCTTGAACTTTTGGCCTAAAGTGATCCACCTTGACCTCTGCAGAGTTATTTTAGGTGACCCTATTGTATTATCTTTGGTGCCTTATAGGGGATTTATTTTATTTGGTCTGTTGGCAACCAAAAAATGTGTTGAATGGAGTTTTGGAAACAAGAGTTTCCAGGGAAAAAGTATTTTTGGGGAGTGGTTTAATTCTGATAGAGACCGTATAACCTCCGAGTGGATTAGCTTTCAATCAATGCTACAAACTGGAAGATTCTTTTCCCTACCTTCATCTTCATTCTCTAACTTTGTAGGAAATAGTTTGGTTTAAAAGTCAGGACACCTGAGTTTCAGTGTTTGTTTGTTTGTTTTTGTTTGTTTGTTTGTTTTCGAGACGGAGTCTTGCTCTGTCGCTAGACTGGAGTCCAGTGGCGCAATCTCAGCTCACTGTAACCTCCACCTCCCAGGTTCAAGCAGTTCTCCTGCCTCAGGCTCCCGAGTAGCTGAGACTACAGGTGTGCGCCATCACACCCAGCTAATTTTTGTATTTTCAGTAGAGACAAGGTTTCACCATGTTAGCCAGGATGGTCTCGATCTCTTGACCTCGTGATCTGCCCGCCTCGGCCTCCCAAAGTGCTGGGATTACAGGCATGAGCCACTGCACCCAGCTGAGTTCTAGTTTTGATTCTTCGTGAACCTTCCCCTGATCTTGGGCAAGTTCTTTAACGTTTTAGGCCACAGTTTTTTTATCTATTGAACTTTTATCTATTGAATCTGGTTACTATAGAGTTCCTCAGCCTCTGCACTATTGACATTTTGAACCTGATAATTCTCTGTTGTGGGGGCTGTCCTGTGTGCATTGTAGGATGTTTAGCAGTACCTCTGCCCTCTACCCACTAGATGCTAATAGTTGCACCCCACCTCCACCCCCACTTTGTGATGACCAAAAATGTCTCCAGACATTGCCAGCTGTCCACTAATGGGTGGGGATTGGGGAAGCAAAATCATTGCTATTGAGAACTGCTGAGTTATTAGATACACGTAGACCCTTTTAAATACAGCATTCTGGATTTTGTGGAAAGTCTGAGGTTTGGATCTCCATCTTAAATCTCATACTTATGCTTGAAGCCTAATTGTTTGTTCAAACAAGAAATATGAGAACCCATGTATTTTACTTCCCAGACTAAAGGGTCAAATTTATATGGAGAGGAATTATGACTCAATGTAAGGAAGAACTCATGTTAAAATTATATCTTATTTGTTAATTTAGTTTTTCTCAGTAGTACATAAATCTCTGTATAGTGAATTCATAACCTAAACATGTAAAGTGATGCAAGATGTGTCCATGATGTTACGACATTTACAACTAGGCAGATTTATAACTTGGCATAGTTATATCTATTTAGGATATTGGAACATATAAGAAACTTCAGATGTTTAGCCGTTATGATTTAATTTTGTTTCCAGCTGCTCTTATGCTTTATTTCCAAGATGTAGAAGAAGTGGATTTAGAATCAGGAAACCAGGGTTTTAGGTCTAGCCATCCTTGGGGACATATGAATTCTTAAAACAGAAAAATTATATAGAACAGACAAGGTTTATTCTATTTTCTTTTTTACCTCATGGAGCTGGTTAAGTGTACATCTGTATTTTAGTTTAGTGCTCCCAGGCTTGAGAAATCGAGTGAAAATGTGTAATGTTTCAGGTAATACTTAAACATTGACTGAACATTCTCAACCAGTATTATCGTAAACAAATTTATGAAGTATCCTTCTTAAAATTTCCTTTCTAAAAGTTAAATATATGTTCATTTTGCATTTATATTTGTTAATTAAACTTGGGTTTATAGTGCAACTTGGGCTTATTTGTTAATAGTTACAGTTTAGCCTATTAGCTAACATAACTAAATACTTGGTAGTATAATGAGAAAAATAATAAATGAATTTTCACATTTTTATTTCCTGCTGTAAATATCAAATTAACTGGTTTAGTCTGTACCTCTGATAGGTAACTGTGCAGTCTTGATGTACTATTTGAAGAAAATACTTTATTCATTGTCTCCCAGGGAAAGCATTGAGGTTTTTCTTTGTTTTGTTTTGTTTTTTGTTTGTTTTGAGACGGAGTCTCGCTCAGTCACCCAAGCTGGAGCTCAGTGGTGCGATCTCGGCTTACTGCAACCTCTGCCTCCTGGGTTCAAGCAATTCTCCTGTCTCAGCCTCCCAAGTAGCTGGGACTACAAGTGCGTACCACCGCGCCCGGCTGATGTTTTATATTTTTAGTAGAGACAGGGTTTCACCATGTTAGCCAGGATGGTCTCAATCTCCTGACCTCGTGTTTCACCCACCTCAGCCTCCCAAAGTGCTGGGATTACAGGCATGAGCCACCATGCCCAGCCTCATTGTTTTGTTTTTAATAAAAAGACTTAGGCAGGTTTGAGTTAAGGCATTTTCAAGTACCAAAAAGTGATTGTTAATCTGTCTCCTCATTGGGCCCTGAGCTAGTGGACGTGGGATGCGTTTATTTATATGCACTTTTAGAGGGAGGAGCCAGAGCAGAGTTAAACTGTTCTTGCTAATAAACAGGAGGAGTTTGACCACACTCTGGGGCAGGGAAGCCAGCAACCCAGTGCCTTGCGAGGGGGTGGAGGGAACCCTGCCATCCTTACCCTGGTGGGCCGTCCCGATGGTGCTTTGAAAAGCTGCAGTATCCAATAGTGATTGTGAAGTTGTGAGATACATGATTTAAGCACCCTAATGAAACCCTTCATAGTCTCTCTTGTCCACTAATCTTTTGTATGAGTAAAATGTTGGAAGGAACCCAAAGAGATGCTTACTCTGTTTTGTGTGCCAGGAAAAACAGTGTGAGCACCCAGGAGTGTGCAGCATCTGAATCTGGGGGCTGCTGGGCCAGATGTGCTACAGTGAGCCTTACTGTTTACTTGATACCTGCAACTCATGTGCACTTTGTGTGTTTTATTGTATCTATTATTTATAAGGACCATATGGAAACCATCTTTTTTTTTAAACAAAGAAAGATACAAACTAAATAATTCACTCAAAGTCACCTAGCTTAAAAGTGTCCTGTTATGCTCTATACCCACATAGCTCTTGTATGAGATTCCTTTTTTCTTTCTTTTTTTTGAGACAGTCTTGCTCTGTTTCCCAGGCTGGAGTGCAGTGGTGCGATCTTGGCTCACGGCAAGCTCTGCCTCCCGGGTTCACGCCTTTCTCCTGCCTCAGCCTCCCCAGTGGCTGGGACTATAGGCGCCGCCACCACACCCGGCTAATTTTTTGTATTTTTAGTAGAGACGGGGTTTCACCATGTTAGCCAGGATGGTCTCAATCTCCTGACCTCGTGATCTGCCTGCCTCGGCCTCCCAGCGTGCTGGGATTACAGGCGTGAGCCACCGCGCCCGGCCAGATTCCTTGTTTTGAATTGCTAAATTTGTTTTTGTTTTTTGAAGCAGGATCTCACCCTGACACCCAGGCTGGTGTGCAGTGGCGTGGTCTCATTTCACTGCAACGTTCACTTGCTAGGCTCAGACGATCGTCCCACCTCATTCTCCCAAGTAGTTGGGACTACAGGCATGGGCCACCGTGCCTGGCTAATTTTTCTATTTTTAGTAGACGCAGAGTTTCACCATGTTGCCCAGGCTGGTCTAGAACTCCTGGGCTCAAACGATCAGCCCACCTCAGCCTCCCAAAGTGCTGGTATTACAGGTGTAAGCCACCATGCCAGGCCAGAACTGCTAAATTTGAATTGCAATTTTATTATTTGCTAAGGCTGTTATTTGAGAATTGAAATGTATTTTCTTTTATTCATTTAGAAGGAGATACAAATTGAAGCTCCAGAGCTCTGAAAAAGGAAGGGTTTTCAATCTTTTAAACTGTGCAAGAAGTGAAACAAGTAATTACCATGTCTTTATATTAACCCCCGTCAGGAGCTTGTTCTCTCCACTTTTGCCAGTCAATTCCTGCCACACATTAACTTTTTCCTGGGAGCCTTCAACTACTTCTCCAGGTCCTCACCAGATGTGAAAGTTATGGTGTCTGTGCTTATACAGTTTTTCATAGTTATTGCCACTTTAGCATTTTATTTCTTCCTTATGTTAGAGTGAGTTGTTTGATCTTCTCTTTATTAAATTCTTCAAATAACTGTTTTATTGAGATAAGTCACATTCAATACAATTCATCCTTTTAAAGTACATAATTTAATTTATTTTTATTTTTATTTATTTATTTATTTTTTGAGAGACGGGGTCTCACTCTATTGCCAGACTGGAGTGCAGAGGCGCAATCATGGCTCACTGCAACCTTGGTCTCCGGGGCTCAAGCAATCTTTCTGCTTCAGCCTTTCGAATAGCTAAGACTGCAAGCATGCACCACCATGCCTGGCTAATTTTTAATTTTTTTGTAGACAGGTTTTCACTGTGTTGCCTAGGCTGGTCTTGAACTTCTGGCCTCAAGCAATTCTCCCACCTCGGTCTCCCAGAGCACTGAGATTGCAGATATGAGCCACTGCACCTAGCCTAAAGTATACAACTTAATAGTGCCTAGTGTTTTTGGATTTGTACAACCATCACCACAGTCAATTTTGGAATATTTTCATTACTCCAGAAAAGAAACCATATACCCATTAGCAGTTCTCACTTTCCCCCATTCCTATGCTCCCCAGCTCTAGGCAACCAATAGTCTTTGTCTCCATGGATTTCCCAGTTCTGGACATTTCATATAGATGGAATCATACAATTTGTGTCTTTTTACGACTGACTTCTTTCACTGAGCGTAATGTTTTCAAGGTTTATCCATGTTGTAGCATATGTCAGTGCTTCATTACTTTTTATTGCTGAATAATATTCCACTATATGGATATATCACATTTTGTGTATCCATTAATGGACATTTGGGTGGTTTATCCATTAATGGACATCTGGCCTCCCAGGGTGTTGGGATTACAGGCGTGAGCCACCGCGCCCAGCCATATATAACTAACTTTTTAAAGAACTTCCATACTGCTCTCCAAAGCAGCTGCAGCATTTACATCCAAAGGTGTATGAAGGCTCCAGTTTTTCCACTTCTTGCCAACACTTGTTATTTGTCTGCCTTTTGATTTCAGCTATCCTAGTGAGCACGTAGTGGTATCTCATCTATTTGAGTTTCCCTAATGGCTTTAAATTACTCTAGGTTAGAAATTGTCTTATCTTTATTTTCTAAAACACTCATAGTATTTTCCACATGTTAACTCATAATGTTTGAATTTATACCCTGTATTTAAAAATTGCAAGAAAAGGGAGGTGGGCCTTAAGATTTTTTTTTTAACCTCTGTTGAAAGTGTGCTTTGCCCATATCGTGGCATCATAGTTGCACGTCGTACTTTGTTTATTGATCCCTTATTGCCAAGCCCTATATAAGAAAGGACTTGATGAATGTTGATTAGATGAATGAATGGAGTCTTGTTCATATTCATCCTGGATTCTTGAGTTTGTCCCTGGGAACAGATGGGTGTTCTGGTTCTGATAATGCTAATAATCTCCTCAAAGATATAAACAGCATTAAAGACTTCACTTTAAACTGGTGTTCCCAGAAAAAAAAAAAGACTTGAAAGCTTGAAAACTACTTCTGAAATATAGTTCGACTTGTCTGTCTGTTGCATATTGTCAGAATTGTTACCATTTGTATAGGCAGCCCTACATTGTTATCTGTCCCTTATCTGAGAAATTCTGTGAAACGTTAGCATGGTATATCAAGAGAGTTCATCACAGCAGTTAGATAATCACCATTGTAAGGCACACTTAAAATACTTAAAAATAATACATTAATGAAAAAGTGATTTTTAAGGTTTTAAAGGTGTTAAAACCTGTCATTCAAATTATAAAGGAACTGTATTCAATTTTAGCTTTACTGTAGATATTGGCTGATAAGCATCAAGTGTTTAATATTATCATTAGAACTTTATTTTGCCAACATTTAATCTTGTGAACAAAGCAGTTATTTCTTTGCAAATCATTTTGTAACAAAGAAGCCTTTCTATGGTTGTATTTATTACAAAAAACATTTATCCCAGTTAAAATGCAACACAATAACATTGTTTTGGATAGTTGCTAAAATTTGCTAAAATACCAATTGCGGTGAGATAGTTTGTGTCTTTTAGTTGTCCAAATGCAGCTTTATAATTTTGTTGTTTTGGTACTTTGAGGCAAAAAGATTAGTTAATTTTGTGAATCTGTATGCCTTGGGTCCTTAGTAACTGAATGGCCTCTTACAAATCAAAAATATTATTCTATGCACTGTGTGGTGAGATAGCGGGATGGATGCCGTAATGATGAGATCCCAAACACCAGTGTGAAAGCTTTTCCGGAGAAGAGGTCAAAGAAAATGGTCTATTCCTTAAATGAATGCTTGTTACATTAATATGCCCTCCTGTCATTCAAATATTGTCCTCAGAGTGATCAAAAAGGTCATGACCTCTGGGTCTTTACTGCTAATGCTACTTCCTTCCTCATTTTTAGAAAAATTACTGTTAATAGAAATGATACACTCGCTTTTTTTAACATGATATTTCTATATTTTAAAAAAGTGTAAGAAACCATTAACATTTATGATTCTCACTTGTCATTCTAATTTATATTTTTAAAGATTTACATTATTTTGAGTAAGTTCTATCCTATGAAATGATGCAGATGTCACCAGCTTAAATTCAATTCTGATCTTATACATAATTCTAAATATATTACTTTGAGTAATACATGTTTACTTAGATTTACTATATTAAGTATAGATTCTGTGAAGTCATAAGTGTATACCTATATGATTTCTTGCTATTCTTGATTTGCATAATAATGAGGGTCAAAGTGCCCTTCTGCTCCTTCTTGTTCTGGGCTCTCATGAGCGTTGTCAGGATCATCGTGATCTTCACTTTCATCATCATCGTCTTGAAATCTCCTGAAAACTTGTGTCTTTAGTTGTATTGTTTGACCATTAGTGCTTCTTTGTTCACCATAATAAATAGTATGTATATGAGGGAAGCAGAAGAAGATGTATGAGTTTATTGGTTCCTTTAGTTTATTTTGGTCCACACGAATGTATGTTAAATGGTGGTGATGCAATGGGTCAATAGAAGGACACATCACTGTAAGATTCATCTCTGAAAGAAATAAATTAAAAATTAATCTTGCTTTATAAGGTATAATCCATCGTTATGACCATAATTCTGTGTTAGATTTTATGTTGTATGGGATATAATTAATTAAAATACTTATAAATTGAATTAGATTTCTTTTTTACATTAATCAAATAATAAAAAGAAAATTAAATTATAAATGAGTTTTGTATTACCAAAATATATATGGCTTCATTGGCTTTTCTGATTAATAAAGTCCTAGTAGAACAATCTCAAAAAAATTATCTACAATCTCACTACTTAGGATACTCATATTTCTTCATATACTCTATTATTTATCTCTCTATATATTTTATGTATATATATATATATACACACACACACACACATATATATATATATATATATATTTTTTTTTTTTTTTTTTGAGACAGTTTTGCTCTGTTATCCAGGCCAGAAAGCAGTTGCATGATCTCAGCTCATAGCAACCTCCGGGTTCAAGCAACTCTCATGCCTTGGCCTCCCAAGTAGCTGGGAGTACAGGCGCACGTCACCATGCCTGGCTAATTTTTTTGTTTTTAGTAGAGATGGGACTTCACCGTATTGACCAGGCTCGCCTCGAACTCCTGGCCTCAAGTGATTCACCCTACCCGCCTCAGCCTCCCAAAGTGCTCTGATTTCAGGCATGAGCCACTGTGCCCAGCCTATTTCTCAATATTTAAGGCAATACAATTTAATAGAAAGGACTATAAACTGAATAGCACACATTTCTCTGGGGCAAATTTCTGCCATTCCCTCAAGCAACTTCAAAACAACCATTTTCCACAATGTCTAAAGCATAGCTTATTAAATATTTTTTTCCTTAAAAGATGAGAATTCCATTCTTTCTCTCTTTAAAACACAATAAAAGTCTACATACTTTCTATATCATTATTTTGTAGGTATAGGTGTTCCAAATTTCTTGGAATATAGAATGCTTGCTTCAATTTGTTGTGTCCAACACTGAGTTCTACAAGGTTGGGAAGATTAAAAATATTATATGGGATGTCTTGTAGTTTGTTGTGTGACAGTCTTAAAGCATGAAGTTTTGGAAGTTTGTCGAAGTATTTTTCGGGTATAGAAGAAATGGAATTATTTTCTAAAGACAGATACATAAGTGAAGAAGGCAAACCAGGAGGCATGGATTCTAATCTGTTATTGCAGAGGTTGAGCTGCATTAGTTTTTCCATTTTGGCAAAGATTTTGTCTTTTAGCAGAGAATCATGAAGATGATTATAACAGAGATCAAGCATGGTCAAGTTTACTAGCCCATCCATGGCATTTGTCTGCAGTTTGGAGATTTCATTGTAACCAAGAAGGAGTCTTTCCAGAGATTTAGGAAGAGGAAATGGAAATTCTTCTAAATTGTTATGCTCTAGATGAAGTTGTAGTAGATTTGGAAGCTTAGCAAACACACCATAATCAATCTTTTGAGATTTAATTTTGTTGTAGCTGAGGTTAATTTCTTTAAGATAAGTTGCATTGATGAATGAATTTGCAGTCACGGCCTCAATTTCATTGAACTGAAGGTAGAGTTGCTGAATGTGCCTTGGAATATTTGGGATAGCCTTGAGTTTGCGATTATCACAGTACATTGATGATGGAAAGTTAGTTGGACAGAAGCATTCACTGACACAGCCTAAAGTATACTGATGAAAAGGAACTCCGTAGTCTACATTTTGACGAAATGGGAATCCTGTTTGATAATCATCATCTGGCTCTTGGTCATAGTCTTCATCCCACTGATAAGTTTCATATTGGCAATGTACTTTGACTCCAAGAAAGAAGAAAATAACAAATATTGGACTTAAAAAACCCATCTTCTTCTTCTTCTTCTTTTTTTCTATTGCAAGGAGAAAAGGAAACATTGTGGAGAAAGTGAGTAAACTCAATACGCTTTGTATAAATTGACAGTTATGTGAAATGTATTATACCTATGTCTGTATATAAAAGAATATCCAGAAAGAATGGGTAGTGCTCAAACCAAAATTTTTTTCTTTCTTTTTTTGTGACAGTGTCTCCTCTGTCGCCCAGGCTGGGGTACAGTGGCATGATCTCAGCTCACTGCAACTTCTGCCTCCCAGGTTCAAGCGATTCTCGTGCCTCAGCCTCCCGAGTAGCTGGGACTACAGGAGCACGCCACCATGCCCGGCTTATTTTTGTATTTTTTAGTAGAGACAAGGTTTCGTTATGTTGCCCAGGCTGGTCTCAAACTCCTGACCTCAAGGGATACTCCAGCCTCAGCCTCCCAAAGTGCTGGGATTACAGGTGTGAGTCACCACGCCCAGCCTCAAACCAAAATTAATGTTTAAGTACCAATGAGGTGAGATTTTTTTTTCTTTGTTTTCTTTTTCTTTTTTTTTTTTTTTATTTTTTTTTGAGGTGGAGTCTTGCCTCATCACCCAGGTTGGAGTGCAGTGGCGCAGTCTTGGCTCACTTCAACCTCTGCCTCCCCGGTTCAAGTGATTCTCCTGCCTCAGCCTCCCGAGTAGCTGGAACTACAGGCACGTGCCACTACACTCAGCTAATTTTTGTATTGTTAGTAGAGACGGGGTTTCTCCATCTTGACCAGGCTGATCTCTAACTCCTGACCTCAGGTGATCCACCCACTTTGACCTCTCAAAGTGCTGGGATTACAGGCGTGAGCCACCATGCCTGGCCGAGATTTTTTTTTTTTTTTAAGTCACATATTACACTGAACTCGAGTCAAAAGTCTGGTATACTAGACTTTCTACCAAGTAACCATCTTTTAAGAGTCCCAGTTTATCTTGCTTACTAGAGTATAGATCTATGATGATAGCATGACATCATTCAACTACAGTCTGATCCCTCCACTATAAATGCTGGGTGTTCTTTGGAATTACCTGATCCTTTAATGATGGTCACTGCCTGGGGGAGGAGAGACCTTTATTTTAGTTAGAGAGCTTTTGCCTGGGAGATTCTACAACTTTTATTTGTTTTCGCCCTTCAGAAGAACATGAAATGCTCCCTTTTATGTGATAATTTCAGATATTTAGAAATAGTATTCATGTTTCCTTTTAATATTTTCTGTCCAAAACTAATTGCACCATCAAATTTTCCTCATGAAACAGTTTCCAGAATCCAATTATTTAGTCTCTGACTCTGCTTGAATAACTACTTTAAATCCTAAAGACGTACAATGTTTACGTTCTACAAAATTCAAGTGTCTTTACATTTTTCTTCCTAGCTTCCTTTTTTCCATTAATAGATTTAAGTTTTGGATATACAAATATTATTAAAAACACACTGTCCCTGTCTCCCAGGAGTTTAAAGTCTGGTGGAGGATCAGATACATATGCAGCAGAATGCAGGAGGAGGATATTGTGTGGAGCAGGATTGCAAGGGGGCACACTTCACAATGAACACTCGGTGCTGAAACTTGAAGTTCTAGGGAAGGGTCAGTTGTGTCCCAGATGAGAAGCCTGAAACCTACATTTCATTTCTGTCACTTAACATATCTGCCTCTTGCCTCATCAATAAAAGAAGAATTGCAATTATAGCTGAATTATACCTTGGCTGCTTATCTGCTTATCTTGTATGTTGCCTTGTGTCTTTTTTTTTTTTTTCCTTGAGATGGAGTCTTGCTCTGTTGCCCAGGCTGGAGTGCAGTGGTGTGATCTTGGCTCACTGCAGCCACCACCTCCTGGGTTTAAGCAATTCTCCTGCCTCAGCCTCCCCAGTAGCTGGGATTACAAGCACGCTCCACCACAGCTGGCTAATTTTTGTATTTTTAGTAGGGACGGGGTTTCACCATGTTGACCAGGCTGGTCTCGAACTCCTGACCTCATGATCCACCCACCTTGGCCTCCCAAAGTGCTGAGCCACTGCACCCAGCCTCCTTGTGTCATATCTTGCCTGCTTATCCCACCTGGTTGTTGTTAGCATTGTATGAGCTATGCATGTACGAGTACTTTGCATGTTGAAAACTGCTGTCCAGATGAAATGAATGTATCGTTTAGGGAAAACGTTTTAAAAAATCCTACCTCTTTTATTCTGAGACCTTTCTACTTTTCCTATCCAGGATTTCATGAGAGAATGAGTTTCCTAAAAAATTGTTGCATATAATGAAATGACTTATCTCCTGTTCATCTAGAATGGTTCTATTTTTCATCATTGGTATAATTGAGAGAATAATTACTTAAGTTATTTTCTTTGACAGAACCTCATTTGAGAAAGGTTAAGAAACATCTCGGTTTCTTGTTCTTTTCTTGTCAGAAATTATAAATGTATAAATGTAACTATTATGTGTATTTGGGATTTGAAGTAGTTATTCAGGTGAAGTCAGAGACCCTTGAGCTCTTTTCCTGCAGTGATACTCTCCTTCATTCTTCCTCACCGTTTGCTCCCATGCGCCCGCATCCTGGGTTTTGTCATTGCTCTTACTGGAACCCTTCATACTCTCCATTTTGAGTATTCCACACTCAGACCACTATCTCTATGTAGTAACTCCAGCTGCAATAATTCTTCAATTTCAGTGGAACCTCAGCTATTGATTCTACTATTTTTCACTGTCCCTCATCCATCCTTGCCAACATTGTCGGTTCCTTCTTACCAACTTAGACCCCATAGTTCATCACTATCGTTGCTCTTTTGCACATGCCCTAAACTTTCTGGCTCCTTCAATCTGCCAGACTCCAACTCTGGTTACTCCAATTCTCCACCTACTCACAGCCTGACTGTCACAGCTGATTGTAACTAAAGAAAAGCAGGAGCATGGTGACTGGTCTCACTCTCAATTCAAGACCACTAACCTCAAGTGCTGTCCTGCTGCACTTCCTTAGACCATCCTCTTTCCCTCTCTTCTATGCTACTGTTTTGTAACTTTCCTCTCTCAAGTCTCTAATAACTCATTCCCCATTATTATTTTTGGGTGATGACCTTACTTCTTTTTTTTAAGTCGAGAAAATAGGATCAAGATATCATTTATTTCTATTTTCTTATATTTATCCCTACCAAAAAAAAATGCCAAAATAGCAATGGTTTTTTTTTTTTTTAACAGTATGTGCTTTTGAAACTCATGACGTTTCTTTGTGCAACTCTATTACATCCACTTTTCTTTCTGTTCTGTGAGATTTGTGGAAGATGTGGCATTTGACCTAGACTTTGAAGGAGTGTTGAGGTTCTCATAGAGGGAGGTGAGGAAGAAGATCTCTAGATAGAAGAGATAAGCAAAAACATAGAAGCAACAGATGGTGATGTGTTTGGGGTATGTGGTTAGTTAACTCTTGAAGGAGCAAAATAAGACTATTAAATCCAGATCTGAAGGGATTAGCCTAACTTTTTTTTCTGAGACAGAGTCTCGCTCTGTCACCCAGGCTGGAGCGCAGTGGTGCACTCTTTGCTCACCCTCCGTCTCCTGGGCCCAAGTGACTCTCTTGCTTCAGCCTCCGAGTAGCTGGGATTACAGATGCGTGCCACCACATCTGGCTTTTTTTTTTTTTTTTTTTTTATAGAGACACGGTTTTGCCATGTTGCTCAGGCTGGTCATGAACTTCTGGGCCCAACCAGTCTGCCCCCCACTCAGCCTTTACTTGAACATTTTGCCTAATCAAAAGTTTAATGTAACTTTTTTACCAAAGTGCTGGGATTACAGGCATGAGCCACCACACTTGGCCTTGGAGGGCCTAAATTCTGACCTAAGGAATTTGCACTCTGGGAATGAATGCTTAATTTAATGAATTAACATATTTAGGCTGTGATTTCATACTACAGTCAGTGTTCACGGGTGAAAAAGTAGAGAATCTTGGAAGGAGATAGAATTAAGGAGTTACGGTCTTATACCAAAGGGCAGTGTTCAGAGCAGGCTCTCCTTGCTGGGCTGGAAGCTCCCAGTGGGTCTGCTTGGAAATGCTTATTCACCTACTACTTTACCATATGTGAACATGCTTAGTGAAGCACTTTACAAATATTAGTAGTTAGTTTGATTGGGTTATATCAGTTTATAGTTATCTTGAATTATTTCTAGTGGTGAGGCACTATGCTAAGTTGGTGGAGAATACAGAAATGAAGAAGACATGAAACCATAGTCCCTTCTGTAAAGAGCAAACAGCTTAGTGGAAGAGAGAGATACAACAAAGTGAACCCTAATCTAAGGCAGAGGGTAGTATTGTTTATAGCAGAGACAGGCAATGCTGTGGGGCCAGCGGCTTACCTCAGCTACAGAGGGACGGGAAAGTCTTTTGTAGACATCATTTGACTAAGACTTTGGGAGATTAATAGGAATGGATATAGAATATTCGATACATTTTATACTCATTGATGATATTTTACATATAATTTTATAATATTTTCTTGTACTCATTATAGTACAACATATTAACTTTTTATTTTTGGAGACAGAGCCTCGCTCTGTCACCCAGGCTGGGGCGCGATGGCATGATCTCCACTTACTGCAACCTCCGCCTCCCAGCCTTAAGTGATTCTTGTGCCTCAGCCTCCTGAGTAGCTGGGATTACAGGTGTGCATCACCACAACTGGCTACACTGTCTTGTATTTTTAGTTAAGACAGGATTTTGCCATGTTGGCCAGCCTGGTCTCGAACTCCTGACCTCAGGTGGTCCGCCCACCTCTGCCTCCCAAAGTGCTGAGATTACAGGTGTGAGCCACTGCGCCTGGCTGAAAACTCAGCTTGATTTTTATCCTTTTGTTGAGAACATTAGCTCATCATCAGTTAGCAACCTTACATTTGAGAATTAGAGTCTGTTGTTGAACAACTATGAAAATTTTTGGGGAAAAAAGAAGAAGGCCTTGAATCAAGACATCATGATTGGGGCGTCTTTGAAAATAAAGAGATTCTTAATGTTGTCTGCTTTCGGTCTTTGTGAGCACCTAAGAAGAAAGTCTTTCCTTGAGGAACAATTTGTCTTCTAAACCTGAACTTATCTTAAACATCCTTGTCCTCCTCCCTCCACGTTTCTAACCATGTAGTACAATCTTGTCCCACTCCCTTTGATTAAGTGCAGTTTTCTGGTCTGAAATCCATCCTGTTTTCATCTATATGCTCATTATTTTCTATGCCTCTTACTCTTTCCCCATGATGATTTCCCATGTTACAACAATCGCTTATTTTATCCAAATTTTTCATTCCCCAACTAATCTCTTCTCAGTCATTTGCTAAACATATTTTTGTTACTTCTGCTTTTCACATTCTACGATCTATGCCTTGTTCTCTATAGGATAACTCACAGCAGTATTGTATACTTCATTGTCGATCATCTCATTTCCTGATATCTTTTAACAGAATCTAGTACAATGCAGTGTTATAAGTGCTCAAAGATTTGTTGGATGAATGATTAGGTTAATAAGCTATAGGTTAAGTCTTGCAAATGCTTCCCTCCACTAATGTTGGTTATTCCTAGACATTTATTTCACCATGGTAATTTCTTCAAATGAACATATTCATGAGAGCTTGACCGTTCGTTTTTCTATTGAATATTTCTTCATCACAATATACTGTATTCCTCACTTTCCTAGTACATTGTGTGGTAGGAAAATAACAAATGTGAAAAAGAATGGAACAAAGTAAAATATATATATTACCAGTTTTCAATGTGAATTTTTCATATTATAGCAATAAAAGCATCTGTGTCATAACGTTTCTCTTACTTGGAGAAAAGCACTTATGTGTTCATCAAGAAAAGTTTTAATTGAAATTACTAATGAGGTATAATTTACTTGTTCAGGAAAACTTTAAAGTAAAAGCCTCATAACATTTTATTATGTTAAAGACATAATTGTTTTTATTTGTATGCCATAGAAATTAGCATATAAGAAAGCAAATATTATATAATTTAGATTTTTCCAAAAAAGTTCTAAATTTTAATTTTGTAAAATTCTTTTGCTATTAAAAGTACGATTACCTCAGTTATTTTTAGCCATAATACATTTAAATCTTAATTAACTAAAACCCAAAGTAACTAGATCCTTCAGTAGACTAGACAGAGGATCTGTATCTTCCCTTTGAGAAAGAAGTAAATGAAAAGACAAACATTCTATATCAGGGATTTAGTCAGTAGAGAAATTTGGAGGAAATCTTGAGTGAAATTTGTACAAATGCCCATCAACCCCCCAACCGGAATCACTAGCATTGCTCAGCTGTATGCCTCAAAGGCATTAGCTGGTTCTTTGTTACTTATAATTCATAGAGAAAAAGAGACCTAAGGAAGAGGAAGAGATTGATTCCTTTAACATGAGAATCTCTCCTTTCATTCAAAGTAAAAAAAAAAAAAATCTAAACAAAGATTTTTTGTTGGGTAAATCTTAAATGAGAAAGTTAAACTCATTATACTACTTTACTTGAACATTTTGCCTAATCAAAAGCTTAATGTAACTTTTTTACCAAATTTTGCTTCCAAAAAATGTGCTTTTATAATAGATGCAGTCTATTTTAATATTAAGCAAATCCAATATACTTTTTAAATTTTAACAGTAGGAATACATTCTTAAAAAATTGAAAATTATTTTATTATCATACCTGTTCAATTTGCTTTAGTTTTCAGGGGTTGATGAATTTGTAAATCCTTTAAATGAATCAGAAATTCCTAAATTCTTTAACTGAGTCTCTTAAAAATCCACAGTAACTCTGTGTCCAGACAGGGCTGTCTCTTGAATTACTGTAGCAATTTAAGCAAATACAATCTTCTTGGAAAACACTTGGGTTGAATTAAAATTATGTATTTCTTTTCATGACATGAAACTTTGTGGACTGAAATTAAGATGCTTGTGTTCTTGGTCAGATTTATGTGGCTTACTTCTTTCTTTTCCCCTTAATTTTGGTTTGAGGTGTGGCAAGAATTTCCTCTAATGTGAAAGGCAAACAAAACTAAATGAAACAGCATGTACTGATTACTGTTTTTATTTTCATTTTCATGCCAAAGAATTCTTCAAATTAAGGCCCACTGTGACAGGGAACTCCAGTGTCTCAGCAACTTAAGGTGGAACTCAAAATTTCTTTTTTTATTTTTTGAGGTGGAGTCTCGCTTTGCCGCCCAGGCCAGAGTACAGTGGTGCAACCTTGGCTCACCGCAACCTCCACCTCCTGGGTTCAAGCGATTCTCCTGCCTCAGCCTCCCAAGTAGCTGGGATTACAGGCATGAGCCACCACGCCCGGCTAATTTTTTGTATTTTTAGTAGAGATGGGGTTTCACCATGTTGACCAGGCTGGTCTTGAACTCTTGACCTCAGGTGATCCTCCCGCCTCCGCCTTCCAAAGTGCTGGGATTACAAACGTGAGCCACCACGCCTGTCCTGGAACTCAAAATTTCTTGAGTCACTTGGTTGTTCAACACCTAGGTTCACATCAGTACTTTGTTAAAACAAGGAATCAGGATTAGAAACATATAACATTTTGCATTCGGTTTATTTTTAAAAGGCACTGGATTGTTGTTGCTTACACAGATTAAGTATATAACTTTTCTATACAAAGGCTTACATCCTCATTTTTATCAGCTATCTCATTTCTCCTCTTGTTTGCAGATGTACCCACTAGAATGCCTTCTAATATCCTTTGAGATAAAATTAGTCAGTTGGTTGCACTCCAAAGGTATATCTCCAATTTGCCTGTTTTTAGTATTGCACAAAATAATTTTGTAGTATTGAATAAAATAGAATGAAAAGCTTATGTTGCTCAATAGCTATTGCCTTCATTTTGTAGATTTGGAAAATTTCTTCATTTCATAGAGCTGTCTCTCCTGATTAGTAAGAGTTAACTGTTTTTAATGTTTAATTTTTACACTGTTTTCGTATTCTAAACAGAGAGTTGACTTGTGTCTTTTGGCAGTGGACTCAGAGTTCATTTTGGGGGGAATTCTTAAGCTTTTACAAACTAATAAGATAAAGTGAATCCTGGAGTTCGTTTTGTTTCCTCAAAAAAGTGTTTTCCATTAGCTTTTTACAAAGAACTCACAAGATTTATTTTGTTAAACTTTGCATTTAAGAAAAGTATACAGTGTTTCAAGTGATGCTTTGGCAGTTGTAAAAATCTAGTCTATTATTGGAGACATTGGTATGAAAAACGTGGCAGACCACATTTGAGCCAAGATTCCATCTTGTTACTGATCTTTTCCATATGTTTTCTGTTAGTGTCTTTGTTCTTAAAACTCAAGCTTTCACTAAGGAAAAGAGAACAAATCTGTGTACTTTTTTCAAAAACGGTTTTATGTGCCTTCACGGTCCTTTTGGAAGATTAACTTAAAATCAACAGCCTAATGTTTATATAACTTCTCATTAACTCTGTGATTTGGATTTACAATATTGATTGTTATTCATGTTTTTAACAAATGTGAGAAAAAATTATCAGTAGGTAATTAGAGCACACAGAATAAAAAATGTCTAGAAAATTTAAACTGATTGGCAATGTCTATCTAGGAGGTTTAAGGTGGCAAGGGATGGGAATGCAGGGAGATGGTGGTTAGAGTCAGGCCTTAAAGGAAAAAATAGGCGATATAAGTTTGTAATAGTTCACTGTTTTAGTTAAGTGGTTATAATTGTAGCAGTTGGGGAGAAAATGAGTTGAATTGTTGAAAAGTGTAAATTATGTGCTATGATTATACTTTGATTGAAATAGATTCAGTATCTCAAAGCTGAGTGACATAGGACTGGCTAGGAAAGGCCCTCCTGAGACTTGCTTAATTAACAATATAAGCATTACAATTTTCTGTGCATTTGTTCCACTTTATTTATTAGGCACCTACTTTGTGCAAATTTTAGGCGCTTGGGACTCAGCAGTGAAATTCTCTGTTGTTACAGAGAAGGAAAACAGAAAATAAATGTAAATAATCATAAAATGCAGCATATAAACAAGGTAGAGTGCGATGGAAGAGAATAATGCAAGGTAAAGGGATAAAAATGAGGCATTGGGGTACGGGTCAACAGTTCAGGCATCGCTGTATGTGGGGACTGGAATGGAACAATTAAGTTATGGTATGGCAGATGGTGAGAGCCGAGTGTCTCACTGTTGGAGTGGGAGTTACAAATAAATAAGCGAGGTGAGGTGGTGACAGTGATCCATGTGGTAATAGATTAGAGTTGAAGACATCAGTATGAACTCATATTTAGCTTAATGCAGCTGGTTAAAAGGGAAATGTAATTATGTTATATATACATAGTACACACATAGACCTCCTTGCTCTGTTGGCTGAGAGAGCCTACAAGCAGGAGCGTTTTAAGCAGCAGCAAACACAGTCAAAGCCCAGATCTTGGTTTCTAACATCATTTTCCAGTAAAAGGAACCAGGGCTGCTCCTTGGAGAAATGGCTGATTCCAGGAGGACTGGAGCAAGGAAAGTAGGAGATGGGCCTGGAGCATTGCACAGTACCAGAAAAAGGACACTCAGCAAAGAAAGAGATCTGGGGAGTCTCTGTTCTACTCAGTTTTGCTGTGAACCTAAAACTGCTCTAAAAAATAACATCTGTTAATCTTTGTTGTTGTTGTTGAGACAGAGTCTCACTTTGTCGTCCAGGCTGGAGTGCAGTGGCACTGTCTTGGCTCACTGCAGCCTCCACCTCCTGGGTTCAAGCGATTCTCCTGCCTCAGCCTCCCGAGTAACTGGGATTACAGGCATGTGCCACCATGTCCGGCTAATTTTGTATTTTCAGTAGAATCGGGGTTTTTCCATGTTGGTCAGGCAGATCTTGAACTCCCTACCTCAGGCAGTCTGCCCACTTCAGCCTCCCAAAGTGCTGGGATTGCAGGCATGAGCCACCATGCCCTGCCTATTAATATTTTTAAAAGGGTAGGCAGACACTATTTTAGGTAGTTTAGATATTTAGAACTGAATATGGTGACGGGGCAAGCCAAGTTGGTATCAGAGTGGTGACAGGCCAGCTTGGCTGATGCCTAGTGATCTAGGAGGAGGGAGTCGGTGGTACTCTCACAGGTAGCCAGTGTCAGGGTCAAGGCAGACATATGCCTGGAAGTAACCACCTCTCAGCATTCTAAATGGAATCAAGTTTGTAAGGCAGATAATAACACTTAGCTGATGAACTACTTCTATCGGAAAGGCCACTTGGGCAGCCCTATAGAAACAATCCAAACATTAATTGCAGTCAGTCTCTTGGTCTGTCTGCTCCCAGGGGACTATGAGGAGCCCCTGAATTCATGACCCATACTCACAAGGTTTCTTGGCCATCATCATTCACATTTTCTGTAAATGGTGCCCCCATCCCAACCCTGACCACTCTCTTGTGTAAGCCAGAAGTTTGGGAGTCCTTTAAATTAGTGCCTTCTCAAGTGTAGTAGGAGGTCCATCAGCATCAGAATTACCAGAGCTGCTTATTAAAAATTCAGGTTCCAGCATCTTTATATACTCTAGATCTACAAAATCAGAACCTCTGAGCATGGGCTCAGAAACTTCCATTTTAAACAGGTGTCCCAGGTCCCACCAAACCTTGAGAACCACTAATGTAAATACTTCTCCCTGACTTTCAAATTGAATCTGTTGGTGAATCTTTTGTGTTCTACACCCAAATATCTGTTTGGTCTGACTTTGTCTCATACCACGACTGCCATCATCTCAAACCCGGGTGCTCTGGGTAGGGTCTTGACTATGTTCACAGATATCCTTCTCCAAGCAGTTTTTTAGCTGTCTGCATAAAAATCAGACTACACACTGTCTCTGCTTAAACTTCCTTGTTTCTACTTGTTACTTGTTTCTACTTACTACTTCCAGTGATGCTTTATTTTTAAAAAGTAAATTCCAAACACTGATCTTCAAGATTGGGGATGATCTGACCTTGGCCTACCACTTGCCCATTCTTGGAATGTTCAGTTTGCATTACTGCTGGTTTCTGCACTGTTCCCACACTGGCTTCTTTTTGAGACTCACATTGCCATGTTTCTGTCTCACTATGACCTTTGAAAGAGCATCTCTGTCTGTTGAGGATACTAGGCCTCTGTACCTCTTATTCTCGTTGTTAGCTAACTCTTATCTTTAGAACATCAGCTTATCCCAGCTGCAATTAATGATGAATGTAATTATTTGTCTGCTTTCTCCTTTCTGACAAGATTCTTTTATGAGTTGCCATGTCCTCAAACTGTCTGTCAATAGTGGTTGCTCAATAAATATTGTTTGAATGAATGAATGAATGAATGCACAGTACCTTCCAATGCGTATCTTCTCCTGCATTTTCTGAAGATGTTTTTAATTTCCTGCCTGTTGGAGGAAAGGTGCCTCCAGACAATGGCCTCTGTCACTTCAGGGGAACAATCTTACTGTCACCTCCCAGACCTTACCTGGTGAACTCATCAGCAGGCCTCATAGGCCCTGTATGTGGAACCAACTTTTATTAACACAAAAGCATGAATACAGAAACACTGAAAACAGAAGACAATCAGTGAATACTTGGCTAAAGTCTACAGAACACAACGAAGGGAAAGAACAAACGACTGTTATGCTTAACTCAGCATTTGAATCACCTGAATATAATCTTGTCATTTTTCAGGCCAAGTGAGGTGGCTCACGCCTGTAATCCCAGCACCTTGGGAGGCTGAGGAGGGCGGATTACCTGAGGTCAGGAGTTTCAGACTAGTCTGGCCAACATGGTGAAACCTTGTCTGTACTAAAAATACAAAAATTAGCCAGGTATGGTGGTAGGCGCCTGTAATCCCAGCTACTCGGGAGGTTGAGGCAGGGGAATTCCTTGAACCCAGGAGACGGAGGTTGCAGTGAGCCAAGATCACACCGTTGCACTCCAGCCTGGGTGACAAGAACGAAACTCCATCTCAAAATCATCATCATCATCATCATCATGTCATTTTCTTGTGAATTTCTTCCAGAGGTATCTTGTACATATAGAAGCAAATACATATATTTAGAAATCATTATTTCTTAAGAAGCATTCCTGCATGAAATTCAAGATGTTTCTACTCTTTTCCTAATGTAAACATTGGTGCAACTAATATACTTTTATAAGGGACTGCACATGTGTGCTAGTGTGTCTGAGGGGTGCATCTTCAGGCACAGATATGATTATTCTCCTCAGAGGCCCTTCCAAGTGGCACTCCCAGCTGTTAAATCCTCTGCATACCATTTATCAGGTTTTAATCTTTCAGTGATCCGATGGGTTAAAATGGTATCTCATAGTTGAGTTCTTATTTCTCTTACTATGGATCTAGTTGAATATCTCTTATATTTTACAGCCCTGTATGCTGCTTTTTCTGGAACTGCTTGTATCTTTTACTTTTGTTTCTACTGTATTGTAGTCTTTCACTTAATGACTTTTAGGAGTTCTTTATGCATAAGGGAAACTATGTGCTATGACTTATAACTATTATTTTTCAATTTGTAATTTGCTTTTGATGGTTTTGCCATGAAGACTTTTTGTTACGTCACTGGGTTTATCCATCTCTTCTCTGTTTTTTTTTTGTTTTTTTTTTTAAAGATGAAGTCATTCAAGTGATTCTCCTGCCTCAGTCGCCCAAGTAGCTGGGATTACAGGTGCACACCAGCGCCTGGCCAGTTTCTTTCTTTTCTTTTTTTTTTTTTTTTTGAGACGGAGTCTTGCTCAGTCACCCAGGCTGGAGTGCGGTGGCGCGATCTCAGCTCACTGCAAGCTCCGCCTCCCGGGTTCTCGCCATTCTCCTGCCTCAGCCTCCCGAGTAGCTGGGACTACAGGCGCCCGCCACTGCGCCCGGCTAGTTTTTTGTATTTTTAGTAGAGACGGGGTTTCACCGTGTTAGACAGGATGGTCTCAATCTCCCGACCTCGTGATCCGCCCGTCTCGGCCTCCCAAAGTGCTGGGATTACAGGCTTGAGCCACCGCGCCCGGCCTATTTTCAAATTTTTAAAAAAAATTTGCATTTGAAAATCTGGTATGTTTAGTGTTTACAGTACTTGTTAAGTATGAGATGCAATCCCACTGAATATTTTGCTGACATTAATTGAATAGTCCACCTTTCCCCTATCAAATTTGAAATGCCACTGTTTCCATACACTAGATTTCTTTAACTATTGAAGGCATTTCTTGACATTATATTATTTCCCTTTGACATGCTTGTCGATTGATGCATTGTTGGCATTTGATGTGGATAAGGGTACGTTTGTTTAGATCTCATTAATACTTAATACTTGGTATTCTCTAAACTTTTTCCAATTTGATAAGTATTCAATGGCAATACATTGTGATTTTAACTTCCATTGGCCTGCCTACTAAAGAGAGTGAACATCTTTTCAAATGTTTTTCAGACATTTGGATTTTCTCTTCTGATGTGTGCCTGTTGATGTTTTTTACTCATTTTTCTTTTCTTTTCTTTTTTCCGATACAGAGTCTTGCTCTGTCACCCAGGCTAGGTTGCAGTGGCACGATGTTGGCTCACTGCAGCCTCGGCCTCCCAGGTTCAAGCAATTCTTCTGTCTCAGCCTCCCGAGTAGCTGGGATTACATGTGCCCACCACCACGCCCAGCTAATTTTTGTATTTTTAGTAGAGATAGGGTTTCACCATGTTGGCCAGGCTGGTCTTAAAACTCCTGACGTCGTGATCTGCCCACCTCAGCCTCCTAAAGTGCTGGGATTACGGGCATTACCACTGCGTCCGGCCTTTACTCATTTTTCTGTTACGTAATTTTTTTTTTTTTTTTTTTGAGACGGAGTCTGGCTCTGTCGCCCAGCCCAGGCTGGAGTGCAGTGGCGCGATCTCGGCTCACTGCAAGCTCCGCCTCCCGGGTTCACGCCATTCTCCTGCCTCAGCCTCCCGAGTAGCTGGGACTACAGGCGCCCACAACCGCGTCCGGCTAATTTTTTGTATTTTTAGTAGAGACGGGGTTTCACCGTGGTCTCGATCTCCTGACCTTGTGATCCGCCCGCCTCAGCCTCCCAAAGTGCTGGGATTACAGGCGTGAGCCACCGCGCCGGACCTACGTAATTTTTTAAAATTGATTTTTACAGATTCATTATATCTCATAGATACTAACCTCTTGCTGGTTATACCTATGACTCTGTGTTACAGGTTTTCAGTTGATTCTCTTGAATTTTTTAGGCACATGTGGTTCATATGAAAATGGTAATTTTGGCCGGGCTCAGTGGCTCACGCCTGTAATCCCAGCACTTTGGGAAGCTGAGGCAGGTGGATCACCTGAGGTCAGGAGTTCGAGACCAGCCTGGCCAACATGGCAAAACCTGGTCTCTACTAAAAAGATAAAAATTAGCTGGGCATGGTGATGGGCGCCTGTAATCCCAGCCGCTCGGGAGGCTGAGGCAGGAGAATCGCTTGAACCTGGGAGGCAGAGGTTGCAGTGAAACTCCATCTCAAAAAAAAAAAGAAAAAAGAATATGGTAATTTGACCTTCTCTTTAATTGCTTTTGAGAAACTAGCTGTTTGTTTGAAAGACATTTTGTAAATCTTTAGTATCTAGACAGCTGGACTATTTATTGTTTGGTCTTTCAGTTAGCTCCTATAAACCACATGAGATGAAAGTACATTTCAAATCAATAAGCCACATGACAACAAAACTAGAAGATATCATAGAATCCTCGCCAAATAAGGAGGGTTGGGTATAAAAGCCAGCACACAACCAATCACAGGCTGCAGAAAAAGCAAGAGAGCACTCATAGGCACGGGGAGTAGCCAGTACTCCACCCTCACAGAAGCAAAGTCCCAAAATTATATACACAATTAAAAAATGATTTTCTACATAATTAATTCAAAGTTTCCTCTACAATGACTAGTACTGAGTACTTTGTACTTTTAGAAATCACATTTTCAGGACTAGGAAAGGGTGGAAAAATGCATTTTACTTGGTGAAATCATTGGGAAATACTTTTGTTGTTGAGGAGGTGCAGATAGAAGTAGACCCTTTAATTTGGGGAATACATAATCCATCGTATTAGATAATTGGAGGAAAGGGCAGGAAAAAGATACAAAAAACTTTTGGACTTGAATCTTTCATGGTATTGATTTATTTTTTCTTCGATTAAATAAAAAAGATACCCTGAGATACCACAAAGCAAAAAGGCATTTGGGGAGTGCCTTAGTTCATCTTTTGCTACTATAACAGAATACCACACACTGAATAATTTATAATGAACAGGAATTTATTTCCTCACGGTTCTGGAGATTGCGAAGTCCAAGATCAAGGCACCAGCATTTGGCAAGGGACTTCTTGCTGGGTTAAAGAGAGCAAGAGGGGGTGGTTCCACTCCTGTAATAACAGCATCAGATAACCTAAATACTTCTTAAAGTTCCCACCTCTTAATACTGTTATGATGGCAGTTAGGTTTCAACATGATTTTTGGAGGAGACAAACATTAAAACCATAACAAGGAAGGAGGAGTAAATTCCTCCCGCAATCACTTTTCTGTTTGACTGGTACTTGGTACACACAGTGAGTCTCCCTAATTACATTTGGTTTTTTTGTAAGGCAGCCTGATACCTTTTTTTCTTCTCTAATGTGGGTAAAAGGTACATTAAGCAGAAAGATTACCTTCTGTAAGTTAATAAGGGATTATATAGTTTGAGATACATTTATAAAACATTATTATAAAACATCTGGAATGTTTTATAAATGATTGCTATGAAAACAATGAAAATTTAATTACAAAAATGTACCCTAGGCTGGGTGTGGTAGCTCACGGCCTGTAATCCCAGCACTTTGGGAGGCCGAAGCAGGCGGATCACTTGAGGTCAGAAGTTCAAGACCAGTGTGGTCAACATGGCAAAACCCCAACTCTACTAAAACTACAAAAATTAGCTGGGCTCAGTGGTGCATGCCTGTAATCCCAGCTACTTGGGAGGCTAAGGCAGGAGAATCACTTGAACCTGGGAAGCAGAGGTTGCAGTGAGCCAAGATTGTACCATCACACTCCAGCCTGGGTGACAGAGCAAGACTTCATCTTAAAAAAAAAAAACAAGTATACATTTTTTTAAACATCAACTGTTTAAAATACACATATCTTACACTTTGTGCTCACCTTCCTTTAAATATCATTCCCAAAGCACAGTAATTCTAGCTTTGCAAAGATTGAAGTCAGTGTACAAAAATCAATGTTATTTCTATATACTAGAATGAATAATTGGAGACCGGGCGTGGTGGTTCACCCCTGTAATCCCAACACTTTGGGAGGCCGAGGTCGGTGGATCACACGGTCAGGAGTTCAAGACCAGCCTGGCCAATGTGGTGAAACCCCATCTCTACGAAAAATACAAAAATTAGCTGGGCGTGGTGGCGCATACCTGTAGTCCCAGCTACTTGGGAGGCTGAGGCAGAAGAATCGCTTGAACCCAGTAGACCAAGGTTGTAGTGAGCCGAGATTGTGCCCCTGCACTTCAGCCTGGGCGACTGGGCGAGACTCCGTCTCAAAAAAAAGAAAAAGAATGAATAATTGGAGATGGAAATATTTAGTTAACATCTAATAAGATTTGTGTAAGAATTGCATGCTGAAAATTGCAAACATTGAGGAAGATCTAAATAAAGTATTGGCAAAAGGATAGACACTTGAGCAGTGGAATAAAGTTCAGATATAGGCTTACAAATTTCTGATTAATTTATTTTTGCCAAAGGTAAGTCAGCGGAGAAAGAATCATGTTTTTAACAAATATTGGGATAAAATCTCATTCAGAAAAGTAAAACTTAAAAAAAAAAGGAATTGTTAAATTTGGAGGAAAACATCCAGAGATGCAAGACGGTTCAAACCTTAATATTTTAAAGTTTTCTGAGCCTGGTGCGGTGGCTCACACCTGTAATCCCAGCACTTTGGGAGCCTGAAGCGGGCAGATCACTTGAGGTCAGGAGTTCAAGAAGTTCAAGACCAGCCGGGTGACATGGTGAAACCCCATCTCTATTAAAAATACAAAATTAGTGTAGCATGGTGGTGTACGCCTGTAATCCCAGCTACTCAGGAGGCTGAGGCAGGAGAATTGCTTGAACCTGGGAGGTGGAGATTGCAGTGAGCCAAGATCACGCCCCTGCACTCCAGCCTGGACAGCAGAGCGAGAGACTCCCATCTCAAAAATAAAATACAAAGTATACTGTACACTGTGTACAACCTTATATGTGTTTTGGCAATGCTTGGTAGACATAGTCCAGGGATGAAACTCTCATCAGGCAATCTACAGTCATCTTTTTCAAGATTCAGATGTTTGTCTTTATAACCCTTATTTTTCATTTTGTTTTATTTATAAATCCCCAAGGTTGAGAGTGATTAAAAATACTGTCTGACCATTTTATAAAACCATTCTCAAGTGGGCCCTGGTGTTGATTTCTCCTATTACCTTAGATTCTACTGCAATCATTTACTTTTTAATTAAAAACGTTATTTTGATTTCATTATTGAGTCACATGCAGTTATGAGAAATAATACAGAAAGATCCCATGTACCTTTTACCCAGTTTCCCCTAATGATAACATCTTGCAAAACTGTGGTACAGTATTACAATCAGGATGTTGAAGTTGAGATAGTAGAATTATAGAACATTTTTATCCCTGCAAGAGTTTAACATGTTGCCCTTTTATAGGTACATAAATCTCTTGCTCTTCCCCCTTCACCTTTAGCCCCTGGCAACCACTAATCTTTTCTCAATTTTTACAGTTTTGTTATTTCAGGAATGTTATAGAAATGGAATCATACAATATATAACCTTTTGGAAATGTGTCACTAAACGTAATTCTCTGAGGATTCATTTGAGGTGCTGCATGTATCACTGGTTTATTCCTTTTTATTACTGAGTGATATTCCATGAAATAGATGTACCACTGTTGGTTTAACTGTCCACTGAAAAAACATCTAGGCTGCCTCCAGTTTGGGCTAATACTAATAAACTTGTTCTAAACATTCATGTACAGGTTTTTGTGTCAACATGAGTCTTCATTTCTCTTGGGTACATGCCCCGAGTATAATTGCTGGGTCATACGGTAAGTGCATGTTTAGTTTTTAAAAACATGCCAAACTATTTTCCAAAACAGCTGTACCATTTTACATTCCCACGAACAGCGTATGAGTGATTCAGTTTCTCGACATCCTCACTAGCATTTGATGTTTTAACACATTTTTATTTTAGCCATTCTAATAGGTATGTAGTGATATATTACTGTGGTTTTAATTTGCATTTCCCAAGTAGCTAATGATGTTCAGAATCTTTTCATGTGCAGAATCTTTTCATGTGCTTATTTGCTATCTGTGTATTCTCTTTAGTGAAATGTCTGTTCGTGTCCTTTGCCCATTTTCCCATTGAATTGTTCATTTGCTATTGCGTTTCATGAGTTCTAGATACTAGAACTAGGAGTACCTTTGTAGGATATGTAGTTTGCAAAGATTTTCTCCATTCTGTTGCATGCCTTTTCATCTTCTTAGCATCTTTCAGAGAGCAAAAGTTTTAAATTTTGGTGAAGTCTAGTCTATTGATTCTTTTTTTCTTTTATGGATCATGCTTTTGTTGTCATATCTAAGAACTCTTTACAAAATCCTAGCTCTCAAAGATTTTCATCTATGTTATTTTCTAAAAGTATAGCTTGACATTTTACTTTTATGATTCATTTTGAGTTAATGTTTTTATAGGGTTTGAGAGGTTTTTTTATGGATATTCAATTGCTCTGGTACCATTTTTTTAAAAGACTGTCTTTCCTTCAGTAATTGCTTTGGTGCCTATGTCAAAAATAAATTGTCTGCACTCAATGCTATATCTGGCTTTTCTTTTTCAGTTCTCTTTATTTATATGTCTGTCTTCCTGACAACACAACCTAGTCTTGATTACTATAGTTGTATCATAAGTCTTGAAATCAAGTAGAATGATTTTTCTCACTGTATTCTTTTTTCAGAATTATTTTGGCTGTTCTAGTTCCTTTGCCTTTCTTTATAAATTTTAGAATGATCTTGTCTGTGTCTATAAGAAATCTGGCCACGTGTGGTGGCTCACACTTGTAATCCCAGCACTTTGGGAGGCTAAGGCAGGCGGATCACTTGAGGACAGGAGTTCAAGACCAGCCTGGCCAACATGGTGAAACTCCATCTCTACTAAAAATACAAAAAAATTAGCCGGGCATGGTGGCAGGTGCCTGTAATCCCAGCTACTCAGGAGGCTGAGACAGGAGAATCACTCAAACCCAGGGGGCAGAGTTTGCAGTGAGCAGAGCTCATGCCTTTGCAATCCTGCCTGGGCAAGAAGAGCGAAACTCCGTCTCAAAAATAAATAAAGTAAATCTTGCTGGGATTTTGGTAGGAATTACATTAAAACTGTATATCAATTTGCCCTTTTCTTTTCTTTTCTTTTTTTTTTTTTTTTTTTTTTTTGAGGCAGAGTCTCGCTATGTTACCCAGGCTGGAGTGCAGTGGCACGATCTGGGCTCACTGCAAGCTCCGCCTTCCGGGTTCACGCCATTCTCCTGCCTCAGCCTCCTGAGTAGCTGGGACTACAGGTGCCCGCCACCATTCCTGGCTAATTTTTTGTATTTTTGGTAGAGGCAGGGTTTCACTGTGTTAGCCAGGATGGTCTCGATCTCCTGACCTAGTGATCTGCCCACCTCGGCCTCCCAAAGTGCTGGGATTACAAGCATAAGCCTCCACACCCAGCCCCCAGTTTGCCTTTTTTAATTGGGTTTTTGTCTTATTATACGTTGTAAGGGTTCTTTTATATTCTGGATATAAGTCCTTTATCAAATATATAGCTTGTAATATTTTTCTTCTAGTGTATGATTAGTCTTTTTCTTTCTTTTTGTCTTTTTTCTTTTCTTTTTTTTTTTTTGACAGAGGCTTGCTTTGTTGCCCAGGCTGGAATGCAGTAGTAGGTTCTTGGTTCACTGAAACTTCCACCTCCTGGGCTCAAGTAATCTTCCCACCTCAGCCTCCCGAGTAGCTGAGACCACAGGCATATGCCATCACACCCAGCTAATTTTTGTATTTTTTGTAGAGAGGGTTTTGCCATGTTGCTCAAGCTGATCTTGAATTCCTGGGCTTAAGCGATCCACTCTCCTCCCAAAGTGTTGGGATTACAGGCATGAGCCCTTGTGCCCAGGCTTTTCATCTTCTTAATAGCCTTTTGACACATAAATATTAATTTTATAAAGTCTAATTTATAAATTATCTTTTGGAGACACTGTCTTACTGTTGCCCAGGCTGGTGTGCAGTGGCGCAATCACAACTTACTGCAACTTTAACCTCCCAGGCTCAAGTGATCCTCCCACCTCAACCTCCAGTGATTCTCCCTCCTCAGCATCTCGAGTAGCTGAGACCACAGACATGTGCCTCCACACCTGGCTAATTTTTTTTATTGTTTGTAGAGATGAGGTCTCCCTATGTCGCCCAGTCTGGTCTTGAACTCCTAGGCTCAAGCAATCCTCCCACCTCAGCTTCCCATAGTGCTGGGATTACAGACGTCAGCCACTGCACTGGGACCAGTTTATGAATTTTTATCTTTTATTATTCATGCTTTTGGTGTCAAGTCTAAGAACTCTTTGCCTAAGGTCTTAAATATTTTTTCCTATTTCTTCCAGAAGTTTTATAAGTTTTATCTCTTATGTTTAGGTCTATGATCTACTTTGATTTAATTTTTGTGTGTGGTGTGAGGTTAGGATCTAAGTTCACTTTTTTGCATATGAATATCCAATTGTCTCTGCACCATTTGTTAAAAAGACAATTGTTAAAAGTTGTCTTTTAACTTTTTTAATTTTAACTTTTTAATTGTCTTTAAAAAGACAATTGTAAAAAGACATGTTAAAAAGTTCTGTTCTATTGATCTGTGTGTCTGCCTTATACCAGTCTCACGCTCTCCTAATTAGGGTAGTTTTACAGTAAGTTTTGCCATTGGGGAGTATACATCCTCTAATTTTGTTGTTCTTTTTCCAAATTGTTTTCACTGTTGTAAGTCCTTTGCATTTTCATATAATTTTTGAGATTGGTGTGTCTACATCTACCATCATAAGATTTCATGATGATTGAGTGCTTAGTATTTAAACATTGCATTTAAACTGCTTCATTTTTGACTGGGTGTGGTGGTTCTTGCCTGGAATCCCAGCACCGTGAGAGGCCAAGGCAGGTGGATCACTTGAGGTCAGGAGTTTGAGGCCAGCCTGGCCAACATGGTGAAACCCCGTCGCTACTAAAAATATAAAAGTTAACTGGGCATGGTGGCATGTGCCTATAATCTCAGCTTCTTGGGAGGCTGAGGTGGGAGAATCTCCTGAACCTGGGAGGCAGAGGTTGCAAAGCCGAGGTTGCATTACTGCATTGCAGCCTGGGTGACAGCGAGACTCCATCTCAGTCAACCAACCAACCAATCAATCAATCAATCAATCAATAATCTGCTTCATTTGTTATTGTTACATGGTATGACCTTAGTAAATGCGTGGTGCTGTTCTTTTGTTCTTATTAAGGTTTTCCAGTACGGTGAAGTGACTTAGATTCTTTCGTATATGAAGCACAATTCTGTTTGTCCTAGTTTTCAAATATTTCATCTTTTTGTTTTCCTAAGTATTTTTATTAGTCAGATTCTGTGTTATTTTTTCTTCTAGTTAGATGTTATTGTCTAAATTTTTAAAATATAATTAGCAGTGGTTTAAGACTATTTTAAAGTAGACCTGGCTTTGATGTCTTTATTTTCAGACTTCTATAACTTATTAGAATAAGACTGCCCTCCCATGGTGAAAATTAGATAATTTTTTTCAGTAAATTTAATGGGCTTATTTTTGGAAAAAATCGTTTAAAATGCGTACATTTTTAAAATATGTGGGAAATAAGCAATAAGCTATTCTGTGTTTCCAAATAAACAGAAATTGTAGAAACCGCCCCCCCCCCCCCCCCCCCCCGGCCCACACTAGCTATGAAGTCACAGTGGCTGACTGTGGGAGGCCCTGGCCACAGCTTTTCATGAGTTGGTGGTCTTAAGTCACCTGTCTCTCTGGAGAATCAGTTTTATAATCTTAAAATGAAGAGGTTTCAATGAGGCTGCTCCACATCTAAACTTGTGTGGCTCCTTTGGCTTTCTATGCCACCTTCTGTTTGTCTTCCTCTTATTTTATGGGATATCACTTTGTATCTAGTCCTCTTTCTCAATCCCATGTTAAAATTCTTGGAATGCCCTTGTGTCTTATTGGTCTGATCCCCTCTATATTTTCTGTAGAATTATGTAATATTGCCACAAGTACCATTTGGGTGAAAGGAACTCTTTGGTCTTCAAAGTATTGAAATGATTGTAAGTATGGATAAGCGTGGTGAATATAGAGAATCTGTTACTTACATTTATTCGGATTAATAGTTGCAGTGGCCTCCCCTTATCCACAGTTTTGCTTTCCCCCATTTTAGTTACCCGTGGTCAACCATGGTCCAAAAATATTAAATGGAAAATTCCAGAAATAAATAATTCATAAATTTCAAATTGCATGCTCTTTTGAGTAGCCCGATGAAGTCCCGTGTTGTCCAGCTCTGTCTAGCCCAGGACATAAATCATCCCTTTGTGGAACATATCCACACTATATATACTCCCTTCCCGTTAGTCACTTAGGGTTATTAGATCACCTGTCATGGTATCCTAGTGCTTATGTTGTAGTAACCCTTATGTCAAAGAGAATCTGTAACAAGGGTGTCCAATCTTCTGGCTTCCCTGGACCACGTTGGAAGAATAAGAATTGTCATGGGCCACACATAAAACACACTAACACTAGTGATAGCTGATGAGTTTAAATAAATAAATAAATAAATCCTGGAAAAACTCATCATGTTTTAAGAAAGTTTATGAATTTGCGTTGGGCCACATTCAAAGCCATCCTGGGCTGCAGTGGGCCATGGCTATGGGTTGGACAAGCTTGATCTATAAAGTGCTTCCCTTAAGTGAAAAGGTAAATGTTCTCAACTTAATAAGGAAAGAAAAAGAATGGTGTGGTGAGAGTGCTAAGATCTGTAGTAAGACCACATCTCCTATCTGTAAAATTGTGAAGAAGGAAAAAGAAACTAGTTTATTTTCTTGTTGCACCTCAGACTGAAAGTTATGATCACAATTCATGCATAAGTATTTAGTTAAGAGGGAAAAGGCATTAAATCTGTGAGTGGAAGACGTGAGCAGAAATGTGTTTTGGTTGACAACAATCAGGTTTTGTACTTGCTGTGGTTTCAGGCATCTACAGGGGATGTCTTAAAACATATCCCCCATGGTAAAACCAAGACTGTTGTTCAGTAAGTCCTCACTTATCATCAGTGGGTTCTTCGAAACTGAGACTTTAAGTGAAATGACATATAATGAAACCGATTTTACCATAGGCTAATTGTTACCAAACAAGTGTTAAGTTCCTGTGGCATATTTCTGGTTATAAAATTGTCACCGAACTTCCTAATAAAGACGCAAAACATATCTAATATTAAACATTGAAATAAATGTGAGCTATATGTATGTTTAAGAAAAGGTTAATAAAAAACAAGTGCATGAATTTTCATCTTTTATTAGTCATACTTTTGGATGTTAGTTACATGACATGTAACTACAGTGTTAAAATTAATCAAGCTACATATTTATCATCTGTGTACTTTTCTATACATATATTAAACATCAATAGAAAATTTATAAGAAGTCAACAATATGGATTCAACTACTAATTTATAGGAAATGCAGCGGACAGAGGAATATGTTAAAGTACACCACAAGTACGCAATCAGGAAAATCTAGACTGTGGGAAATGCCTGGTGAAGCAAACAACTTGGTTTCTCCATCAGATTAAATGTAAGGAAGAAAAAAAGGGATGAAGGGGAAATGTATAGGTTGAAAAAGACTTAAAAGGTATATTGACCAGGTGCAGTTGCTCACACCTGTAATCCCCACACTTTGAGAGGCCGAGGCAGGTGGATCACTTGAGCCCAGGAGTTCAAGACCAGCCTGAGCAACATAACAAGACTCCACCTCTACAAAAAATACAAAAATTAGCCTGGTGTGGTAGCGCGTGCCTGTAGTCCCAGCTGCTCAGGAGGCTGAGGCACGAGAATCACTTGAACTGTGGAGGTGGAGGTTGCAGTGAGCCGAGATCGCACCACTGCACTCCAGCCTGGGTGCCAGAGTGAGACTCTTAGGAAACAAAGCAAAACAAAACAAAGACTTAAAACATATATCAGCTTTTGACATCTGTGTGCCCTTGTTTGGATACTGACTCAAACAGACAAAGGAGTTTAAAAATTGTGGAATAGTTGGCAAGTTGAACATTTGGTGAGTTTGATGATATAAGGAAATAGTGTCAATTATTTTTTGGTATGGTAATTGTATTGTAGTTAATGTTTTAAAAAGTAGAGGGAGGTATTCTTTCTAAGGCCAAAATAACCCCTACACCAAAATTTGACAAGAGCATCACAAGAAAATAAAATTGTAGGCCAGTAAACCACAAATAGTAAATAAAACATTGTAAGTTAAAATTTAGATATATATAAAAATGAGGCTGGGCACAGTGGCTCACACCTATAATCCTAGCACTTTGGGAGGCCAAGGTGGGCAAATCTCCGGAGGTCAGGCGTTCGAGACCAGCCAGACCAACATGGAGAAAACCCATCTCTACTAAAAATTTAAAAATTCGCCAAGCGTGGTGGCGCATGCCTGTAATCCCAGCCACTTGGGAGGCTGAGGCAGGAGAATCACTTGAACCTGGGAAGCAGAGGTTGCAGTAAGCCGAGATTGTGCCATTGCACTCCAGCCTGGACAACAAGAATTAAAATCTGTCTCAAAAAAAAAAGAAAAAAAGAGATACTCCATTATGATCAAGTGGGATTTGTACCAGGAACTCCAAATTGGTTTGAAAAAGCCCATTGTGATTCATAATATTAACAGAATAAAAGAAAATTATATGAACATCTTAGTAAATAAAAAACATTTGATATGGCTGGGCGCAGTGGCTCACACCTGTAATCCCAGCACTTTGGGAGGCCAAGGTGGGCAGATCATGAGGTCAGGAGATCGAGACCATCCTGGCTAAAACAGTGAAACCCCATCTCTACTAAAAATACAAAAAAAAAAAAAAAAAAGTAGGCATGGTGGCGGCGCCTGTAGTCCCAGCTACTCGGGAGGCTGAGGCAGGAGAATGGCGTGAACCCGGGAGGTGGAGCTTGTGGTGAACCAAGATTGCGCCACTGCACTCCACCAGCCTGAGTGACAGTGCGAGACTCTGTCTCAAAAAAAAAAAAAAAAAAAAATTGATACAATTAAACACACCATTATCATGATGAAAATGTTTAGGAAGGTGACTTAATTTGATAGAGGGTATCTACAAAAATACCACTAACATAACATGAGGAAATACTCAACTCTTCTCACCAAAAATTGAGAACAAGATAAGAATGTCTACTTTCATCACTCCTATTCAGGTTTATACTGGAGCTCCTAGCAGTGAGATACAGAAAAGAAGAAATAAAAGGTACAAAAGTAGGGAAAAAAGGAATAAAAACTAACTTTAATTACAGTAGACATAATTTTATTTATGAAATCCCAAAAGAATATACAAGCAAACTATTAGAATTAATAAGTGAATTTAGCAAGACTACTGATTATAATTTCAATATAAAAATATCAATTTTTACCATATACTACCAATACATAATTGGAAAATAAAACTTTGAAAGATCATTTATAATAGCATCTGAGCTGTCACCAACCTGGGGTAACTAAAAAAAATGGTGTAAGACTTTTATCAGAACACTACAAAAAGAAGAATATAGCAGATAAAAACACATTGTGTTCCTAAGGTGTGAATAAAATTTTTTTCTTTTCCTTCACTAATAAGCATTATTCAGTGATTTCATTTAGAAAAATATATTGAACCAAGGCAGCATGTTAGCCTTGGGGAGGGGGAGAGAAGATGCAAAGATGACTAACACACAGTCCTTGCAACCAAGATTTCTAAAATCCTCTGGAGAATATGAAAGAACAGACCAAGCTGGGCAACAGAGTGGGGCTCTGTCTCTTAAAAAAAAAAAAGAGAGAGAGAAAGAGGGAGGGAGAGAAAGAAAGAGAAAAAAAGGAATGAAGAGATGGAGAGAAAAAGGGAGGGCTGGAAGAATAGTCAACTATGTATTCATCTCAGCTCAGTAAATCAGCACTTTACAGAAGATAAAGTAAACAGAGTAGCTACCTGCGGGGACATCTGGCCTTCTAAATGTTTCAAAACAAAGGAATGAGTTTCTTGCATGACTCAGCTTCGAGCTTAACTTTTCCTCTTTAACATAGTGTAGCAAACCCCAAACTTTTTGGCACCAGGGACCAGTTTTGTGGAATACAGTTTTTCCACAGATGGGCATGAGGAAGGAGGGAATGGTTTCAGGGTGATTCAGTTGCATTACATTTATTGTGCACTTTGTTTCTATTATTACATTGTAATATATAATGAAATAATTATACAGATCACCATAGTGCAGAATCAATAGGAACCCTAAGCTTGTTTTCCTGCAACTAGATGGTCCCACCTGGGGGTGATGGAAGATAGTGACAGGTCATCGGACAGTAGATTCTCATAAGGAGCGTACAACCTAGATCCCTCACATGTGCAGTTCATAATAGGGTTTGCGCTCCTATGAGAATCTAATGCCACTGCTGATTTGACAGTAGGTGGAGCTCAGGCAGTAACACAAGCAATGGGAAGTGGCTGTAGATACAGATGAAGCTTCACTCACTTGCCCACTGCTCACCTCCTGCTGTGTATTCCAGTTCGTACCAGTTATGGTCCATGACCCTAGGGTTGTAGACCCCAGGCATAGTGAATTTGGGGTCTGGAGATTTTATTTTACTTTCACATATTCCAATAAGAATGTGATTGTGATACAGTGACTGAGGATAAAAAGGAAGGAATGGATGCAAGAAGCATGAGAAGGTAGGGCAGGATCTGGCACCCGACTCTCCGTAGAGATGCAGGAAGATTAGAAATCAGCTGAGCAACTCCTAGAAGTTTAGAACCTGCACAGCTAGGAGGAAAAACAGAGTTAATAGGGACCTTATGAGTTTGAAGGAAATTGTTTATGATGTTCATTTTGATTGAGTTTTATGCCACCAGATGTTTAAGTTTGCTTGTGAAAATTTGCTACTTGTGAATGAGGTAAGTGTTTGAGATGTGGATTTTGAAGGATTCACCCTAAAGGTAATGATTACAATGGATGAAATTGTTCGGGAATAGAGAGAAGATACCAAGTGAAGGATATTGGGGAACACTGCCACTAAAGGACAAACGGAAAAGCATAATGTGTGTTAGCAAAGTTGTAATCGCCCAAGGGTTTCTTCCAGCCAGCTGCACAAATGAAGACCACAGCATTGTAGTAAAGAAAGAGTTTAATAGACACAAGGCTGGCCACACCACGCGGGAGATGGAGTTAGTACGCAAATCATCTTGTGGGTTAGGGGTTTTTCTTTTTTTCTTTCTTTCTTTTTCTTTTTTTTTTTTTGAGACAGAGTCTTGGTCTGTCACCCAGGAGGCTGGTGTGTAGTGGCACAATCTCTGCTCATTGCAACCTCCGCCTCCCAGGTTCAAGCAATTCTCCTGCCTCAGCCTCCCAAGTAGCTGGGATTACAGGTGCCCACCACTATACCCAGCTAATTTTTTGTATTTTTGGTAGAGACGAGGTTTCACCATTTTGGCCAGGCTGGTTTCGAACTCCTGAGGGTTAGGGGATTTTCAAAGGCAGTTTTGGGGAAGTGGTCAGGGAGGCAAGGCTTGCTGCAGGTTGGTTGGGGCAGAGATGAAATCCTATGATTTCATCTGGATTGGAAGGTTCAAGTGAAGCCATAGTTGTCAGCCACGCAAAAACACCTGGAAAGGTATCTCAAAAAGCCAGTCCACAATAGTTATATTATTTGCAGGCACAGCTGACAATCTATGTCTACACCTTAGCAGAATCAGTCTCCTCTCTTCCCCAAGTTCATGGCCTTTCATTAGCTTTGCAAAAGAAGATGAGTTTCGGGCAAGGTCTGTTATCATTTAAACTAGAGCCTAAATGTCTTCCAAAGTTAGCTCAGCCCAATAGCACAGTAATAATTTAAGGAAAGGGAAGATGGAGGCTGGGTTAGCTCAGATCTTTTTTACTGTCATAATTTTCTCATTGATATATTTGCAAAGGCGATTTCAAAGTGAACAGAGATTTTCAAGAAAAATAGTGTGTCATCATAGTTAAAAGCAAGGAACTAGACTGCTGTATTCAAATCCCAGATCTGCCACAAGTGATTTAATTTCCTTAGCTCCTATACCTAAAAAAACAGATATAAGTAAAGGTACCTCATAGGGTTGTTATAAGGATTAAAAGTAAGGCATTTATAAGAATGTCTGAAAATGTTATTTAAACATCAGTGGTATGTTTTGGATCTGTCCCCACCCAAATCTCATGTCAAATTTTAATCTCCAGTGTTGGAGGTGGGGCCTGGTGGTAGGTGATTGGATCATCGGGGTGGATTTTCCCCTTGGAGCAGTTCTGGTGATAGTAAGTGAGTTGTCATGAGATCTGGTCGTTTAAAAGTGTGTGGCACCTCCCCTTTCTCCAGCCATGTGGAATGCTGCTCCCCCTTCTGCTTCCACCATCATTGGAAGCTTCCTGAGGCCTCCCCAGAAGCAGACTCCACCATGCTTCCTATACAGCCTGCAGAACCATAAACTAGTTAAACATTGTTTCTTTATAAATTACCCAGTGTCGGGTATTTCTTTATAGCAGTTCGAGAATGGACTAATAAAATCAGCTATTATTGTTTAATGTTATTTGTATAAGATAATTTTGGTAAAATAGATTCAGGAGAATTGTTAGGTCAGCTGCAACAGATTAAGGTTCATGTGAGTAGAAAGGTAATACTGAGGTAAGGCAATTCTTTCAAAAAGTAATGGAATTGTGAATGAAAGAGAAATAGTATGGCAGCTTAAGGGAGAACAAAATTGAAATTTTTTTTAAAAAGCTTTTGGAATGCTGGGTGTGGTAGCTCATGCCTATAATCCCATCCACTCTGGAGTCTGAGGCAGGAAGATTGCTTAAGCCTAAGAGTTTGAGACCAGCCTGGACAATTTGTGGAGAGACCTCATCTCAGGAAAAAAAAAAAAAAAAAAATGTTTTAGTGACTTCTAAATACCTCATGATAAAGAAAATCACTTCAGTAATTTAGTCCGTCATAAACCCAGTAAATAGTAAGTTACTTGTTTTCAGTCTTTAATGGATTTTTCCAGTGGCTAATATTTTGTATTCACCATAAAATATGTTTGTGGCAGTAAATGTTAATGCAGTTTTGGTTGTTTATGATTTTTATTAGTGATTTGTTTTTTGCAAACTTAAAACCAAAAATGGCTAACAGCTGTAAGATGGAAAATACAAACATAAACCTCAGTAAATTAATTGCAGGGATTTCAAGAATCATTTCCAGTATTTTAAAATTTTGGTTTTGTCGTTTCTTTTTATAAAAAGATTAACTTAGCTACTTCAAATTCCACTATTCAGATCGTAGATAAATCTGTTTTTTATTCTAACCTTAGTGTTTACCTTATGATTTTAATGATTAATTTCAAGATGTTGGGTTTTTTCAATGTCAATAAACATTTTTTACTTTTACATATGTTCTTATAAGTGCCATGATATCACAATTTTTTGTTACATTGTAGAAAAGTTTATTTTGTTTATAAACAATTGAAACTTCAGAATATTTTAATTTTTGTGTGATTATTATAGTATTGTTTTCTTTTATCTTTAAGGACTTCATGATCTTTTATTTTTCTTTGTAAATGTTTATGGTTTACAAAGCATTGCATATATATTTTTATCATTTATTCTTCATAGCAACCTTGTTCAGTGTTGTCACCCCTACCCTTTATAGGTGAGGAAGCAGGCTCAAAGAGGTGGTGACTTGCCCAAGACTATAAATGGAACTGGATTTCCAAGTCAAAGTTCTGCAACCCTGGGCACTACTGGTTGTAGCACTACTGGTAGTTAACCTTTATTATTAAAATCATACTATCATCATCCCTCTACTCATACCATGATCTTCCCTCGTTTTTTGCTCAAAAAAGTAGCAGTTTTGTTCTAGGTTTCCAGATATGTCATTTTAGAAGTTGACTAACTTTCCTGTAAAGCTGTTGTTTGCAACCTGCTGAGATTTTGCCCTACCTTCCACCACTCCCCTCAGTGACATTTGTCAATATGTGGAGAAATTGATTGTCAGAACTGTAGAGGAGAGGTAGAGGGGAGGATGGGCGCAGTGGCTCACGCCTGTAATCCTAATACTTTAGGAGGCTAAGACTTGGAGGATTACTTGTAGCCAGGAGTTCAATATTAGCCTGGGCAACAAAGTGAGACCCTGTCTCCACAAAAACTTAGCTGAGCACAGTGGTATGCACTTGTAGTCCCAGCTACTTGGAAGCCTGAAGCAGGAGGATTGCTTGAACCTAGGAGTTTGTGGCTACAGTAA